>NC_138357.1:100786462-101986462 GCF_046562875.1 Panthera onca
GAGCGGCTGTGATGTTAAATTCTTGTTTACATCATCTTTACTGCAAGAGGTTATTCACAGAAAGCACAATTCTCATAATTAGTGCTTTAAAATTCAGGATCTTAGAGTATACTTTCTGAAATAGCTTTTGCATATGACTGCCCTCTGTGTCAGTAATGGAGAAAAGACTTTATTTCTTAAATCACTGACAGTAATACTAGAATGTGTAGAGATGTGGACAATTCCTCATTAAGGTGGCATTTCCTGGACTGGGCTTAATAAGAGGTGGAAGGCGCCTGGATGGCTCAGTCCGTTAAGTGACCAACTCTTGGTTATGATCTCATGGTGGGTTCGAGCCCCATGTTGGGCTCTTTGTTCACAGTGTGGAGCCTGCTTGGGATTCTTTGTGTCCTTCTCTCTATGCCCCTCCCCCGCTTGTGCTTGTTTTTTTCTCTCAAAAATAAATAAAAACGTAAAGAAGCTCTAAGAGATTGGCCTAGGAATGCATGTTTTACAGCCACCCCTGAAGATACTGGAACACATATGTTACTTAGACCACGTTTGAGAAAAAACTATTGATAGCATTGGCATCAGGAAATGAATCTTAAAAGCCTGAATGCTGTTTGAAATATTGATTCCTCTTACCCAAAAGCCTTTGCTTCTGAGTTGAGCTTCCATTACAAATGTTACCTTTGAATATGCCATTCCCTAGGTCATTTCTTACCAGGGTAATTGTAGCGGTACTTTAGAAATGAAATAGGCATTTCATGTAAGGTTTTATGGAAATAGTTAAATCTGTTTTATAGTTACTTATTTTCTAGAAAATAAGAGAAACATGCTGAGGAAATAATTTTGAACTAGCCACCAAATTTTGGCTAAAGTATACTTCTCAGCTCTTTCTGTTATAACTAGAATCAACTGCAGCTATCTGTCTTGTAGACAGAATATTTGACTGTCAATAGCTTGGTCGTGCAGGGACACAAAAATAA
Source organism: Panthera onca (assembly GCF_046562875.1). Classification (NCBI taxonomy): domain Eukaryota; kingdom Metazoa; phylum Chordata; class Mammalia; order Carnivora; family Felidae; genus Panthera; species Panthera onca. The sequence goes on from NC_138357.1 coordinate 100,787,431, forward strand.
CCTTGTCTATTTTACTCATCTATGAGCTTAAATGACCTCGTGTTTAAAAAGTCAAGTCTCCTATAATAAGTTGTTCTTGGAATGGGCATCCATTCAAGTTCTGTGATGCTCATTCTTCCTTTTCCTCCCCCTCTTGTTGGCACATGCACATCTTTTATATATATTGTGGATACATTTACTTTGGCATGTATTATATTATAGTTTCCTGGGAACAATATGCTTGTGTGTGTCCACTGTGCCTAGCACATTGCTTTGGAAAGTATTTAAGTGAAATATGAAATGGATAGGACTACACCTACTGGCCTCACATAACATGTATCATGAATGGATAGCCTAATGAGTTCCTGACAACAAGTCCGACATTTCCTAGAAAAATCAAAGAAATGGAGAGAATCTATGCATACCAAAGCATTACCTGATTAAATTATACCTGGCATAATAAAGTGTGCACATAAATGTATAATGTGTGTACGTATACTATGTGCATGTTTATAGTGTTTATGTATCAGGAAATGTGTAGGTATAACACATACTGTATCATGTATATTTGAATATAGTGTGTGTATACGAATGTATTCACACAATTTTTTCCCACACATGCTATTTGCAAAGTGTATAGAAAGCACTATTAATAAGAAATGTAAATTAATGTAAAACTTCCCTGAACTAATGTCACGTTTTATAATCATGTGCATATGCCTTATAATAAATGGCTAAATATGACTGATGTTAGAGGTTTTGAAATGCTTGGATATTAAAAAATAAGTCCTGGTATTTTACATTGGAAACTACTGGTCCATAACATATACATTTGTTGCTGAAAATTTTCAGTGTTCTGTGATGTATATTTCAACTCTTCCTATATGGCAGCATATATAATTAGAGTGGTAGATGTTGCCTCTCAGAAGTGAGATCTAGGACACAAGGATTAAGAAGTCAGAGTAGGAGCAGGGCAGCAGTAGATATTCCTGAAGGGAAGAGAAACGAAAGCTACAGGGGACAGTTGGCTGGCTGGATACATGAATGGAGGGATGGGTGTGTAGATGGATGGATAGAGATTGTTTTTTGTTTTGTTTTTTGTTTTGTCTTCATGTTGGCTTAGTCTCTACCTCCAGTTAGGCTACAGACATGGTTTGCTAACTCAACATAAATTGTTCTTTGCCAACATTTAGCAAGTATGTTTTTGTAAGACCCAGATTTCCAGCCCCTCTCGATTAGTTGAAAGAGCTGGCAATGTTAGACGTACCTTCTCACATTGCTGGACTTGATTAGAGCTATCTACCTCTAGCTTTCTTCACACTGGGGTAGAGGTAGGTCAGTTCTCCATAGTCCATACCATTCCCTATGGTCTCCCCATGCTAAGGCAGAATGTCTTTCATGATTTGCTCTTGCATCTGAGCTACTCTTGGTATTGCATTCAAGCTGTTGGAATCTTTTTTTGCCCTCCTCACTTTCTGATCTCTGTAGGCTCTAATCTCTGGACTGTGAGAAGATAGCCCACATGCAACTCACTGTATCTGTAATGACAGAGAAGTATACACTGTTAACAACAGGAGCTTTGGATGTAGATACATGGGATTTAGTGTTAACCTGCAGCTCTGGCAGTTAATGGTACTGCAATCCATGATCTCTTTAAGGCTATATCTAAACATTGAGTTTGTAACAGTTCAGGATTTCCAATAGAGTGTGTGTGTGTGTGTGTCTGTCTGTCTGTCTGTCTAGGGAGAGAGAGTGATGAGAGAGGTTTATTATAAAGACAGTGATCCTAAGATAATGGAGTCTGAGAAGTCCCAAAGCATGCAGTTGGCAAGTGCAGGCCCAGGAGAGGCAATGGTGTTGATCTCGTTTAAGTCCCAAGACTGAAGAACCAGGAGAGCTTACTGTATAAATTTCAGTCTGACAGCTAATAGGCTCAAGACCCAAGAATAACTTCTCTTGAGTTCCAGTCTGAAAACTAGAATAGACCAATGTCTGCTGAATCCGGCAGGAGGAGTTCCCTCTCACTAGGCTGTTTTGTTGTATTCAACTCTTGAATTGATTGGTTGAGGCCCGCCCACATTGGGGACAGAAATCTACTCTATACAGTCTACTGATTGAAATGTCACAAACAAAAGAATAAACGAAACAGCAACAACAAAATGTTAATTTCCTCTACAAACACCTTCATAGAAGAATATTTGGCCAAATGGCTAGGAACCCTATCACTCTGTCAAGTTTATAAATAAAATTAACCATGATGTTAGGGGTTTTGAAAGAAGTGAGACAATACACTTAGCACACTGCCTAACTCATAGTACATTTTAAGTAAATATGCTTACCAATATGATGAATTCAGGCCAATATTTCTTTTTTTATATAAAGTTTTAAAAAATGTTAATTTGAGAGCTAGAGATCAGGGGAGGGGCAGAGCAAGGAGGAGGGAGAGAATTCCAAGCAGGCTATGCACTGTCAGTGCAGAACCTGATGTGAGGGTCTATATCAGAAATGCTGAGATCATGACCTGAACTGAAATCAAGAGTTGGCTGCTTAACTGAGTGAGCCACCCAGACACTGTGGTTCTGGGCAATATTTCAACGTTTGCACTTCTGGATATACGTTCTATGTGATTTCCTTATACTCTACTTGAAATCTCATCAGAAGAGGAGATAGACCTGGAGGTTACTGGCAGGAGGGAAAGGAAAGAGGAGAACAGTAGCCCAAACTCAGCTCTTCCAATTGTATGTCAGGTACTATTTCACTATTGGATATTCTCCAGCTTTCTGAAGTAAACCTCCTGCCTTTCCTTCCTTATACAAGGAAATAGAATCCCGGCTGACCTTAGCAAATTCAAACACCAAACTTGTGGTGAAAGAAACGGTTTCAAACACAGATCTGTGTCTGACTTCAAAGCTCATACTTGTTCCCCTTTAGGGAAGTACCTCTTGATTCTTTGCCATGTGGATGCTGGAACCTGAACACAGGTGTGCTCTAGAAACCACCAGAGTTGTCAATGCTGAGATTGCCAGTTGGTAATTCTCTAGATCTCGTACCAAGTGTATCACATGTACATTTTGTCGAGAGAGAGGTTATTTACTTGAATTTTCTCTGAGCTAACTCTGAGTTTATTTGAAGGGCCAGGAAGATAGCTGTATTTCTACAACTCGGCACTCTCCCCCAACCAGAGACAAATATAGAGCTACCGCTGTGGAAAATACTGAAGCATGGGATAAGAGCAAAGTAACGATTGCCGGGGATACCCATGACTTGATATTAAATGCTTCTCATAAACATTGACTTAAATTTTTAATGAAAGGGAAATTGAAATGCTTCATTTTTCACGAGAGCAGTAGGATTTCCATTAACAGTGCAGAACAAGAGCAATGACCAAAAAACCAACCCAACAGAAGTTTGTCTTTATTAAGGGGGAATACAAAGTGTTTAAATGTGATGTATAAATGAATAGTTGTGTTTTAATGGTTTTAAGAATCTAAGCCAGTATAAATTTTCAGTTGTTTTTTACTTAACATTGATGAAAAATTTACTTTTTTCAATTAGCATTTTTGGAAAAAGGACACTAACTACTGGAACACAAAGATGGTGATACATATGAGGATTTTACTTAGGATAACTAGACTTAACTCAAATTTCAAATTTGCTAACTGTTGCAGAAGTAACATGCTGTCAGATCATTGGAGATATCCTAAAACGGGGTCAGCTATTTCTAAGTAGCCTAGATGGTATTTCAGACTTGTTTAAACCTCATTTTTCTTCCTTTTAAATGGGACCGTGATGTGTTTCATAGTGTGTTTGTGAAGATTAAATGAATATTAAATAAAGCCATAATGAAAGTTGGTATTTGAACAAGGACTTCTTGCCTTGGGTCATTGCACATTATCCTGGACAGCTAGGAAAGGTCAAATAAATTTTGCAAGTTCACACAGCTAAGAAGCATGAAATAGGACTGGAGCCTGGGCTGTCTGATGTGAGAGCATATGCTTTTGACCACTGCCATACAGGATAATGAATAAATGGATAAAACCTGTATACTGCATAAATGTTGAAGATGGTAATGAAAATACTTTAAAATGGACCTTCTTGTAATAAAAAATGATCTTTTTTCCGAAGTCATGAGAAAATATGTAATGGATTACCTTTGATTCATTTGTCTCTATCCATACGAAAGAAACCCCAACAGGCCATTTTCCTTTGATTCGTTCTTACTGAATTGATAGGTTGTCTTGTAATTTCCCTCAAAGCATTTGTTCCAATAACTGCTGCACATTGAACTCCATTCTTCTGCTATATCTTTTTCTACTTTCAAAGTTAGAAAAGTTTTTCGTCTCGATAACGATGCATGAAAGCTGCATGATTTTGTAAAGACGAACAATAATAACTTTATAGTACTGTTTGGTAGTTCTGTGCTGCCCTGAAAGTGAATTCATGAAGACCTGGACCTCTGGACTTATTAAAGGAGCTCTCATCTTCTTTCAATAAGTCATTAGCTATCCTTAGGTAAATTTGTTCTAGGCTGTAGAATTTGATGATTGCTCTCCCTGGGTGACAATAGGTAAGTCAAAGAAGAATTGAACACTTGTGTCATTAGGCAGAATTCAGCAGTCTTTTTGGACCTTTAATCTAGGACTTGTTTGATTTCCTTGCTTTATCCATAAGTTTCTTTGCCTTTTGTTGTGTTGCTCTAGGTTGTCCAGTCACATCGTGTACTTTACATTTCTTCGTGTCTATTTTTATAGTATACTTGACCTATTCTTTCTTAGATTTATTTTGGGTCAATTCCCCTACTTTCTTTTTGGTGTGTCACTAAATGTTAGCGAATACGAAATGTAAGAACAGCTATATTTTCTACAGATGTTTCTTTTTTCTCTCTATAGGGTCTTACCTAAATAGTCCACTAGAAAATAACTCTCATAGAAATTTATACTTTGTAGGAGTTATGTATGAATATGTATAGTACTTCAGAGTCCATATTAAGATAAAACACTCCATACACCTGCTTTTAAACATGCCTGTTATCTGACTTTTCCTGAATGTGTTTCTAGCATTTCCTTCTGATGAACACATGAAGTTTGACAACTTTGCTATAGCTTTAGTGCTGTCCATCAGGTTTGCTTGGAATTTAAATTAGGTTGAAAGTAAATGTTTTCTCTGAGTCCCTCAACTTCTAAGTTGGAATTGTAGCACAAAGAAGCAAGACTTGATCAAATGCTCTTATCTTAGCAGACTGAGGTTTCCATTCTATGCAAATGTACCTATATTGGAGATATACCCAATATACATTTTCTTAAAGATGACCCAGTATACATTTTACTGAATGTTGAGTTGAAATCAATATTCCATTGAACTAAAAGTCAAAGTCACATCCTTCTCTTAGAATGTGCTTTTCATGCACTTGTCTAAAATTAATTTTACAACTAAACACTTTAGGAGTCCTTTTTAAGTTTGGCATCATGGTTCCCAATATTGTCAGCTCCTATGTTGCTCCTATAGTCCTAACAATGCACATTTGTTAAACCAATGTATTGATTTTCAACCCAGGTAATGGAGGAAGGCGTTTGGGGATAACCCATTTCTCTGTATTCTTTATTATGTCTGGATGAAAGGCAATTTTTCAGGACATTGTCCATGATTTTGGAGATCTTTCTTCTTTGGTTTGAGGTGACAAATTTCATGTTCTGCTTTAATTTATCTTTAAAAAAACCCTCTTAAATAGGACTTTTTCTTGACCATAATGGCTTAAATGCAGTAAAATAACTAATTATAGTCTTGAAAATTTCTATTTTAACATTAGGAAAGCACACAGAACAAGTCTACAAAAATCTGCAAAAGTAGTTAGGTTATAATATTTCCATTCTCTTCCTTGTATTAAATGTTTTATACATATTTTTCAGCTACCTAAAGTGATCTAGCAAACACATTCTCTTAATTCTTAGAATCTGAGTTAATACACATATTTTGTACACCAAATCAACAGCTTCAAAACTATAATTGTCAGAGCACTTGGGTGGCTCAGTTGGTTATGCGACCAACTTCAGCTAATGTTATGATACCATGGTTCCTTGGTTCGAGCCTCACATCGAGCTCTATGCTGACAGCTTGGAGCCTGGAGCCTGCTTCAGATTCTGTGTCTCCCTCTCTCTCTGCCCCTCCTTCCTCCCTCCCCCTCCCTCCCTCCCCCTCTCTCTCTCTCTCTCTCTCAAGAAAATATTAAACAATTGAAAAAAAACATAAGGGGCATTAAATTTTACAAATACATTAGTTGTCAAAACACAATTACACTATTCATGCCATATGCTTGAGTTGGTATGAGAAAAAGTTGGATCCAGAATTTTCACTATAATTCAAAGTGTCCAGATAGCAAGTATACGTCCAATGTCATCATTTGGTCATGTTAGAGACATTGTTAAGCTGGAGAGAGAGATAGTGACCTACTTGACCATATCATTGAGGACTCGCCAGTTCCTAGAATGTAGAAATGACTTCAAGTAGGCATTTCCACAGCCAGAAGCCATGGACAGACACAAAGCAAATGCTGGGCTGATAACAGAGGCTAATGCCAAATTTTGTCACATGTATCATATCCAGTCTTATCTCTGTTCTAATTTTTTTATTAGAAACTCTGTACATTGATTTTCTATGTGCTGTGACTATATTTTCATTTGTTCATTTTGTGCATTGTGCTAGGTATTCGCTCTATGTATCATGTAACTTTTATGGCAATACTGTGGACTTGTTATGATTTCTTAATAAGTGTTCATACTGGAGCTCAGAAACTTTGTAAAACTTCCCCCAATTTGATACACTTTGATTTGAGCCCATAGTTACTGGGATGCGTATTACTTTCTGTCTCTTGTATTCTCAGTCATGTATCTTATTTTTTCTTCATTTTCCTATATTTCAAATGCTTTTCCTTTGATATATAATTGACCTATATTAGTTGCAGGTGTACAACATGATTTGATATTTGTATATATTTTGAAATGAACACAAGTCCAGTTAACATCCATCACCACAAATAGTTAAAAAATTTTTTCTTGTGATGAGAATTTGTAAGATCTATTCTCTTAGCAACTTTAAAATGTACTATGTTGTATATTAACTATAGTAATGAACATATTAATGGTCACTATACTGTACCTTATAGCCCCATAACAACTATTTTATAACTGGAAGTTTATACCTTTTGGCTCCCTTCACCCATCCCCCACCTCTGGCAACCATCAATCTGTTTTCTGTATTGATGAGTTTGTTTTGTTAAGATATTCTCACATAAAAGTGAGATTATATGATTTTTATCTTAGAGTTATTTCACTTACCATAATGTCCTCCAGGTCCATCCATGTTGTTGTAAATGGCAGGATTTCCTTTTTTATGACTCCATAATATTGCAAGGTGTGTGTGTGTGTGTGTGTGTGTGTGTGTGTGTATACACACACTAGATCTTCTTTATGCATTTATCCATCAGTGAACACTTAAGTTGCTTCCATGCCTTAGCTATTGTAAGTACTAATGCAGTGAACATGGGGGTACAGATATCTTTTAAGTTGCTGTTTTCCTTTCCTTTGGTTAAATAGCCACAAGTGGAATTACTGGATCATAGGGTAGTTCTATTTTTAATTCTTGGAGGAACGTCCATAGTGTTCTTCATGATGGCTGCATCCAGTTACATTCACACTGAAAGTGCACAAGTGTTGCCTTTTCTCCACATCCTCACCAATGCTTATTTCTTCTTTTTGTTAATTGCCATTCTAAGACATAAGAGGTGATAATGTGGTTTTGATTTATATTTCCCTGATGATGAATGATGTTGAACACCTTTGCATGTGTGTGCTGGCCATCTTTGTGTCTTCTTTGGAAAAAGGTCTATTCAGATTCTTTGCCCATTTTTGAGTTGAATTGTTTGTTTTTTGCTGGTGAGTTGTATGAATATATTTTGGATATTAATATCCTATAAGATACGTGATTTGCAAACGTCTTTGCATTTTGTTGATGGTTTCCTTTGCTGTGTAGATCATAAGGTTTTCTAAATCTTAATTTTTTTGTGGAAGGAGTAGGAGAGGAATGGGGGTGGGATTGGGGGAGGGGGTAGATGACCCATGTACCAACATTTGCTAAGGATTTAGGGAAGGATATGACCGCATCATCACCTACCAATCCAGGATCTGGGAGGCCCCAAACCAGCAGATGGAGTTGGTAAGATGCCTCTTCCTGCACAGTTTAGTGAGAATTAAACCTGTGTGGTATAAGCAAGCCCAGGTGATTCCCTTCCTTTTGAAGTGTCTCCCGTTTAGACATCTAAGAATGACTACATGACTAACATGGATTCTCCTGCACAACAGTGCCTCTTAAATACATACATCGCAGGTTTATCTATAATACAAAATCTAGACAGGCCAGGTATATCCTCCTAAAAGGATTTTATTAGATAAAGATGCACCACAATCCGTTGAGAGAGTAAATCCTAAAAATCCTAATTGCAAGGGAAAAAAATCTTTTTATACCTATCGGGGGTGACGGATGTTAAATAATAGACTACGGTAATCATTTCACATTGCGTATAAGTCAGTTTATTATGTTGTGCATAGACTTTGTTAGGCTGTATGTATGTCAATTATATCTCAGTAAAACTGAAAGAAAAAAGGGTACTACCTAGAAGGCTGTGGAAGACCTTTACTTAACTTCTATTTAATTCCGTAAGTGAACTATAGAAGGAAGCTTGGCTAAACTCTAAACTGCCTCCAGCAGTTGATTTCTCACTGGTGTTTCTCATACCTATGAGAACCTCATACCTTCCTTTGGGTTTGATACTGATAATTACTTAAGTTTATATAGTGTTTTAATTTCAAAACGTTGTTATATGTTACTGAATTTATTTTTCCAAAGTGATATGGGTGACACAACACATGATTTCAAATCAAGGTCTTGAGAATCAAAATCAAGCATGCTTTTCATGTTGGCTTTCGTTGAATAAAAGTGTGCCTTTATGTTATATTTATTGAATCCTATTAAGTCGCTGATAGCTTTAAACCCTATTTATTTCCTTTGGACTGAAATTCATTTATGTTCATTGTTCCATGAACACACATATATTATAAATGCATAGAATTAATAGTTGACAGGACTATAGCTAAAATACAAATGTTTGCTTATCTAAAGAACACCCTACATCATTTCAGCGGTAATTGGAGGTGGCATATAAAATACACAATTGGTAGAATGAGAAAATAAAATGATGGAAATGGATAAATCTGGAAATAACTTCAGCATATGAGTCAATATAGTATTTAGGTGTTAGCTATAAATTAGGCTGTGGGTTCCCTAGCAGCCAAAGAAAAGAAACAAATGCATTGATTTCAGAGCTTCACGATACCCAAGAGGTTAAAAGCAATTTTTCATGTGGGTGATAACTTTGGTATGTACTGAGACTAAGGCGTTACTGTGTGTTGGTGAATATTCCTCAACAACAACTCTGTGATAATCACAGTACTATATATTACACGTGGCTGTTTCTTACTGTGAGAGTTCATGAGTTAAATACAATGAAACCAATTGTCTAAGGAGGCAAAGTCTAGTGTGTGAGGTGCACACGTACCCCTCCCCAATGTTGTCATGATGCAAGGCTCCACTTCAAAATACAGCAGCAGTTTTCAAAGCATGTTCTGTAAAATAATAATTACTGGGGCATTTCTTGAAAATGTCTATCAGAATGCTAGAAAGCTAGAGGAAGAACCCCTCATGACAGCTGCCTTAGCACTGGTTCTCTTTTCTCCCGATGGATGATACAGGCTTTTAAAGGTATTGGGATTAGTAAATATACCCTGGATTAGCAAAACGTACACTGTTGATAAGAATTGTAGAACTAGTATAAGAGCCCCAAGTGTAAGAGAGGAGCAGTAAGTCTAGCTTCTTAGATCAAGTGAAAGTCTCCCATGGGTAATATTCCTTGACTGCAGAACTTTGGTGCAAGAAAGCCGGGCCCACATCGAATGCTGGCCTGGTAGCTATGCAGCCTCTGCTGGAGTTCTCGGTCTTTGGGCTAAATAAATCAGAAACATAATCTTTAATCATGTGAAGGCATGCACATGGATCCTTTTGACCTGACACTCTGAAATCCTCCCTACGTTATGCACATAGTAAATCAATGCTACAAGGAAAAAAGAGCTCATGGACCAATAGGTTTAACAAAATATTAGGTTTATGAATATCCGGATGTTAAGAGTTCCATTTAAGGTTTTTCCTCTTTGCTTCATTCATTTCAATAATTTACTTGGAAGTTCATGGTTAGCATTTTCTGTTGTGATTTTTCATAAAGTATATTGTTGAAATTTTAATCATTGTATTTTACTCAGATTCAGCTTTAATTGCAAGATGGTAAATGTTAATAAATGTCATCAGCTTTTTTATCTTTAAATCTATTTGAGGGAAAAATGTAACATTGAATAGTTTGTTCCCTATAACTGAAGCTGAATATTGAGAAAATTTTGGAGAGCTCATTGTTTTGAATTTAAAAGTTGATCCTGAATTGATGGGTTTCTGACAATATCACCTAGGAAGATTTTGCTAAACCTATTACGATATTTCTAAAATCATGCGTTTTTCCCCTATGTTGTTTAGTGACGTATTTTGGAACCATTTAAAAGTACGTTACATCTATTTTCTCAAACATTCAATACTACCTTATAATCCTTATTCATATTATTTGTGGCTGTTACAATGAAATTCATACTCGTGTTCTTAAATACAAAAATTAAAACCTGGTTTGTTTTTAATTTTAAATTGATGTTATAATTCCTTAATGTTTGGGTGAGCATCTGCAGGTTTATATGACCCTGATCTCTCATCCATTGATGAATTATGCTCATTTATCTTAAACTCTTCTGAGAGTTAATCAGGAAGCCCTGAGACCTGACATGATTTTCTCGCGATTGCGCAATCAGTTCTGGAACAAGGTCTCACACTCCAGGTCTCTGGCTGTCTGCTCTGGAGTATCTGTCCATTACCCTGTTGAACCTTGCTAATATGGAAGGATTTGTGGTGGGTAGGTTAAGATTTTTGGAATAACAACTGCATTCTAGTAACTCAGATAAGGTAGCAGCTTCATTGAGATAGGAGTTTAGTTTTCAGTTTTATTCCTGAAACGTTTTTAATGGAAAAATAGAATTTTTGGACTACACTAGCCCCATTTGAGTATTATGCTAAGTTGTCTTTGCTCTACAGGCTTGCCTGTGAAGTCCCAATGGTAATAGTCTACACTTTACCCTGAGATAAAGGCCCCTCATTTGCAAAGGGAATGACATTTTTGTAATGCTACTAGTTTCTTAAAAATTAAAACCAGGCATTTAGTACTGGGGGAGAAAATAGGTGTTAATACATTGGATTGCTATTGGTGTTAATGATATTTTCATTGGGGCTTTCAGTTGAAATGCTTCCAGTTTCGGTAATTTTTTTAATAGCTTGGTAAGCTAAAAAGGAGGGAAAAGTGGAAATTTGAAGTGTTACATGTCCCTTTTCCATTGTGGATTTGGAAATGAATACATGGGTTCCTTACTGGTGCATTTAATTTTTAAAATGACTAAGCAAATAAATATACATGTATCATATAATATCTTGATTATTGTGCAAGTAGAAGTTTCTTACATGCAAACTTACTGATTCAATCATGTGACCTAAAGGACCTATTAAAACATTATATGGGATATACGTGTGTTGAACATTTATACAGTGCTTTTCATGATTATACTTAAACATACAAAATTCACCTTGACTCAATAATGAATTGATCATAATTGACAAGATTGTTTACTGTCAGTCTGATAAGATTGTAAATATTTCCTCTGTTTTAACTTCCTTAATATTCAAGGCACTCTATATCCTTTTCTCAGTAAAAGAAAATGAGTCACATGGTAGCAATTGACTTTCTCAAGGGCATACCATTTATAAGTGGTAGACTATGGCTATTGACCCACCCAGTTTCTGTCCAGAGTCTGCACATTTAATTACTGCCCTATATTATCCTCCTTTGTCCTCATATTAGATACATTATACAGATGAAACTATGAGATGATATAATTTCCTTTGAAATATTCTAGTAAACATTTTAGTTAATCCATCTGTTCAGTTTTTTTTACTCTTTAAATAGGACACCTCATAAAAATACTCAGCATGACTGGGGTCAGGACCCATGGAAACAAATACATATCCTAAAACGCTTTCATTGACTAAGGAATTTGCAAAACCAGCATTTTGAGTTAACCTCCCCCCCCCCCCCCACCTTTTTATGAGTAGGTCTTAAAACATCTGCTCTGTGGACCATTTGGCAGGAGTAAACTGGAGAGCCTCTGTGGAATTACCTATCCTACCTAGATGACCATTCCTGGTGGAGGGGATTAGGAGAAGCAGGGAAAACTGTACCAGTACTGTGGGCTAGTTTGTCATAATTTAGGGTCTTGTTTTGTTTGTACAAAACACCATCTGTGAAAGTGTTAATAGATACGTTAAGAAACCAGGCTTGGGGCATCTGGATGGCTCAGTCTATTAAGCATCTGACTTGAGCACAGGTCTTGATATGTGAGTTCAAGCCCCATGTTAGGCTCTGTGCTGACAGCTTGGAGCCTGGAGTCTGCTTCGGATTCTGCGTTTCTGTCTCTTCTCCTCCTGTGCTTGTATTCTCCTGCCCCCACCCCCCCCCCACCCCGGCTCTCTCTCTGTCTCAAAAATAAATATATACTAAATTTTTTTTTTTTTTTTTTAAGAAACCAGGCTTATGTTTCCAAATGAATCCTTAAAATCTGTGAATGATGCTGGACCAAAGAACGGTTTGAAGAGACCTAACATGGAAGGTATCAAATGTTGAGTTGATAAGTTTATGAATCTAAAACATAAAATTTTCAAGGTGATTTCACTAATAAAAGAGCATCAGGTACCAGAAATAGTTACCATTAGAAGACAAATAGTTACTCTTAGAACACCTAACAAATTCTAAATAGTGTCCTACCTGTATGATTTGCTTTAAGAAAGCTTAAAATTTGGAAAGAAAAGCTGAAAAATGGAACCTAGTGTATTAGGAAGCTACAGTGAATATTTTGCAGAGTAAATAGCTTGTTAAAATGAAAAAAATGTTTTACACATAATTATTTAGTTTTCAGGGATTTTTTTTTTTTCTGTTCAGGGAGCAGCAAATTTGATAAATCTATTTGTGAGGAGTTAATGCTGTTTTTGTAACCAATGTGACAATACCACTTTTTTAAAACAAATGTTGTGTAGAAGTAACTACAGAGCCATTTGTAAACTTATTTTAATTGGCTTACTTTTTATTTTTGGTAATTGAGTTGTAGGAGTTCCTTATATATTTTGTGCATTAACCCTCCCATTTTCTGATTCATGGTTAGCAAATGTTTTCTCCCATTCTTTAGGTGCCTTTTCATTCTGTTGGCTGTTAACTTTTTGCTCAGCTTTCTAGTTACATGTAGTCCTGCCTGTGTGTGCTTTTATTGTTAAATCGAAGAAATCACAACCAAAACAGACGTCCAGTTTTTTCCCCACATTTTCTTCTAGACTTTGAGAGTTGCAGATTTTACATTTAACTCTATAATTCATTTTCAGTTAATTTTTGTGTATTGTGTAAGATAGGGATTCAAATTGGTTGTTTTTCATGCGGACATCCATTTTGCCCAGGACAGTTAGTTAAAGACAGATGCTTTTCCCATTGTGTGGTCTTGGCACTCTTGCTGAAGATCAATTGAATGTATATGCTTGGATTTATTTGGGGGCTGTTTGTTTTGTTCTGTTGGTCTGTATGTTTGTTCTTATTCCAGTATCATAATTTTTTTTTTTTATATCGTAGCATTGTAATATATTATGAACTGGAGAAGTGAGTTGCTTTTGTTCTTTTACAAGACTGCCTTGGCTCTTAATACTATTGAGTGATTCCATATGAACTTTAGACTTGTTTTTATTTCTGTTGAACACACCATTGGATGCTGGTTGGGATAAGCACTGGATATTACATGTAACTGATATTCCTGAAACCTAGTACTACACAGTATATTAACAAACTAGAATTTAAATTGGACAAAATGCCATTGTGATTTTGACATAGATAGCATTGGTTTCAAAGAAGATCGAAAAATGTCTGACAAGTACATGAAAAGATGTTCCACATTACTAATCATGAAGGGAAAAGAGAATTGGAAAAGCGCAGTGAGGTAGCCCCTCACACGTGTTAGGTTGGCTTTTATACCCCTCCCCAATGTTGATGAGGATGTGAAGAAATTGGAACCCTTTTATGCTGTAGGTGGGAATGTAAAATGGTGTAGCCACTATGGAAAACAGTATGGAGGTCCCTCAAAACATTACTAACACAGCTGCCACGTACTCCAGCAATTGCACTTACTGCAATATATCCAGAAGAATTGAAGTCAAGATCTGAAAGCAGTATCTGCGTTCCCATGCTTATTGCAGCACTATTCACAATACCAAAGACGTGGAAAAAACCTTGTGTCTATCAGTGGATGAGTAAATGAAGAAAATGTGGTGTATAGAGTGAAATACTATTCACCCATAAAAAAAGAAAATCCTGCCATTTGTGACAACGTGGCAGAGATTATACTGAGTGAAATAAACTGACTCGAGGTGGATCTATACTGAATGATTCCACTTATACGAAGAATATAAAATAGTGAAACTCAAAGAAGTGAGGAAAAGGGTGGTTGCCAGGGGCTGGGGTAGGGGAAGGAAGGTGTGGGGTATTGCTGTTGAATGGCTATAAAGTTTCAGGTATTCTAGATGAACAAATTGTGAAGGTGTACTGTGTGACATAGTGCCTTAACAGTTAACTATTGTACCCCTAAAAATTTGTGAAGGCATATTAAATGTTCTTAACACAAAAATGAAACAAAGCCAAACAGGCAGGAGGAAACTTAGAGATGATGAATATGTCTGTTACCTTGACTGTGGTGATGGTTTCAGGCATGAGTACATAGCTCCATACTCAGTATAGATTAATCATGTCCAGGTTTGTTGTATATCTGTTACATCTCAATAAAACTGTTAAAAAGGAGAAAAAAGACAAATATTGAAATTTGTTGCCGGTTTTGTTCATGCATTAATGATTTACATTACACCCTAAAAATGGTATTGTATATAAAAGATAATATGTCATTGTTGGTATATATACTGGTGGTTTTTGTTTTTGTTTTTTTCCTATTTTCCTTGAAAGAGAAGGCAAGTTCATTTTTTAGAGATAAAATACTAAGTGTTTTTGTAATGGTAAATTATTACTTATATCTGTAGATATAATGAGTATTAGGCAATTTAAATCAACATTGTATTATAACAATGTCTCAGAATAAGTCCACATGTGCCACGTTTAATGTATTTCTTGCATGACTACAAACAACTTAGGTTATGGCATTTATTTATTTGTATATAAATGAATTACTAGCTTCAGTAATAAAGCAGTATTGCTTTGGATGCAATTAATTTTAATAACTTGTTATAAAGGCTATGAGTTTCTCAACAGTTCTGGACTCTACTGGTATATATTATATAATAGTATATCTGGAAAAGGAAAAAAAAACATACTAAACAATTTTTAAGTAAATGTATGACTTAATTAGCAACCTGAATGTTACGTGTTACTTATTAAGTTTTATTGGCTATAGGGTTTTGCAGTCATGAGCCTGAGACCTTAATAATGTCTTGCCAAAGATCATCACAGTCCTCAAGTGACTTAAAAGGACAATAGGTTTCCAGTTTGTTAAAGGTCAAGAAGTAGGAAGAAATTGAGTGGGATTAGAGAATCTCTATATGCTATGAACTAAATTCTCACAATAACTACAAACACTGAGGAATGATAGATTCAGGTTGGCAGAAATTCAGCCACCAGCTGCCTCTTAATGACTTTGCCAGCTGTGATAGTTGTAGGATTGAGTTTTAGGCTGTATCTTTAATTTTAGGTTGTTCATTTATTGATGTAAAGGTAAATATTTTATCAGACACTTTTTTTTCCTTCAGTGTATGAACAATAAATTAGAGTGAATTTCAGGAATACTTGAGCTGGTAAAAAAAAAAATCCTTTGGGGCGCCTGGGTGGCGCAGTCGGTTAAGCGTCCGACTTCAGCCAGGTCACGATCTCGCGGTCCGTGAGTTCGAGCCCCGCGTCAGGCTCTGGGCTGACAGCTCGGAGCCTGGAGCCTCTTTCCGATTCTGTGTCTCCTTCTCTCTCTGCCCCTCCCCCGTTCATGCTCTGTCTCTCTCTGTCCCAAAAATAAATAAAAAAAGTTGAAAAAAAAAAAAAAAATCCTTTGAAGTTTACTCACGTCTTTAATAAAATTTGAGCCTTCTCTAAATTTGTCTTGGGTTGAAGTGGAGTGCTTTAAAATATAGTTAATTACAAATGTTAAAAATCAACTTGGGCAGAGAAAGAATAGAAATAGTCTAGTACTGTTCATAGGTTCAGAGTAGCTCTTGATTTTGTTTATACTAGGAGCAGATAATAAAAGAAAGCATGCTAGCCAGGTCCCCAGACATCTATCTCCCTTCTCTTACAGACCAGTGCAAATAAGGCCCTATAGAGGAAAGGTCAGAGGCAGATTTCCTACAAAAACAAACAAACAAAAAACAAACAGTATCACTGGTGAAAACGGATTGATGGAGCCCAGATTAAACGTTCAGAGGTATGTCATTTTGAGATACACTTTTCTACCTACTCCATAAGCTGAGCCAGAAGGACTAATGAGGAAGACAAGATACTTGAGGAGTACAAGGAGTACAAGCATTGTAAAAGACAAAAAAGGAGCATCTTGCGCTAGATAAACATATTTAGTTGACCAAATAGAATGTAAAATAACTGTTGACTTGTATAGAAATATGATACTCAAAATAAGAACTCATTAGTTGAAGATTAAATGGATATTTCAGGAGGACTCGTTATCTGGAAGACAAAGTATAAGAACTTTTTAAGTACTTTACTCAAAAGAAAGGCACATGAATAGAATTAGAAACTTGGCTATATTGTATGGGTTCTAACCTGACTAGGGTGAGGTGATATCTCATTGTGGTTTTGATTTGCATTTCCTGATGACTAGGGACATTGAACATTTATTCATTGACTTAGAGGCCATTGAGTGTCTCCTTTGGATAAATGACTAACTCCTTGGACCATTTTAAAATCAGACACCTAGATTTTTTCCCCCCCACTGTTGAGATGTAGGAGTTCCTTAAATATCTTGGAAATTAATCCTTTTTAAGATCCATGGTTTGCAAATAATTTCTCCCATTCCATAGATTGCGTTTTAATTTTGTGGACTGCTTCCTTTGCTTTGCCCAAGTGTTTAACTTGATGTAGTCCCACTTGGTTATTTTTGGTCTTGTTACTTACTGCTTTCAGTGTCCTAGCAATGAAACTATTGTCAGCACTAATAGTGTATAAATGTAATACTTACTTTTAAGACTTTCACAGTATCAGCTCGTACTTTTAAGTCTTTAACCCACTTGGAGGTGATTGTGTATGGTTGAAGATATTGATCCAAATTAACTACTTTGTGGTTATCCAGTTGCTCGAGGCCGTTTGTTGAAGAGACCATCTCTTTCCTGTTGTGTGTTCTTGGCACCCTTATCAAAGATAGGTTGACCATATACGTGCAACTTTATTTCTGGGATCTATTTTATATTGGTCTATATTTTTGTCTTTTTGTTGGTAACATACTGTTTGGACTACAATAACTTTACAATATCTTAAAACTCTGCTAATATTTCGCTGAAGCTCATAATAAAATGTTATGGAATGCATTAATTTGTTGGGATTCTTAGACCCTGTATGCCTTCTTTCAAAGCCTTTCAGTTGGGACACAAGATTGCATTTACCTGAAATAAGAAGGACACATGAGGTACTTAAACTATTATAGTAAGAGCTTATTCAACGTGACCACAAATGAGATTGTTGAACACTTCACCCTTAATAAAGTACAACAGTTTTTAAATTTGAGTGAATAAACCTTTTATTGCCACAGGAAAAAAAATAGGCACATTTTGTACATACATTTTAAGTTAAGAGATAGCAACATTGGTTATTACTTTATGATTTTTATATGTAATTTTTTTTTTTACCTAATGACAACCTATTAATTATGTTTATTTTTTAATGTTTACTTATTTTTGAGAGAGAGCTAGGAACAGAGCATGAGCAGGGGGAGGGACAGAGAGAGACGGAGACACAGAATCTGAAGCAAGCTCCAGGCTCTGAGCTGTCAGCATAGAACCTGACATGGGGCTGGAACCCTCACACAGCTAGATCGTGACCTGACTCAAGTTGGCCACTTAACCAACTGAGCCACCTAGGTGTCCCTAATTATGTTTTAATTGAAGTACAGTTGATACATGATGGTATGTTAGTTTCACGTGAATGACATAATAACCTGTTAATTATTGAGGACATCTTAGAGAATATAATTCAATTCCTCATTGACAGTGTCAAAGAAGAATCTGTAATGTATATTGTACTTATTACATACATCTCATCATTGATACAGTTGGGCTAAAATTTCACTATTTAAAATAAAAAATAAAAATTACATATGTAAACAACTGAAAATAATAGGAAAACTTAAAGTATTAGGAGTGTTTAAAAATGAATATTTCCAGTTGTAGAAAAGATCTTGGGAACCCAAGATAGGAATGATCATATTTACACCAATACCTAATACTCAAGTTTATAATTAAGTACTACATCCTCATCCAACATCTTCGTAAAACTTGTTCCATTTCATAGCTTTTTTGGTAGAACAATATATTTTGGCATAATGGAATTCACTTCTCTTTGATTCATAAGCATTGATGAAAGAAATCTCTGCCCAAATGTACAGTTGCCTTTATTACTAAATATGTCTGTATCTCTTCTTTTTGTATTTGACCCTGTTGCGCAGTTTTTTGTATACTTGAAAACCCTTCCTTTGAAAGTGACACTTTTTAACAGCCCTTTGTATACTGTAGAACACTTTGTTTTAATGTGACCAAAAAGGAAAAGAACCTCAACTCATTGACCTCTCTATAAGAAAATCAGCAGTATCATCAGAGGAGGATATTATTGTCTATTTGCCCTGCTTCCTTCCTTTTTAGGCTCCATCTGATGGATCCAGAGATGTCATGGTTTCTGTTTATGGTTACAAAATCACAGCAATTGCCTATGTTGAAGAGTTCTCACAAAAAGACTTAGAATATTATCATTGGCTTTGACTGTGTCACATGATCATTCATGAATCAATAACGTTGATAGGAGGGCTGGATGTCTCAAATAGTCCTGAGCAAATCAGGTGCATACCCAGAAGCTAGAGGTATGTCCTACCTCTAGACAGAAGAAATTGTGTTGTCTTGTCCAGAAGAAGAGAAGTATGCATGCTGGGTGGTGAAAATCCCCATGTTACCTACACAACACTTTTTGAAAATGTTTCATCTCTAGATTCCTAATGAAATACCACTTTATCTTGGTTTTCTGCCACCTTTGGTGGTTCTCACTTTACCATAGATCTTAACAATTCCTTTGTCTTAACTTTAAACACTGGTCTTTTTCAAGGCTTTATTTTAGTCACCTTTCTTACCACATTCTTTATAATTGATGTGCATTTAAGTTACCAATTCTATGTTGATGATCTTCAATTCTGTAAAATCATTCTTACATATTTCTTGTCTCACAAGCTCCAGAACTGTGAGAACCCGCTGCATGCATATATATATATATATATATATATATATATATATATATATATATATATAATTTTTTTTTGAGAGAAAGCACGCATGCCAGAGTGGGGAGGGGAAGAAGGAGAGAGAGAAAGAATCTTAAGCAGGCTTAACACCCACTGTGAAGCCCAACGTGGGCCTCAATCTCAAAACCGTGAGATCATGACCTGAGCTGAAATCAAGAGCTGGACTCTTAACCAACTGAGCCACCTTGGTGCCCCTCCCACTGAATATTTCTAATTTCATGATATCCTACATCAAAACCTCTACACTTTATACATAGTACTTACCTACTCAGCCTCTTGTAGAAACATGTCTTCACGTTTTCTACAGTTTGCAAAAACAGTAATGTTATTTACATTAGATTTCTTTTCAAGACACCAAGGAATCCTGTCTTGTACTGTTGGAATTCTGAGGAACTTATTAAAGACTTTTGGCTTATTTTTTTTCTGGTATTTCTTGGATGTCTTCCCCTCCCCTCCTTTTAAAAAAAATCCACTGTATTTAAAGTCTTCAGTGAATGCTCTTTTTCTGTTCCTGCACTCTTCATTCATACTTCCACTAAGTTTCTCTTTCTCTAAAACACATAAATGGCTGTGTCACTTCTCTGTTTTAAAAAATTTTAATTCCAGGATAGTTAACATAAAGTGTTATATTAGTTTCAGGTGTAGAATACAGTGAATCATCCATTCTGTACATTACTCAGAGTTCATCATAAGTGTACTCTTGATTCCCTTCACATATTTCACTTAATCCTCACCCACCTCCTCTCTGGTAATCACTTGTCTATACTTAAGAGTCTGTTCTTGTCTCTGCTTTGTTCATTTGTTTCTTAAATTCTATACATGAAGAAAATCATATACTTTCTTTGAATGACTTATTTCACTTAGAAATATACTCCTTAGATCATCTAGGCTACTGCAGATAATGCTGCAATAAATAGGGGTGCATGTATCTTGTTGAATTAGTGTTTTGGTATTTGGGTAGATAGGTAGTACTGAAATCGGAGGATCATACGATAGTTGTATTTGTGATTTTTAGAGGATCATCTATACTGTCTTCCACAGTGGCTGCTCCCATTTGCATTCCCCCTAATAGTGCACAAGTGTTCCTTTTTCTCTGCATCATTGCCAACACTAGTTACTGTAGCCATTCTGACAGGTGTGGTTTTGATTTTTCATTTCCTTGATGGTGAGTGATATTGGGCATCTTTTCATGTGTCTGTTGGTCATCTCTATGTCTGCTTTGGAGAAATGTCTGTCTTCTGCTCATTTATTTTTAATGTTTTATTTATTTTTGACAGAGCATGAGCAGGGGAGGGGCAGAGAGAGAGAGGGAGTCACAAAATCCGAAGCAGCCTCCAGGCTCTGAGCTGTCAGCACAGAGCCTGACGTGGGGCTTGAACTCCCCGAGAGATAGTGACCTGAGCCGAAGTCAGACACTCAACCTACTGAGCCACCCAGGTGCCCCTTCTGTTCATTTTTAACAGGATCATTATTTTTTTTTTAGGATTACATTACAAAAATCCTTCCTATATTTTGGATAATAGACCTTCATCAGGTATGTCATTTGAAAATAGCTTTTCCCATTCTGAAGGGTGTCTTTCACTTGTGTTGATTGTTTGCTTCACTGTGCAGGTTTTTATTTTGAGGTAGTCTCTATAGTTTATTGTTGCTTTTGTTACCTTTGCCTCAGCAGACGTAGTTAGAAAAAATGTTGCTACAGCTGATGTCAGAGACCTTACTGCCTGTGCTCTGATGCAGGGTTTTTATGGTTTCAGGTCTCACATTTAGGTCTTTCATCCCATTTGAATTTATTTTTGTGTCTGGTGTGAGAAAAGTGGTCTACTTTCATTCTTTGGTTTATTGCGGTCCAGTTTTCCTAGCACCATTTGTTGAAGAGACCGTCTTTTTCCCATTGCATATTCTTTGCTACATTGTGAAAGATTATTGGAGCTTATAATTGTGCGTTTATATCTGGGTCTAGTATTCTGCTTTCTTGATATGTCTTTTTTGATACTATTTTGATGACTAGAGTTTTGTAGTATAACTTGAAATCTGGGATTGTGATACCTGCCGTTTTGTTCTGTTAAGGATTGCTTTGGTAATTTGGGGTCTTCTGGGTTTCCATATGAATTTTAGGAATATTGGTTCTGTTACAGATCTGTTACAAATACTGTTGGTATTTTGATAAGGATTGCCTCAAATCTGTAGATTGCTTTGGGTAGTAAAGGCATCATAACAATGTTTGTTGTGCCAATGCTTGAGAATGGAATATATTTCCCTTTGTGCCATCTTATATTTCTTTCATCAGTGTTTTATAGTTTTCCAGAGTACAGGTCTTTCCCCTCTTTGGTTAAGTTTATTCCTAGGTACTTTATTCTTTTTGGTTCAATTGTAAATGGGAATGTTTCCTTAATTTCTCTTTCTACTACTTTATTATTATTGAAGAGAAACGTAACAGATTTATGTACATTGATTTTGTATCCTATAACCTTATTGATTTGTCATTTGTAGTAGTTTTAGTGATTTTTTTTGGTAGAGTTTTTAGGGTTTTCTATGTATATAATGTCACTGTGTGTGTGTGTGTGTGTGTGTGTGTGTGTGTGTGTGTGTATGTAAAAGTTTGAGTTCTTATCTGTTTGGATGCTTTTTACTTCATTTTGTTTCCTGATTGCTGTGGCTAGGACTTGAAGTGGTATGTTAAATTAGTGAACGTGGACATTCTTACGTTGCTGATACTAGGGGAAATGGGTTCGGTGCTTCATCATTCAGTATGATGTTAGCTGTGGATTTTTCACAGGTGGACTTTATTATGTTTAAGTATCTTCACCTTAAGCCTACTTTGTTGAGGACTTTTTATCATGAATGAATGTTGTACTTTGTCAAACGCTTTTTCTGGATCTGTTGAAATGATCATAAGGTTTGTATCCTTTATTGTATTGATGGGATACATCACTTTGATTTGCAAATAGTGAAACAGCCTTGTATCCCAGAAATAAATCCCACTTGATCATGGTGAATGATTTTTTTAAATATGTTGTTGGATTTGGTTTGCTAATATTTTGTTGAGAACTTCTATGTTGATCAGAGATAATGGTCTATAGTGTGTTCTCTTCCTCCCTCTCTCTACCTCTCTAGTGTCTTCATCTTGTTTTGATACTAGGGTAATGGTGTGTGTATAGAATGAATTTGGAAGCTTTCCTTCCTCTTCAGTATTTTGGAATAGTTTGAGAACAATACATATTAAATCCTCTTTAAATGTTTGGTAGAATTCTCCTATGAAGCCTCTGCTTTTTGGGAGTTTAATTAGTGATTTAATTTTATTGCTGGTAATTCATCTGTTTGAATTTCTATTTCTTCCTGATTCGGTTTTGGGACATTATATGTTTCCAGGAATGTATCCATTTTTTTCTAGGTTTTCTTAATTGTTGCCATACAATTTTTTCAAAATGTTTTTTTTATAATCCTTTATATTTCTGTGCTGTTGGTTATTTCTCTTCTTTTATCTCTGATTTTGTTTACTTTCAGAGTAGTAACCAGCTTCTGGTTTCATTGGTATGTTTTTTTTTAGTTTCTAGTTCATTTATTTCTGATTTATATTTCCTTCTGATGGGAGTTTTCTTTGTTCTGATTTTGCTAACTCCTTTAAGTGTAAGGTTAGTTGTGTATTGGAAATTTTTCTTTTTGAGGAAGCCCTATATTGCCATGAACTTGTCTGAGAACTGCTTTTGCTTTATCCCAAAGATTCTGGACAACTGTATTTTTATTTTCGTTTGTCTCCATGTATTTTTGGATTTCCTTTTTGATTTTTTGGTTGACCCATTCATTGTTGAGTAGCATATTATTTAACCTCCATGTATTTGTGGTCTTGCCACATTTTTTCTAGTGGTTGATACCTAGTTTCACAGCATTGTAGTCAGAAAAGATGCATGGTATGACGTTGATCTTATTGAATATGTTGAGACTTGTTTTGTGGCCTAATACGTGACTTACTCTGGAGAATATTCCATGTGCTCTTGAGAAGAGTGTATATTCTGTTTGAGGATGGAAGATTCTGATTGTATGTTGTATCCACGTGGTCCAGTGTGTCATTAAAAGCCACAATTTCCTTCTTGATTTTCTGCTTGGATGATGTTTCGGGGTGTTAATGTCCCCTACAATTATTGTATTACTGTTGCTGAGTTCCTTTGTGTCTGTTTTTGGCTGCTTTATGTATTTGGGTGCTTCTATGTTGGGTGCATAAAATAGTGGCAATTGTTCTTGTTGTGTGATTGTTCCCTTTATGTTTAAATGGTGTCCTTCTTTATCTCTTGGTGCTCTCTTTGAGGTCCATTTTGTCTGATAGGAGAATTGCTACCTCGGCTTTCCATTTGCAGGTTAAGTGCTTTTCCATCGCTTCACTTTAAATCTGCATGTGTCTTTAGGTCTGAAATGAGTCTCTTGTAGGCAGCCTATAGAGGAGTCTTTTTTATCCATTTCATCCCCCTATGTTTTTTGATTGGAGCATTTAGTCTTTTTACTTTCAAAGTAAATACTGAGAGGTATGCACTTATTACCATTTTATGAGTTATTTTATGGTGGTGGTTCTCCATTACTTTTTTCTCTTACCATTGGTTTGCAATCTTTAGTGATAGACTTGTATTCCTTTCTCTTTATTTTTTGTGTATTTTACTGGTTTTTGATTTCTGGTTACTATTTGGTTTGTATAGAACATCTTCTGCACATAGCAGTCTACATTAAGTTGATAGTTGCTTAAATTTGAACTTACTCTTTACCCCCCTGCAAACACACGATTGAGGCATATGTTTTCATAATTACATCCTTCAATTTTGTGAGTCCCTCGATTGATTTTTATAGACAGACTTAATTTTACTGCTTTCGTGTTTCCTAGTTTTCTTCTACTTACAGTCTTTGCATTCACAGTCCCCTTTAACATTTCTTGTAGGGCTGACTTAGTGGTCTCACATTCCTTTAACGTTTGGTAGGTCTTTATTTCTCCTTTTTTTTTGGAAAAAAAAAAAAACTTTAATGCTTCTTTTTGAGAGAGAGAGATAGACAGACATTGTGAGTGGGGGAAGAGCAGAGAGAGAGGGAGACACAGAATGTAAAGCAGGATCCAGGCTCTGAGTTGTCAGGACAGAGCCTGACTTGGGCCTCGAACTCAGAAATTCTGAGATCATGACCTGAGCCGAAGTCAGCCGCTTAAACAACTGAGCCACCCAGGCACCCCTCTCCTTTCTTTTAAGCTTACTTATTTGAGTCAGAGGTAGAAACAAAGAGGGAAAGAGAACCCCAATCGTGCTTCATGCTGTTAGTGCAAAGCCCCATGCCGTGCTCATTCCCATGACCTAACCTGAAACCCAGATTCAGACATTCACCAACTGAGATATCCAGGTGCCCCTCTCTTTTTATCCTTAATGATAGCCTTGCTGGATAGAGTTTTTGGCTGCATGTTTTTTTTGTTTTTTTTTTTTTTTTTTGTTTTTTTGTTTTTGCCCCCAGCACTTAGACTATATGGTGCCACTACCTTCTGGACTGCAAAGCGTCTGCCAAAAAATTGAGTTGATAGATTTATGGGTTTTCCCTTGTATGCAACTGTTGGCTTTTTCTCTTGCTGCTTTTAAAGTTCTCTCTTAATCACTACTTTTTGCTATTTTAATTACTGTGTGCATTGGTATCGACCTACTTGGATTTTTTTGTGGGGATCTCTGTGCCTCCTAGATCTGGATTTCTGTTTTCTTTTACATATTTGGGAAAATTTCAGCAATGAGTACTTTAAATAAAGTTTCTGACCCCTTTTTTCTCTCTTCTGTTTCTAGGATGCTTATAATGTGAACATTTTTAAGCTTGATAGTCTTGCTGAGTTCCCTATGTCTATTTTCATTTATTACTATTACTTTTTTTCCTATCTCCTGTTAAGCTTGATTGCTTGCCATTAGTCCTCCAGGTCACTGATCCTGTTCTTCTGCATCCTTTGCTATTTCTTCCATCTACTGTCTTTTTGAGTTTTTGAGTTCTACATCTCTGGTTGTTGGTTTTCTGTCTCTTTAATGGTCTCATTTAAGTGTTCCACCTTTCTCTCTAGTCCTGTGAGTATCTTTACAGCCATTATTTTTAAATTCTCTATCACACATATGACTCCTCTCTGTTTCATTTAGCTCTCTTGCTATGATTTTATCCTGTTCTTTGATTTGGGACATGTTCCTCTGTATCCTTATTTTGACTGTGTGGGATGCGGTGAGCTTAGGGTCTGTCCTTCGTACTCTGTTATCTTTTCTGGAAGTTTACTTAAAGCTGTTCGTTGATGTTGTTCTTTTTAGCTTCCCATTGTTGGGTAGGTAATGTCCACACTCATTAGCATAGCTTATGATCTGGGCTGATCCCAGCATCCTGCTTCAGTCTCAGGTTTCAGCATTATCCAACTCAAAATCACATGTTCTTCCTACCATGCTGTTTGAAGTCTCCTGAATATAACCATCTTTCATGCCCACATCAGTATCCATGAACACCTATTCTCTCTAACTTTTTCAGTTGCCCTTCACATTTTTTACTCTCAGAGAATGATTACTTACACTTTCAGGCTTGGCAAATACCCATTACTCCGTGTCGGGGTTAGAGGCCCCTTCCACTTTTCATATACCACTCTGGAAATAGCTCTGACCTCATCACTCTTGTCTCTAGTCATCCATTTATTCATTCATCATTTTTAGAAGATTATATTGCTTAGAATAAGGAGGGCTAGCACCTAGCTCATTTCCTCAGTAAACTTTAATGAAGAAAGTAATTCAGTAATTTGTCCAAGTTGTTAGAACATAGAAAAATATTTTTCTTTTTTTAGCGGTATTTTCATAGTTCTCTGCCTTAAAATTCCCTATTAGTAGCTATTCATAATGTTGCTGATTATTTATCCTGTGTCGATACAGAATACTTAACATTTCTAAAGCTTTTTTGTTAAACTTACACATTTGTATGTTACTTTGAGTGTTGACATTATCCACATGTAGCACGTTATAAATTTCCACTGAAATTGTACTTCAAGTTAAAAACTTTATGGCATCACATGTATTTGAACTATTTACCTTGCTTACTCGATTCAAAACCATCGCTATTGTGTTATACTCACTATTATGAAAATTATTTTTGTGTGGCCCAGTAAAGCCTTTGACATAATTTTTAAACCATGTTGCATCTGCTAGTATTCCCATTCTACATCTTTTTGGTGTTGTGTAAGGAAGACTACAATTGATACTGAAGATAACTAAATTTCCATCCTGAATGTAACCCTAATTCTGTTTGCAAACTAATATCTTTATCTGTCTGTGCCTCAGTTTCCTTCTCTGCAGTACTACATTTTGATGATTCCATATTCTGTACTTGTATGGTGTTAGGATACTTTGACTTTTATGGGCACAGTGTATACATTATTGAACCAGAGTAGAAGTTCCCACTCTAATAGGGCTTGTTCTAAGAGGGAGAACATACAGAGTACTGTGTGAAAGAGGTGGTCTGTGATGGCCCTATAGGTGATCTGCAATTGGGTTAGGTAAGTGAGGTATTCTTGAGTCTGTAAACATAAATTTTTCTCAAGGACTAAGTGACATAACTGTGGAATTTAAGGCTAATACACAGAACCCCAAAATAGAATCCTCTACATTACACTGATTACTTGTATGAAAACACAGCTCTTGACGTTTACTCAACACGTGTGTGTATAACCTCTCCTTGTACTGGAGGCACCTTCAGACACTTTATTTCCACAAAATTGAGGAGCTTCTCACAGAGCTGAGAAAATAATGGTCTGTTTTCCTGTGGTTTCCATGATCTTTTAATTGTTAAGTATTACCAGCTGAGTTTGTTGATAGTTAAATAATTGTGCTAATAACCTGCATTTTCCATCTGTGATAGTTGAGTTTTTTCAAAATTAAAATTTCAACAAAACATTAAAACATAACAGTGAATTAATGCACTGTGCTAAAAGCTTTCTAAATTTTTAATTATCTTACATCTTAAAAAATTGCACCTATCTACCCTGAGATCCAGGAAAAAAATGATAGTTACTGGGAGGAAAAGACGTAACTGAAACATTTTTTCCTTCTTACAAGTAATTCATTAAGAGACAAGAAACAAATAAAGCAATATACATCTGCAGGTGGAGACTGAAGTAGTATGTGAGGAATTGAAGAAATCCCTTTGGCAAAATCAACACCATCGTGAATGTGTGCATTACAGCAAGTACATCATCCATAAGTGACTTGAATTCTTCCTACCATAGCATTGCCATAGTCCACCTAACACTTGGCTGTGTTTGCAGAAAGCAAGTTCTTTTTAGTATAATGTTGAGTGAGACAAATGCTAGAGAAAGTATCTTGTGTATACACAAAAATAAACCTATACAAATATTTTTTAAAAATTAAGTAGTTTTTTCATAGAACATTGAGAGTTGATGGTATTGGAAAACAAAGGATATTTCTTTTGTAGGTGATGGTAATGAAACTCTTTCCTGTTCTTGTTGTTATAATAGTTATTGAGAGTCGGCTCTATGCTAAGGATATTTCCATGAATATACAATGATATAGAATAGAGATTAAGGGCAGGGCTGTAGATATAAAATTTCTCTGGGTATATATTCCAGCTTGTTCTCTGTTCCATCTATATAATCTTAAATGATCTTATGTGGTCTTTAGTTTTCTTCACGTGTTAATCGGCTCTTGGTGCAATAATGCTGCATGACAGTAACCAGTAATCTGTCATTAATTGGGTCTGGAGTTCTCTTTTGTCTAGCAAGAAAGCTGGACGCAAGATTAAAAATGTGAGAGAGGCTGATGTCTGTGTGGAGACAAGAGCCCTGAGTAAGGGTCCTTGCTCTGTTTTTATTAGGATGAGAAGGCTTAGAAACATGGTGATGGGCATGCACAAAGAGATGATGAAATCGTGAACATTAACTCATGGGATTGAGGGAAAGGGGGATCTGAAGATATGTGATTCGAGGGGTTTGGGTTAATACCAAACAAAATCCTGGTGGTAGGCAGAAGGTTGTTTGCCTAAACTGGTCTAGGGAACAAGAAAGAGCATGCTACCTCCGGGTCAGCAAGGCACCTTTGTTTGGCTAATTAGCTCTCTCTGGGCAACTTAGCCCTGCTATAGTCTATAGCCCTATTTACCTGTTGATCTAATTTGGTCCTTCCTTCCTTTGAAAGCAGCTTTCTGCTATTGTACTATGTTGGAAGGCCTTTCTGCCCTGAATACCTAATCCTGTTTATCTCATTTGGGATGTCTTCATATTGAGATTACCTATTCTTCCTATTCCTTTGTTGTTTACTAGGGCCTTTGCTCTGCTTTACCTGTATTGCAGGGCATTTGCAGGGCCCCCCACCCCGACCCCCCCCCTTCATTTACCTAACTTGGGTGTGTTCGACCTATGGCCTTCTAATTCTTTATGCCTTGTTAACCTCATCTGTGGAAGCTCAGGGAATTCCTAAACTTATTCCCCACTGTTAATAACAGAGCTTTCTCAGGCTGAGTGTATTCATTTCTGTTCCATAGGACTTTTCTTTCTGTGAATAGGAGGTATTTGGGCAATGCTTTTACCAAAGCAGAAGAGAAAATTGTAAGGAACATAACCAAACGATACAGGACATTTAAACTTGGTGTTTATATTATTGGAAACAAATCACATGGCCAAGCCTGATATCAAAGACACAAGGAAATAGACTTCACCCGTAGAAGGTGAGAGATGAATGATTATTTCCTAAAAAATTCACCCTACTTAACTGTGAATTTAAATGTATTAGTCCTCCTCTATGAGTTTTTGCAGTGTTGAAGTGAAATATTAAAACTCGTTTTCAGAGAAGTGGTGTGACCAGAGAAGAGGTGTAGGATGATCTTTTTCTAAACTAGAGATAAATCATGACATAGTAATGATGAATATGCTCTAGTTGAGGCAAGAAAGCTAAAATTTGCTGCAGGATACACAGAAGGTACTATAAAACCACTGTCAGCAAAGGCCTTGGTATTTTGAGCCCTGGAGATGAAGTAGTCAGGGTCAAAGCTTGTTTGGAGTAGGATCTACTTACTTTTTTAAAGTGAGTGAATAGATACATAAAGAAGCAAAGGAACTAGTTAAAACAATTTGAACAGAATTGGTGATATTCTTCACTGTGGGATTCATCACTAAACAATGACCATTCCCTCTTACTTACCTTGGTCTTCAGAGACCTGCTCTGAATGCTTTACTGTACTTGTGAAAATAGGAAGTTCAGCCCTAGATAATACACTAGTATAAGAAATTAGGGAAATGGACTAGAACTTGATGCTTTATGCCTATATATTTTTTTTTAATTTGAGGTAAAATTGATAGGACCTTATATTAGTTTTAGGTATATAGCATAATGATTGAATACATGTATATATTGCAAAGTGATCACAATAATCTCGTTAACATCGATCACCACACATAGTTAAATTTTCTCTTGTGATTAGAACTTTTAAGACTTAATCTCTTAGGAAATTGCAAATAGACAATACAGTATTATTACTTGTAGTCACCATGTTGTGCATTACATTTCTGTGACTTATAACTGCAATATTACACTTTTTGATCCCCTTTGTCCATTTTATACCCCTCCCCCCCCCAACTTCGGGCAACAACCAGTCTGTACTCTATGACTTTAGTTGTTTTTATTTTTCATTTTTTTAAAAAAATTATTTTGAAATTTACTTAAAGAGTATGTGAGCAAGTGGGTTAGGGGCAGAGAGAGAGGGAGCAAGAGCAAGAAGCCCAACCTGGCTCCATGCTCTCAGTGAACAGCCTGACATAGGGCCTGATCTCACAAACTGAGATCACAACCTGAGCTGAAATCAAGAGTTGGATGATTAATCGACTGAGCCACCCAGGTTCCCTGGTTGCTATTTTTAGATTGCATGTATATGTGGAATCAATCATACAGTATTTTTCTCTGTTGGACTTAATTCACTTAGCACAGGGCCCTCATGGTCTATCCATGTTACCACAAATGGCAAGATAGCATTCTTGTTTTTATGTCTGAATAATACTCTGTAGTATACATGTACACACACATAACACATTGTCTCTATCAGTGGACACGAGTTGTTTCCACATCTTAGTTACTGCAAATGATGCTGCAGTGAACATGGTGGTACAGATAACTTTTTCAGTTAGTGTTTTCATTTTCTTTGGATAAATGCCCACAAGTAGGATTGCTGGATCACATGGTAGTTAGGTTTTTATTTTTTTGAGGAACCTCCATACTATTTGCCATAATGGCTGTGTCAATTTACATTCCCGATAATATGAGGGTTCCCTTTTCTTCACAAACTTGCCAACCCTTGTTTCTTCTTGTCCTTTTGATAATAGCAATGTTAAGAGTTATGATACCATATCTCATTGTCGTTGTGATTTGATTTCCTTGATTAGTGATGTTGAGCATCTTGTCATGTACCTCTTGGTCATTTGTATGTCATCTTTGAAACAATGTCTGTTGAGATTCTCTGCCCATGTTTTAATCAGATTGTTTTTTGTTGTTGAGTTGTAGTTCTTTATGTATTGTGGATATTATCACCTCATGAAACAGTAGGTCTGCATGTTCAAAAATTTCATACGGTTATGTCATATTGCCATCTTGAGTCAAAAAGGCTTTAATACTGGCAATTTTCTAATACTCAAACTTAATTCATTTCCATGTGACTTTGAGAATTTTAATTTTGTGGTAGAGTAATTATTAACGGACACAAGCTACAGTTGTGTCCATAAGCTGCCATAGAAAGGTCCCAGACCTGTTTCATTTCAGAAAAATACTTTTTTCCTGAAATTTGGAGCTATAATAAAGGTCTATGACATGTTGGAATACTTGTGTTAATTTGATTATAAGGAAAACATAACTAAGGAAGTATTTTGATATATACACATAGGTAAGAAGGCTTTTGTATACATGAATATTGATATGTCTGCATTTCTATATTAACCTATATCATTTTAATACAAAAATCTGAGGTCTTTTCAGTGGATATCAGCATTAGTCCCCTTTGATACAGGATATGTTTAGAAAGATTGTATTAGAAATATTTAGTCTCCTCTTGGAAAGAAGCCTATAGAGGTGGAGAGGTGGCTAAGGGGGATGAGTGAGATAAAGGAGTAAAGAAATTTAAGTTAAAAAAAAAAAGAACCAGAAGTCTGTAGATAAAAAGAAAGAAAATTTAGTGCAGTGATTTTATAACTGATTCGTAATCAATAAAAAAGACATTTTCTTGAGGGATTTAGTTATCTGCTCCAGAAGATTAAAGTGGATCATTAAAAATAAAATAGGATAACCTTGTAACTTTTAATATTTGCAGATTTATATCCATAGATGATGGCATGGATTTTTAAACAAATTTGATATGATTTACCAATTAGCAGTAGTTTAAAACCCTTTGTAGAAACTTAAAGCCAAATAGGCAAATGAGCCTGAACTTCAAACTCTTTGAAGTGAATCTACTTAAACTCAAGGTAACAGTATATTCCTTTTGGCCTTTCAGGATTAAAATGATTGTCCCTAACTTATATTAAGAAAAATATGGAAGTTTGGGAACATAACCTTCAGTCTTTGATTTTACTTAGGCGTACATTTTAGTTTTCCTTTTTGGAATAGTTCCACACAGTCTTTTTTTTTTTCCCCTCCAAAAAGATTAAAATTGATAGATGATTAAAAAAAAAAAAAAAAGGTCAGAGGACTATAATAACACAGTTCATACATAGTTTCCAGTAGTTGGATATACATACAAACAAATGAAATGTTTGTGTAAATTTTATTTCGCCAAAAACTTTGGATCCAGATCTTGAAAATGAAATGATAATTAATGTATGAGTATTATGTTAAATTTCATGTTTTCCTTAGGCCTCTAACCTAATAGATGTTATTTTCTTGATACACCGGCTATTCCTACATCTTCATTTGTTTTAATTATTTATAAGTTGTCTTCAAGTCTAACTATTCTTACTTTGAGATTGTGTGCTATATGTCATTTGGATTTAAGGAATGACAATGAAAATACTGCATTTCTTGGTTTTAGTACCACATCTTACTCTGTTGTAAAGTCATGTTTATCATTTGTGCTTTCCTCTATTTATAGCATATATTTAAACTCTTAGTATGTAGGTTTATCTCAAAAGAGTAATTGCCTGAGTGTCCGTTACTTCATTGATGCTGTAGCTTATCATTGAGCACTTAACTTCGTACACTACTATCCAGTTGATTAATACTTTACAAATAAAAGAGGAGGATTTTAAGTACTTCAAGATCTAGACCACATCTTTGCTTGTATGACGACCTCACTATATTACGTTTTTATCTCAGTAATACCAGTTAAACCTCACAATTATTTGTACTTTAAATGACTTAGTAGCAGAGATGGTATGGAAATGAAGATTTATTTTTTTAGTTCCTGGATTATAACTTGGTAGACCTAGTAATGGTCAGACATGGTCTTGACCTAGTTTAACCAGCCTTCCTGGGCACTGAGGTATGTCAGAATAGGTTAACAGGTTATAAGATTTTGATTTCAGTATAATGCTTTAACATTTAATATGTTGACCTTTAGATACTTAGGTTGCAACATGAATAAACAAGTTCGTGGTATTTAACCAATGCAAAATAATGAACAACTCCATTTTCTAAAATCATGTATGAGTAGGCAAACAAGCATGAATCATGCTATGTTTGAATGTAACAATACTCAGGCATGATTCTGTGATTGGAAATCCCCACTGATTTTTGGGAATGAAGCCCATTCTACAGTAAATGCCAGGAATCTGCATGGACAGCTGAACAGTGCAGAATGGAGAATAATACATGGTAGGAGGAGAATCCAAATTGATCTTCACAAAAGAGTAGAAGGTACCTCAGAGTACCTTTGAGCTAGGTAAAGCATGTTAATGGGGAATTGAGGAATCTGTTAGCAGTAACTGATGTCAGGACCCCCATCTCAGTCCTGGAACTCACTTTCCCATTTGAGAAGTTCCAAGACAGGACCACGGGTTTGTATGAACCAGGGTATCAGGCACATTTATTACACCTTGGGGGAGTGAGTTAAGTGCTATATAACAGGAATCAAAATGAAAGGCAAAGTCTTAAATTTCTTGAACCTGTGCTGCCCATTCCCCTACCATACATTGGATCAGATCTGGTATTTTAACACGTGATATCTGTGACATGGTTTTGGGTGTCTACCATGTTGTGATGAGACACATGTTATATTCCCAAGAGTTCTCAAACAAGTCATTATTTTCCCTTTTTATTTTCTTAAGTGTTATGATTTAATTTTTACTTTTTTTTTTAATTTTAGAGAGCATGACTGGGGGATGGGACAGAGAGAGAGAATCATAAGCAGGCTCCATGCTCAACATGGAACCTGACTCATGGCTCCATCTCATGACCCTGGGATCATGACCTGAACCGAAATCAAGAGTTGGACACTTAACTGATTTAGCCACCCAGGTGCCTGTTGCTTGACTTTTTAGATAAATAGGCCCACAGGTATTGAATAACCCAATGTCTGAAAGCTAGTCAGTCTGAAAAGTGATGTTGTAATTTAGATCTTTCTGTTTCTCTAACACGACAGCCATTCCACTTTGTGAAACATTGTTTACCATGTGGCATGATTGAACATGACAAGTCTTTCCACAACTCATTTATAAGCAAATCTACATAGCCTGTAGATGATGCATCTCCTGCCTTTTAGGATGAGAAATTTTCCTTTAATTTCAAAGGACATTTACTGCTCTATCCCCATATTCTAGTTAAGTGCTTCAAGTGAGACCACATGTGTCTTCTTGTATGCCTCTAAGTGGGGGGGGGGGGGGGTACATGGTACTCTCATGCAGGCTTCTATTTACATTCTGGTAAGCATTAGGAGTTTATATGTTTTATTGACAATTTTTTATTCAGGATTGTGCTGGGTAACTTTGGACACAGATTTATTTATTAACATAAATTATGTTGACTTCATAAAATTAAAATGTATTTCTGTCTACTTGTAAAGTGGTACTTGAAGGTAAATTCTGTGAGTTTGTAGGCAGCATTCTGCTTAATTCTGAGACTTTAGTTTGTAAAGAATAAATTACTGTATAATTTATTTCAAGGGCCTATGCTTAGAGAATATTAACAAATGTTTGCCCTGTTAGAGTATAAATGTTATTTTTTAAATAATGCCTTACACTCCCAAGAAATCTGTCTAAAATAATTATTTCCTTATGTATGGTGAATTATCATGAATCAGACAATGCTTTTCAAGCTATGTGAGCAAAAATAGAGTATAATTTCCTTTAATTCAGTTCAAAATAATGTATGCAGCTAATGACACTCATTTTAGGGGGACACATTGCATTAGGGCATGGACTTGGGGCCTGGTCTCCAAAGCTGGGAATGAATGGTAACTTGGTAATTTTCTATGCACCGTAACAGTGAGTTTTAGAGAAATGGGTGATGGATCTGTGTATTTTTCAGTTCAAGTGTTCTCTTACACATTATGAGAGCATTCCAGTAGTTAAATGAACGCGCCTTTTTTTTTTTTTTTTTTTAAATTTTTTTTTTCAACGTTTTTTATTTATTTTTGGGACAGAGAGAGACAGAGCATGAATGGGGGAGGGGCAGAGAGAGAGGGAGACACGGAATCGGAAACAGGCTCCAGGCTCCGAGCCGTCAGCCCAGAGCCTGACGCGGGGCTCGAACTCACGGACCGCGAGATCGTGACCTGGCTGAAGTCGGACGCTTAACCGACTGCGCCATCCAGGCGCCCCTGAACGCGCCTTTTTATAAAGGCATATGGTAGCTTAAACAGTTGGGGTCTTCTAATAAGGGGTAGACAGTATTCACTTGACCATAAAGTAGCCAGCAAAGTGTATACTGAACTCTAATTTAAGATGGTGGAGTTTCCCCACACTGTATTTACTCCCACATCACTTTTGTCTTCCTCCTAGTCCATGGCTGGGGAATAGATACATTACTATATTTTTAAAAAAGAGGCAAATCCCCAAAGGTTAAGTACTCTTGATTTATAAGACCATTCAAACCATCTATTCACCAGTAACGGTAATAGGCAATGCAAAATATATTAAGCTCTGCATATACTAGTCGTTAAAATTCATAAATGTGCATAAATTAACGAATGATATGCTTTAACTTCTTCTTAGTAATCCTCATAAAAGTTTATGTTGCAGAAAAATAGATTGGGTTACATGAGCCCCAAATTGAAAACTAACTATACTAGAGTTTTCCCTTGAGAAGATAGTATATGTACAGAGTAAATGAGAGGTTGTTTACCCTTTTATGTTATGTTGGTTTCTTAAGATTAGGGAACACGGAGGCCAGACAGTTACATTAGATGTAAGAGATAACAAATGTGTAATGAGATTGTTTGTGCCTAAGCTATAGTTCACATAGATACCAAATTGTGGAAGCATTATGTGAAAAATCAAGTCTGACAGTTATTTTGCCTTCTTCTAATTGTGAGAAAGAAGCCTGAAGCATGGAGTATAAAGCCAAAACACTGAAATTCTTAGGCTATATTGACATTCTGTTGGTATAATGAGACAAAAGTATTTTTAAAAAGATACTTCCCAGATAATCTGATATATGGTCTATTTGGCCCATATTTCAGTTGTGAGCAAAATGTTTGTAATAGCAAAACCTAAGTAGGACACAAAACCATCTAAGTGGTTAAGAAGGAGATATATGTTGTCTTTGTCTTGTAAGATTTTTGTGTTGGCTTGTTCTTGACTCATTGAGCACTCAGCTACTATCTAAGTAAGTACTCCCATGCCCTCAGATTTATATGTATTGGTCTGTTTGGCAGCTCATAATATGTAATCATATCTCAATAGCTTGTAACAGCAGATAGTTATTTTCCTTTCTTGTTACATACCTATTTCTACACTCTGTTTTTTTAAAATTCCAATATAATTGACATACAGCTTCATATTCATTTCAGGTGTGCAATATGGTGATTAAACAATTCCATACATTACTGAGTACTCATCAAGATAAGTGTACTCTTAGTCCCCTTTACTTCTTTGACTGGCCCTCTCTCCGATCTCCCCTGTGGCAACTACCAGTTTATTCTGTATAATTAAAAGTCTGGGTTTTTTTGTCTCTATTTTTCTTCATTCATTTGTTCTCTCTCTAGCATTCTACATATGAGTGAAATCATATGGCATTTGTCTTTATCTGACTTACTTTGCTTAGCATAATACTTTGTAGATCCATCCATGTTGTTGGAAATGGCAAGATGTCATTCCGTTTTATGGCTGAGTACCATTTCACTGTGTGTGTGTGCGCGTGCACACGTGTATCGCATCTTATGTATCTGTTCACCTACTAATGGACATTGTGTTGCTTCCATATCTTGGCTATTGTAAATAATGCTGCAATAAACATAGGGGTGCATATGTCTTTTCAAATGAGTGCTTACTCACTTTAGACTGTAGGTTAGGATCAGCTTGGCTTCATAAGTCTTGAAATTCCAGGTTCCCGACTGACAGGTGACCTCTAATTCAGAATAAAAAAAATTCTATCCAGAGGACTGTTAGGAAGAAGACGGGGGGAAATTTGTAATGCCTCTAAGCATTTTTGTGTGAATGTTTCAAAGCATTGTGTTTGGTCACCATTCCTCGGCCAAAGTAAACATCATTGGCCAAAACCAGGCCAAAGTCTGGAAAGTGAAAAATTAGAACTACTCATACATGGAAGGAGCAAGTAAATATCTTAAAAAAAAAAAAAAAAAAGGAATAGAAAAATACTAAAATAAAAACTAAATACATACATAAAATAATAATAATACTGGGGTGCCTGAGTGGCTCAGTCGGTTAAGTGTCTGACTTTGGCTCAGATCATGATCTCGCCTGTTGGTGGGTTTGAGCCCTGCATTGGGCTTTGTCCTGAATGCTTGCTCAGAGCCTGAAGCCTGCTTGGGATTCTCTGCACCTCCTCCACTCATGCTCTGTCTCTAAAAAAGAAATACATGTGAAAAAAAAATTCATACCATATCCTTGGGGTTTCCAGAATTGTTTTATTAATATCTACTTATTGAGATGGTTCTGAAAATTTGGCATGCGTTGCTTTGTGTTGATCCTCATCTAAGTAGTGTTAGCAGTAGCAATTATAATAATAATAATGCAGAGAAAATAATAAGCAGAGAAAAAATCAGTTTAAAAGAAGGAAACATCGATAGTAAAAGCATTGCACTTACATGGACCTTTGCTTCACACAGCATCTCTTTTCCAGGTGATAGCAACCAGGCAATACACAAATAGTTCCCCTAGGCAGCCCAAAATAGATTCCACCAAGTTTATTCACTGCACATGGTGAGTGGTATTCCTAAGAAAACAACATAGTCTCGGCTTAGAACCTGTCTATTGTTACTTCACATACATTTTTATGATTTATTTTCCTAGCTTAAATTTTATTAGAAGTACATTAGGAGAAATAACAATGACACCAATTTGACTTGACAGCTGACAGCCTGAAATGAAGAAAATACGTGAATTATTCGTCCTAATATTTCACCCTTTGTTATTTCCATACTATTTTCATGGGACTTTATAGTTCCTCCCTGAAGGCACTTTATATTTCCCTGTCTGCTTGACTTTGTACTTAGCCACATGACTTACATTAGAAAAAGGATGAAGTAGTTGTAAAAGTGTGCCAGTTGCAAACCTAGGCTTTAATATGCCTTGGTATATTCCCTTTTGCTTTTTCTATCCTCATGAAGTGAACTTGCCTTTGCTAACCTGTTAGTCTAGAAAGGATGAGAGGCACATGGAGCATAGCTGATGTATCTGAACTTGGATAAGGTCAGCACAAGCCTAGCTAATCTATGTGTCATGATTATTTTATACCAGTAAATACTGAGGTCTACTTGTATGTTTTCATAATTTAAAGTTAGTAATTGGTAGTTAAGAATGGTAACATGACAGTAATTGAAACAAAAACATTGCTGTAGATCAGAGCTCTCTAATGTTTTACAAAAGGGTAATAGCTATTTGGTTAAAAGGGAATCTAAGGTCAACTAAGTTTGAGAAGATGTGGGTTAAATAAAAAGACATACTGCGGACCACTGAGAGACTATTAAGTTCTGTTAATGTCAAAGAGTTAGAGTTAGCTGCATTTAAAAAAAGGGAGGGGAGGGTGGGTGATGGGTATTGAGGAAGGCACCTTTTGGGATGAGCACTGGGTGTTGTATGGAAACCAATTTGACAATAAACTTCATATATTGAAAAAAAAGTGGTTATCAGACACCTCATATTAATAGGAATACTAACAAGTATCATTTCTCTAAACACAGTAAAATAAAGAAAGGTGATTCCTGGGCGATTTACCAGAGTAATTAAAAATCCCATTTGTCCTGAAAGCATCATTGTTGGATCCTTCCACATCACACTGGCAATGATGCTGTGTCATTGAGAAAAACTTAAAGGAAACACAACAGGTTTCAAGATGTATAGTAATAGAAATTATTATATACGTTTTTTCTTCGTGTGTCAGCATTATTTTATATAAAAACTATTTAACAAATCCTGTTATCTGCTAAATCATACAGTTTTCAACGAAATACACTTAACAATAGGTTGAGTGTTTGAAATCAGATTATTGGAAAAGATAATAACCACTTCATTCTAAGACTGAAAAATTTCTCTATTGCCATTTCTATAGTTACTTAAAATTCAGGTTAAGAAAATGCTCAAGAGATAATCAATTGATTTTTATTTCCATCTTAAGTATTGCAAAGCTAGGAATAACATTAGATGATATGGTAACAAAAATTATAATTAATCTCAGAACCATGGAAAGGTAGACATACCATATGTGGACAATTCAAATTTCTTCCCTGTAAGAAACTTTTTGTTTTATACAACGGTACTAGGTAGTTACTGTGTTGAAATTAAATTTCATTCCAATTGAAAAGGTTAAAGCAGTATATTATTTTCCTTTGAGTCATTACAGCTCATGTTCTGGCCATTTGCCTTTAATCATTTTTACCCCCTTGTACTAATATTGAGGCAAAAAAAATTAATCCTCCCCTAAATTCACTGCTTCATATATTGAGTACTCTATGATGTAATGTATAAACTTCTAACATTACATTAGTTATCAGCTTCATCTTAAAATACTTTCTAGAATTAACTTCCTCTTTGCTTATTCTGGTTAAACTTTACTGTATCAGTAATTAATGTAGTTATCTCCATGTGTATTTACTTGATGGAAGATGCTTTGGCCACCCTACAGTATCTATGGATACCAGGCAGATCAGGGATTCCAAGGTGAGTAACTTTGGAATTGAAAGTCAACACCTTAGCCAAACTGTCATCATTGAAGTGTTTGCAAAGACATGGCAGTGTTAACTTAGCAGCTTTAACCTAAAGTGGATGAAACAGCTTCAAAAGCTAATCTGACAGGCTTTCTAAGAAGTTGGTACTTTCTCACTTTTAGGTAATTTCATGACAACCTGGAAGAAATGAAAAGGAATTTGTCATTATACATCTATTTGACAAGATTGCATTGACAATCTCTTATAAAATGCAATCCTGAAATGAAAGTTAAGAATTCTGAAAATTGCAATCTATTACAAAGAAATTTTCTATTTAAAAAGACATATTTAACATATTTGGCTTAATAAACCGTAAGCCTCTGTGTATGTACACATACATATATATGTAAATCTCTGTTATTGTAACACTTAGATAAATATCTCCTAGAAGTACAGGGCTTGTCTGAATTTTGAAACCAGATGAATTTAACTTAACTCTCTCAGTGAGATACCCTTACTCTGATGAAATTTGAACCTAATTTTCAGGACACTGTATGTGGTATTTGGGGGAAAAACAAGTACCTAGGGAAGTTATCTACATTTTCTGGCACATTTAAACCAATCGGGTATGAACGAAACTGAAAAATTAAAGGCACGTGCAGGTTGAAGGTTGGGAATATTTAAATTGAACTATGTTATAAATAGACTATATGTAAGGTACTTTAAGATTTCTCACACTGCCTTAATTACGGGATTTTTGTCCTGTTTATCAATAACTGGTGGTGACAAAAGCAAGTTAATTTTTTTTCTCCTTTGGAAGGTAAAATACTGCTTCACAGCATCATTCAAAGTCCAGCCCTGGAAACAGCCAACTCTGTTAGCGTAGAGTAGCAGTGTAAGGAGTTTTGTATCCTGGGTGGAATATTATACAGCAATAAGAGTGAATGGAGGATAACTCCAACTCCATGTACTGACATGGCTGAGCTGTACAAACAATCCTAACTAAAGTAATCCAGCTACCACAAAGTAGATGCTTCATGATTACATTTGCATAAATTTTGAACAAGGCAACTATGGTATTGTGGTAAAATATGCGTAACATAAAACTGACCAATCTAACTATTTTGAAGTGTGCATTTCAGTACCAGTAAGTGAATTCATAGTGTTGTGCCGTAATCCCCACTGTCCGTTGATAGAAATTTTTACTGTTCTAAATAAAGTGAAGCTCTATACTCCTGAAACGGTAAATCCCCCTGTCCCTTCAGGCAGCCCCTAGTAAAGTCACTTCTGCTTTTCGTGTATGAATCCACCCATTCTAGGGACCTCATATAAGTGGAATCTTACAATATTTGACCTTTTGTGTCTGGCTTATTTCACTTAGCATAATGTTTTCAAGTTTCTTCCGTGTCGTGGCCTGTTATTAGAACTTAATTATTTTCATGGTTGAATAACATTTCCTTGTGTGTATATATACATAAATTAAAAATGTGGGGTATGGTAGGATAAACCCTCCAACTTTGTTTCTGTGGAGGCATGAGAGCTTGGAGCTTTCTTGTACACCATTCTACTGATGTCACTCTACAAGGCAAATGGGGACTTAAATATCAGCCTCCTGGTTACCACCGGGGTTTATACTGTCCTGGTAACTGACTACTTCTTTTGCCCTAAGTGATACGAATATAGACCTGTCAACCCTGCTTTATAAATCATAGAGCTGTACACATTTGTGCAATTTTATTTGTTCACTTCAATGAAATTTTTAGAGAGTTTACCTATCAGCAATGAAAAGGAACAAACTAATGCATGATGGTCCTTATTACAATAACATAGATGAATCTGATAAGCACTTTAAGTGAAAGAACATAGGTACAAAAGGGTATATACCATATGATTCAACTTACATAGCCTTCAAGAGAAGACCAACTTAGAGGAGCAAAGACCAGATCTGTGGTCCTCAAGTGTTGAGTATTCTCACGGAACATATCACCTATAGTTACTTTGAAACTCAGGAGTGTCCACGGCATGACCTGTTTCCTGTTTTTTTTTTTTTTTTTTTTAACCTATATATTGATTGCTCCTCTTGTTCACATAGTTAACCTCTCACTGATCCTTTAACAGAAAACTCTATTCCTCCTCGATGACGCTGCCCCTCCCTGTCAGGCTCCAGAGTCAGTCCATACTCAGAGGCCAGATTCTCCATCTCTGAATTGGCTGCCCCTGGGAACACAAGAAGGTTGCTCTGTTCATACACGTGGGAAGCCGGACAGCAGGGAAAGTGAAACTCTCAGCAACCTCAACCTGTGGTTCCTGCAAGTTCCCTAACACGTGTGGTTCAAACATTCCGAGAGGCAAGTTTTGAACCTCTTGCAGAATTGCACACAGGATTAATTTCCATTAAACTACTGTGATACCTTGCTTATTGTCACATACTTAGTAGCTTCCCTTTTCTGTATCCCCTGCCCCACTGGTGTTCCCTGTATTTTTCAAATAACTGCATACACACATTATTATTTCAGGTTTGCCTAAATTAAGATAGAACTTAACATTCATATCCTGTTACCACCATATTCTTCTGAGTTAGTATCAACTACAATTGCGGTATGTATAGACCAACATTCATCATAGCACTGTCTCTTGTTCCTTTTTCCCCTTTCTGGCCCTAGAAACAATTTGTATATAACAGGTACTTGGTTAAAAAGTCCTAATTGATTAAATCTGATGCACCTGAAACATTTTCTTGTGTATTTTATTTAAGAGCCATAGTGCTTGAGGAAAAGGAAGCTTGATGCTCAAAAGATACAGATGAGAAAGAAGCAAGCTGTATAAAAGGGCATGCTGATCAATTCTGGGGAGAAGGAAGGAAAACAGAAGAGTATTCTGAGACGAATTTCCACATGAATTCAGATTGTTAGGAATTTAGAAATGTGGTTTCCGATATCTGGATTACACCATTCCCTAAACTTGAGTTTTGATGTTGCTTTAGTCAAAATGGTTAGTAGCCAGATAAAATGCTTTATTTATCAGACATAATCCAGGTAGACATTCGCTGTCAGGGACAAGT
Source organism: Panthera onca (assembly GCF_046562875.1). NCBI lineage: Eukaryota > Metazoa > Chordata > Mammalia > Carnivora > Felidae > Panthera > Panthera onca. The sequence goes on from NC_138357.1 coordinate 100,830,523, forward strand.
ATTTGTGGAGGCACTCTAACACATTCCTGGGAACAACTGGTCTGTGTGTGTCTATGGTTTGTAATGAACAGAACAACTTAAAAATACATACAATGTTAAGGCTGAAAAATGATGCCGTGCAAATTTTAATTTCACTGAAGACAAAGAGTATGAATATTTCTTTAAATGATCTTTTTTTTTTTTTTTTTTTTTTTAACTTTTAGAGAGAGAGTGTCAGGGAGGGGCAGAGGTAGAGAATCCCAAGCAGGCCCCATGCCTTAGGTCCGATTAGGGGCTTGACCCAAAATCAAGAGTCACACAACCAACTGAGCCACTCGGGCAACTTAAGGGCAATTTACCTTACTTGAATGAAATTAGGTCAGAGATAGATGAGCTATAAATATCAAGAGACTTCATGAGAGACAAATATTGGTGGGAGACACCCTGAAATGAGGAAGGAGTCATTTGCTAGGATTCACCAATTAGATCTTGAGACAATCAGTGGGTATTGACAAGTCTGGTGATAGAGGAATGGGGTGGAAATCTGTACTCCTACAATCTGTCCTACATACCACTTTTTAAAAATAGGACCCTGATTTTAGAACGAAGAAAACACATATCTTCTATGTCACATGTAGATGAGATATCAAACTGTTTTGGTGTTCTTAAATTTATGAACTGAGTAGGCATATGGAAATAAAAAAGCAAAGAATCACCCTTTCTATTTAGTCTTCATACAATCTGTCATTCCTACCATTACGCATAGGCCCACTCATACACATATAGGAACATAATTATTAAATACTTTAAATACTGTGTCCTGATGTGTATTTCTAGGTGTAACATAGAAAAGTTGATCCATGTTCAAATACGTTTGGAAATATTATGTATTTAAAAACTGAGGATTTCCCTACATAACTTACTGCTCCTTTAGTAGGCTATATCAGGAATTGGCAACCCCTGGCCAGAATGGGCCAAATCCAGCCAATCGTCTGTTTTTATAAATGCTTAGTCGAACACAACAATACCTATTTGTTTATATATTATCTGTGGCTGCTGTCATGTTACAGTGATAGAGCTTATGACAGAGTTGTGACAGAGGCTCTATGGCCTTGAATGCTGGCTCTTGTCAAAAAAAGGGGGGGTGGAATCTGACCCCTGGGCTTAGAGATAGTATATAATACATACTAGAGTATTAACAGAATACGGCTCTCATAATTATTTGAGCATGCAACCCACTCCTCCCACATGTTTTCTAGCTTTAATGTTCTGTGTAATCGCATATAGAATACAATATTTTAGTGTTTGCTCAGCTCTTCGTTTTCTTCTTTATATTTGAGATTGGGCCAACCATAAACAGAAAGTTCTCGGGTTGTTTTGAAGAAGTGGGAAAAACCTAATGTAGAATTTGGACATAGAAAATACCCCTGGAGATCTCCTGGGTTTTTCAACAGGAATATAAAATATTAAGTGGTGGTAATTTCTCAGAGATGAACCCATCAAAAGTACCTTGAAAGTATGCATATCATACATTAAATTTATTAGTTTCTCTTTGAGGTTTGCACTGTGATTTTTCGTGGGCTGAGCAAAAATTAGCCTTGTTGCAGAGAACATTAGTTGCTCTCAGTGTACTTAAATTGCTATTTTAATGTTAAAAGATAGACTTGTAGAAAACCTGCTGTATTGATACCTTATCAGTTTCACTTAATATTTTTATGCCAAATGTTACTCAAACTATAGAAAGAATTACACAAGTAGAAGCAAAAATTTAACTTTTACTATAGTTCAATAAAGGTAAATTATTATTTTGAAGAAGTAGCTTATTAAGGATGAATTTTCCCTTGTTGAAAACCTAAAGGAAATAGGAATTCTTAATAATTTCCTTATGAAAATATTGTTGAAAAAAATAACATTTTAGATGATTAAGAAAACCAGTCTTAGAGGTTTTAAAACCTGTGTATTATTCCTTCATTTATGGAGGTATAATTGAAATAACATAGCTTGTTATGTAAGGACTCATTACATGTATGTATGACAAAATGATCACCCCAGAAATTTGAGTTAATAGCCATCATCATACATAGTTTACAAATTTTTTTCTTGTTAGAACTTTTAAGAGCTACTCTCCCTACTTTGAAGTATGCAGTAGAGTATTATTAACTGTAGTTACCATGCTGCATATTATATTTCCATCACTTATTTATAACTGCAGGCTTCTAGCTTTTGGTACCCTGTATCCATTTGGCCTCCCCCAACCCCCACTTCACGCAATCACCAATCTCTTCTCTATATCCATGAGCTCATTTTTTGTTTCTTGGTTGTTGTTTTTTCTTCTTCTCCTCCTCCTCCTCCTCCCCCTCCTCCTCCTCCTCCCCCTCCTCCTCCTCCTCCCCCTCCTCCTCCTCCTCCCCCTCCTCCTCCTCCTCCCCCTCCTCCTCCTCCTCCCCCTCCTCCTCCTCCTCCTCCTCCTCCTCCTCCTCCTCCTCCTCCTCCTCCTCCCCCTCCTCCTCCTCCCCCTCCTCCTCCCCCTCCCCTTGCGCACATAAGTGAAATAATGAAGTATTTATCTTTGTCTAAATTGCACGTAGCATAATGCCCTCAAGGTCCCTCCACACATCCATGTTGTTGCAGATAGCAAGATTTCATTCTTTTTTATGGGTGAATCATAATTGAATACACACGTATATACATACATGCATATGTACCCACAAATTTTCTTTATTCATCCATCAGTGGACACTGAGGTTGTTCCTATGAATTTTTAAAAGAAATGTGTATATGTGTTTCATAATGCTTTTCTTCCATAATAAAGTGTAAATATCTTTGTAGGTCAAAGAATATTCTTCACTGTTAATGTAATAGTAGTATTCAGTAGTGTTAATTATGCATCAAACATGGTGCTGTGTAGTTTCTACAATAATTAACAAGCATATAACAAGCATCGAGTTCTAGTATTACTTCCATTTCCTAGATGGGACTGTTAAAGCTGAGAAGTTAAGAGAAGTATATAAAGACCTATAGCTCCTATGTAGTATGGTTGGGAATCAGACCCAAGTCTGCTGGAGTCTTGACCACAGTGTTGTACCATCTTTATTAATACCCCATGGGGTGAATATATCATAAACTATTTAATGAATACAGTAATATTGGACAATTCAGTTATTAAAGATTTTCCTTTTTACAATGATCAGATCTCAGAGCTCATGCCTAAAATAAGATAAATTTCTGTTTGGGATTCACAGAAAATACATACTTTTAAGACTTCATAAATACTACCAAATTGTATTCCGAGAACCATCTACCAGTTTTTATACATTCTTCCTCCATATTATGCCCAGCATTAGATAGAATTCTTTTATATGTGAGCAAGTTTGATAGGCAAGAAAAGATCTCTGATTATATCTGCGTGTTCCTGGTAAGTATTAAGGGTTAACATACTTCTTATATGTTACCATTTATACTTAAAATTCTCTGTTCATTTTATTTTCTACTGAGTTATTTTTTTTTTTTACCTTGATTGGTATGAGATCTTTGTATAATAAGATGTTTTTTTTAATTTAATGTGTACATTTATATTTTTAAAGTAAATGATACTTATGTTGTTTGATGTATGCAAGTTTTATGTACGTAAATCTATTCATGGCTTGTTTTATGGAATTTCCTTTGGGTGTCATTATCATGAACTAGTTACCTACTGTTAAGATTTACAAGAAATTCTCATTCAAACTTGACTGCCATATTTTCATGTATTTAATACTTACATGAAAATTCTTAATACATACTTTATCTCCACAACTGGTTTATCTAGGGCTGTTTCTCCCCTAAATGAGTAACATCTATTAAAAAACGACCATGTTTCCCGGTGGTGGGAAATGCCATATTTTTCATGTACTAACTATATCTTGTTATCCTGAATGTATGTATCTTGCTAACCTGAAACCTTTTAATTAATTTTTTATTCGTTTGGCAAACATTATAAACTGATTTGTGTATGGCAGGAATTGTAGTTGGACTAGGGAATTTGAAAGAAAAGGAAGCATGTGAATAAAAAGTAGCATACTACTATCTAGTGTGTTAGACAAATGAGTTAAGAGCATGAATACCATGATAGAGATAAGAGGATGTCCTCTTGATGGCCGTGCTTAAAGAGTTCTAAAGACTTACCAAGAGTACTGATGAACCATACAAAGAGAAATTTTTGAATGGAGGGGCAAGAAGGAATGACATATATGGAGACATGGCTGTTTGAAATAACAGTCTTTACTCATGGAGCTACAAATAACCTATGCATATATCTGGAGCAATGTCTCTGTAGAGTGTAGGGAGTAGAGTTACAGTAGATGAGGTAGGGCAGGGATAGTGAATAATTTTGCTAAGGGTTTTTCCGGAAATTAAAAGGAAGCCATTCAGTTTTTTTTTTTCCAAAGTCTGTTTTGTATGTATCGGCAAATACATTAGGATTCTTTAGAGAAACAAGACCAGCAATACATTTTATATGTATATATTAGTGCTTCACACATGAAACCCTTCTTCCTTGCTCGCTTTCTTAATACCTTCCTTCATTTCTGTGAAAAAAAGTATATACTTAGTCTTTTGTAGAGACCTGGCACTGTTTTAGACTTGGGGGATCATTAGTAAACAACAACAACAAAAAGACAAAAATCCATGTTGTTGGGAAGCTTGCATTCATACAGAGTAAACAAGACATTTGCCAAATAATAGAGGTGGTATCTCAAGTATTGATAAGTACTACAGGGAAAAATAGAGCATGTGTGGTGAAGACAGGTTCCAGGGTGATGAGGGTCCTGTACGTTTTTGGAAAGCTCCATTTCAGGGAGGATTTCTTCAGATACTGACTTAAGCAAATATCTGTTGATGGTGAGGTAGAGAATTATGCAGAAATCAGATTGAAGAGCTTTCTATTTACAGAGAAGAGCAAGTGAAAGAATCTGATGGAGGAGCAAACTTGGCATGTTCGAGGGGCACCAAAAAGATGATTGTACTTGTATAATGAGGCAGGGGGAAGAAATGGTGTCAGGAGTTTATAGGCCAGGTAGTTTAGGGATTTGGGTGGACATAGTAGATATTTTGACCTGTATTCGAATTCAATGGGTTATCATTAGACAGTTTGAGGACTGACATGATCAACTTTGGTTTTTCAATAATAACCCTAGATCCTGTGCTAAGAAAAGATAAAAATGGACAAGGGAGAATCTGGAAGGCCAGTTACATAGCTGTTGTAGAAACTAGACAATCGTTGATGGTGACTTAGAGGAAGGTAGTAATAACGGAGCTGGGGCAATTTTTTCAGAGTTGAGATAAGTTTTTCTAGTATGTGAATAGTTAGTAGTGGCTGAATGCAGCTTTTCCTGTGGAAATCAATGCCCATGATTTAAAACATCAGTTTGGTATTGGGTGGCTTTTTGCTGATTTTCTTCATTCATTAATACATTATGAGTCGTTTAGAATCCTGTAGCTCTTCCAATCACAGGAATCATCATAATAAATTCAGTCATAGTAAATGTGTATTTTCAGTACACCTGAAAACTTTCAAACTAAACAGTTACCTGGAAAAGGTATAAAGCTATAGCCACCTTTGACAAATGGTTCAACAAGAATTCCTATTTTTTCCTGGAGTAGATTGACTAGTGAACTCATACAGAGTTCCCTTATGTGTTGGACTTTCTGCTTAGGAATCCATGAAGATGAAGGAACTTTTAGGACCAGAAAGCATTCACCACCCAATCAAGACCTCTCACTTTGAGTGGGACCCAATAGCCCACCTCCACTTCTCTACTTTTCTGAATATGCTATTGATGTCTCAAGGAGGCCTGTCTCAGCACTGTTCTCTGTAACTTCTTTTTTTTTTTCCTGGCTTTATTGAGATATTGTTGGCCTGTAACATCATGCTTTGTGTGAGTTTAAATTACAGTGTGTGTTGATTTGATAGACTTAAATGTTGCAAAGGCCAACCAGGTTATTTTCTTTCTTACCAGAAGTCTTCCCTTGCATCAAATGGAATCCCTAGGCTTACTTGGAGTTACCCATCATTTTGTTTCTTAGAGAATTCAGCAGTAATGTACAAAATACTTATGTGCCAGACGTGAAAGATACACAGAGGTCATGTTTCCTTCCCTCTTAGTGCTTTTGGAATGTGGTAGAAATACTTGGAAGGACACAAACTTGGAAAAGTTAGAAACACAAGGATGACCATATGCAGAGTGTTCCATTGGAATATCAAGGGCAGAAACCTAGGCTGACCTGAGAAGGAGTGGTGGGGCATCAGATTATTCCTGGGAGAAGTATAATATAATCAGAGACAGAAGGGATAAAGAGGAGGTAGGCTTATTGTGGCTGACAAGATTGTGATGTGAATCCCCTTGCTAGTACGGTAATACCTCAGGATCTCTATGAAAAATACATTTAAGTACATAAAATTAAAAAAAAAGGCTATTAAAGTGTATACAGTCATAGAATATTAAATCCTAATAGAGTGGTATATGTGTTTTTATTGTATTATATAATGGTATCCTACTCATCGATTGAATAACTTAATAATTTTGAAGTAGTCTATAATATGTGTTATATGTATGATGTCTCTAATGTTAAAACTGCAGTTAATGCTACTACAAAAGCATAATTGAAGGAAATGTTAAAGTTTCATATACAGGTGTAAATTTTATTCCCGTCTAAGTTCACAGATCCCTCCCTTCGTATCTGGCTTGACGTAGAGTTTACGTAGTGGATTTAAGATTATGTTGCAGGTGGGCAGAGAGAAAACAATCTGGAGTTTACCTGCAGGGTGATGATGAAGCACTAATGGTTTCTAGGCACTCTGGCATATGATGTTCTTTCCTGTCATGGAGTTCACTTGTTGTTCTTTTACTTGCCCCACAGAATTTAGGATTCATATCATAATGGACTCACTATTTTTTTTTTTTTTTTTTTTTTTTTTAGTAAATTTTAGGCTTTGCCTTGTTAAGAAGATGGCAGCCTTAAACCCTTGCTGCTCACAGTGTGGTTTCCTGACCCATACTCTTGACACTACCAGGGAGTTTATTAGAAGTGCAGAGTATCAGGCTTTGTTACAAATCTATGGAATCAGAATATAAAATTTGATAAGATAACCAGGTGATTTTTATGAACACTGCGGAGAAGCACTGGTCTAAAGGATAGGATTTGTGAATTAGAGTCCATTTCCTTTCCTATAAGACTCTTAGAAAATTTGGTCACCTGAGCTTTCAATACATACTTAGTTTGACAATTAAACCAAAATTATAGTCATTTTATGTAGAAAGTGCAAACTTTTCTTTCAGATTTAGCAGTCAAGGGTGTATAAATCACCTTAACAATCCTAAAGTGACCTTTACAACAGTGGAAGATTTTTCTGGGTCAGTGTATCACTTTGAGCAAATAGACTTACTGTAAGTGGCCTGCTATTGGAATGGACCCCTTCCATCCATGCATCTGTCACATGGCATGAAGTGTTAACTGCAAATGTGTACCTCCTACTTACATTATAATAACTGATCATAAATTAAGAGTGTGCAGGTTCTCATTTCTTAATGGTTGTGGGGCATATCATTCACATAAATTTTTGATCATTCGATAAAATGAGTGGCTGGGGAAGGCACGTGCAATAATACTTCATCATGGTATCCAGTCCCTGGTAGTGACTTTGGATTCTTTTGAAATGTTATATTAGGTGTTGAACTGATAGGGAAATGAACAGTAACTATGAAATTGTGGCTTTTGAAGATTTCTGAATATTTCCAATCATACATTTTATGAAGCATGTGATTTCTTATTCCTAAATCACCAGATAAGGTGAACATGTTTTTGGATAAAATATTGTCATTTATTTATTAGGGAGTGCGAGTGGGGGAAGGGCAGAGGAAGAAGGACACGGAATCTTAATCATGCTCCGTTCTCCGTGTGGAGCCCGACTTGGGACTTGATCGATCCCATAACCCTGGGATAATGACCTGACCAAAATCAGGAGTGGGACGCTGAACTGACTGAGCCACACACGTGCCCCGTAAATATTGTCCTTTAATGTTGCCTACTACATGTAAAAGTCATTGGAGCCAAATTACATGGATTAGGCCTTTGAGTGGGGAAGAGGGAGAAGTTGGGAAAATGAGATGGTGAATACTGGAAGTTCCTTACCAAGAGCTCAGTGACTGCCTTGTAAAATGTAGCTTGGTTAATCTAAAAATTGTGAAATTGTATGTAATTACTCTTTTAAAGATGAAAGTCTCTTGATAATCTTTCTCTAAGACCGTGAATTTGAAATTCTCTTCTTGGAAGTATTCAGTGACTGTCAGAAAAAACCTTCAGATAGTTGCAATTGTTAATAATACTTGGGTTAATACAAAAATTTGAAAAGTAAGATGGGAAAACATTTCATAATAGGTGACAAGTCACATTCTTAGGTAGAAAAATAACATGTGCTGAAAGACAACTGCATTCAGCTCTTCCTGATAAGAAAAATCAAATCAAAGGAATGGTGAAAAATCTATACATTTCACTAAATGTAGGCTCTAAAAAAAAAATCAACCTGCAAAAAAAGCTTGTGGTTTTACTACATTAACTTAAAAATATTTTATGTTGTCACCTGATTATTTGAATTAAAAAATCTGGTTTCAGATTAGCTCTTTGAATATGTGTGAATAATTTTAGTGCATACATAAGTCACATTTTTTCATTTTTTGTGTGTTTAGGAAAAGAATATTCAAGTTTCAAGTGTTTAATTCCTTACAATATTTTTTATGGTAAATATTCATGACTAAACATGAATGGATCGAGTATTACAAAATGGTATTGGTATTCCTAGTTTTGTAATATATTTTGATATATTTCTTTAAAAACCATACAATTTGATACATGTATACTGGGGCAGTGTAGCTTTCAGTTTCCAGTGCTTTTCAACAAAATCAAATGAAACTAAATTTTTCCAAACTTCTTTAGAGCAATAATCATGTCAGGCGATTATTTAAATAACTTAATTGAAGGTACTCTGTATTTAGAAGATACTCACTTTGAATTCAAATATTGCAATACTTTATAAAGAGGAGACAGCATCTTTTTATTTGTGGTAGTTGTTTTAAGTTCTTATTTAAATGTCAGTTAACATACAGTGTAATTACTAATTTCAGAGGTACAGTATGATTCAATACTTCCATATGACACCTTGTGCTCACTACAGCAGGTGCACTCCTTTATCCTCATCACTTATTTCCCCCATCCCTCTCCCCAACCTCCCCTCTGGTACTGATCATTTCAGTTAAGAGTCTGTTTATTGGTTTGCCTTTGTCCCTTTCTCTTTCATCCCTTTTTTCATTTGCTTCGTTTCTTAAATTCCACATATGAGTGAAATCAGATGCTATTTGTCTTTCTCTGACTGACTTTGCTTAGCATAATACTCCGTTGCTCCATTCATGTCTTCGCAAATGGCAAGATTTCATTCTTTTATTATGGTTGAGTAATACTTGATGGTATCTGTATACCACATCTTTATTGATGAGTCGATGAACACTTGGGTTATTTACATAATTTGATTAATGTAGATAATACTGCTATAAGCAACAGGATGCATGTATACATTTGAGTTAGTAGTTTTGTATTCCTTGGGTGAATACCTAGTAGTGCAATTGCTGCATCATAGGGTACTTATATTTTTGACTTTTTGAGGAACCTCCGTGTTTTGTTTTTTTTTTTTTTTTTTTTTTTGTCAGAGTAGCTGCCCAGTTTGCATTCCACCAACACTGCAAGAGGGTTCTCTTTTCTCTACATCTTCACCAACACTTGTTGTTTCTTGTGTTGTTGAGTTTAGCCATTCTAACAGGTCTGTGAGGTGATAACTCACTGTAGGTTTTTTTTTTTTTTTTTTAAAGTTGATTGACTTTGAGAGAGAGAGAGCACATGCTAGTGAGTTGGGGGAGAGGCAGAGAGGGAGAGAGAATCCCAACCAGGGTACTTGTCACTGGCGCAGACTGTGATGTGGGGCTGAAAGTCATGAATCCTGGGATTGTGACCTGAGGTAAAATGAAGAGTCAAACGCTTAACCCACAGCCTCCCAGGTGTCCCTTATTGTAGTTTTAATTGCTATTTCCCTGATGATGAGTGATGTTGAGCATCTTTTCATGTGTCTATTAGCTGTCTGGATGTCTTCTTTGGAAAAATCCCTATTCGTGTCTTCTGCCCATTTTTAAATTGGATTATTCATTTTTGAGGTGTTGAGTTTTATAAGTTCTTGATAGGTTTCGGGTACTAATCCTTTATCACACACATCATTTGCACTTGTCCCATTCCAGATGTTGCCTTTTAGTTTTGTTGATTGTTTGCTTCACTGTGCAGAAGCTTTTTATCTTTATGGGGTCCCAATAATTTATTTTGGCCTTTTTTTCTCTTGCCTCAAGAGTCATGTCTAGAAAGAAGTTAAGTCTGATGTCAAAGAGGTTACTGCCTGTGTTCTCCAGGATTTTCAAGGTTTCAAGGTTCACACTTAGGTCTTAATCCATTTTGAATGTATTTTTCTGTATGGTATAAGAAAGTGGTCCAATTTCATTCTTCTGCACATAACTATCCATGTTTACCAACATCATTTGTTGAAGACATGGTCTTTTTCCCATTGGATAGGCTTTCTGGTTTTGTTGAACATTAATTGACCATATAGTTTTGGGCTCATTTCTAGGTTTTCTCTTCTGTTCCATAGATCTGTGTATCTTCTTTTTCTGTTAGTACCATAATGTTTGGATCACCACAGAGTTGTAATATAACTTGAAGTTTGGAATAATGATGCTTCCAGCTTTTCTTTTCTTTTTCAAGACAGCTTTGGTTATTTGGGGGTCTTTTGTGGTTCCATACAAAGTTTACGATGGTTTGTTCCAGCTCTGTGAAAAATGTTGGTAGTTGGATATGGACTGCATTAGATGTGTACGTGTCTTTGGGCAATATTTTGACAATATTTGTCCTTCCAATCCATGAGCGTGGAATGTCTTTCCATTTGCTAGCGTCATCTTGCAATTTCTTTGATCAGTGTTTTACTGTGTTCAGAGTACAGGTCTTTTACCTCTTTGGTTAGGTTTATTCCTGCACCCTCAATGCTCTTCGTGCGTTTCTAAATGGTATTGATTGCTTTATTTCTTTTCCTGTGGCTTCGTTATTGGCATATAGAAATGCAATATTTTTCTGTATGTAGATTTTCTGTCCTGTAACTTCAATGAATTCATTTATTAGCTCTGACAGTTTTTTTTTTTTTTTTTGGTGGAGCCCTTTGAGTTTCCATATACACATCATGTCACCTAAAAATCAAAAAAGTTTTCCTTCTTCCTTACTGATTTGGATGCCTTTTAATTCTTTTTTTTTTAATTTTTTAATGTTTATTTATTTTTGAGAGAGAGAATGCAAGCAGGGGAGGGTCAGAGAGAGAGGGAGACACAGAATCCAAAACAGGCTCCAGGCTCTGAGCTGTCCACACAGAGCCCGATGTGGGGCTTGAACCCACAAGCTGTGAGATCATGACCTGGGCTGAAGTCAGATGCTTAACTGACTGAGCCACCCAGGTGCCCCGCCTTTTCTTTCTTTCTGTTGTCTGATTCCTGTGGCTAGGACTTGGAGTAGCATGTTGAACAAAAGTGGTGAGAATGGACATGCTGGTCTTGTTCATGACCTTAATGGAAAGACTCTCAGTTTTTCCCCAATGAGGATGATGTTACCTGTGGGTTTCTTTTTAAGATAAATCCTAGAACACAAAGGTATTAGTCCAAGGTAATACAGTCAGCTGTGCTGAAAATGAAATGTCTATCTCCTGATGGTAAGAGCATATTCACTAAATGAGTGCTTCTAAAATAGTTAGTAGAATAATAATGTCAAAGAATTGCAAACTGAATGTCTCCATAAAAATAATGTTTTTTATTATAAAACAAATATATGTTAGCTCATGAGCTGATGATGATGGGCAGAATCTTAATTTTGAGCAAATAGAGTGGTGGTAGTCATTACTATTTTTTAATACTTTTATTAAGGTATGATTTACATGCCATAACACTTGGTCCACATGTTTTTAATTCAGTGAGTTTTTTTTTTTTTTTTTTAGAAATTGATGAAGTGATACAACCATGACTACAATAAAATGCTGAAATACTCTCATCAGTAATATTACACCATATGTTACCTAACTTGAATTTAAATAAAAACTTTCAAAAAGGAAATCAATAATACACTTCTATCTCCACATTAAGATTCCTAATGCCAATTTGTAGTTAATCCCCATTTCCACCCTAAGTGCTAGGCAGTCACTAATGTACATAACTATCTCTACAGATGCCCCATTTTTTCCACATGTCATATAAGTGGAGTCATAAGATACGTGGTCTTGAGTGGCTGGCTTTTTTCACTTAGTACAATGTTTTCTTGTCTGTTAATGTTGCAGCATGTTCCTGTACTTGATTGTTTTTGTACTGGACAGGATCTCACCATATGGATATACTTGAGTTTGCTTACTGCATTCAGTCAGTGGTTGGTTCAGTTTCTTGGCTGTTAGGAAGAATGGTGCTGTTAATAGTATTTACACAGATTTGGCTGTGTTGGAGACTACTGGTGGAAACTGAAACCATTCATTAATGATGCTACTAAACGAAAGGAGGAGGAAGGACTTTGAGAAGCATTAAGGAGGTATTAAAATTGAGAGGGCACTGTGAATAGGAGAGAAGAATGTGCTTGGTTACTAGTCGTTGGTGAAGGTTTGCTTCTGTGCTTGGAAAAGTACAAGTCAGTACATTGTTAAAAAAAAAAATATATATATATATATATATATTAGGTACCTACTCTCTGTCAGAGACCAGGCTTAGAAATTACGTTGCGATATAGAATGCAGGGAAATTATCAAACTAGCAAAACCAAATCTGAATGCTTTGTATAGAAACATCAGAAATTTTTTAAAATGGAAACACTGCTGACAAGTTAAAAAATTAATGGAAACAAATAATTTATATTTTAGTTGCAAGATAAAAGCTTCTTACAGGTTTTCTCCCCTTTCAGAAATTGTGTGTTACTCGGTATTTGGGTAAGTATCTACTTGAGGTCCTCTAGGGAGTTATTTTTACAGGAATGGTTCATGTAGATCCTATAATATGGTTGTCAATTCTGTTATTTACAATAAAGCAATCCCAAAATGTGCTCTAATGCTTATTTAATCAAGTTATCAGGCAGCTTGTGTTACCTTGTAGGTTTTAAATACGACTCTTTCTTGCTAATATGAAAAAAAGCTACATGACTATCCCGATAATAGAATGTGATAATGTACTTTATTGATAATTTGATTTTCAGATGATTCATTAAGCTCTTCTGGTTACTTTGTAGCTAAGCAACAGGCCTATAGAAAGACCCCTGATTGACTCAGGAGAGAGAAAAAATGAATGCATGCTCTGATATTTATGATACTCTGAAATTATGTGGAACTTTCCAGAGTGGTCTCCCTCAAAGTGCATGCCATAGAACACTCGGTCTATTAAAGGAATAAATAGAAGTTCTTTGGTTAACTAAGTTTGAAATGTATTGCATATATACCCCCTCTCCTGAAAGTTCACAAAGTATATTAAAGATTCTGAGAAATAGTGCTGGGAGGAAGCATGTTAAACTGATGATTTCTCATTATTTCCCAAGGCGGTCTTACAACACAGCTCCATTTTTTACGTATACCAATAAATATCCTATGGGAGTAGTAACCTGTGAAAGACCCATAGTAAATACTGGTCTAGATGATGAGCCCGAATGTTACTTCTGTTTCTTTTAAAAGAGGGGCACCTGGGTGGCTCATTCCCTTCAGTGTCTGACTCTTGCTTTTGGCTCAGATCATGATCTTGGAGTTGCCGAGATCGAGCCCTGCGTTGACAGCGCCAGAGCCTGCTTGAGGTGCTCTCTTTCCCTCTTTGTCTCTCTGCCCTCCTCCACTTGCGCTGTCTCGGTCAAAATAAATGAACAAATGTAAAAATAATATCTGTGGAGATGAAGGGAGGAGAAATGGGAAAGGCCATAGCCCTTCCCCCTGTTGGTGAACAAGCAGGGACACCCAGGGAAGTCTGGGTCTCCTGTGTAATGAGCTGTGAGTTCAGAAAGCATAGCTGGTAGGATCTGCTTAATTTCTTACATTTATATTCACTCGTTTTGGAAAAGGTTGTCTCTTGACTAGGATATTCATCTGTTAGTGCTGGAATTGTGTTCCATAACTGTTAATCCTGGCTCCTTAAACTCCTAGTTGTGAGACTTTGAGAAAGTTATTTGATCATCTAATCCTTCATTTGCTCATATGTAACATGAACATGCTGGCAATGCATACTTCATAGGGCTGCTGTAAGAATCCAATGAGACAGTGATTGACTAAGAATAGTACCTGGTACGTCGTGAGTTCTCAAATATTATAGCCGTCATTATGCGCTCTCAAAAAATGACCACACGTTCTTTTTACGGTGATGAATTGTATCACCTGTGGTAGTCGTTGAAATTCAGGTAAGACCTGTCCTGCCTTTAAAACATAACACAACCAAACAAATACATGCACATCTGTTGACATGGCTCAGAGAAATCTTTTCCTATGTAAACCAATTTGATTTTTATTAGCTCTTGTCACACTGACTCTGCACTCCACCACCACCACCCCCCCTGCCCCCGCCCCCGCCCCATCTTCCCACCTAGATAGTGACCTCTATCGGTACTGGTAACATGTCTTAGACAACTTTGAAACAATATGTAGCATAATCCCCAGAATATAAAAGGAGCTCACCATGTATCTTTGATAAAGGAGGGGGAGAGGAGATACTGTGTGCTAATGGGCTGTTTTTTGTTTTTTGTTTTTCGGTTTTTTTTTTTTTTTTTAAGATTTTAAACTGGATTCCTTACCAACGGTTGCCAAAAGAATGAGATTAACCCCACTTTTGTGAGTCATTTGTTTTGGGGAAAAAAGCAGTAGATATTATCCTGAAATAAGTGTAACTGTAATACAGAGAATGCCACCTTGAGGCTGGCATCTCTTCACAGTAAGATAATTCAAACTGGAAAACTCATGAACCAAAGTGGCTTTTTTGCTGTTTTCTTGAAGTAGAAAATTGGAGGCCGTGTACTGTACATCTTGTGATTTTAATATTTGTGGTGATTTTCCTGTATATAAGCTATAATAAGCTGTAATTCTTCTTGTATGTAATAATAGCAATAAAAGTGATAATAACAGTTAGGGTTTATCATAACTAAAACAGAATACCTGGCTAGCCACTTAAGACCACATTAACCTGATGAAGAATATTGGTTACAATACTTTCAGGACTGAGGAACTCTGATTTTTCAGCAAATCAGTTAGCATCCTTCCTTAGTGATAAGATTTCTTTTAGAAGACTCATATAAGTGACTTGCCTCATGCTTGATCTGCATAGCCTTCATCAGTGCCTAAATACCTTTTAAAGCAAATACTATTCCATTTTTCAGATGAAATAATAGAAGTTTAAGAAGTACCTCCTCCAAAGTCATCCAGATAATAAATGGCAAAGCTAGAATCAAAACCCATATCTGCCTAAACAAATATCAAGGATGTACTCTACTGTACTTACTATTAAAACAGGCAAAACCTTGTAACCTGGAGAGACTGCTGGGTAGAACGAGACCCAGAAGGCACAGGGTCTCTGCCTGGCTTCAAAACTTCCTGCCTTTGTAACCTTGGAAATGGTACCTTAGGTACTCTGAGCTTCAATTTCTATACGTACAAATTGGAGAAAATACAACCCATCTTATATTTCGAGTAGGACTCTTAGGAAAGAAGTTCACAGTTCTGTGTATATGGAAGTGCATTTTATATTAGGAAACTGTCAAAATTTGTTTTTAAGCCTTCTTTTACTGCTGTAAGTCTACTTTCTGCCAAATGAAGAAACTTTCAAAGAAGAATACAAGTAGTATCAAATGCCTACTATCTGAGCAATTAGTGTGTTCCTCACAATGTTGTAATGACCTCAACAGCCAGTATAAGTTGATCTATTTATAAAATAAGAAAAAATGGGACATTGAGAGATAAACTATCCCTCAATTACAACATACTAAGGATATATTAGCAACCCAGGCAGTCTAGCCTAGTATTTGACTGAGACACTCCACTGCCAGTTTAGGGAAAGTAGTTTGTGTGTTGGATTGGAATATGCTCCTCCTTGAGGGACATTTACACCAGTCCTACCATATAGATTCTGAAGTTCTTGACCTCCACAGAAGGCCAAACTTTGTTGGCCAGATGAGGATTTTTCTTGACCTGTAGTTAATTCAAAAACTATTTGTTAAAATTAATTTTAAATAGATATTGAATAAAAGTGAATGCTATCCAACATGGAGGCACAAAATGAGTGGAAAAAAAATCAAAAGGACTATCAAAGAAACAAACCTTGTGGCTCTCATTCCAAGACTTTGCAATGACTACTTCTATTGTTTTCAACTTAAACTATTATCCTGCCTTTTCTTGCCCTCAGATAACTGTAGTACTGTCTGCCTGGTAAACCAAACTGGGAAACTGAGAATCCTCTTAAGCTTACTTTTCACTCACCTTTGCCATTCAGATTGCAAACAGATCTTAATGCCATCAATGAAATGACTCCCAAATCTAGCCCAGTGGTACTACATCTCTGTCACTCTTCCTCACAAAACCGTACAAACTTGCTGAATGGATTGTAGTCTACAGATTGTTCTCACATCATCTTCACCAGTGCCATGAGGATTACTCTCCTAAAAGAGACAAAGTTTCCACCTCTGCTTCAATCTCTGTCTGTAGCCTACTGTTGGCAGGATAAAATGTCAAGTCCTTATCATGGCATAAAAGTTTTTTTGTTTTGTTTGTTTTGTTTTTTTGTCTGCATATTCTAGTTACACTTTTTCCTCACCTTATTTTACAGCAGCCTTAACAAATCTGGTGGTTGTGTGTCCTCCTCATCTAAACAACCCCTGTTCTCACTTGTCTCTAAACATCCGTTCTTGCTCCTCTTTGTGCCTGGGGTTCTTCCCTTCTTTCTGTGGGAAGGTCCACTTCATCTTTTGAAACCAAACTCAAACTTTACCACTTCTGAAAACTTAGCTGGGGTAAGAGAAAAAGCTTTTCCTTTAACTGATCCCTCCCCGGCAGATAGTCAAACTCTGTTCTGAGATTCTGTGGTATTGTGTTTTTAGATACACTTTTAGTTGGAGAGTAATTTTAGATGTATAGAAAACTTGGAAAGCTAGTACAGAGAGTTACTATATACCTTATGTTCAGTTTCCCCTGTTCTTAAGTTAGTGGGGTAGTTTTGTCACAAATAATAAGACACTATTCAGGTTTCCTCACTTGTGGCCAGTTGACTTTTGGTGATGTTGTTTGAGGATACCATACAAGGTATCACAGTACATAAAATTCTTATATCTCTGTAGACTTCTCTTGGCTGTGGCAATTTCTCACACTTTGCTTATGTTTTATTATCTTGGCAACTTTGCAAAGTACTGGTCAGATAGGGGGTTGGGAGATTTTTCCTAAATGGGGATTTTTCTGATGTGTTTCTCACAGTTAGACTAGGATCGTGGGTTTTGGAGGGGAGGGTATATCACAGATGTAAAGTGCCATTTTCATCCTTTATCAAGGGTACATTCTGTCATTATGACTTTTCACTGTTAATGTTGCCCTTGATCACCCTGCTGAGGTAGTGCTTGTCTAGTTTCTCCACTGCACAGTTACTCTTTTTGCCATTTGCCATCCTGTTCTCTTTGACAGGAAGTCACTGAGAGCATCCCACACTAATGGCGTGCAGAATTCTGTTCCACCTCCTTAAAGATGAAATAATGCACATCAGTTTTTTTTCATTCTGCATGGGATGTCACTCCGTTCTCCCTCGTTTATTCAGCCATTTATTTCTATGATTTTGGAGTCATGGATAGATGCTAAAAATTTGTTTATACAGTTGACCCTTGAACAACATAAGTTTGAACTGCTTGAGTCTACTGCATGTGGGCATTTTATATAAATACAGTTTTGTAAGTGTATTTTCTTTTCTTTGGAATTTTCTTAATATTTTATCTACTTTATTGTAATAATATGGTTTATAATACATATAATCAAGTATTTAACTGTTTATGTTATTGTTCAGGCTTATTATCAAGAAGAGGCTGTTTAGTAGTTAAGTTTTGGGGGACTCAAAAGTTACATGTGGATTTTCTACTGTGGGGGGAGTCATTATTCAAGGGTCAACTATAATCTGATAGGTATTTTAAGTTTATTTACTGTGGGAGAGAGAGCACAGGAGGGGCAGGGAGAGGGAGACAGAGAGAGAAAGAGAGAGAGAGAGAGAATGGATCCCAAGCAGGTTCCACACTGTCAGTGCCAAGTCCAACGCAGGGCTTGAACCCACTGACATTGAGATGATGATCTGAGCCAAAATCAAGAGTAGGATGCTTAACTGACTGAGCCACACAGCTGCCCCTAATACATTATTGCCCAAATCGTTAAATTCTTGGCTGTTGTGGAAGCTCTTTTACTTGGTTTCTGTTTGCCTTTGACATGCCCACATCTGTGTGTGTGTGTGGGGGGGGGGGGGGGGGCAACACTACTTTACTTCTTGTTTCAAAGCTCATCTTAAATATTCCCATCCCAGTCATACTTAGACTAAGCCATTGCTCCAACAGATCCTTGTTCCTTCATTGGAGAATGGTATTACAAATCAAGTTCTGGGTACTGGGACCCAATATTATATCTATGTTGCTATTCTATAGCCCACATCAAATTCTATTTACTTTTTTTCTCCCTTTAGACTGAAGGCGTACAATTTTCATATTCTCTTATACAAGAATAAATCCTTGAAAGTATGTAACCTTGCATTATTCTTTCATTATTTGATGGATTTATACTGTTTTTCTGTGCAACTAGATTATAAAATCATTCTGTTGAAATATTGCAAATATGCCTTCCTGGGCCCTGCATCAGTCAGTTATGTTTTATGATTCTGGGGCTGAACTCTGTTTTTACCTTTCTCAGATTCTTTTAGATCAAAATTTATCTTTTCTGTACTTAACTTTTCTAATCACAGATCTAAGGGGTTGAAATTGAAACTTTGGCAAGGGACTAGTCCTTTGAACTTAGCCTGGCACATGATACACTGGGAACTTGTCAATGGTGTAGAGAATACAGACTAGGACTCCAATTTCTGAAAATGACCCATCTGTTCAGTGATACTCATCACTTACGAAGTTGATCATGAAGAGAAGAGGATGTATTCACAAAAGTGAAAACAGTTCAGTCAAGGCCGCCAGATACAGTGCCTGAAATAACATGAAAAGTCTTTGCGTGGGTTTCTCATCTTTACTCCCAGTGATGATCTTTGTACATTGTCATTTCTTCTATTGCCTCCCATTATATTCTAGAACTCTATAATATATAGTATTCCTTCTTGGACTTTCGTCATATTTCTACTAATACTATTCACTGACTAGCTCTCTGAGGGCAGATTTGGTATCTCTGATTTACTGGTGTATCTTCCTTGAGGTGGCAAAAATTACTTTTAACATCTGTATAATTGGCATTTTCTGGAACTTTCAAACAAAAAAGTAACTCCCAAAGAAACCCTGACCCTTATTAAGTTAGTTACTTCCCCACACAGAAATCAATGAGTGTATCCAAGGTGTTGAGTACCCTGGTCAGAATGGCTTATTTGGATATCCGTGTAGTTGAATGTGCCTGAGCCATCCTGTATTATACAGTACTGGCAAGTGATTCAAATCACAATCGAAGGTAAATTTTTGGTTAGGTTTGGTGGCTCAGTTTAGTTGGTGTGTCCATGTTGTTTTCTAAGACATATATTTAAATAAAAAGTATTTTTCTCTCAGCACAGAGTATTTACAACATCTGCATTATTTGCTACCTATGGCTTTGGAACAAACCATGGTAAGACTTCAAGGAACCCTTTTATTATTTGCCTGCAGGGTTTAGCACTTTTAAATCGGGATCGTTTGTGCATCTCTGCTCCTTTAAGTGGACTGTGTACGTCTGAAGGTTATTTGGCTATCATTTTAACTAGGCTGGCCTTGAAGATTTGGATGACCTAGTTCTGCTCTACAAGCCTCTAATCTTCCAACAAGTGAGCATGGACATGTTTTCGAGTCAATGGTAGAGACAGAAGAGAGAGCGAGCCCCATGTGCAAGTTTGTTTTAAGCCTCTCCTTATAGCATGTTTGGTTGATATGGTTCGTTAAAGCAAGTCTCCTAAATGAGTGCAATGTTAACTGACAGGGCGTGTTTTCCTGCTCAAGACTGCAGGGAAATTTAAAGTTACATAACCAACTGTGTAGGTACAAGGAGGGGGAAATGGATCTTGGCTGTTGGTGGAATCTAGTATAACCAGATGATAGAGAAATGCACTAAACAACCAGATCTGTCACATGCCTTCAGGGAGCTGATTGCTGAGTAGGAAAATAACAATATAAATACTGTAGGAAAGAATATGATGTATCATTAAAGTTACAACGTAAAATTGGAGGAAGAAAAGTCGTGCCTAATTGGAAACAAGGCTCTGGAGAAAATGATATTTGAGTTTATTTGTAGTTACAGTATCAGAAGTTGGATGAAATAAAAATGATACCCATCTTTAGAATACTAATATATTCAAACACAACAACTTCATTCTTTGGCTTGACATATTTTGCTTATATATCTTGAAAAAGTGAATTCAATAAACCTTTCTAACTCTTAATAGAACTTCCCTGCTGAATTTTCTTAGAAAATAATGTTTAGGGGCATCTGGGTGGCTCATTCAGTTAAGCAGCTGGCTCTTGGTTTTGGCTGAGGTCATGTTCTACCATTTGTGGGACTGAGCCTGCAACGCGATTCATTGTCCCTCCCTTGCTATTCATTGTCCCTCCCTCTCGCCCCCCCCCCCACCTTGGATGTACACGTGCTCTCACTGTGTCTCAAGATAAATAAAGTTACATAAAATAACCTTTAGATCTACTATTTCATAGTTATTACCTATTAGTAATATTAGCAAGAAATTAAAAGAGTACTTACAGTCGGTGGGTCATTACTTAGAATTTTGACACAGAGATTTCTTAATGGGGAAAAAAGCATGTGTACATGTTTGACCTGTGTCTCTTTGCCCTTCTGTGATCCAGAAACCTCCGTTTTACAGTTTCATGGAACTATAAAGCTTTTCCTGCCCATTTTGTGGGCATGTATTGGGACTCCTTTTGATACTCAGCATTGTATTTGAAATCAAATATCAAAGAAATGGGAAATATATTCACATTCTTTTAAGTGTAAGTGCTTTAGTTGAAGGAGTTACGATAAAACCCCCCATTAAAATGTCCACAAAACAAAGTAATATGTCACTCTGAGCTGTCCCTGTGAATGTCTCTTTCTTATGTGTGATTTTTCTATCCTTTTTCTAGGTGTCTGAAGACTGAGGTGTGACCTTAATAGAGACAAATTCCTCATTGTCCCCCAATAAAGTTTCTTAGATTTGGTGAGATTATTTCTAGGAGGAAACGTTGGTCTTTAATCGGAAGATGGAATTGTATGTGTGTGTTCTGCATGGAATACATACTTAAGAGAGACCTTAAGATGAATGAGTGATGTAACATAGTCCAGTAGGTATAAGCTTTCCTTAAATCGAGTTATCTATGGATGGAATCCCTAGAGGAAGTGGTGTTAGCATGTATTTCATAGAGTACCACTGTAGAGGCATCATAAATGAAATGTTTCTCAAAAATGGCCAGATATCAGAATAGGAAGCATAATGTGTATCTTGATGGCTTATGAAACTTCAAATTTTTAATGTTCCTTGATATATTGAAAAATGGCAAAACCGTTCTGGAGTCATTACAGGTTGTATACCTCAAAAATAATGGAAAAGAATATAACATGAAAAGTGAACCTTCTGCCTAATTGTAAAATTGCAGGTCACTTTGAGAAAAAAAAGCCGTAATAGGCATACATAGATGGTTAAATATTTTTTCCTGTAATTTCTTTATTAGAATTTGAAAACTATTAAACTGTATTTCAAATAGAACCTGATTATCTTATATACAGATGACTTCTTTAATACAAATTTTGCCCTAAATATCTTATTTAGGTGTTCAAAAGAGCTACAAGAATTTGTATGTTAGTGATTACTACCTTTTAAAAGCAAGAGTAGATACATCACTATAATTTCTTTCTACCTTGTCTCTCACACATGACTTAAGGAAAAGTGAAGGTAGGCGTGAGCTGAGTGAAATGTTAAGATATTAAGTATCTTCTGTCCTTTATTTTCATTATAGGAAATCAGTGTTCATTACCTCAGAAATATTTCTACTGTATTTTCCATTCCTTTGATTTCTTGCTAGAAGTAACAGAATTTCACGAAAATCCCAAGGCGTACAAAATGCCCTCCCTACTTTAGTGGGAGGGAAAAATGCCAGTAAATATATAAGAGAGATGTTGAGGAAAAAATTTCTAAAAAAAGAAAAAAACCCTCCTAATAATTTTTTTGCTTTTTTTCCCCCTAAAGCTACTTCGTTATTTTTCAAAGCACAAAAAGAAGTGCTTATGATTGCGTTTGCAAAATTACTATGGTATGCATTTTATACATAAAATCATTACAAATGGAGTTGTTAGAGAAACATTGTTGTAGATAGACTTGTAGTCTGCTGATTTTTAAGCAATCTAAAGTTTTATAATTTTTTTGTCAATTTAAGAAAGACTAAAACTGGAAGTCAAGAACCCATGAATATTATTGCAAAACAAAGAAAGTTACTATGTTTCCTGGACTTACTGCCCTTAACAATGAAGAATGCTTCTTTTCAGAAAAAAAAAATGCATTATAGAGTGGCACGTTGACTTAACTCCTCTCATGAATTTTATACAAGGGAATAGTTTTCTTTTTTAGTTTATACCATAAGTAATTAGAAGGACTTGCTTCTCATGTTTTGTTTTTTTTTTTCTAATCCTCTGACAGACTGTTGGAAACTAAGCATGGGGACACACTACTTCAACTGTTGACAGTGTCCCTCTCTTGCTCCTGAAATCAGTATGCCTTCTAATATAAAAATATAGTGTTTTATATTATAGTAGATTCGTGTTATTGTATAATAGAGCAAAAACAGTTTTTGTTTTAAAAATGAAATACTGGGGAAGACTCTTTTGGTCAGGACTGTTAGTTTCCACAACAGAAACCATAGTAGCTAGTTAAAATGGATGACAAATTAATGAAAACATATTAGATATTTCCTACGTTGTTCTTGGGTGGAATTGTTGAAGGTGAGAGAAACAAGATAGAGAGGCTTTGAGGATGTGTAGTATGGAATAATCAGATTATGATTCTGTTTTTGTTTCACTGGAAAACTTTGTACCTTCAGAATAAAAACTAGGTTCCCCCCCCCCCCACTTGATAATGCATACATGTTGCCTCCTACTTGGACATCCGCCATGTCTCCTTCTGAAAGTAGTGTCCTCACCAGGAAGTGGCATCCATTCCCTCTTACCGTACTCTGTTAAGAATAAGGCTCTTGGTACAGTGCATCTCAATGGGGTTGTTATAACACATGGCCATTCATGCTCTAGCTTCGGAGGAACCTGAGAAGTATTTTGCTTCAACCTTGAGGGGATGGGATTCATGTGTGAAGTCCCTCAACTCAGGAGGCTTAAGTGATCATGGAGAGCTACTATTCTGACAAATCTCCACAAAAGGACAAATTTAAAAAGCGAAGATAGTAGCTGGATTTGCAATGCATGCATTTTCAAAACACACGGTTCGTCACAGAAAATACTGTTAGGAGACACAAAGATGTCTGGGAAGAGTATGTCCTGGTATGCAGAGTATTTGATATGTAACAAGGTAAAGCAGAGCTGAAATGACTCCAACACTCTAAGCACTCAGTGATTTAAACTATGATCTACAGAAATGTAGCATCATGGTCACCTAGGAGCTTGTTAGAAATGTAGATTTCTAACCTGAGTCCGAGGTACAGATCACAACCTGAATTTAAAAGAAGTAACCAGGTGACTGATTGAAATTTGGGGCAGCACTGCTCTGTTGGATACTGTTGTTTAGTAGCAGAACATTTTCACCAAATCCTACATGTAAATCAAATGCTTAATCCAGAGAGGTTCCACTTCTATAATTTACATGGAGTCAGGATTACCAGCACCATACTAATCAAGGCCCCTGCTTGTTCCTTGGAATGGCCCAAAGCATCTCTAAGAACTCCTAGAGATTGACAGTGTAGAAGAACATTGACCCTAGTCTTAGAACTTTTGGACAGTTTTACCTCAGGTTCACAAAATCATATTGATAAACCTCTGAGACTCTACTTGGTCTAGAAGTTGTGTACATCACCTACATTTCATCTCTGAATTAAAGATAGGATTTTATCAAAATTTTGTGGGAGAGTGAGTGGCACCAAGGACATTCCTAAGAGTGGCAAACAGTATGTCTGGATGTCTTCCACTGTACTGTAGGGAAGGGTGGGTAGAGCAAAGGAAAACAGTCTACTGTCCATGAAAAATATCAAAGGTTTAGAAAACTAGTATGTCTTAAGTCTTCAGAAATAAAACTTGTAATAAGGTTAGTCTTTTCAAATGATATTTAAACCTGGGTTCCTTGAATAAATTTAAAAATACTGTATAGAAGTCCTGTATTGAAAACGTGATCATGCAAAATATAAAGGGAGAGTAAAAGAAACTTCAATAAAATTGGGTAAGACTGAAAGGAAGCTAACAATATAATAGTGAAATTAAGAACTATGTTGAGTGTTTATAACAGAAATAACACTAGAGAAAATAGGAACTGTAGAGGATAGAATTGAGGAATGAATCCCTTTGTAATGCAGACATAAAGGGAATATAAACCTGAAAGTAATGTGGTTGTGGGGGTGGAGAAAAGAGTGTTTTGCCATACAGTTGTGCTGGCCAGACACAACCAATGGAAAGGAAAACTAAATTGAGCTGGGGCAGGGCGGCGGGAAACAAACCAACAAACAAAAGCAAAAAAACCAAACACTGTTCTGTAATGTTTTGAGGACTTGTCCTAGTATTTAAAAAATTTTTCTGCAAACGTCTAATGAACAAAAACATAAACCAACAATAGATGTGTATTTTAAGACAAAAATCATTAAGTGTTACACTTTGGCATAACAGTAACACCAGAAAACATTGAAGCAGTGTGTAAAGTTTAATTGGTAAACCACCATAAAATTGATAGTTTTGTTATCTATTTGTACAGGTTATAAATGTTTTCAGATACTTGTTGAGTCACTATAGAATGAGTCCAGAAAAATCACAGTGAATTGTAGTTGATTATAAGGCAATTTAAAATCACAGTGTCCTTTCTTTATTTGTAATATGAAAATAACACAATTGCGTTTATAATAAACTCATGAATCAGTAAAATATTATGCAGTAGTGACAGAAATCTGTGTAGCTACCTAGTAAAATATTACATCTTTTCTATTAGACCTTTTTCATACCAAAATAAATTTCGAAGTGATTAATAAAAGAAACAGGATGATTTTTATTTAGTAAAACTGAAAGTATATATAAGAACTGTAGCAGATAAAAAGCAGTTTATTCCAGAAAAATGATTTTAAAAGTCAAAAAGTGACAATATTTTGTTAAATTATTGAGGGCACAAAGTACTATACATATTTACACAAATGTGTAATCAGTGAGAAATCAGTGTATAATAAAGCAATCAGCCATTTTCTCTTATAAAATACTGTGAATAGGTGCCACCTTTACAGGAAAACTTGAATAATTGATGTCAAATATCCAGTAATTCAAATCACAAAAACAAAGTAGACACCAAGATGTTCATCATTGCTTCATTAACACAAGTGAAAATTAGGAACAGTTCAAATAGGGTAATGTTTTTAGAACTACAGTTTTAAAATGTCTCAATGTTTCTTAAGCTCTGTATTATAAAAAAAAAAGACTTAAACTAATTACATTTGAGTAGTCATTTCTGAATTCCTAAACAGGGAGGTTTTTTGTTTTTTTTTTTTGACAGTTAATTGTGAAATGCTTTAGAGTTTATAAATTACTTTTTCAAATATATCATTTTAGTATTAAATTTTCCTTTTAAAGCCAAGAAACTTAAGGAATTAAATTATTTATAAACAATGGAATTAATTTATTAAGCACCTTATTTTTTTGTTGGGGGGGACTTGTTCAATTTTATCCTTTGCTTTCTCCACGTTGCTTAATACTGGAGTGAGTCATCTCTGTAGGCTCTGTCAGTAAGTGTCTCTGTGCTCTAGTTTCTGGATGTGTTGACTCCATGGAAATCACTGACAAGGGAGGAGATGAATGGAGGAGAAAGAGGTATTGACTGCTCTGGCTCCCTCCTTTCTGTTACAGCGTAACAGTGGCTGAATTTTCTATCCATAGTCATAAGTACAATTATACATTCCCTCTTCCACAGCGGAGCTGTCACTGAGTCCAGTGTTAACATTCCTTCCATTATCCCTTCAGGTCTGGGTGGGTGATAAGGACTTGGTAGTCTTCTTAGACCCAGTGTGTTTGACAGTCTGTATTGGTTAATTTAACCCTTCCTACCTCACTTCACTTAGCCCACTGCGTGCTGTGCCATCTGTATACTGTCAGGGTCATGATGGATATGGATACCCAGGGAGTTAATGGCTCTTTCAATTATATCCTAGAAGAATATGTAACATCTGGGTTAAAGACCAACGTTTATCTGCTTTCTACTATATTAAGCTGTACATAAGGGGGAATTTTGGTTTAAACACTAAAGACAGGATGTCCTATGAGACAAAAATACTGTTGGGCTATTCAAAATATAACTATAGACAGAAAGGATTTATTATATGCACTTACTAGCACAGAAGTTTTTCTTACCAAGTAGACAACTCAAATTACGTGTGAGGTCACTAGTTCTTTTATAATGAAATGTTATATCAATTGGGTGCAGTGTAAAGTCTTTGTGAAGGTGGACAACATGAGAAGCAGGGAAATCACTGACATAGAAACTGGGAACAATAACAATAAAAATGAACCCATTTGTAGGGAAGTGCCCAGAACAAAACAAAAACCTTTACTGACATGATTTCTTAAAAAAAAAAAAAAAAAAAAAGGACACTACATCTGACAGGCAAATCATTGAGCAAATCCAGTGGAAATTATCTGTGATTATCTTTATTTTTAGGTTTTGAGTTTTGTACATGTTGTTGATACTGTGATATGTGTCCACAGTGGAGAGACTGGAGGGAGGATACATTTTATGAAATAATTTGGCTTTTGACAAAGCTGATAAGTTGGCAAAACCATTGGGTTGCTAAATAAAAATTATAGCATTGTAATCACACATATTTTGTAAGTCAGAATTCAGAGTATATTTTCTTTACTAAGAAAGAACCAACATTGAAGTAACTGATAGAGGTGTAAGGGCAAAGTTAGGAGAGGGCTGGACAGAGGAGTAACTCAAATAACTGTGAGATTTAGTTTGCATCCTAGCCCTGGAGAGTTGTTGAATTGCATGAGACCAGTCACCCTCTTTGACAGTTACCCAAGTTGCTTCTGAAATCTAAATATGCCCTGTAAAACATGGGTTTAAGTTGTAAACACCACAATCTCTGGTACATAGTAAGTGTTGAATTAACTTTTTCCCCCATTTAGTAAAGATAGATCAGTAAGGAAATAAAAGCAGAAATAGAAGGTATAATGCAGGCCTATTAAATGCATACGTAAAGTTTATCACAAGAAAAACAAAGGAATACGTAGTCAGATGCATCTTAATTACTAAAAATGTTAGAACATTCTAGTCCCAAAGGGCACAGGAAACAAACATTTCTTCTAAACCTTATAGCTGAGGCTTCAAGTAGGAGTAATGTAGACAAGTGAGAACTTAATGGTATCCATCTGGCAAACCCAATAAGCTATTTCCTAAGGAAATATTTTTTTCAAAACCAATGGGAGGACCTAACCCCTAAACATAGCTTGTTAAGTCCAATTGTATAAAAGAGTGAAAGTCAAACAAATTAAGTTTATTCTGAGAGAGGGCAAAAACAGGGTAGAGGTGGATAGAGAGAATCCCAAGCAGGCTCCACACCGTCAGCCCAGAGCCTGATGTAGATCTTGATCTCAGAAACCATGGGATCACCACCTGAGCCAAAATCAAAAGTCGGATGCTTAACCGACTGAGATACCCAGGCACCCTTAGAAGAGTGAAATTGTATAAAAACATGGTCCGCTAATGGAGGATAATGTTACCGTCTTTTCTTGGCTAATAGGTATTTGTACAAGGAGCTGTGGCTTCCAGCTGTCTTCACAAAAACTAAGGTCTTCTGGAGGGACTTCGGGCTACTACCAGGGATGGAAGGGGCAGTAGAGCCAGCAGGGTTAACTGTTTTGTCCCCAGAATAAGAGTTTGATTTCTAAATTCTATAAACATGTCCAATAGAGGAATGAATGTACAATACTTAAAAAATACAGCTATCAACTGGGCCGAGCAGCTAGTTTGAGGTTGTGTTCCTTGTCAAGTTCATGTCCAGGATACTGGTGATAGGCTGATAAGAAAATTAGCATTACCGTGTGAAAATGATAATGCTAAGAATCTGACTTGGATGGATGAACTCATTAGTACCCAGATGAACGATGGGAGTTCCTATGTGCAAAGACAACACTTTGATTAAAAACATCATAAAAGAAAATATGCCTGGAGAGGAATTTTCTGGCAAGAAAATGAAGAGCAGATACAATTAGGTATTGTGAAAAAAAATTATTGCTGTAAGAGATTGAGACCCAGAATACAAATAATTTTGATCTGACATGCTAACAGGAAGGTGGGAAGGATTTGGAAACAGGAAGTTGTGAAAGATAGTGAGTTTTTATTTAGTGTTTCCTAAACATGTCATGATTCCCCAGTGGTGCAAGCTCTCGGCATGCAGGACCTGAGTGCCAGCAAATATGTACTAGCTGTGCTTGTGGCAGACTTTTTATCCTTGAAATTTCATTCCACATGCTTGCATTGTGAGTATCTCAGAGAGGGCTTCTGGTAGGAACTTAAAATATGCCTGCCTTTAGCTTTCTTCTTGATCATTAAGACTTGGATTGTATTTTTCTTAACATTTACTAAAATTACTAAATGGATTAAAAATTTTTTGTCAGATCACCTGGGTGGCTCAGTTAAGCATCTGATTCTTGGTTTTGGCTCAGGTTGTGATTTCAGGGTTCATGAAATAGAGCCCCACATATCAGCCTCTCCACTGACAGCGAGGACCCTGCTTGTGATTGCCTCTGTCCCTCTCTCTCTGCTCTCCCTAGCTTGCATGCAGACAGGTGTGCTCTCTGTCTCTGTCTGTCCCTCTCTCCAAAATAACTAAATAAATAAAGTTTTGGGTACTTGTTACTGATTTACTACCTACCTCCTCTCCATGTGGAAAGATGCTACATCACTTGTTTTCTCTTAGATCTTTGACACCACCTGGATAACCAGAGCTTACCAGTGTTTCCTGAATGAAAGAAAAAATGATGAAAGGAATGAGTAAACATGGTGTATTTACCAACACTATTTCAAGTGCTACCTTGGGGTTACTTACTTTGACCAATCTTTTTGTGTGTGTATGAACCTTGAATGGAACCTAGTCGTTGATGTTCTCTCTGAAGCTCTTTCACCTCGAGAAAGCCCTTATCATCTTTATTGTCATTTATATCGTTTGACATCTTGGCATGATTCAAAATGTCATGTATGATTTCTGCATCATGAATGCAATGGACTGTTTACTTCCATATTCTGCTTTTTATATACTGGCATGAAACGTGTTAACGATTATGAAGGGATGGCTCTTGAGGATAATTTATAGTAGTCCTTTGGTAAGAAGTTACTTTGTAACCTGGGAGTTGTTACTAAGACAGAGGAAATTACCATTGTAAGAACAAAACATGAAATACTATTTTTAAAGCTGTTCTATATTTACTTTTGAATGAAATTCTAAATATTAGTAAAATATGCATCTTTAAGGTTTTAACAAGATAGAAAATTCTCTAACATCTATAATCAACTAAAGTTTTCATTATTACAGGATTTGAGACCTTGTAGTCAAAGGTGGACGCAGATAGAAGATTTGAGGAACTAATTCCCAATTATAATTCTGATTTCTTAGGATGGACATTATATACTAGTAATCTAAATAGCAGTATCTTAACTGTTAATTAGATAAGACTGCAGGTTTATAGTGGTTGTAGAAATGGACAGTAATAATCATTGATAAAACCCATCCACGTTTTAGGCAGTACACTTAAAGTAGACAGAAAATAGGTAATATTAAATAACACTTCTGTAACATTTCCTATTAACATGGTCATTTCTAAGCATTTGATACGCTTAACATACATAATCCTTAAAGAGTTCTTTGAGTATACTCTTGGTATTTTAGTACAGGATGAAACTTGAAGTATATAACAAAGAAAAGCTATGACCATAGTGACATCCATTAAGTGACAGATGTGGAATTCACACTGAGACATGCTGTCAACAGTGTATATACTCTTTAACCCTGGGATAGACAAGTTACTGGAGCTTATTTGAACATTTTAATGTTGACAACTTTACTTTCATTCACCACAGGTTTTAAAAGCTCGGACAAAGTTAAAACTTGACAGAAATCACTTGTAATTATTCACTTCTATTCACCTAATAGAGTTGATAGTAGAGTGCTTCATTACATTGAATCAGTGTTGTCAGTGTTGTTCAAGCATGTTGTAGGAAGTGAGTGTATCCAGAACTAGAACATTCTTTGAAGACCCTAAAACATCATTATTTGAAAACCCTAAAACATCATTATCCCTGCCTGCTGACTTACCATTGGCTATAGCTGGCTCTGTCAAAACCATGCATCTATGGTTTTTGGTGTAGTTTCAGTACTAGGTAATTTAAAATAGCAATAATTGAAGGAAACCATATGATCATTTCAAAAGATACAGTAACAAAATTTAAGAAAAATAATTGACGATAAACATTTAGAGTAAACTGGGATGACAAGAGGAGTATTTTGCTGAACGATTATGGCAAAACTGAGAGCTTTCTTACTGAGATGTGGAATACAGGGAGGAAGAGTAGTTTCACTATCTCTGTGTCATGACACTGGAAGTACTAACCTGTGCATTCAGGCTGAAAAAAAAAAACAGAATTGGAAAGGGAATAACATAACTGTCTTTATTATTAATCTTCTGAAAGCAACTTGAGTTTAAAAAGCTTAGCAAGGTTTCTGGACTTAAAAAAAATCAATATAGGAAAATTAAGTGGTGACTTGAACAAAAATTGCAGGTGAGCCACTACCATAATTCCTCTTCTCCATGAAAATAATGAGAACATGGAAAACATTGTCAGTGTCAAATTTTGTCCAAACTCTGCAAATGAAGTACAGGCTTTCAGCAATACAGGTAGTGTTTATAAAAAATAATAATGGAATCTTGGTAAGAACAGTGAATGTCCACTCCTTTTTCTGATGTAACTCTTCAAACCAGCAACCTGGGGGCAGGAGTAAGTGTGGAGCTCCTTGAGAGCCACCTTCCCAGAGAATTGTTAGTTTTTCCCCAGTCCGGTTTGCCCATGGAAGACCTTGCTCTTAATGCTTTCTTTATTTGATCTCATTGAAAATTAACACAGTGTTAATAGCCTTTTCAAAAAAGTTTTATTTATTTATTTGGAGAGAGTGTGAGCAAGGGAGGGGCAGAGAGAAAGAGAGAGAGAATCCCAAACAAGCTCCACAGTGTCAGCCCAGAGCCCGACGTGGGGCTCCATCTCACCAACCACAAGATCCATGACCTGAGCTGAAATCAAGAGTCCGACATTTAGCTGACTGCCCACCCAGGTGCCCCATGTTAACAGCTTTCTTTGAGGTCCAGATATTGGAAACAATAAAATGCACTTATTTGACATTGCACTTGCCTATAGTAGAGGATAAAAGTTAAAACAAGAGGCTAATTCCAAAGCTTGAAAGTAAAATCCAGGAAACAAGATATACATGTGATGCTTTGGAAATCTCCAGTATCTTTCTCAGAGTCAAAATGGCCATGCACGTGCATAGAACTTTGTATATGCTGAGAACTGTACACAGCACAGGAGAACCCGGAAAACATTGGAATCTCTAACCTAATGCTGAATTTAAGGTTTTGCCAACACAGGAAGTAAAGATAAGAGTACCTTGATAAGTTTCGGTATCACCAACATACACACAAAGCCTCTTAGGAAAGACTGGAATATATGTTGGTTCCAGGAATTTAAGGAAATGCCTGTCCAATCATTAGCTGGCCAGTAAGAAGCTGAGGAGAGACTTCAGTGGCCACAAGTGACAAAGAATATTAGCTGTCTTGAATTAATTCAGAAAGTCATTAAAAACAAAATAACAAATAGACATAAAAGCCAACTTTGGGGAAAGAATACAATCTAATTTCTGGAGTTGCCACATTATATTAAATACCCAGTTTAAAAAGAAAACTACTGGGACTTGCTTCCATAGCCTATGTGCTAAAACTGGAACGATACAAAGAAGATTAGCATGGCCCCTGAGCAAGGATGATCAGCGAATTAAGTGTTCAAAAAAACCCAATACTAGATGAGGGCAAAAAAAAAAAGAGTCCA
Source organism: Panthera onca (assembly GCF_046562875.1). Taxonomy (NCBI): domain Eukaryota; kingdom Metazoa; phylum Chordata; class Mammalia; order Carnivora; family Felidae; genus Panthera; species Panthera onca. The sequence goes on from NC_138357.1 coordinate 100,863,120, forward strand.
TGCTCCAGGAAGAAAAAATAAAAGCCAACAATTACCTCTAAAGCCCAGGTGTTGGGATTAATAGAAAAAAATGTACATCAGCTATTTCACCTGTGTTCAAAGGACTGGGGGAGGGGAACTTCCTCTTTAAAAGAAAACTATGGGAACATGTCTCACCAAAAGAGAAGATTAAAAAAGAGCTAGAAATCACATGAAAAAGAATAAACTTGAGAGTTTCTGGAGTCAAAAAATAATATGGAAATGTTAAATACTGGATTCTGCATGTTAGGAGTCTGGAAGACACGATTTTGTCCTAATGCCTACTAAGGGGAAAAAAAAAAAGGTTGAAAAATAATTGTTCTAGGATCCATAAAAGAGGTAAAGACACAGGGAAAACCACGATTCCCACTATTGGAGAAAAATAGGCAAAAACAAGGAGTCAAAGCTCACCAGAGTAGAGACGTAGGAGGGGAAACTATCACAGGAACTAGCACAGGGGTAGGAAATCTTGACCTGTAGTTGGTGAAATTTGGAGGCTCACTGTGTCTCTTTCCCTCCCCCAAATTTTGTGGGATTTATCTCCAGGAGCTCTACAAGTTTCCCACATAAACATCACAGATAATTCTCTTCCTACTTTTTTTAGGGAAATGGAAAAGTAACCCTGTTGATTTATGCCAGAGACATGTTGTTCTTTTTGATAATGCCTGCCTTCAGAAGAAGCTAACCAGAGCCTAAGTGACCTGAGGGAAGAGAAATACCCAGTCCAGTCAGTTCTAGGCTTGCATATGGCAGGTGAATACTCCAGCCTCCTAGAGCCATCCTGCCGTACATAAGGAAGGCTGCATACTATATAATTTAACCTATATGACATTCAGGAAATGGCAAAACTATGGAGGCAGTACTAACTTCAGTGGTTGCCAGGGATTGGGGTGGGGATAGTGAATGAAGATGCAGAACAGAGAGGATTTTTTGGGCAGTGAATAGACCCTGTATGATACTATAATGATACATATCACTGTTTTTGTCAAAACCCATAGAATGTACAAGAGCAACAGTGAATATTAAGGTAAACTATGGGCTCTGGGTGATAATGATGTGGCAGTGTACGTTCATTACTTGTAACAACTGTACCACTCTGGTGGGGCACTTGATAATGGGAGAGTCTTCACATGTTTAGGGGCAAGGAAGTACATTACAGATATCTGTACATTCCACTAAATTTTCCTGTGAACCTAAAACTGATTTTAAAAACGGCTTAAAAATACTGTAGACGATGAACAGGTTATTTGTTAGAAGAAATTATTAGCCAACTTGAAGCTAGAACAATTGATACAATCCAGTGTGAACAACAGAAAGAAAAAAATGAAGAAAATTGAAATGAGCCTCAGAAACCTGTGAGACATCATGTGGGCACCTGGGTGGCTCAGTGGGTTGAGCCTCTGACTCTTGATTTTGCCTCAGGTCTTGATCTCATGGTTTGTGTGTTTGAGCCGCACATCGGGCTCTGAGCTGACTGTGCAGACCCTGCTTGGTATTCTTTCTCCTTCTTTCTGTGCCTGTCCCCCACTCATTGCAGGAACATGCACATGATCTCTCAAATAAAAAAGAAATCTATGAGACACTATCAACTGTATTAAGATATGCATAATGGACATTCGAAAAGAAGAAAGAAAAGGACAAAAAAAGATACTGGAAAAGATAATGGTTGAAATATTTTCAAATTGGATGAAAACACTACACACTGACGAAGCCCAACAAATTCAAAGTAAGATAAACCGAAAGAGATGCATACATGGACACATTTTGAGAGCAGCAAGAGAGAAGGTATCTCTCACATACAAAGAGTTGTTCAGCTGTTTACTCATCAAAAACCATGATGGTCAGAAGACAATGGGATATGATGGAAATCCCATCATATTTAAGACAATGGGATATGATGGAAAAGAAAATAAGCAACCAACCAAGAATTCTCTATCCAACAAAACTAAAAAAAGTGGGAGAAATTAATACTTAGATAAGTGCCCAGAAAATTTAGGTAGATAAGTCCTACAAAATACAGGAAGTCCTCCAGGATGAATTGAAAGGGAAACTAGATCATAACTTGCAAGAAAGAAGGAAGTAAAGCTGGCTGATGTACCTAATAGGTAAATACAAATGACAGTATAATAATTTTTGAAAAAATCTCAAACAAAATACTAGAAAAGTGAAGACAGCAACATATAAAAAGGAAGTATAGACCATGACCAAGTGGAATTTATTCCAGGAATGCAAAGTTTGTTCAAAGTGAGAACCAATGATCTATTTCACTTCACTAAAAGAATAAAGGATCCGAAGCCACATGTCAAAACAACTGCCAAAAAAGCATTTGACAAAATCCAACTTTTTATGAAAGAGAAAATGCTTAACTACTGGGAATAAAAAGTATATTACCTTTCTATAGATGCTGGAACAAATTATCATTACCTCAGTGGTTTATACAAGACAATTTTTTTTCCATACTTGACAGTTTTGTAGTGTAGAAGTCCAAAATGGGCCTCACTGGAATAAAATTAAGGTTAAGTTACATTCCTTTTTGGACGTTCTAGGGGAGAATCCACTTTCCAGACCTAAGTAATTGGAAAGATACTCCATAATCATGAATTGGAAGACTTAATCTTTTTAAGACGGTAATAACCCCAAAATGGATCTACTGATTGAACATGTTCTCTATAAAAACCCTTTCTTTCTTGTTATTGAAAAACTTGACAAGCTGATTCTAAATTTCATATGGAAATTCAAGTGATGCAGTATAAGCAAGATAATGTTGAAAAAGAGAAGCAAATTTGGAGGATTGACTTTGCCATATCAAAAGTTACCACAGAGTTCCAGTAATGAAAACTATTATACTGTCATGAGGAGAGACAATGGAATAGAATTGAGAGTCTGGAAGTAAACCCATAAGTTAAAAATTGAGTTTTGATCAGATTTCCATAATTTCATGGTGGGAGTGAAAGTAATTAATCTTTCTGACAAATTTGATGGAAAGACAACTATTTGTGAAATTGACATCTTATGTCTTGCCATTTTAAAAAATTGACTCAAAATGAATTGAAAATGTGAGTATAAGAACTGAAATGATAATATTGTTAGGAGAAAACAAATACCCAACTATTATTTACATTGGATTAGGCAATGGTTACTTAAATGTGACCCCCAAAACGCCAAGGAAAAAATAGATAAATTACCTAGAAACAAAAAAATTTGACTGAAAGTAAATTGTCAAGAAAAACCTACAAACGGCAGAATGGGATATAATAATAGCAAATGGTTTATTTGAGAATCTAGGATTTAGAATACATAAGTCTTAGAACATAATGGTACAAAGGTAATTAACCAAAATAAAAAATGGGAACATGGTTTAAGTAATTATTTTTACAATTAAGTTATAAAAAGAGCCAATAAACACATGAAAAGATCTTCAGCATCATTAAATATTAGGAAAATGCAAATCAAAATAAAAAAGACCACTTCATACCCGCTCTACTGGGTAGAATAAAGATACGCACTTCTGTAAATTTGCCATGGATGTGGACAAATTTGATCCCCTCATTAATTGCTGGTGGGAATTTAAAATGGTTTCAGCTCTTCGAGAAAGCAATTCAGTGGTTCCTCAAAAAATTGACTGTAGTGTTACAATATAGCTCAGCAATTTGAATCCCAGGTACTGAAAAGAACTAAAAGAACAAACTAATTGTAGATGAATGTTCATGGCAGTGTTGTTCTTAATTGCCTAAAACTGGAAACAGTCTACATGTCCATCAGTTGGTAAATGGATAGACAAAATGGTATGTCCACACAGTGGAGTATTCAGTCATAATCAAAGAGGTACTGGTACATGCCACGATATAGGTGAATCTTTAAAATATGTTAAGTAAAAGAACCCAACTCAGAAGTGTACATAGAAGTTTAATTATCAGGGGTCCACGATGGATACTTTGATAGAGGCAGAAAGTAGATCAAGGGTTTCCAGGGCTTGTGAGTAGGCAGTGGGAAGTGGAAGTCAAAGGGCATGTGGTTTCTTTTTGAAGTGATCAAAATGTTGTGGAGTTACATACTGATGACAGTTGCACAGCTTTGTGAATATACTAAAAATCATTAATTATAATTTAAAGGGGTAAACTTAATGGTATGTCAATGAAAGTTCGATAAAAATGTGTATTAATAATGAATGTTTAGAAAGTGAAATGTATCAGAAAGGTGCCATTTATAAGAGCATCACAATCAAGTACCTAGAAGAGAATCTAACAAAATATGTATACAGCCATCACAGAGGGACTAATCAAACTTCAGAGAGAGATGAAAGAATTAAAGGGCAAGCCTCCCTTGTTAGAGAATTGGAATGTTCAGTATTAAAAAGGTGAAAATTCCCTGAAAACTGACGGTAAAACAATCAGAATAAGAATGACAATAGGTGTTGGGTTTTACTGTGTTTTGCTTTGCAATTCAGCTAGCCAATTAAGAAATTTATAGCAAGGTGTAAATGGCTTCGGAAAGCAAAGACATTCTTGAAGTAAAACAGAGCGTCTAGAATATAACATGGCATATAAAACTGTGGTAAACAAGACCGTGTGTTGTATGCACAAGGGTAGACCAGTAGACCGGTGGAGCAGAATAGAGAGCATGGAAACAGATGTTTGCCCCGTCATGTTTCCTCATGACAGAGGGGAAAAAATGTTGATTCCCATCAAGGTTTAGAACCGATACTGTATATGTCAAAAGACAGCATGTGTTGGTGAGGATGTGGAGACATTGGAACCGTTGCACTTTGATTGGTGGCTTTGCAAAAGGGTATAGGTGTGTGGAAAGCAACACAGATTCTGCAAAAAGTTAAAACAGAAATTGGCATGTGATTTGGTAGTCCCTCTTCTGGGTATTTATACAGAAGAATTAAAATCAGGATTTCAAACAGCTTTTAGAGCTCCTGTGTTCATCGCAACACTAGGCACGATAGCCAAGGTGTGGAAACAACTTAGATGCCCAAGGACACATGAGGGGATGAAGGGTTTAGTATATCTAACAGGGAAGTACTTTTCAGCCTTGAAAAAGGAATTCTGCCATAATTGACAACATGGATGAACCTCAAGGACTTTATGCTAAGTGAAACAAGCTAGTCACAGAAAGATAAACACTACGTGGTTCTGCTTACATGATGTATATTTAATCATCAAATTCCTAGAATCAGAGTGGAATGGTGGTTGCCAGGGCTGGGGGAGGGGGAAATGGGAAGTTACTAATAAACAGGCATAAAATTTCAGTTAAGCAAGATGAACAAGCTCTGGAGATCTACTTATGTTGTACCTTTAATCAATGTATCCTTAAGGTTTATTAAGAAAGTAGATCTCATGTTAAGCATTTTTACATCAATAAAATTTTTAAAGAAACCAATACACTCAATGTTTCTATTTGTTGTTTTTTAGTATTATTTATTAGTATTTGTTGGTCATCATTTATTTTTATAACTATGCTTTCCCCAAACCCAGAATATCAGTGGATTTCCATGCATAAACTTAGACTACACAATAGTCAGTATATAACAATTAATACTATATACATATAATGCTTTTGTGAAATTAAAATTTTTTTGATTTTTTTAAATATTTATTTCTTAAAAAAAAATATTTATTTCTTGAGAGGATGAGTGAGAGGGGAGCAGAGAAAGAGGGAGACAGGATCTGAAGCAGGCATTTTTGCTGACAGCAGAGAGCCTGATGTGGGGCTGGAATCTCACAAACCATGAAACCTTTACTTGAGCCGGAATCCAGGGTTGGATGCTTAATCTACTGAACCACCCAGGTGCCCCAGGAAATTGTAGTTTTCTTTATCAAATCACTATATGCCACTAAAAGTTATTTTTACATAGTTACAGAGTACACTTAATTCTGTGTTCCTAAAAATCATTGCGCTGTGCAAAATAGAATAATAGCCAGAGGGCTTACAGAAAATGGAGTTACAGGAAAAGCATTTAACAAATACTTTGTCATCGTGACATAACATACATAGAGACCTAATTAGGGAATGATACCATAGTTTTATATGTTACGTGGTTAATACATATATAAATACTACAGTAAATAAGGTACTTCACCTTGTAAAAGACCTAACATTTGCGTGTGGAGGCGGGAAGTGTTTGTATTTGTTAGTTATTGTGAGATGATAGAAGGTGAGGTATGTGAAATGAGAAGTAGAGTTGTAATATGAGATGTGGATGGTGGTGAATTAAGGTAACTGGCATATGTTTGAAGTGTGTGCATGTGTTTTGTATGCTCCTGCATTGTTCCATTCAGTGAGATGCAACTTTCTGAGTTTACCCAGTAGTTGTCATGGAAAAAAAAATTGGACAAATGCAGCACATAATTTGTGTTATGCTTATATTGTTCCCTAACATAACAATTGCATTGAAACAAATTCATATTCTCAAAACAAGTGTTCGAGTAGAACTGACTGCAAGTCGCTTTTTCCCTTCTGAATATTGAGATATTTCAAATACAATTCACTGAGTATGCTTTACTTCTGTTCAGATTTCTAGAAGAATACTATATGTAAACTTGTATCAACTTTAAATAACATAAATTTAATACATAATATTTTAAATATCTCTGCAGAATCCATATAGACTTTTGTGTTTTATTTTGCTTACAGATAATTCGTATTAACCCAATTTGGCAACTTCCAAAGAGTAAAAGAAGTAAATGTATATATTGAATTACAGATTTATTCCATTTTTTAAGTACTAAGCTTCTTTAAGTGAAATACAGATGAAGTACGCTGTGTCCTATGAAGTGAATAAAATGAAAAACTGCTAAAATGTGTTTACAGAGTTCATTTTCAGGTGCTGTTTTGCCCTTGCCTGTATGAACACAGTTCTTTGTAAAATCAAGTCACTGGGAATGGCCTATGCATCTATGAGCAGGGTAGAGTCGTAATGCTGGTAAGAGGTTTAATGTTCTGGGGATCAATAAGATACCTAAGTGCATTCTTAAGATGCTGGTTGTGCAGTATTTATTGCTTTTGATTGATTACTGAAATATGAAATACCGCATTTCCATAAGTAGTTGTTTTTCTCATAAACGAAATACTGAAATCAAAGAGGAAAGTCAAGCTCTCAAAGAAGATTTGGGACACTTTCCCCCCTAGGAAATTATTATGAAAGGAGTACAACACAGAAAACAAAACTAAGTATAAACTTAGTTTGGACGTTTTAAAAGCCAATATGCTGTCAGTATGCCAAATGCTGCGTATATAATTAATATAATGCAAAAAATAACTATTATAAATACTTAGTATACTGCATTTTTTAAGTTTTAAAATAAAAATAACAGTATATTAAGTGCTTGGCTTTTAATCTGATTGAGATACATTTTCAGGGCATTTCAATGTAAAAATACTTGTGAATATTTGAAATTTCTGGCACATTTTGAGAATTAGAGCCACTAAATAAATCAAGCCAGTTTCTTATAAGCACATATTACAAATGAACTTTTATTTATTTATTTATTGGAACTACATCAGAATTATTCATTGTATCTTATAATATTTTCTATCAAAGTCTGTTTATATTTACTTGATTTGAACTGCCCACTAATCCTGAGAGGTTGGCTCAGAATGTTGAAAGTAGAAATGATTTCAGAGTTAAGCTCATTTTCCCAATAAGGAACCTCAGGCCTGGAGAGGGGAAAAAAAAAAAAAAAAAAATGAACTTCTTTCATGCTACCGTTGAAAACCATTTCCAAATAAATTTTTCCTTCTGTTTTTTTTTTTTTTTTTCCTTGATGAATTGCTACACTTTGTTACTGGTGGCATCAGAGAAAGAAGCAGAAAAGACTTAGCCACTCAATATGTTCTTTTTAAAAATTGATAGTTAGGAGTGCCTGGGTGTCTCATTGGGTTAAGTGTCTCACTTCAGCCCCGGTCATCATCTCCCAGTTCGTGGGTTTGAGCCCCGCATCGGGCTCTGTGCTGACAGCTTAGAGCCTGGAGCCTGCTTCAAATTCTGTGTCTCCCTCTCTCTCTGTTCCTTCCCTGCTTGTGCTCTCTCTGTCTCCTTCAAAAATAAATAAAAACATTAATTAAAAAATTAAAAAAATAAAACTTGATGGTTATTTTTAAAAACACTTTCCATGCTCTTGGAACCATGGCTGAAAATGTTAGAAAATTCCTTTGGTGGATCAAAATGTAGGTGATGAGAGATTGCCCACATAAAATAATAACAAAGCAAAATGAATAAGTCACAAGAGAAGGCACAGGTTGGGGGCGAGGTCTCCTGTTATATATGGAAATATATACATTTTTGGCCTAAACTTGCATGCATTAGCATGAGAAGTATCATGTTTATGTTTCACTGCTTTAATAATAAAATAGTAATATATAAATAAAATCATATCCAAATGAAAGAATATATAAAGCATATCTGGCTCTAATTGGAATACAAATTTTTAATAAAGGGAAAGGCCATTATAGTTGTCATCATATGAGCTAAGAAAAGAGAACAATTAGAGAACATATGATCCTTACTTAGAGTAGGTAAGGGCTAGATGGGAAATGAAATGACATTTTTTGTAAACAGGAAAAGCTGAAGTAATACATATAAAAAGCAGTGGTATATATGGTTAAAAGTAAACTAGGATCCTACTGTGGAAGGCAAAAACCCAGAAGGCTTAGTTCATAAGTGAAGCCATGGGTAGTAGAGAGCATGTGAAAGCTACTGAATAGGGGCGCTTGGGTGGTTCATTAACTTAAGCGTCTGGCTCTTGACTTTGTGTCAGCTCATGATCTCATAGTTCATGGGTTGGAGCCCCACATCGGGCTCTCTACTGACCGTGGGGAGCCTGGTTGGGATTCTATCTCTCCTCCTCTCTCTGCCCCACCCCCACTCGTGTCCTCTGTCTTTCTCCAAATAAAACTAAACTTAAAAAAAAAAAGTTAAAAATTTTTCTTTGAAAAGCTATTGAATAATAGGGGCACCTGGGTGGCTTAGTCAGTTGAGAGCCCGAGTCTTTATTTCAGTTCAGGCCATGATCTCACAATTCATGAGTTCCAATCATCCAGCATCGAGCCTGCTTGTAATTCTCTGTCTCATCCTCCTCCAGCACTCCTGCATGTACCTGCTTGCTTGCTCACTCTCTCTCTCAAAAATATTTAAAAAATGTTACTGAATAACAGAGGTGGTTGGAGTAAGATTTGCAGGGAACAAAGAATGGAAGTCAGGGAGAAAAAAATTTGTAATCGACCCTATATATTGGTGGTCTTCGTATTTTATAATATTAATAGACTGGTCTACTTTATGAAAAAAAATTAAGGCTAAAATCGTGAAACTTAGATCAAACTCTTACATTGGTAAATGTGTCAGTGTACATTGTTGGCCAATTTAGGTTTAGATTGGAAGATAAAAATGATAAACTGTTTTCTGTGACTCTGGAATGGGGCTAAGTATGAATTTAATAAATAGTTTCTGTAGAACAAAACCAGAGATAAAATATTATTATGGGCCTTGTATCTATGTCTCATTTTTGAGCACATACCCTACAAGAAGCTGAGGTGAGCGATGTGAATCTCTTTGCTCAGAACTGTGAATTTCCTTGTGCATCTCAGAATGGAGGTACTTAACTTACCTGAGTGTGAGGCATATGCAGGGTGGCCCCCAAGACCAAACCTAGTGACTATTTCTTCTGGTACGCTATTGACTGGCTATCTATACCTATCATGAAAGAAAGATCGTCTCCAATAAAATGCTGTAATTGAACGGTGTGGATTCCTAATGTGATATGTCCCTAAGGAATTTGTAATGGTAATTTTTAAATGTTTGACAGAGAAGGACGAGAGTGTGTGAGAGAGAGTAAGCAGGGGAGGAGCAGAGAGAGAGAGAGGGAGGGAGAGAGAATCCCAAGCAGGCTCTGTACAGTCAGTGCAGAGCTTGATGTAGGGCTCAAACCCATGAACTGTGAGATCATGGCTTGAGTCGAAATCAAGAGTCAAATACTTAACTGATGCACCGACCCAGGCGCCCCTTTAATGGTAACCTTTAGGATGTATATTTTCTCTTTGAATATCTGAACATAGCTCTTATAAGATGGAGCTGCATTTTTGTAGTAAAGTTAACTATAGCAAAGTAGTGTACATATTTTGTCATAGACTTAGCATGATAAGAGATTGTGGCTAAAGTATGTTTCATAATCAGCTTGCTTTCTTTAGAACAAATTAGTTTATATTTTGCTTTCTGAACGGCATTATCCACTTGTTGAGTTACATCAGAGATCATTTTTTGGTAGTTAGTATATTTTAACTGAAAAGTAGGGTTTAGGAGAGAAACGTTAAAAGCATTGAAGTCTGGCAGAATAGGGAAAAAAAAAATAATTGCTTGGTTTTGTTTTCTTTACTTCACTACCCTACCTACCTCAGAAAATATCAAGTCCCTTAATTTCAGGAAATCTTCCTTTGAAGGGCACATGTAAGTATATGAACTAAAACAAGTGGTTTCTGTGTTGTATCCCAGAACGCTTCATGTAACCTTTATAAAACCTGTGTCTTGTACTTGTTGGAATGAGCACTGGGTTTTAAACATAGGGGATGAATCACTGGAATCTACTTGTGAAATTATTATAGCACTATATGCTAACTTGGATATAAATTAGAAAAACAAAAGAAAACTGTATCTTAGGTCATTTGAAGTGATAATCCTGAATACCAAACTAGTGTAAGAACAACTGAATTTCTTAGAGGTATACAGGATTTGGGAGAATAATTTGAGTGGATGCATTCAAATTAACAACAACGATTATATCCAGGATTAACTTAATTTTAACGTATCCAGGAACACAACTCCAGAAAACTAAGTCCTATGTGATAAATTAAAGATGCACTGCTAAATTTGTTCTTATCATAACACAGTCTTTTGGACTAAGCCATCTGAATTTTTATGAATTTTTTTGGACATTAGCTCAGTTTCTATTTTGAATTTAAAGCACAGAGATACATAAAGTCATAATTCTCTTGAACTATAATATCAATCTTTTGTTGAGTGGTTAGGTGTTGAAAATCATTAAACACTGGCAAAACCAGCTACTAAGTTTAGTAGCCCAAACTTAATTTCTATATCCACTCATGTAGAAAATAAGTTTTAGCTTATTACCTTAAAATCAGATTGAGCCAGGGAATATGCAGGAATTAAATATAATAGTTTACCTTTATCAATGGGCTCTTTTAAGTTCTTTTTCAGATAGAGGTAGAGGAATTTGAAAGGGGGAAACAATGTTAAACTGTAGTTTTTTTGTTTTGTTTTACATCTTACACGTCAATTTTAAAATGCTTAGCCTCTTGAAATACTGAAAGCAGAGTTAAATTAGCTTTTTGTGTGTTCAATGTGTATTTACCTTAGTATTTAAAAGCTTTCAAAGTAAACTATTAGGGGCATTTTTCATGACTCTAATCTTCTGGTAAAATGTTTTTCTTCAGATTCTGCTGTAAAAATAACTTCGTGGCCTAACATTTATCGTTTCAAAATATTAAGTACCCACTGAAACCCAGAACTATCTATATGCTTGGCATAGAGACAAAATGGTGATCAAAAACGTATGTCAGTATTTCCATGGAGTTAATGGTTTGGTAGCTCTGCCTTAATTCAATATATACTAGTGTGTCTGGAATCACTATGATTGTCAGAACTCAGAGTTTGGGGGTGGTGGTGTAGTGTGCTGTTAGAATTGAATGTATAGACAACACAGATGGTGCTAAACATCCTGCGTTGCACAGAATGGCCACCCACGACAACGCATTACTAGCACAAAATGCCAATGATGTCACAGTTGAGAAACTTTGATAGTGTATAAAATGGCATCGATTAAACAGTTCCACTATTGAATGCATGAATACCATCCAATATGAGTACTTTGAAAGAAAGGAGGCATGGTTTTATGAGAACACATAGCAAAGAAATTTGACCTAAACTGTAGTCAGTGTAAGCCCTCTTTGAGAAAGTTACCTGAAATTTATCTCAAGCTAAAGTGTTCATATGTATATGATGGGGTGAGGGCATCTTGTGAGGAGGGTTCAGAACAGAAGGGATGATGGAGGAAATAAGAATTCATACCAATATGGCAGGAGTCCAAAGGTTGCTGTGAGGGAAGACTGGTGGGGTAAGTAAAATCACTGTTGTGTGGATCCTTTGAGGAACACAAAGCTACAGAAACATCTTAAGGTGGGGCTTGATTAGATCCACAGGTTTGAAAACATTGACTCTGGCTCATTAGAGTGAAATTACAGGAGTACAGAGTTGATGACAGGAAACTAAAATGTTTTGGCAGCTAATATAGCTATCAGTTACCTGAATCAGCAGTAAGAATAACGGTGGCAATATCCATGTTTGTTGAACTTGCACATGACAAAAGAAGGACTTTTAAAACTGACTCATAAAGGCAGTGCAGTTGTAGTTTTAACCCAAAGAGGGGGGCAGGGAAGCTTTGCATTTGGTGAAAGTGTATGTAAGCAAAGACTTCAGCCCCTCTTTTTAAGATGTGTTGTTGTTTTCACCAGAGACATTGAAATGCAAGGTACACTGAATTAGCCAAGAAAAATAATGTAAAAGACAAAACCAGAACTTTCTGTCCAATACACAGCACAGGAAGTACTGTACTTAAGCACATGGTTCAGGATTAAAGTCGAGGAAAGCCACTAAATGGTTAACGGTTTGGTAAAGTGGGGCTGTATCTTTCTCCTGAGTCTGTTCAGTAAGCCATTTCTGCCTTAGCACAGAGGGAGCAATTTAAAGGGTTAGCTTTCTCTGAGCATTGTGTTTTGTTCATAGGTACTGAGAAAATGTTGGAATTGCTGATAAAGTGAATGACTAGTGGCAAAGGTACTTCTTCCTGTTGTAGAAGCTATTGTTTTTCTACCTTTCCCAATAAAGTGAGGGAATTACCAAATCCTGATTTACGTACTCTTTGCTGTTTAAAAGAATTGGTAAGGGAAGTTGGAGATGGTAGGGAAAGAAAATATAAATAGCATGAATTGTAGCTAATTTTTACTTCAAAATAAATTATTTTCTAATCTTAAATGAAAGCTTTTTTAAAAAAACTCTGGAAAACATTTAGTTAAGCCTATTTTGTTTAAAGTTGGTAGGAAGAAGGGTAGTAAAATGGTATTGATTCAGGTCCAAAGTTGAAACATAATCTCTGGTTATGAGACGGCATTAAAGACATTTAGTCAGAATCATAGAAAGGCAAATTCTTGCACAGTGAGCTTTGCACATGATAACTAGCATCTGTTTGAACAACCTCAGAGAATTTAGGAGATGAGGCAGATCATGGCATTACAGAAGGCAATACTCTGTATTGAAGAATCATTTTCTGAGAAAATATTTCTTTAATCGTCTCCTACCCTTAGAGTTGTCCTTCTAATCCCCTTTCTTCATTCAGAAGCAAAATAAAGCTACCCTTCGAATGTTGGAGATGTTTCTATTTTAATACCCACCCATCAATTGCTTACATGCTAGACTATTCATCACTCTATCCACACTTTGAAAATGGCAGTCAAAACCAATCTCAAGGTACTTTTCTAGATACAGGATGATTGGTTCTGGGAATGAGAAGACTGCAGTTTGTTGTCATTTAGCCATTATATTTCTGATACTCAATTAAATGGATTACAGCTTTATTAGTCAGGATCTATAATGGTTTTACTGATAAGGACCAACATTTAACTACTTTTTCTTATACTGGACTTATTGCTCTGTTGATTAAGAAACGATGTAGAGGGGTGCCTGGGTGGCACAGTCGGTTATACATTCTACTCTTGGTTTCAGCTCAGGTCACAGTCTCACATTCAGTGAGTCTGAGCCCCTCAGTCGGGCTATGCACTGACAGTGCAAAGTCTGCTTGGTATTCTCTCTCTCTCCCTGTCTCTGCTCCTTTCACACTTGGGCATGTTACCTCCCTCCCTCTCTCTTCCTCTTTCCTTCTCTCTCTCTCTCTCTCTCTGTCTCTCTGTCTCTCTGTCTCTCCAAATAAAAAACCATAAAAAAAAAATGAGGTAGATATTACACTGGTTAAATCTAATTTCTACAGTGTTTTGCCAAAACTTTTTATATTATTTCATGACCTGAAGATGTTGTAGTTCAGTGAGCTTAACGCTCCCAGAGTAATTACATCCAAATAGTAAGGGTGATGAATTCAGTTTTGGATGTGCTGATTTCTATATTCCCATGATACCTTCAAGTAGAGATGGTTTCCTGAAAAGTTAGAGGTTTCACCCACTCTCGGAAAGGAGAGCATTCCTTTTGTAAGCCACAATGGTGTAAAGTGAAGAAGCAATTATAATTAATTTATAATGTAAAAATTTTGAGCATTCCCAGACCGTAAAAATATCCTCTCTCAGGCTTTCCTCATCCCTTAGGACACATCTTGGAAATGGATGCAGAAAATAAATCAAAATCAAGCACAGATGCTCACAGATGCAGTTCAGAGCTATGGTGGCTTGATACTGCGAAGCTGATTGTGGTTCCTTAAGTATGCGAAAGAACGTGCCCGTGCCACTGTCCCTGCTTGGGGCCCTCACTGACTCTAGAAGGGCTCTCTGCAAAAACAGACGCTGAATGCTGTTCTCACTTTTGGCCTTTTCTCATAAAAATGAAAGTCCCCTTCAGATTTCTTCTGGCTGTCAAAAACAGGTACTAATGTAGGTCTTTTGTATAAGCCAAGTGGCCTAATGCCAACTTTTGAAAAGTGGGTGGGGTGTACCTATGTTGAAGGCTCAGAAAAAGGTAAAGACTATTTTACCTCTACGTTAGGAATGATAAGTATAAAGGGAATTGCTGAGGCCTTGGGTATGAGTTACAACCAAAAAATAGAATGCATAAGTTGAGAAAGAGGAGACATGATGGAAATGTCGGGGCATTATGATTTATAAGGAGCAAAATCAAAAAGTGAAAAAGAGAAGATGGGTTCAGAGGGAAAGGAGAGAAATAAGGAGGAAGAAGACTGTGCATCTCACATGGGAGACTTTGAAGGAGCCAGGCGTTTCCTGCAGCATCAATACTGGAGGAAGTTAAATAAGACAGTAACTAAACCATAGATATCAGAGTAAGTGATTGGCTTGGAATTGGTGACTTCGGCAAGGACCGTGTTTGTGAAGTAACAGATTATAACGGATTGAATTGAGTCAGGACTCGGTGAGAGTTGAGAATATGAATACAGTCAATACAATATATGTTGAAATTCTGTTTCGAATGGAGGATTTGGAGCTGGAGGAAAGGCTGCAGTTCAGGGATGTTGGTCCTAGGTAAAAATGGAGTAACAAGTTCTTTTTTTTAAAAAAGTTTATTTATTTATTTTGACAGAGGTGGAAAGAGAAAGCACAAGCAAGGGAGGAACAGAGAGAGAGGGAGAGAGAGGGAAAATCACAAACAGGCTCAGCGCTGTCAGCACAGAACCTAATGGCGGACTCAAACTCAACAGTCGTGACATTGTGACCTGAGCCGAAAGCGAGAATAGGAATCTTAACCAACTGATCCACCCAGGTGCCCCAACAAGAAGTCCCAAAGTAAAAATAGGGGGAATGAGGATGAACAGTATTGTTACATGCTGAGCTCAAGTTCTTAAAGGTATTTATATGGTGGTAAATGAGAAATAGTATAAAGTAGACCTTTACATAGGCTAGCAGTAGCATAACCACAACCATATGGGGGAGAGGTGTAGGAAAGGCAGCCTCTACTTTTGAGGGACACTTGGAAAAGTTGTGTCTTCTGGGAACACTAGAGTCTGTTAAAGCAATGGATGAAGGAGTTTTCTGGAAATAATAGTATGCAGGTAGGCTTTTTTTTTTTTTTTTTTTTTCTGTGAAATAGGTATTCAATGACTCTGGAGGTAGGTTACAGAAGGCAAAGCTGATGAAAATTTGTGGAGACAGTAGCATTGATTAGTAAGGAGACCTGAAAGACTTCTATTTGTTGGTGGTTGAAGCAGTTACATGGATGTGAAGTGTGTGAAAATGTTGGATCTGAAAGGAACTTGATGAACTTGATTCTGTGTCCATGCATGCCATGTGTCAGAGGCCTACCTATGCCGGCTGTCTTTCTGCTTGTGATTAGAGCATTATGTAAGACATTGATGAAAATCTCTGACAAGGGTAAAAGGGTGACTAGCAGCAGAGAGACCATTATAATTAGCATTGGCTCAAAGTAATAACTTCAATTCCCCATCTGACTCATGAATTCCTCCAACTTGTTGGCTCACTTTGCAATCACCCCTCCACTCACCATTTCCTAAAGTCATTACTTCCTTTTGAAATCCCAAATCTCCCCCTGGATTGAGTATTTGTTCTGTGGTTGACAGAATCTTGGATGAAATTCATGTAGGAAACTGTGTCACGATCCTTCTGTCATATGTGGTCTTGGTGATTTTATCAAAAGTGCCAAAAACAAAAAGTCAAGTGGAAGAAACAACTTAAAGATGTGTTTTAATTGACAAGATGAAAGCAAGAGGAAAGTAATTTTAGTGGGTGGGTGAAAATGTTTTATTGGCCTTGAAATCTTGCATCACTGGAATCTTGTGCTAGAGTGGCTAAATAGCTCAGAAGTAAGTTCTCGCTCACATTGGCCTGATGTCACTACTGCAGACAAACTAATTTATTATGGATGACTTGCGATGCTTTTTTATTTGTCTCCATTTCAGCACTTTTAATATGTTGGGCAAAGTCTATTGATTCATGCAGGTTTGGCTTTTATGGTAATTTACTTTAAAGGAGCCCTTGAAGAAAGCTTGCAGAAGAGATGGATATTTTTCAGATCTTAACCCAAGTGGAATAAAAGAAACACAAGAGGTTTGTTTTTCTCCATTTGAGTTAATGTTTCCTCTATGGGTTAACTGGTGGGTGGGTCAGGGTTGATGGAGAAAGGATATTGTTACATGGTCAGTAACACTCCTGGTTATTTAATATTGAATGCCAATGATGGACTGTGCACTTGAAAAAACATGGGAGTTACATGAAAGGCGTGATTCAATTTCGTTTTTCAGAACCTGGAAAATTTCCTTTCTGAGAGGCCTCAGTGTGCTACGGTAAGGGTTTGTTAAACGGATTATATTTTGAAGTATATTGTGACTAACTAATAGTCTCATTATCCCTGCATCAGGAGCATCTGAAAAGTACAAGTAAATAGCCTGTTTCATCTTGCATGTCTTTTCATGTAAATGTACAGTTTGTCTCGATTGGATCTAAATTGTGGAGCAGACAGAGCGCATGCGTCTACTTTCCGTGGCCCTCATGGGACATCAAATTGAATTCTCCTGTGTATTGTTCTATCTTGACTACATTTGTCTGCTTCTATCTCTGCTATGCAAAGAGATTACGGAGTTTTATCTTCCTGATGGGAAACTGGGGGAAAAAAAACACAAACTATATTCTCCCCTTTATTGATAAGCATCTTCGAGAAAAATTGCAACTAAATAAGTTAGTTTTAAGTGGTTGGTAGATAAGAGAATCCTGAATCCTGAATAAAAATGATGCTCATTGCAGAGCATTTGAAACCTGGACAGACTGAGAGGCCACAGATCAGGGATTAAAGTAAAAACCAAAAACAAAACAAAAAACTATTTCTGTCTCATGAGAAACAATTGAACAGAGAATGAACACAAAGCTTTCTGTTTTATCAGTATGTACAAGTACTATCAATTTTCCTGCTGTAAAGCTAGCTTTTAGCTTCTGTGCAGAAAAAGAGGAAATCACCGGAGTTATCCCACTATTTTACTTAGATAATTTATTGAAACAAATTATGGTGTCCTTTAACCATCTCATTATAGTTTCGAACTTTTAAATTTGCCTTTGGTTAGAAAAAGGTGAGGGTAACTGAACCTAATTAGAGGTAAGGAAAGGATAAAATGGATAAAAATCTTACATTGTGAAAAGGTGGAAACGTTCTTTTTAGTGGATATTGAAGAGAGGGAACCAAATATTTAGAAAAGGTTTAGTTTCTTATTCATTTTTGAGGAAATAATTTTAACATCTTTGAGATCAATTGAAATGTTCCTGAATATTTATTTTGCTTTTTCAGTGACTTCATCTAATATTCTTACCAGGATTTGTGTGTGTGTGTGTGTGTGTGTGTGTGTGTGTGTGTGTGTGCGTGCGCGCGCGCGCGCGCGCTAGGAGGAGACATGAGGTGCAGTGTATTTTGTTACGGGGAATATAAGGAAATAGGAAAACCATGTTCTCGTGTTCTTTATATCAAGTTCTTGATGGATTTTATATAATGAATTTCGTTTACATTTGATGTACATAAGTATCAATTTAGTGGGGAGAGCAGGAAAGAATACACAGTTGATTGCAGTTTGAATGGAGAGAAAATGGGAAGAGTTACATGTTAGAAGGGAAGGATTTCAGGAAGAGGTTGAGATTTGACTTGACCATGGAAATTTTTAGAAAAGTACAGTGCACTGATGTGAAACAAGCATGGGTTCAGAGGTGAGCATGGTAATAAAGTAGGTGTTACTCTGGTGCCATAGAGCATTTGGGAAGCGGCTGAAATTTGAAAATGTGGTTTATTTAAGATTTTAGAAGCATGCACCTCCAAGTATAAGGAAATTGGAACTTATCTGACGTTCTCTTTGATAAAACAAAAAGAGTTAGAGGTATATACTACAGAAAATAAGTACAATATTCATACACCTACAGGAACAACAGAATCAAAATAAGGGGAATAGTGGGTTTAAAAAAAAAGTCCTAGATGTAGTAAATGTTCCTTTGCATAAAGAGTTTAGAGATAATTGAGGCTTAGAACATAAAGATGTTATATGCTCATGGACTTGACAAATAGGGAGCAAGGGATCACATTTTTGGAGAAAATAATAGAAAATTAGTAAGTTGCTAATACTCAGCCAGATCTTCATTGTGGGACACTTTTTCCTACTCCTTTTCATGCCTTGAACTTTTTCCTATGATGGACACTGTGAGTGACACCTTATGGAGAACTGTTTGCCTTTAAAGGACATTGAGTTTGCCCAGGCATTTAAATTGTCGGTGGTTACTTTAGAGTGCATTCGATATGGTTTTATTCTTTATTAACTTGACACTAATTTAGTCTTAGTTCTAGACCATGGACCTTTTTCTAGGTCATAGAGTATATTGCTAAGGTAAGGCCTTCCTGGGGGTATCAAGGAAGCTGTTCATTCCCAGGTGTTGAGGGGGAGGTCTCTGCTCTCTAAGCCAGAATGCCAGTGCTCCTAGCATGACGTAGCCTCTTATATCGCTGCTCGTTGCTCAGTGTTCAGCAAAACAGCGGGTGTTTCCTACTAAGTTTCCCAGATTTTCACACAGTAGGACTATACTCTTGGCAGTGGAAAGATGATAAATCCCCATGAAGATTTCTGGGACCCTGTCTGCATACTTGCCTCTTCTCTGTTAACCCTGCTGTACAGATTCCAGCATCTTCATTAGCTTAGAATGAAGATCTCTGTCTGCTCCGGCCAACCACACCCACCACTACTAGGGGTGCATTATCTTGCCCTATAGCTAGAATGTGCTTCTAGACCGAAATACAGGGATATGCTGTGCTTACTCTGTGTTTACCTTTTCTGAAGTATCAAAGTCCTATGCCTGTTACTGACCAGATCCTAGAAAGTTTTCTCATGTTTTGTTACATCGTTGTTTTCAGTGATGGGACAAGTATGTCACCAGTTACTTGTTTCTTGTGCCATACTAAGATTCTGTGTTCTAATCTTTCTTTGTCAAACACATGCAGAGGACTTTGTATGGATCATTCTAAAGTCAGCTTAAATCAGGTTGAAAAGTCTGTTTTCTTCTTTCTTCCCCGACCTGAGAGTGAGTGTATGACAAAATCTATTACTTGGATGATTTCAAATGGAGTTTCTTAAACAGCTAGCAAATGAAAATGTTCGCTAAGTTTACCTTCTTTCATGACTCTTAAGTACTAACTATTTCAAGATCCATCAGATTTCTCAGGATGGTTTGTAAAAGATTTAAAAAAAAGACCAACATCAGTTGGAGAATGAATCTGGTTCTGTTCTGGTATCTATTATTGCCACAGTCTTCCCCAGGTTCAAGTGCCAAGCTTGGGAAAAGTGAGAAAGGACTTTGTGACTGGCCACAAGATGGGTAGATTAATTCTGTATAATTTATTTTTTTGTTGTAACCTGACTTCAAAATGAAAACATTGCTGGGAGAGGTCAGCAATTTACCAGCAGTAATGCAAAACTCAATTTCGATTTCAAGGGGATAATTTAGTTGAATTGGATATAATAACTTAGCTGGGGAAGCTAAATTTTCAAAATTACTTAATAATTTTTATAGAGTCTTCTAAAAATAAACACAAGAAATAAACACTTCCCACATCATTCTGGAAGGGCATTGTTACCTAATAAAACCCAGACAAAGATAGCACAGGAAAACAGACTGATACATCGCATGGGTACAGAAGTGGAAATTCTCAATAAAATATTAGTGAAACAAATCCATCAAGGATTTTATATACCAACCGAGTGATATTTACCTAGGAATGCAAGGTTGGTTTCACATCCAAAAACCAACCAGTGAAATCTATCTTATTAAAATAAAGGAGTCAGACAACCTAATGTTACTAATAAAGAACATTTAAAAGAATAGAATACACATAGTTGATAAAGAAGTAAATTGAACAAATGAGGAATACAAGGGACCTTCCTGAGCTTGATAAAGAAACATCTACGAAAATACTGAGAGCTAAAATTACACTTGATGGTGGAACAAGACAGGAATGTCTCCTCTTGAGGCTTGTATTCAACATTGTATTGGTCCTGTTAGCACCGCAGTTACACAAGAAAAGGGGAAAAGGGGGCATCCCCATAAAAAAGATAAAGTAAAACTCCCTCCATTTGTAGATGCCTTGATTTTGTACATAGAAAACGGTAAGGAATCCATACAAAAATATGTCACAGTTAATAAATAAGTTTGGCAAAGTTGCAGAACACACTATTAGTACGCCAAATTTAATTCTACTCTTGTACACTAGCCGAGATGACAGTAAAATGAAACTAAGAATGAAGTCCATTTACAATACCACCAAGAAGAGTAAAAATACTTTGGAATAAATTCACAGATTGATCCTGAAATTCATGTGGAAAACAAGGGATCAAGAATAGCCAAAACAAACTTGGAAGAGAAGAGTAAAATGGGGTTGGGAGGACTCAGGTT
The DNA here is from genome assembly GCF_046562875.1 of Panthera onca. NCBI lineage: Eukaryota > Metazoa > Chordata > Mammalia > Carnivora > Felidae > Panthera > Panthera onca. Next base: position 100,884,306 of record NC_138357.1, read on the forward strand.
TCCTGAATTCAAAACTTACCAGAAAGTCACAGTAATGATGGAGTGTGATGCTGCCTAATGACAAACATATAAAATGATGAGATTGAATTGGCAGTTGAGAAGTAAACAGATACATTTATGATGAGTTGATGTTCAACAAGGGTGACCACATAATTCACTGAGGCAAAGAAAAACATTTTCAACAAATGGGCCAAACAAGATCTCCCTGGGAAAAGGATGGCATAAGAACTCTATCTCACTTGATACGTAACTCATAGTGGGTGCTAGACTTAAATACAAGAACTAAAATTATAAAAAACCCTTGAAGACAACATAAGAGTACATGTACCTGACATTGGTTAGGTGATGGTTCTTAGATACAATAACATAAATCTGACGAAATGAGAATGAGATGAATTGGGCTTCATCAGAATGGAAGACTTGTATACTGTAACTGATGCCGTCAAGAAAATGAAAGACAACCCACAGAATGGGGGGTGGGGTGTATTTGTAAAATAAATATTTGATAAGGGGCTTGTATCTTAAGTATGTAAAGAACTCAAAAATTAATAGAAAAATAGCCCAATCAAAAATAAGTACATGATTTGAATTGAAATTTCTTCAAAAATAAGTTCTTCTAAGAAGTACATGAAAAAATGCTCAGCATTATTGCTATTAGGAAATTTCAAATCAAAATCACTCTGGAATACAGCTTCACATGCAGTAGAATAGCTGTAACGTAACGTAGACAAAATGCGTGAGATGACAATGTGGGAAAATACTACTACTTGTGTAGTCCTCTAAATGCTGAATCTTGAGTTGCTACCGTATGACTTAGCATTCTCACTCCTAACTATATTCCCAAGAGAAATGAAAACATGCATTAACCTGAAACGTGCAGGGATCTTCATGTTACCATTTTTCATGGTAGCCAAAGACAAAATAAACATTTGTTCAGCACTTGGCAAATGGATAAATTGAATGTGCTGTATCTGTACAATAGAATATTGGCAGCAAAAAGAATGAATTACTGATGCACGCATGAGCAAACTTTAAAAACACTATATCAAGTACAAGGAGCCAGTCAGAAAAGACCACATTTTCCATGATTACATATGAAATGTCCAGAATAACAAATGTATGGAGAGAGAAGTAGAGGGGTAATTGCCTAGTGCTCGAAATTGGGGGATGGAGTGACTGTTAATGTGTAGAGAGTTTCTGTTTAGGATGCTGAAATGTTCTGAGATTGTGATAATGATTGCACATGTCTCTGAATATATTAAAAAAACACTGAATTAAACAATTACAGAGGATAGGTTTTACGGTATGGAAAGTATATCTCAGTAAAGCTTTCAAAATACATTCTGTCATTTTATTTACTCTAAAACTAATTTCCCTCCTTGGGATCAAGGACATAAAGTTACACATTAAGTTGAATATCTTGGATATGCTAGTCACATGTAGCCATCTAAATTTAAACTAATTAAAATTATGTACAATTTAAAATGTACTGGTTACATAATGGTTCCTCAAGAGCCACATGTGTCTAATGCCTATCTCACTGGACAGGGCAGCTCTAGAACATTTCTATCATCCCACCAAGTTCTGTTGGAGCTGCTTTGCATGACTTAATTCAATTGTAGATAGGGTTTTGCCACAATCTTTGCAAAATCCAGTGGTAAATACTGAGGCCATTTTTGGGAAACTGCTAAAATTCCCACTTCAGTCACTAAAAGAGGCCTCTCTATAGTATAAATTCTGCTTTTTCTTCTGGTTTTTAAACATTGCTTATGTTTCTCTTGAAATGTGAGAAAGCTCACTCGCTGGTCCAAGTGAAGACAACAGTTTACTAACAAGAGATCCAAACTTGAGAAAGTGGTCTAATTTTTTTTTTTAGGAGTGGGGGTAAGTTAAGGTGGACATAGAGGAAACAGACATTAAAAAATCAGGTCTAGGAAGAAGTTAGTTCTTTTCTTTTCAACTTAAAATTATTTTGCAAAGTGTTTTCAGAATGCAGAGGCAAGGTACTTTTTACTGTAATACAGACACAAAACAAGAAACCTGTCTAATTCTCATCGTGCTCTACTTTTGCCTGACAATTTTTGGTCGATTTATTACCACCTAGAGGTATCCTTACAAGTTTCCATATCCAGAGATGGGGAATAAATTTTCACAACATATTTACACATTTTGCTTTTTTTGTTGTTATGAAAGTAATAGGGGCTTGCCACATAAAGTTTGCAAAATGCAGATAACCATGGGAAAGAAAATAAAGATTAGCTATAATTTCACCACCATATGGAAACTATATTGATGTTTCAGGTTTTCTATATGTTACATATTCTCTTCATATTTAAATACCTGATCTTGCATGTTATTTTAAAATATTTTTACATTTCTAATTAAAAGGAAGTACTGTAGTTGTAAATAATTATGTGAGTGCTTACAAATCTTGATATTTTTTTAACAAATAATACCCCTACTTTAAAAAAAATTAAAAATTGTTCTTTGTGGGTAGTTTTAACTTCAGGATCTTCAGAGTTTTTGTGATGAATGACATCTTGACAACAATTGATTCTTGAGAAAAATTGTTTTAGTCACGTTATGGAATGTATTTATTCATGTCTTTTTTCTTCTCAGAACAGATTAGTAAATGCATCAACTCTCAAAAGTCAAAATGCATTCTAAACCTTCTGCTTCCTATGTTTAGTTCAAAGGGTTGAAAAGGCCTTTCATTTCTAGGTTGTAAACTCAAGTGTGACTCTTGTTGGTATTTGACTGCTGTATCCAAACCTGCACTCTAAATACTGGTGCACTCAATCTACTCTCCAGTGTTTAACATGACAGAAAATGTAACCACATTTGACGCTGATGAAGGAAGCCACTCTGTCCAATGGATGAGAGACTGAGTTACCATGTGCTTTTTCTGTTTTCTTTCTCTCTCTCACTAGATAGAATGCATAAGTACATATATGCTGTATATACACAGACATATATATGTACATACATGTACACCAACATGCATACAAGTAGTTAAAGGTGATGTTTTCTGAACAGTGTGGTTATCCCAAGGGTGTCATTCAGTAAAATTTAGTGATGTATACATACTTACATTGAAAGTGTATACCTACGTCACTTATCTGTACTGGAAGAAATAGAACAAGTGAGTTCTTGTGAGTGAATGTCATGTTTGGGTAGAATTGTTAACACATTTTGAAGCCAAATGAATTTTTAAAAATACCTGTGTCAAAATTGAAGCAGGGATTGGGTAAATCTCATCTCTTCCTATTGCAGAATTTATCTCTAGAGCATATATTTTAATTTTATATTGCTTTAAAATATAATGTCTCAAGTATTGGCAATGGCACTTGTACTACTGGGCGTAAAACAAAGGCTTCTTTTCTTTGCTTTTTTATCCAAAATATTAACCTTCATGCAAAAGGAAATGCATTGCATTTATGATTTCATCCTTTTCTTGATCATAACTAGGAAAGAATAGAGGTCACTGGCTAAATATGCCACAGACCTTTTTTCCACTTGAGAGCATTTTGAAAAAACATTTGAATCATTTTTTCAGTTTTGTGATTTTTTTTTTTTTTTTTTTTTTACGTAGTATGTAAGTTACAGAGAATGATTTGTACTATCCAGTTGCACTTAAATTAGGTCAGGGAGATACCTTTTACCCTTTTGTAATTAAGATTCCTATTTCAATTTTATTAGGTACCTGTGATAAGGGCTGCTAAATTTGGAGGTAGACATTTGGAATATTGTCTTTCTTAATTTACCCCTTTGATATTTTTAGATAAGACCATATTACTGAGATATTACCTACTGCACACATTGTACATATTTTTTTTTGCTGTTTTTCATTTAAGAAGGTTACTGTAGACTAACTTTGCATTCCAAACTAGCTTTTTAAAATGTACTTTAAAAATTGAAGTATAATTAATATGCAGTGTTTCATTAGTTTCAGGTTTACAATAGAATGATTCAACAATTCTTTACATTACTCACTGCCTGCCACAGTAAGTGTACTCTTAACCCTTTTACCTTTTTTACCGATCCTGTCACCTACCTCCCCTCTGGCAACCACCACTTTGTTCTTCATACTTAAGAATATGCCTTGTTTGGTACCTTTTTTCTTCTGTTGTTTCTTAAATTCCACATGTGAGTGAAGTCATACGGTATTTATCTGACTGCTTGACTTGATCTAGCATCATACCCTCTATGTCCAGCTGTGTGCCTGAAAATGCGATCATCTCATTGTGTATTATGACTAATTTGTCATTGTGCATATGTGTGTGTTATTTTTTATATGTGTAAAATCATCTTGATCCATTTATCTGTTGATGGACATTGGGGTTGCATCTAAAATGTGGCTTTTCTAAATAATGTTGCAGTGAACATAGAGTTTATATATTGTTTTAGTATTTTTTAGTGTCTTTATATTCTTTACGTAAATATCCAGTAGTAGAATTATTGGATCATACAGTAATTCCATTTTAAAAATTTTGAAGAACCTCCATACTATTTACCACAGTGATGGTACCAATTTGCATTCCCACCAACACTATACAAGGGTACCTTTCCTTGACATCCTCTTGAACACTTGTTACTCATTGTTGTTAATTTTAGCCATTCTGACAGGTATGAAGTGATCTCTTATTTTGATGTGCAGTTCCCTTATAATTAGTGATGTTGGTCATCTTTTCATGTGTCTGTTGGCCATTTGTATGTCATCTTTGGAAAAATATCTATTCAGACCTTCTGTCCATTTCTAATTAGATTATTTGGTGATTTTTTTCTTTTTTTAGCTTTGAGTTGTGTAATTTTTTCTGTATTTTGGATATTAACCCCTTAAGAGATATATCATTGGCAAATATCTTCTCCCATTCAGTAGCTTGTCTTTTTGTCTTGTTCAGGATTTCCTTTGCTCTGCAAAAGCTTTTTATTGGGTTGTGGTCCCAACAGTTAAATTTTGCTTTCATTTCCCTTGTCGGAGGAGACAGATTTAGAAAAAGGTTTCTACAGCTTATGTCAAAGAAATTACTGCCTATATTCTCCTCTAGGAGTTTTATGTTTTCTGGTCTCCCATTTAGATCTTCAGTCCATTTTGAGTTTTTGTGTATGGTATAAGAAAGTAGTCCAGTTTCATTCTTTTGCATGTAGCTGTCTAGCTTTCCCAGAACCATTTATTGAAGAGACATTTTATATTTTGGCCTCCTTGTCCTAGACATGTAGACCATAAAAGTATGGCTTTGTTTCTGGGCTCTCTATTCTGTCCGGTTGGTCTATGTGTCTGTGTTTGTGTGAGTACCATACTGTATTATTTTAATTTTTTAACATTTTTTTTTGAGAGAGAAAGCAAAAGCATGAGCAGAGGAGGGGCAGAGAGAGAGAGAGAGAGAGAGAGGGAGACACAGAATCCGAAGCAGGCTCCTGGCTCTGAGCCGTCAGCACAGACCCCGATGCAGGGCTTGAACCCACAAACTGAGATCATGACCTGAGCTGAAGTCAGACGCTTAACTGACTGACCCAACCAGGTGCTCCTGTTTTGATTACTACAGCTTCGTAGTCTATCTTAAATCTAGAATTGTGATATTTCCAGCTTTGTTCTTCTTTCTCAAGATTGTATTGGTTATTTGGGAACCTTTTGTGATTGCAAACAAATCTTAGGATTATTCTAGTTTTGTGAAAAATGTTGGTATTTTGACAGGGATGGCATTAAATCTATAGATTGCTTTGGGTAGTATGGATATTTTAACAATTTGGTTCTTCAAATACAAGAACATGAAATATCTTTGCACGTGTGTCATCTTCAGTTTCTTTCATCACTGTTTAATTGTTTTGAAGTGCAGATCTTTTCCTGGGTTAAATTTATTCTTAGGTATTTTACTCTTTTGGTGCCATTGTAAATGAGATTGTTCCTTTCATTGCTTTTTCTGCTAGTTCATTATTAGAGGACAGAAATGCAACAGATTTCTGCATATTAGTTTCATATTCTGCAACTTGATTGAATTCATTTATCAGTTGTAGTTTTTGGTGGAATCATTAGATTTTTTCCATATGTAGTATTAGGTCATCTACAAATACTGGAAGTTTTGTTACTTTCTTAGCAATATGGATGCTTTTTCCTTCTTGTCCGATTCCTGTCTGTGGTGAGGACTTCCAGAACTGTGTGGAATAGAACTGATGAGACTGGACATCTGTCTTCTTGCTGATCTTAGAGGAAAAGCTCTGTTTTCCCTCATTCAATGTGATACTAGCTCTAGGTTTTTTGTATAGGGCCTTATTATGTTGAGGTATGTTCTCTCTAAACCTACTTTTGTGAGTTTTTATCATGAAAGGGTGTTGTACTTTGTCAAATGTTTTTTTTTTTTTTTGCATCTATTGAAATGATCATAAGGTTCTTAGTCTTTTTCTTGTCGACGATTTTTGTTTTTCATTTGTGTTCATCAGATAATGAAGTTTTTTTTTTTTTTTTTTTTTTTTTTTTTTTTTTTTTTTTTTGTGGCATCTTCACCTGGTTCTGTTGGCAGAGTAATGCTGGCCACATAGAATGGATTTGGAAGCTTTTCTTCCTCTTCTACATCTGGAATAGTTTGAAAAGAATCGGTATTAACTGTTCTTTGGATGCCTGGTAGAAATCACCCGTGAAATCCATCTAATCTTTAACTTTTATTTGTTGGGAGCTTTCTGATAATTGATTCAATTTCATTGATGATAATTGGTCTGTTCAAATTTTCTTTTTCTTCCTAATTCACTTTTGAAAGGTTATGTGGTTTTAGGAACTTATCCATTTCTTCTAGGTTGTCCAATTTCTTGGTATATAGTTTTTCATAATATCCTCTTATAACCCTTTATATTTCTGTGGTGATGGTTGTTATTTATCCTCTAGTATTACTGATTTTGAATTCTCTCTCTTTTTTCCTTTTTGAGGAGTCTGGCTTAAGGCTAACAAATTTTGTTAGTGTTTTTAAAGAACGAGATCCTGGTTTCAGTGATAACTTTCTTTTTATTCTGTTTCTTTCTTTCTTTCTTTCTTTCTTTCTTTCTTTCTTTCGCTTCAGTCATTATGATTTCCTTCCTTCTAATGGCTTTTTGCCTTTGTTCTTTTTCTTGCTCTTTAGGTGTAAGATTAGGTTATTTGAGATTTTCTGGTTTCTTGAGGTATAATCTTTCCTATTGCTATATCTTTCCTCTTAGAACAGTTCTTGTTGCATCCCAAAGATTTTGAACTGTGGTTCTCATTTTCATTTGTCTCTGTATTTTTTGATTTCCTCTTTGATTTCCTCATTACCCATTTGTTTATTTATCCTCCATGTATTTGTGCTGTTTTCATATTTTTTTGGTGACTGATTTGAGGTTTCATACCATTGTGAACAGCAAAGATGCATGATACAATTTCAGTCTTTGTTAATTTATTGATATTTGTTTTGTGGCCTAACAGGATCTCTTCTGGAGAGTGTTCCACGTGCCCTTGAAAAGAATGTGTATTCTGCTGTTGGTGGGTGAAATGTTCTGAATATATCCGTTAGGTGCATTTGGTCCAGTGTGTCATTCAAAGCCACTGTTTCCTTGCTAATTTTATGTCTGGATGATCCATCTGTTATTGTAAGTGGCGTTTTAAAGTCCCCTACTATTAATGTATTACTGTCAAATTCTCCTTTACGTTCGTTAATAGTGGCTTTATGAATTAATGTACTCCATTATTGGGTGCATAAATATTTCCAATAGTTGAATCCTCTTCTTGAATTGTTCCCTTTATCATTATGTAGTGTTCTCCTTTGTCTCTTGTTCAAGACTTCATATTAAGGTCTCTTTTGTCTGATAAAAATACTGCTACCCCAGCTTTATTTCATTTTCATTTTTATGGCAAATATTTTTTCATTCCTTCACTTTCAATCTGTATATGTCTTTAGGTCTTAAATGAGTCTCTTGTGGGTAGCGCATAGATGGGTCCTTTTTTTTTTTTTTTTTTTAAATCCATCATTCACTATGTCTTTTGTTTGGTACCTTGAGTCCAATTACATTCAAAGTAATTTTAGATATTAGTGCCATTTTATCACTTGTTTTGTTGTTTCTGGAGATGCTCTCTGATTCTTACTGTCATTTTTTCACTTGTTTTAAGGTAATTCCATAGTTCTCTCTCTTCCCTTGTGGTTTGATGGCTTTCTTTATGACATGTTTGGATACCTTTTTCTTTATTTTTTCTGTATCTGTTACAGGTTTTTGATTTGTGGTTACCATTAGGTTCATATATAACAACTTAGGCATATAGCAGTCTATTTTAAGTTGATGGTCACTTAAATTTAAACCCATTCTGAAAGCACTAAGATTTTAATACCCCCCCCCCACATTTAAGGTATATAGTGTCATACTTTATATACTTAGTGAATCCCTTGACTAATGTTTACAGATAAAATTGATTTTACTGCTTTTGTGCTTTAACCATGATACTTGATTTCTAAGTGATTAACCTACTAGTTTTATTATGTTTGCCTTTACCTGTGAAAATTTTTGTTTTAGTAATTTTCTTACTCCTGATTATGGCCTTGTCATCAAAGAATTTACTGTTTTTTGTAAGGCTAGTTTAGTGTTGATGATCTCCTATAACTTTAGCTTGTACAGGAAATTCTTTATCTCTCCTTCTGTTGTGAGTGACAGCCTTGCTGAATAGTGTATTCTTGGTTGCAGTTTTTTTTCCCCCTTTCAGCACTTTGAATGTGTTGTGCCACACTCCCTTCTGGATTGTAAGGCTTCTGGTGAAAAAACTCTCATAGCTTTAGGAGATTTCTCATTTCTTTAGCTGCTTTTAAAATTCTCTCTTTATCACTGCTCTTTTCCATTTTAACTGTTAAATGTCTTGGTGTGGACCTTTTTGGGTTGATTTTTCTTTGAGGCTCCCTTGGCCTCCTGGATCTGGATTTCAGTTTCCTGATCCAGATTAGGGACATTTGAAGTTATTATTTCTTGAGAAAATTTTCTGCTCCCTTTTCTTTCTATTTTCTTAGATCTCTATAATATATTGTTAATATGCTTGATGATGTCACTGAGTTCCCTTAATCTATTATCATTTTTTATTCCTTATTTTTGCTATTAAGCTTGGCTGCTTTCCTTGACTCTGTCTTCCCGGGTACTGATCCTTTCTTCTGCCTTGCTCTAATCTGATATTGGTGGCCTTAAGTGTATTTTTAATTTCAATTATGTAGTTCTTCAACTCTGGTTCTGTTTTTATATTTTCTGTTTCTTTGTTGAGGTTCTTACTGAGATCCTACATTCTTAAGTCCAGTAACTATCATTATAACCATTACTTTGGATTTTTTGTTAGACCTATTGCCTCCATTTCATTTAGGTCCTCTGCTGTGATTTCATCCTATTTTTCATCTTGGATATATTCCTCTGTCTCGTCATTTTATCTGTGTGTGCATTTCATTTCATCAGCAAAGTCACATATGTCTTCTCATCTTGCAGGTTGTGTCTTCAAGAAGAAGAGGTCCAGTGGTTTCCTATAGCATGTTGCCTTTGACCACCAGACCCAGATGCCTCAAAGGGATCTACTGTGTGGGTTGTGTGTGCCCTACTGTTGAGGCTGAGCCATGTTTGCCTTTAGTCCAGTTGGCTGCATTGGCCCACTTTGGCTCTTTCGGACAGTGTCAGTCCTTGTGCTATGAAGGGGTTGTCTGGGCCGCCTTGGGTTTGTTGTTGGACAGTGTCAGCAGTCAGACCACCCGCCAGCCCTCAGCCTATCTACTGAGGCTGTGGCTGTACCAACCTACAGGGTGTCTTCCCTGCCTTGTTCTCTGGGAGGTTTTCATTGGTGGGTGAGACTAGGAGTCAGACCCAGGGCCTACCTTCAATCCCTCTGCTCAGGCTGTAGTCATACCAAGCTGCAGGACTCTCGCTGTGTGCAGCCCCCTGAGAAGTTTTTGTTGCTGAGCTGGACCAGCAGTCAGGTCAGATGCCTGCCCCAAGACCTTCTGCTGTGGCTGCAATTGCACTGATAGGCAGAACACTTGCTCTGTGCTGCCACCTATAAAGCTTGGCTGCTGGGACTGTGGGCACACTGGTGTATGTGATTATCTCCCCCTACCCCCAGGGCAGCAGTCACATTGGAGTGGCTGTGGTCCCTGCCAGGGTGGCTTGCAGTGTGTGTGGGGTTAGGAGCTGCTTTGGATGGGCATCTACTGAGTGAGGTGTGTTGGGTTCCCTCAAGGGAACATGGCAGACAGTGAACACAGTTACTAACAAGGTAGTTGTAGACTACAAGTTCATCTTGCTTCCCTGGAATATCAGACTGTCTAGGGTAGGGATGTGGATGAAACGGTACCTACCAGCACTTCTGTTTTCGGACAAGTCTTCTAAACATCCTTGCCCCTGCAGCATAAATTCTGAGATTAGTAAATAAATATGCATGTGTACCGCAGGTGCTTTTCCTACTGCTGCTTCTGTGCTATATCTTGCCTGGGCTTTTTGTTTTGCTATATATTTAAGGGCAGAGACTCCATTTCCTGTTGCTCTCTGGCTCTCATGCAGCTCAACTCTCTGATTTTTAATGTGCCCAGAGCTAAGCCTCACTGATGGTAAAAACTTGAAAAATTAAGCACCGTTGATTTTCAAGCCAAATGTTATGGGGACTTGTCTTCTCAGTACAGCTCCCCCATGCCTTGGGTGCTTGGTGTGGGCTCTGCTTCTCTCCCTTCTCAGTGCTCGTGGTGTCCTTCCCATTTGTGGTTTCTCACTAGGGGTGTGCTTCCAAACTTAGTTTTTGGCCCTCTACCATTTTCAATGTGGCCTTTTCTCTACCATTAACTGTGGAAAGTCTCTTCTGCCTGTCTTTGAGTCATTTTGTGAATTTGTTACACCAATGTGACTATTATCTGGGATGGGACTGTTACCTTCGTGTGTCTACGGGATGAAGGAGCTCAGGATACTCCTTCTCTGCCATTTTCCCAGAAGTCTAAGATGCACTTTGCAGAGGAAACTTTACATAAAATCATTACGATTCAAATAAAGTTGATTTCAGGTAACATTGCCTTTAAACCAGTACATTGAACTGTTACTCATGATTGCTGAGAATATAGTTAGAATTTAAGACAATGTATAGCTAATATTTAAGCTCAGTGTACTCTTCACTTAATGCCCTAGTGATAAATGACCAGATATATTTGATATAAAATAGCTCATATTTGTATGATGGTTATTATTTTGATGTTGAAGGTACCTAAGGAGAAATAGAAGTATTTCCTTTTAAGTCTTATATTAATAGTCTCTAAAGGAATTGTTGCAGGCAAGGCAAAATGGGTAGCATCATCTTAGCAACTAAATCAAGGTTACTTGAAGACTCCACTAGGTTTCTTAAATCTTATGTATTAATGCTCCATCTGGAGGCTGATCACTGGAACTCATTATCTTAGAAAATTTCTGATAGGAGCTACCTGTATTATAGGGGTCATGAAAAAGTAGGTTCTCAGGCCTTAAATTTTTTGGTCAAATTAATGCAATTTTGGTTTTATTAATGAGTTGTTGAATGAAAAGTATATAAATGAAACATTTTGCAGAAGCCATATACCTTCAAATAATCGTGCTTTTCTGCTTTCCTTAAGTCACTTATTCTCATTGAGAGTTGTAGTTCCCTAAGAGGTGGCTGGGAAATGGTAGAGTAAGTGAGTGGGCAAGGCAGGAATGCCAGGCATCCTGTAATGTGCAGCTTCATTCTGCACAGCAGAGAATGGCCTGTCCATTCCACAGAATGTCATAAAGCCCTACATCCAGGTGTGTATGCACCTGGGAAGCCTGTTCATACATATCCACACAGAGACACTTTGTTTTCTATAGCAACACAAAGCACTTTGTCACTTTTGTAATATTTGCTGTATTTTCTACTAATTCAGTGATTTTTTTTTTTTTTATGCTCAGAGAAGTTTGTACTTTATTTTGTTCAGAAGCATATAAGAAAATCAGGATTTTGAAACTGACCCTGGTGATAACATAGGTTATAATATGAGAATCACCAATATGATGTTTTCATTTGGATATCTACTCTAGATGATTATTTAATTTTTCCCTGGTATGAACTCTCCTTAAATTTTTCTATAATAGTGCAATTGAGATTTTATATGCTGGTTTCCGTCATTTTATGTCTAGTCAGATATTTTATTTATAAATTTAATTATAAAACAATATCATTAAAAAAAAGGTATTTTAAAAGGGAAGAGAGGAATGTCCTGTTCTTAGGAAGTAAATTTTCAAGAGTGTATAGGTAAATAGTCCATATATCTTTGCGTCTTGTGTGTGTGTGTGTGTGTGTGTGTGTGTGTGTGTGTGCGCGCGCGCGCTTCTGTGTGTGTTTTTAATAAGGAGAGGTAGATGATGCAGATTTGGCAAAATCATAATTAGTGCAGCTAGTTGGGAGAGGAACAGGAGTTTTTCATACTATTTTTACATCTCCAAATAAAATTCTTAATTTTCAGTATATTGGCTATCAAGCTGCTAAATTAAGAAATTCATTTCTGAATTTGGAAGATTTGTTCATTTTGTAGATTCAGTGCCTATTCTTTGAATCATCTGTGCTGATGAACTAGATGCTAAACCCCTACTGGAGACTATTCCTAGTGGCGAATCGTCATTCTGGCAAATGTCTGTGTGGGACTTGAAGCCAGAACTGACAAGAAAACTTGATTCTGTCAGAAAAGGATATGTGACTACAGAGTCACATTACAAAGCAATTACTGTTTATTTTCATGTCGAATTACTCAAATGTCAGTTGTATTTAGGAAGCCCCAGTGACATTGCCCTGGGCTTTAATCCTTAGTAATACCTCAGTAACTGAAAAGAAAATGTCCTAACTCAAGTAGAGTTTTAAATACATAGTAATGAGCACATGTATACAAACTTATATAGGTGAAAATATATTCATCCCTTTCATAGGGACCATCATCCCTACGACAGTGGGCATAATTATTAGAGTGTCTGCCATGGCAAAAGGTTATGTAGAGTTCTTTAAACGACAACAGATTTTATACATCAGAAAGATGAAAATTATGGCAAAAGAACCTAATAAGATCCTGGGATTAAATTCTGGTGCTTCCTAACTTGCAAATAAAAGACAACTCTTACTTGATTTTTTTTTTTTTCATTTAACACATGCAAATATTGTGGCACCTGGCTGGCTCGTTTGGTAGAGCATGTGACTCTTGATCTCAGGGTTATAAGTTTGAGCCCCATGTTCGGTGTGCAGATGGCTTTAAAATAAAATCTGCAAAAAAAAGTTCAAATGTTAAATGTTTTACTTAGATTAATATATTTCAATTAGTAATGAAATCAGAATTGTAGCTTACTTTTCCTTAGCATCTCAACATGTGCCTGGCACTGTTGTAAGTCCTTTTTATGTATTGATCCATTTAGTTTTCATAGGTGCCCTACGAAACATAGGCGTTATGAATCTTTGTTTTAATAAGTGAACACAGAAGCAGATAGTGAAACAGGATTTAGAATATATGTTTGAGTGTGTGTGTGTAGTGATTCTGGAAAGCACCTGTAATACAGAGTTAACACACAAAGTGATTATGTGTTATTTTAATGAGTATTTTAATGAGTCCTTTAATAAGAAAGATGTTGTTGAGGGCATCTCAGACTCCATTCTCTTGGTGGTCTTTGGAAGATGGTGTAGGCATCAGCATCCCTTGGAGGGTTTGTTAAACCATACTTCTGGGGCTCATCCTCAGAAGGTCTCATGTGGTTTCTCAGGGATTGGATCTGAGAATTTACGATTTTTCTAACAAGTTACCAGGTTATGGCGCCGCACCTGGTTGGAATACCAAACTTTGGGAACTGGTAAGAACATGGTAAGCGTCGTCTCATCTGAGGATATTATTTTCCAGTTTTTATCCATTACTGCCCGAGGGCTGCTCCTTGGGCATTAACGTGATAGCATTTCAGGCCTGCAACAGGGATGCCCTTAACATAGATCCTTAGGTAGACCGTGGCAGGTTTTTGCAACAAGTTTCCAGGGTGAACTAGGATGGTGACTTCAGAGGAGATATGGATGCAGCCTTAAGCTGTGCTATGGCTTCACATTACAAATGAGGAAATTGAGGCACAGAAAAATTAATTTTCCCAGGGGTAGAATCAGGATTGTAAGTCAGGATTAAAATACAAACAACATCAGAATTTCTTGGGAACTTGTAAAAAAATGCATTTTGTTGGACTCTACCCAAGACCTGGTTTAAAAAAAAAAAAAAAAAAAAAAAAAAAGATACTCGGAGTCCCAGAAGTCTGTGTTTTAACAAGCCCTTGAGGCGATTCAGATACATTCTCAAATTGGAGAAACATTAGTCTTATGCCCTACATGATACAATATTAATTCTGTAACTACAACCTCATCAGGCCATTTGTTTGCCTTTTTAAAGAGCAAAGAGAAAATGTTTTAACCAATTGCCATTTGTGTACGTGAATCTATGTGTCTATCACGGGTATCAGTACACATTTATGTATCTGTATGTTCTTTTGTCTAGAAGATGTGCTTGTGACAACATGATTGGCAACATGTTTCTTCTTGATAACACAGTAGGTCTTTTTAAGGGCTGAAGGGTGTATTTCTTTTCAAGGCAGTGCTTTTTTTCTTCAGCTGCTTCACGTGATTTCATTTCCACAGTCCAGATTGCTTAAAGTTGTGAACCTGCGTGTACTCCTAGTCATTATTGGTATCTCAGCACAGTGTACCTATTTTCATGTCCAAGACCACAGAGAAGACTCAGATCAAACAGGACCTCTGAGTGGGAGAGCTGTCAGTGTTCCAGAATCTCATGGCAAAGGGTTCCTTTTTACCAGTTGAAGAAAAATATTCATGTTAATAAAATTGCTTCGTGTAATGTGTTTAGCTGGTTATCACACGAATTCAGTGCAGCACATTGCGTGTGTTTTGTGTTTGCTGTTCTCCAAAAAGTATTCATTTCCTTTCTCTACTTGTCAAATACTGTTCATTCTTTGAGGGTCAGCTGAAATGTCCTTTTCTCTTTAGAGCCTTTTGTAAACCTTCAGAGTTAACCATTTTTTTTTCCCTCTCCCCTTTAATACCGTTCATTGCCATAGTGTTCATCCCATTCCCCTTGAATGATTGAGTTTCTTTTCCATCCTAACCCATAAAGCCTAGAGTTGGGGGAGTGGCTACATCTTACATATTGTTGCCTGAATAGAATGTAGAGCATGGACCATAAAATGTAGCTAATTAAGAAGTAAAAGATGTAATTCTGAGAAGATCAAAGCTGTTGCATCTACTCTTAGATTCTAGTTAAGATAACATTTGAAACAATTCAACAAAATTTTTAGATTTTCTTATAGGGTATTT
Organism: Panthera onca; assembly: GCF_046562875.1. Taxonomy (NCBI): domain Eukaryota; kingdom Metazoa; phylum Chordata; class Mammalia; order Carnivora; family Felidae; genus Panthera; species Panthera onca. The sequence goes on from NC_138357.1 coordinate 100,899,634, forward strand.
GGAAATCATCCTGTTTTAGTAAGGTATTCAGGAGCCTTACAGCTGCTGCCTTCTGTAAGTTCTCTAAGTCAAGAGGACATAGTTGTTAAATGATGATATTTATTTTGTCCTTTTGGAAGCTGAGAACCATCAACCACAATTATATTTATATATACACATACATATATATTTATATATACATGTGTTTGCTCTTGGTGTTTTCATAGCCTTTTGTATTTTTTTAGTACCTTGCAACTCCTCCACCAAGAGATGGCATTTAAGTCCTTTTTCCTTGAATTTGTATGGACCTTTGTGACTATCTCAACTACGAGACTGTGGCAGAAGTGACACTGTATGACTTTCCAGGCTTGATCCTGCAAGAAAACAGAGACGGCCACAGTCTTTCTATTCGGGTACTCTTGGTCTTAGAACTCAGTCAACATGCTGTAAGGAATCATGGAGTATATGGAGAGTCCAGGATAAAGAAGACACGAACGTGGTTTTAACCTAGCTGAGCGCCAGTTAGTAGCCAACACAAACTTGATGGCAGGGGATTGAGCCGTTCTGAAGTGGCTCTTTTGTTCTCCCACCCATCAGCCACTTGACCCTCAGCTAATTCCACATAAAGCCAATACTGTCCTTCTTACTCAAGCTCTGCTTAAATTGTACCATCATGAGTTAATTAATGATTGTAGGTTAAAGCAGCTAGATATTGGTGTGGTTTGTTACACATCATTAGATCAAATAACCATGTTCAAATAATGTTACTTTGAGCTTGGTAGTCTGTTCGAATGCTATTGCATTTAGTATTTGTTTGCTTTCTCTACTGGACAAAACCTATTCATTATTATAGGTTTTTCTTTTAGAGACTTTTCTAAATCCACAAAGTTTATTTTGAGCTGTGCTCTCAATGTGTTCATCTTCATTATACTGCTTATCATCTTTGCTTGAAATTTCTTGGTTTTCTGACCCATGCCAAACTATATACCTTTGGCAATAGGGACGTTAAAAAAAAGTATAGGTTTTACTAGAATCAAGGAGTGATAAAATTATTATTCCTGATTTTGTGAAATTTGTTAAGGAATTTTTACTTTTGGAGCTCATAATGCTGCCTTCTTTAACATGGCCCCCAAGGCTGCTGCTAAAGAGAAAGTGTGGGAAAGGTTCCAGCTCCCTTCTGTTCAAGAGGGATGCACGTGGTCTCACTAAAATCTAACCAGGCACAAGAAGACACAGGGCCCCACCCAACCATTAGGGGGTAAGAATTCTAACCATTGGTTCAGCATCCTTCTAGTAATGATTACATCGTGTGGAAGAGGAGCATGATTATGGTTGGTCAGCTAGCTATTTCTGCTGGGAGAGTCAAATACAGAAAGGTAGAATGTAAACAAGATGGGCTTAGGATAACGTGCATCAATTGTTTCTGATACTTACTAGCTGTGAGATTGTGTATAAGTCTCCACATGTATGAGGCCATCATCTCTTCTGTAAAGTAGTCATGATAATAATGTTAAGTCCTGTTGGAAGTGAGGATCCAAAGCAGTCGGCTCTTGAAAATCAATTCGTACATGTTAGCTATTAGTTTATGATGATCAGGGACATTTGTACCGCACATTAAATTATCTTCAGTACCTTGCCCATAGTACGTGGTAACTAAGAGTGGATGAATACTGTTTCTGTCATATCTACGAAAAAATTAAGATATTAGAAAAGAATGTCCTTGAATTGCGTGTATAGTAAAGCTACAGTTTTTAAAAATATATAGTGTTTCTGCTGAGAAAAGTCGGATTTTAGACTTAAGAGACTGAGAAAATATAATTGCAAACATAAAAATGGTAATTCCTGTTAACATATTTAATACAATAATAGAGATAACGTGATACACATTTTAGATTTGAGAGATGATGGTATGGAGAACTAAAATAATTTGCCTCATTTCTCATAGCCAATAGGAGAAAAAGTTGACTTTGAACTTGTTGAGTCTGATTCTGGGACCTGATAATTTATAGGAGGTGCAGTCCTCCAACTTGGTTGCTTTCTGTTTAATAAGCTTTCTCAGGAGCATATTAAAAGAGAAACAGCATGCTCTTCCTTTCTTTTGGGTTGTTGAGAGAATCCAATAAACTTTGAAAAGGTAATGATGTGTGTTTGGAGTGGGGCTAAAAATTCTGGAAACTGTGACTTTGTGAACATCACACTTTTTCAGTCAAATATATTGTGTTTGAATTTGTAAAGATAATTGAAAATAATACTTCTGAAAATGTAAATTTGAACTACATTGCCATTTCATTGCAGCCAGGTACCCTGACAAGAGAATTGGGGACTCTTTGGGGGCAGATAAGAGTTAGGATTTACTTGCTTAATTCATATATGGGTAATTGCTATTCAGCAGTGTTTATGTGTAGCTATATGGCTATCTTCACAGCAGAAACTCTTCAAGGGAAAATTTATGTAACATGAAATCTTATAACCAGAGAGGGTTTTGTTGTTCTGGTTAACTTCCCTTAGGAGTGTATGCGCATTCATATAAAATCATAAATCTGTATAAGTTTTACAGTGTCAAGGAACTTTTTATACTATCACTGAATTATTCTTGTACATTTTGGAGTTATATAGGATCCTTTTGTCTTTCCACATAGATTGTGATAAAGGCAAAGGAGAAAGGAAGTTGAGTGTTCCCTAAGGTGCCAGGCATGGGCTCACGTTCACATATGCAGGATTGAGGACTCCATGTGGATTTCCATGTTGAGGAGCCCTAAGTTTTATGTAGTAACAAACCATACAGTATTGTACAAACTTAACATCATCCTCACAGCTCATGAGTTGCATATATTAAAGTCAAGGGTGTCCTCCTCTCCCTGCTTCTTGGTGATACTTCAAGGTGACTTGCTCTGGTACTCTACACATGTGTATTTACAGGATGCACATGTGCACATTAATGGTAAAAACGAATCCATAAAGACCCATTATAGCCATTTTTAAAGGTTAAATGTTTTTCAAACTCCATCTCCTATTTTGAAGTAGCTAAAACTGTACTCCAGAATTACTGATTTGTTGTTTTGTTTTAATTTTTTTAACGTTTATTTATTACTGAAAGAGAGCATGAGTAGGGGAGGAGCAGAGGGAGAGGGAGACACAGAATCTGAAGCAGGCTCCAGGCTCTGAGCTGTCAGCAAAGAGCCTGACGTGGGGCTTGAACTCACAGACTGTGAGATCATGACCTGTGCTGAAGTCAGACGCTTAACCAACTGAGCTACCCAGGCACCCCTAATTTGTTGTTTTGGATGCTGATATTAACAGTTTGAACTTTGCTGATAGAAAAATGCTTGTACAGGGGGACTGGGTGGCTCAGTCCATTAGGCATCCATTCTTGATTTCAGCTCAGGTTAGGTTCTCAGGATTCATGAGATCAAGCCCTGTATTGGGTTCTGCACTAACACTGTGGAGCCTGCTTGAGATTTTCTTTCTCCCCTTCTCTCTCTGCTCCTCGCCTACTAATGTGCTCTATCAAAATAAATGAACTTAAAAAAATTAATGTGCTTTTACATAGATGGACAAGGTTTTTTGTTTTGTTTTTGTTTGCTTTTTTTTTTTTTAAATATAGCCCTAAGTATTGAACATAAGTCACTGGGCAAAAATACTGACTCTGGTGATGGGGTGATTGTCAGCTAATTGTTGCCTTCAGAGGAAGAGAGAAGTGTAGATATGTATAGGAATGGCTTTGAGAGCACGGTACAGTGGAGAGACCATTAGGGGAGTCAGTGTGGGAAGGGAGAAGGAACAGATGTGGTGAGTGGATATTTCATGAATGGAGGCTGGAAACTAGGCAGGGGTTCAGTGATAAATGGTGTGTATGGAGATTAAATTTTATCTTGGAAACATTAGAAAATTGTGGTAGATGAAAGATTGAACAAATTATTTAAAACTTCTCCAATTAACATGTGAGGTCTAACATCCCCTTGAAGTACAGAGAGCACTTTCCCTGCTTATAGCAACAGAGTATGGTGAAAATGATGATGGGGTAGTTTCCTGGCCCAGGCTTTAAGATAGTAGAAGCTGGCAGGCCTCTATTTTTAATTCTTCATACTTGGATTTTATTCGCCACATAAGAAGTATGTCTACCATGAGACTAACATGCTGTAATTAATTACCGACCTGTAGAGATAACTGGAGGATCGTATGCTATAGAGACAGAGACGGACAAACAGAACAAAGTGCACTGAGCCATCAAGCATTATTAAAAAAATAACATTTTGGAGATGAATCCTGGAGCTCCAGTGGCCTCAGCTGATGCTCACTCAGCAGGGGAAAAGGAGAGCAAGAGGACCTCCATAGTATTCAACAAACAACCGTGGACGCCCACAGATTTTGCCGCTGTGCTCTCTGTAGTCTGCCTTGACATTGACCCCACTCATAGAGCTTTCTGAAATCAACATCACTGAAACCCCTTGCGGATGGAAAGAGCCACTGTATACACTGGTGGCACTGTTGTGCATGCACCACTGCCCACTTCTAAGACGGATCCCCTTCTTGGTAACTTTCCCCCAAAGGGAAAATCTTGGGACATAAGTGGACATTCGGATATAAAAAGCTCAAAATATATCCCCAGAAGTTTCCTTAGATAGGTCTTTCATCCATTTTGAATTTATTTTTGTATATGGCATGAGGAAACGGTCCAGTTTAATTTTTCTTAATGTTGCTGTCAAATTTTCCCAACATTTGTGGAAAGGACTTTTTTTTTGTTGGATATTCTTTCCTACCTTGTCAAAGACCAGTTGGCCATACATTTGTGGGTCCATATCCAGGTTCTCTAATACGTTCTCTTGATCTGAGTGTCTGTTTTTGTGCCAGTATCCTACTGTCTTGGATGACAGCTTTGTAATAGAGCTTGAAGTAAAAATTGTGATGCCTCCAGCTTTGGTTTTCTTTTTCAACATTATTTGGCTATTTGGCGTCTTTTCTGGTTCCATACAAAGTTTAGAATTACTTGATATGTGAGGAATGCTGATGTTACTTCGGTAGGTTTTGCACTGAATATGTAGATTGGTTTGGGTAGTGTAGACAATATTTTAATAATTGATGAAAAGAATGAAAAATTGCCATTTGCAACATGGTAGATAGAAGTAGAATGCATTTTCCTAAGTGAAATAAGCCAATCAGAGAAAGACAAATATCATATGATTTCACTCATATGTAGAATTTAAGAAAGAAAACAGATGAACATAATGGAAGGGAAGGAAAAGTAAAAAAAAGATAAAATCAGAGAGAGAGACAAACCATAAGAGACGCCTAATTACAGAGAACAAACTGAGGGTTGCTGGATGGGAGGTGGGTGAGGGGATGGGCTAAATGGATGATGGGCATTAAGTAGGGCACATGTTGAGATGAGCACTGGGTATTATATATAAGTGATAAGTCACTAAATTCTCCTGAAACCCCCCCAAAAAAAATCCTAAACAGGATGAACCCAAAAACACTATATGGAGACAATGATATATGAAATTATCAAAAGTCAAGGTCAAAGAAAGCATTTTGAAAGCAGAAGAAAAAATATTCATCATATTATAGAACACCTCCATAAGATAATAAATGAATTTCTCAGTAGAAACCTTGTAGATCAGGAGGATAGATTCAAAGTACAGAGTTTTTAAAAATGCCAATAAAGAATAACATTTGCAGCAAAATTATTCATTAAAAATGAAGGAGAGGGGCACCTGGGTGGCTCAGCTAGTTGAGTGTCTGACTTCAGCACAGGTCATGATTTCATGGTTTATGAGTTCAAGTCCTGCATCAGTCTCACTGCCATAAGTGCAGAGCCCATTTCAGATCCTTTGTACCTCTTTATCACCCCCCCCCCAAAAAAAAATGAATAAACATTTAGGTAAAAAAATTGGAGAGAAAAAGTACTTGCCAGACCAAAACAAAACGAGAAGAAACAAAAACAAAAAAACCAGAGAGATCATAACTACTGTGGACCTGTCTTACAAGAAATGGTTAGGGGAGTTCTTCAAATGGAAACAAAAACATCCTATATAGCAAAATGCAAGTTTAAGAAAGCTTAAATCTCACTGGGAAAAATAAATAGACAAGTACAAAATAATGTAGGTGCACAAATAATATTTAATTCTAATTTAAATGTTAAATAATAAATTTGTTAATAAACACACAGCATAAAAAGAAGCAAACCGAGTATGAGAACACAAACGTGTGGGAAGGTGTAAAAGTTTACAGTTTCATGTCCCATTCAAGGTAGGATATAATCAACACAAAATAGATGGTTGTAACTTTAAGATATTTTATGGAAGCCTTGAGCTAACCACAAAGAAAAATATCTGTAATACATAAAAGATAAAGAGAAAAGAAAGTAAATCACTGCAAATATTCATCAAATGAAGAGAGAGCCTAAGAAAGGGACATAGTAACTGTAAAACATACAGAAAACAAAGAAGAAAATGGCAGTGGTAAGTCTTCACTGAACAATAACTGTTTTAAATATAAACGGATTAAACCACACAGTAAAAAGGCATATAGTGGCTGCATGAATTAAAAACAACAAAATCCTGTATTGTCTGCAAGAGTTTCACTTTAAAAAGACATTTATAGGCATAGTGTGAAAAGATGGAAAAAGCTAGCCTTTGCAAATGGTAACCAAAAGAAAGGCAGTACTGGTTATACTTATGTGAGACAAAGTAACTTCAGTCATAAACTGTTTCTAGAGACGAAGAAGGTCATAGTATAATGATACAAGGGTCATTTCCACAGGAAGATAGAACAGTTTTAAATTTATTTACACCCAACACCTGAATGTATATTAGTAGATATATGGGGAAAGAAAATATGGTATGTATATACAACACAATATTATCAAGTGTTAAAAAAGAAGGTAATCTTGCCATTTTTACATCAATGACAGGGGAGAATATTCTAAGTGGTAGAAGGAGAAATACTAGGTGATGTTATTTATGTGTAGAGTCTAAAATGGTCAATTACAGAGGTAGAGCGTAGAATGGTGGTTGCCAAGGGGCTAGAGGGATGAGGATAGTGAGAAATGTTGGTCACAGTATGTAAAATTTCATTTAAACAAAATGAGTAAGTTCTGGAGGTCTAATCCACAGCAATGTGACTTTAGTTACTATTATATACTTGCAATTTACTAAGAGGTAAGTCCTAAGTGTTCTCACCAAAAAAATAAATAAATGAAAAATAAAAAATAGTATGTGAGGTGATGGATGTGTTAATTAGCTTGATTGTGGAGATTATTTCACAATGTTTATGTATACCAAAACACCAAGTTCATACCCTGTAAATATATGCAACTTTATTTGTCACTTATATTTCAATAAACATAGAGAAAAAATTGGATGATTACTAAAAACAACAACCGCAAACCCAAAAACCAAACAGGCACTTAATTGAAATGGACATATCATGTCTAAAGTTAATCAGGAAAAGAAGTGCACAAGAATAGCATTAATGAATGCTGAGACTAAAGAAATGGGGTGGTTGTGACAATTTAGCTTCCTACCAGATTATAAATAGTCTATGGAACTACTCAAGTAAAAACATGGTATTTGTGCTGCCATAGACAAATAAAAAAATAGAATCAAGAATCCAGAAAGGGAGAGGTGTGTGTGTATGTATTATGATACATATGCCCTGGTATTCATGGGTAGTGTATTTCATAGTGTCAGGACAATTGCCTACATGTCTGGTTATAATGAACTATTTGGCTGTCTAACACAGATGCTTTTTTTCCTTGGTAGAACTTAATGTGGTTAAGAATGTTAAATAGTCTTTGAGTTTTCATTTCTCATGTATACTCGATTATGGAGAAATACTTGTTATGCTGTTTCTTTATAATTTACAAAAATGATCAATTTTCAAATATTGTTAGTTGCTTTTCTGAGCTGTTATATTTGTGTTGCCATTATAGGTTTTTGACTGACATGTTCATCACCCCACTCTCCACCACTGAATTGAGTTTCTTTTCATGCTTTAAGATGAGGAGAAAAAAGCCTGTTTGATAGTATCCCTCATAACTTAAATATTCTTATTCACACTGTGTTCATTGTGGAATCCTTATCAGTTGTTTCCTTGAATAAACTACTCTTGGAGAAGTTTGACTGTACATATAATTCATAGTTACCACTTCTGATAAGGGGATCATGAAGTTTATTGTACAGGTCACTCTCTGAAAATAGCAAGCTTAGAGATAAAACAACAACCAAAAGATGAGGAAAATAGCGTTGTGTGAGCATTATTAAGATAATTTTGGATTGGGATAGATGGGGTACTTCAAGGAAAAGAGAGAGAGTTTTTTCTGATACATAGTTAAAATGGCATAAACCACCAACATTGTGGAGCAGCTAGGTTCAGATTGCTCTTTGGTCAAATTGTATGGATCAGTCTAGAAGTGAACTCAGGTTCAGGTGGTGTAATAAGAAAAAAGTCCTTGTAGAGGTTTAATTACTGATTCTATGTCGCAAGATAAGTGGCAAAAATTTTTGAATAAAGAAAGTAATCACATTATAAACAATGTCATAATCTTAATGGGATAATATGACTTTTATCTATCAATCAGCAAGTCTGTGACTTTCTTGATTCTATTTATCTGTTTATGACAATGCAATATTTTTTTTCTGTTAATAACGCTATAAATCTATTATAGAGACGTAACCTTGGAATTTCTTTTACCATTTGACTACTGAGTGAATCCCACCATTTATTGAATCCTGTCTTCTTGCTGTTCTTTGGTTTTCATCTGCCAATTTCTCGGTGTAGCCACAGGCAACAACTTTGGAGGGGATGTCTGATACATAACTTCAGTTTTGGAATTTATGCAAATGCTCTTTGTCCTCATTTTTGATAGGCAAATTCTATGTATGTCAAATCTAGTTTCAGTCATTGACACAAGAGCTTTGAAAGCAACCATGCAATAATGCTAGTTATGAGTGTGAATATCTTCTAGTCGGTATTACTTTGTTAGGAATCTGTAGAACCGTAGATTGCGTGTCTTTACAGTTTTAAAAATTTTGTCTTTATCCTTGGCATTCCCCTAATTCAACATGCTATTTTGAGATTTTGAGTTCAGTTTTATTTTGGATAAATACCCAGATGTGGAATTGCTGGACCATATGGTAATTCTGTTACTAATTTTTTGAGGAATCTCCATACTGTTGGTCCTAAATTGGCTGCACCAATTTATATTCCCATTAACACTATACATGGGTACATTGGAATAGAGTATGGAGGTTCTTCATATTAAATCTAGAGCTACTACATGATTCAGCAGTCTTATTTCTGGGTATATATCCAAAAGAATTAAAATGAAGGCCTCAAAGAGATAACTGAACCCCCGTGTTTATTACAGTATTCTCTGCTTTGGCCAAGATAGGCAAATAACCCAAATGTCCATTGTAACATAAATGGGTAAAGAAAATGTGGTATATTAACGTCTGATGGAATATTATTCAGCCTTAAAACTAGGAAACCATGCCATTTGTGACAACCTAGATGAATTAGAGGCCATGATATAAGTGCAGTAAGTCAGTCATAGAAGGACAAACAGTGCAGGAGTCCACTTACATGAGATATCTAAAATAGTTAAAATTACAGAAGGAGAAAATGGAGTGGTGGTTACCAGGGCCTGGGAAGAGGGGGAAATAGGGAATTGTTGCTCAATGACTGTAAAGTTTCACTTAAGCAAAATGAACACATGTTACAGACCTGCTGTACTACATAGTACCTATAGTTTACATATAGTATATAGTACTCTATGTATAGTATAGTATAGTTACAGATAGTATAGTATAGTTTACGTATAGCAGCATATGTAACATACAGCTTCATGTGTACCGTATACCATCATATACTTTGAAACACGATCTTATCTTGTGTCCTTACCAGAAGACACCGACACAGACACACACACACACACAGAAAACACAAGGAAATTTTTGGAGCTGTTGGATACGTTTGATATCTTGATTGAACTAATGGTGTCACAAGTGTATACATATGTCCAGTCTCATCAAGATGTATGCATTAAATGTGCACACTTATTAAAGCTTAGAAAATAATCTTTTAAAGGTAACAATTAAAATTCTTACAAAAAAAGGAATGATGGAACGTTGTTGTGATTTTCAGTTCTGGGACATCAAGTCATTTGTTTCACCTAAAAACGGGATATAACTTTTGACTTCCAACACATAGTTCCAACCTAATATGGTTAAGCTACCATATAAAAAAGGGTTCAAGCAAATAGGACCTTATCTGTAAGGCAGAACTATAATCTTTGACCATAGAGTCTCATAAAAATATAAGTAGGTGCATACTGACTTACATCACTCCAAGCTGGCATGTTTACATTGCATTATACGGCATCTGCACATGCTTTATGCTACAGTGTGGGTAATGTGTTTGTCTGAAGTATTACAGAGCTCTCAAATAAGATGTAGATTCTCAACAGATTGTATCTTCTCTCTTACTACCCTTATACAACCATGGTGAGAAACTCACAGTAGCTACTAATACATCCAGGTTGAGAAAGTGAATTTTTTAGGTGGGTGGGCTTTACTGTGTTCTAAGATGGTGCATTCCACATTTTTTCTGCTACCTTAAAAATGGGAGCTGTTGTTTGGACCTGTTGGGGCCAGCAATCCACAGAGATGTTGGGGTTACTAAAGAAATTTAGAGGGCCAAGGTCTGGCACGTAAGGAATTGTAGTATATTCCATGTGGCACCTGGGTGGCTCAGTCTGTTAAGCATTTGAATCTTGATTTCAGCTCAGGTCATGATCTCACAGTTAGTGAGATCCAGCTCCACGTTGGGCTCTGTGCTGACAGTATGGAGCCTGCTTAGGATTCTCTCTCTTCCCTTGTCTTTCTGCCCCTCCTCCAATTCATGAGTGTTCTCTCTTGCTCAAAGTAAACATTTAAAAAAAAAACTGTAAAAAGACAGAAGCAGGTCGAGCGCTTGGGTGGTTAAGTCGGTTGAGCATCCATCAATTGGTTTTGGCTCGGGTCATGATCTCATGGTTTCATGAGTTCGAGCCCTTTGTTGGACTCTGCGCTGACAGCATGGAGCCTGCTTGGGATTCTCTCCACCTCTCCTCCACTTGTGCTCTGTGTCTCTCAAGATAAACTTAAAAAAACATTGAAAGATTCAAGCATGTACAATCATAATAGGTTATGTTGTAGGGAAGAAAGAACTATAGAAATGCAGGAGACATCCTGAAATTGATAGAATACAGCAGTTTCTTTGGATTATTAATACTAATGTAATCAACATCACTGGTAGGTAAAGGATATTTATTCATTATTGTAAATTAGACCAAATATTTTCAAGCAGTGTGTTATGGCACAGAACACTTTGAATGGGTGATGGGAATGATACAATATGTTCATCCCTTCAGCCCTTAGGACTGCTAAGTGGCTGGACTAGCTGGGAGTGACCTTTTTTTTGGTGCCTTGAAAGGTACTTGAGCAGAGTAGAGAGTCTAAGGAAATGTCCCAGAGCCCCCCAGGTGTTGAAAAAAAATAGGCAGCATGCACCTCTTACTGTTTTGCCCTTGAGGAGGTCGGTAAGCATAGCCAAGAATGTTCTGTATCATCTGAATATCTTCTGGGAGTTCTAAAGCCTTCTTCTACCTATTGGTGACAAAGGACCATGGCTTATAAGACATTAGTTGTTAAACTCTTGAACTCCTAGAAATTCACAGTCCTTGGTTCATATACCACTTCTACATATTTTGGTTATATTGATATTTTCCCATTTAGAGCACTAAATGGGATAATTTGTGAATTTCTGGGCAGCCCTTATGAAGTCACATGACTTGTGTCTTTCATGTGACATGACATTATCACTGAGAAATAGAAAATCATTTTCTACTGTAGCAGTTAATTACAAAGTATAAAAATTGCTTAAAATAGAGGTATTAAAATAGTCACTTAAATTAAGAGCTGTGTTTTGCATCGTTATTATATATTTTGTATGATAAACATATACTTGGAATAAATTTAATCATTTTTAGGAATTTCACAAATTTAAAACTATGTAGAAGATACTTTATCTTTACAAATATCTATTGCTCCCATCAAATAAAAACAAATATTTTTTTCTAATATCAGAAAAGTAGTGCCTGATTTAGATAGTCCTAACGCCAATTCATGCTTTGGAAAATAAATACAAATATGTGTTTAAGAGAAAACTATAATTTTTTCTTAAGTTTTTCTTTAACCTTTGTTACCTTAATGTATCCCCAAACATTTATGATTTAAAAAAAACAACTTAAATGTTACACAAATAGATGAAAGGAAACCTGACTGCTTTTTGGGAAAATGGAGAATTGATCACATTTTCTACTTGTTAAAAAATAAACTGTATTTTTCCTAAGTGTAGTTAATATGTGGAAAATGAGGATAAGTGCAAAACAACCTACCTCTTGTAAGAAATGAACATCTTAAATAAAAGTGATTCTAATGGTAAATTTAATAAAGTATACAAAAACAAATTACTGAAAATCTTTTTTTTCCAAACCATTCCCCTAGTATGTAGAAATGGTACACATGTACATAACTATACATTCTTCACTCATCCTGAATATAGTTTCCATTTATTTGACATTCAACTTTTCACTTAAGAGTAGTAACAGTAAAGTTGATAGGTAATTTAATACAACATTTACAGTTATTCCCTACACTGAACACTTGGTCTTTGTTGCCTTCCTTGACCTTCAAAGCCACCTCTTGAGGGAAGTTACTGCTATTTTCTGAGTTTATGAATTAGGAAATTGAATGGTAGAGAGATTAAGTAATCAAGTTAACATAGCTAGCGAGAGTTACAGATAAGGTACGAACTTGTATGTGCTATTGACTGCTAGGACATACTGCTTTTAAATAATACCTATAAAAAAACAAACCTTTAAAACAAAAAAAACACAACTTGAGAACCACAGATGGAACTGGAAAAGCTAATTGAAGTAACCAGGGATGTAAAGGGCCTGACACATGAGTATGAGTGTTTTAAATAAGTACTTGGCTTTCTGGAAGCCAGTAGATGAAATCTAACCTACACTGAACTTGTCTAAATTACCTAGAATAGGAATGTATGTGCTCCACTTGATGCCAATACTAAGATGATTTTTCACCTTGAAACAGTGACCAAATACTGCCTAACCTAGACATATGCTCCAACACAATTTTACATCCTTGATGAGAAAAACATTTCAAGTGTTATGTCAGTCAAGTGCAAGCATGTTTTTTCCAAAGGTTCTGCTGTACTGCTGTTTAATAAAAAAGATAAATATCACTCTGTGTTTGTAATAAGTATAGAATTGGAATGTGTAGGATATATTGATACATTAGAAGTAAATCTTGGTCAGTTTGGCATGGTATTGTAGGGAGTACCATGTTAGATGAATATTGATGTGTTTATTATGAATAATAAAATTGATGGAAGAGACTGGACTTCTCCTAATCGAAGGAAGTGCAAGTTTTTATTCTTAGTGTCTTTAGCATCCTTACTTTAGAAGAAAAGATACCGAGTCTTAAGGTGATTGACATTTAATAGTTCATACCGAGGATGAGTGTTTCAGTTTTCTAAGTCATGAAAAACTTGAATATCAATTGATGTTTAAGAACTTAATAGCATAAAAATGTACCTACCATCCCCTTGGTAGCACTCTCTCTTCATCCTTTGTTTCAAGCATCTCTTTACATAGACCTATTGAAAACATTTGGGATTCATTCATAGTTGATGTACATGTGTAACATTGCTATTAATGGCAATCAAGACAGGAATATTCCCTCTTGTCAGATCCACAGAGAAAACCTAAATTGCTCTGACAGCCTAAGAGACCAGCTGTAAATTTTATATTGGCTGGAAATGGTAACAGAAAAGCAAATAAAAGGAAAAGAGCCCAATTTCCCTTACCTTGAAACAGATCTACTGAATTTTTAGCATTATTGATGAAAGGTAGAGGTAGATTTTTCTGTTTCCAGGCTAAAGTTTTCATTTTGTTACAACAAAAATAATTTTGATAAGTTATGTTTTCTTTAGAAATCATTCTTCACCTAACCAGGTTTCTTCGGAGGTAGCTAGAATCCAAGTAATAATAGTCTTCTGTCAGTCACTGCTCTTTCTCATAAGGATTGACACCCAAGCCCTACTTGTATTAAGTTTCCATTCTCTTGGAAAAGAGAGTATTTTTATACACACAGCTACCCCACAGGGAGGAGTATGAAGAGTGCCAGCACATTGGGCATAGGCACTATATCAAGCCAAGTGTTAAAAAGAAACCAAATTTCAGAGGGAGGAATCACTGATTTTCCTAGTTTCAGCTTGTCCTCCCTTTAAACATGGCAGCAGATGACAGATTTAACACTTGATTTCTAAAATCCTCGGCTTAACCATTCTTTGATGCTACTTGTATTACTGGAAAGATGTATCCGGTGTTAGCAAATCCTAGCGTCTTTTGACAACACTGATTGCTATAAATGACATACCCTGAGTGGTAAGAAAGGTGGCTCTTGAAGGCATCTTTTTGTCTCCATTCTCGTGCTTCCTAAGTTTACTCTGCTTTTTTTCAGATGTGAAGCCTGTACACGAGATCTCATTTAGTCTGAAAACTTTTTCTTAGAAAGTATCTTAGTGGGGCGCCTGGGTGGCTCAGTCGGTTAAGCGTCCGACTTCAGCTCAGGTCACGATCTCGAGGTCCGTGAGTTCGAGCCCCGCGTCGGGCTCTGGGCTGATGGCTCAGAGCCTGGAGCCTGCTTCTGATTCTGTGTCTCCCTCTCTCTCTGCCCCTCCCCCATTCATGCTCTGTCTCTCTCTGTCTCAAAAATAAATAAACGTTAAAAAAATTAAAAAGTATCTTAGTTATAAAATTGTCTAACCTTTTAAGTTCCCTAATGCTTTGCCGCCCATGATTCCTTTTAAATGGCAAACTCCTGAGAATTTCGCTTACAACAAACACATCTCAATCACAGTTATTACTTATTGTAGAATTTTGTAATTCTTGATGTCACATTTCTTGTATCCCCATTGTGCATTATAACTCCATTGCTAATTTATATGTTGCATGAAAACAGGATTATGATTAAATGCTGTCACACCTACTGTATAACAGACTGCTTGGAACATAAGGCTTAATCAATAAACATTTGTTGAACGATTATTTTTAGGGTGTTATAATTGAGGTCTACTATTAAGGAAATAGTGGTTTTGTTTTCACAAGTGCTTCACACGATATGTAGAGCAAATTGGAATAGTAGTATGAATAGATCATATCCACAAGACACTTTATACATGAATTGAAATCATTGTAGAAAGTGTTACACACCTGTGGAAATCTTATAATTTTGCTAGTAAAATGATGTAATAAATTATCATCTTGAATGATCTTCTTAATTATAAATTATTAATAGGACTCTAATGGGCATTTTCCCCCTAAGTCACACCTTTGTCGTTCTCTTAGCCCTTTCTCCAAACTGTGAGTTTGGCATTTGCTTCTTCCCAGACTTTTCATATTTTGGATATTACCTAAGGCTTTGTCATAGCATGTGGCCGGGTACCTAAATGGCACTTAATCCATAGTTAAATGACTCCCACAAATACCACTTGGAGCCACCAGGATTTTTGGCAAGCCCTGGATTCGGTCAGTTTATTGTTGACATCCCTGATAGGAGCCCAAAGTGCTGATGATCCATATTGTTGACTAAAAAGATACCAATGTGCTTTAGGTCCTAGGCATGAAAGTGGCTGAACGGGCATTCTTTGTGTGATCTAAGATACCTGACACCTATTTTTGCTCAGAGATGCAGGTGCTCTGCTAGCTTGTGGAGGTGAATTGTAGGGGATCCTTGGGGGAGGTAATTACTGGATAGATGGACAACCAGAACCAGGCCTTAGGCACTGCTCAATATGGTCTGGGTGCTTTCAGACCTAGGCATTCTAAAGACATAGGATATGCTTGCTGTTGGAGGTTTGTTTTAGCAATAACACTTCCTTCTGCTCAGTGCAACTCCTTTCTGAATCATGTAGTAAGAAGTTTTTCTCCATCTGATTTTTATGTAAAGTGTTGTAGTGCGTGGAGGCTGCTGTAACAAATACCATGGGCTGGGGGACTTAAAAACACCAAATTTATTTCTCAGAGTTCTGTGGGCTAGGAAGTGTAAGATCAGAGTGCCATCACATTCGGTGTCTGGTGAGGACTGCTTCCTGGTTCCTAGAGAGGCCATCATCTCCTTGTGTCCTTATATGGAGGAAGTGGTATGCTAAACCCTTGGATTTTCTTTGACGAAGG
The DNA here is from genome assembly GCF_046562875.1 of Panthera onca. Lineage (NCBI taxonomy): Eukaryota > Metazoa > Chordata > Mammalia > Carnivora > Felidae > Panthera > Panthera onca. The sequence continues at coordinate 100,915,916 of NC_138357.1, forward strand.
CATTAATCCCATTCATGAGAGCTCCACTGTCATGATCCCATTACCTCCCAAAGGCCCTATTTCAAAACATGGTAACTTTGAGGATTATGTTTCATTATATGAATTTTGGGTGGATCCATTTGTTCTTTAGCATTAGGGCATGCAACAGCCTTGTCCCTGTGTGTTTATCAGTTCACTTTTCTCATGAAACCATGTGGAATCTTGATCATACATGTATTCTCCTGGTAACCTGCCTTATGTGTTTCTATGCATGAGTCTATCAGTGTCCTTCCCCTCCCCTCTAACGTGCAGTTGCAATTTGTCCAGCAACCATTCTGAAGCGAGATCCCTCTTATTTTCCATTCCATATTGCAGCACACACATGAGATAAGATTTTCTGAGTGGTTCAGATCACTTTTGAAACTACTTCATTTCCCTTTAGTTCAAATTTAGTTTAAATTTGATACCCCTGATAATTTTTAAATAACTATTATAGTTTAGTTTCATTACATGTAATATTCCAGATGAGCTATAATATGACTTCTTACTAGTTTGGGAGAAAGTTGATCTTAACTATTGACATTTTATTCTAGTCACTTCTGAGAGTTGTACACTTGAGTATTTTCCTTAAAATCAAGCCTCATTTTTACTATGTTGGTCCTATAGTCTGTTTTTCAAATTATAGGGATTATGACAAAATTACTTAAAGAATAATGAATCATGACACTGTTAACAGTGTTTATCCCAGGAACTTAGAGACAAGAGGAGCAAGAGAGAATAAAAGGATGGAGAAACTTTTTATAATTTATACTTTGCACTGTACTGTTTGAAATTTTAATGTGAGTGTAAATTTTCTGAAATAAAAATCATAGTAACCGGTGCCTGGGTGGCTCAGTCAGTTGAGCATCTGACTCTTGATTTCCATTCATGTCACGATGTCGTGGTTTTCAAGATCAAGCCCTGCGTTGGGCTCTGTACTGACAGTGCGGAGCCTGCTTTGGATATTCTTTCTCTCTCTCTCTCTCTTTCCCTCTCTCTCTTTCTTTCTCAAAATATGTAAATAAACTTAAATCATAATAACAATATTGAAAGTGTTTATTAACTCATGATTTCATTCATTTGTTTCTTCATTCACCTAATACCTATTGGGTGCTTAATGAGTTCTTAGTCTTTGAATAAAAGAAAAAAAAGCATCATTGCTGTTCACCTATTTAACAGTCCAGAGAGCAAAGCACAGACATACGAATAATTCATTGCTGTGTCATAAAATCTGAGAATCATTATACTATAGTGGTTAATAATGTGGGCTATGTTGTAATATTATATAGATTTGAATCTCTACTTGATTATTTAGTGGCTATATATCTGGAATGCTGTTTCAACCTCTAAGTGCCCCGTTGGCATCATCTGTAAAGTAGGAATAATTAAAGCACCTTCCTTATTGTGTAGAAGAAATTAAATGAGTTAATATCTGTAGAGTGCTGAGAATAGTGTTAGGCAGACAGTAAATAATAATTATTAGGTAGTTAACTTGGAGGTATAAATATAGGTCATCCAAATCACCTTTTTTTTTTTTTTTTGGTTGAGAGGGAATTAGAAAAGGCTCCCTTAGAGTTGATGACAAGTAAGTTTAAACACTAAAGACTATGTAGGAACTTTGTGGGGGAAGAAATGCTAATGTTCTGCACATCTCGTGAACTAGAATCCAGACTGCCGAAAAGTTACTTGATTTGCTCAGTGTCTTGAGTTTGTAAATGAGATCTTACAAACATTTATCATATTTCACATAAAAATCAGATCTTGATAGTCAGAACTATTAAACCTGTACCCAGATGGCAGCTGTTGGTTGGAGCAGTTGGGACAGCTGCACAAGGTCCTTAGATGAGGTCTTCACTCCCCATTTCACTAGCACACCTGGGGTCTCCTGACACTGGGGACTCTGATAAAATGCACTTGTGCTATTGTTTTTCTTTCATGTTGTCTTCTCTACACACACCCTGAAGCATTTTAGTTGTTGACCCGTGATGAAAAGGATCCTACAGGGAATAGCTGAAGTAGATGATAAAGAGAAAAGCCAAGGTCAAAATAATAAAGGGACCACTCTTTATGATTGGAGAAATTGATATTGTATCCTGAAAGCTTCAGGGAGCCACTGATGCTTATAACAAGGGGAATTAAATGATGAGAGGAGCTCTTTGGAAAGGCCATACTAACATCATGTGAGGAGATAAATTTTTTAAATGCTGAGTTTGAAAGACTCAAGAGATATATAGAAGCTAAGGTCTCTATATGAGTCCTGTGGCCTAGACATGACAGCTTTAATAGTTGAAGCCCTAGAATTGATGATGTTACCAAGATGGGAAGGGGAGAGGCTTGGAATTGAAAAGACAAAAGTATCCGCAATCCTCAGAATAGGATATAGAGAATCTAGGGACAGCAAACAAAAGCCCTTGAAGACTTGAAGATACATTCCGGTTTTGCTGAAGTTTGGTTTGTATACAAGCGAATTTGCCCATTTTGTTTTTTACCTTTTAAGTTTTTATTTTAATTCCAGTTAGTTAACAGTGTTATGTTAGTTTCAGATGTACAATATAGTGAGTCTCCACTTGTGTACATCACCCAGTTCTCATTATAACAACTGTACTTCTTAATCCCCATCACTTATTTCACCCATCCCCCCACCCACCTCCCCTCTGGCAACCGTCAGTTTGTTCTCTATAGTTGAGAATCTATGCCCTGACTTGTCTCTTGCTCTTAATTTTTCTCTTGTTGGTTTTATTTCCTAAATTCTACGTATGAGTGAAATCTTAGGGTATTTGTCTTTCTCTGGCTGACTTAAGAATTTACCCATTTTAAGTGTTGAGTTTGATGAATTTTAGTAATTGTACATAGTTATAAGACCACTACCACAATTCAAATGTAGAATATTTTCATCACACTAATAAGTTTCCTTATGTCCTCTGTTTCTGTCCACCAGCCCCTGGCCTAATGTTTATTTTAGAGAGAGACAGGGTGTAAGCAGGGGAGGAACAGAGAGAGAGGGAGACACAGAATGGAAGCAGGCTCCAGGCTATGAGCTGTCAGCACAGGGCCCTATACGGGGCTTGAACTTAGGAACTGCAAGATCAGGACCGGAGCCGAAGTCGGCTGGTTAACCAACTGAGCCACCCAGGCGCCCCACCATTTATCCTTTTTATGTCACTGTAGATTTTCTAGAAATTCCTTTGAATGATGTCATGTAGTGTTTTGTGTTTGATTTCCATCACTACATCATCATCAAGTACTTGCGTGTCTTACTGGGTCATTGCTTTCTTCTTTTCTTTTTTTAAATCTTTTTAATGTTTATTTTTGAGAGAGAGACAGAGTGTGAGTGGGGGAGGGGCAGAGACAGAGGGAGACACAGAATCCGAAGCAGGCTCCAGGCTCTGAGCTGTCAGCACAGAGCCCAATGTGGGGCTAGAACTCCCGGACTGTGAGATCATGACCTGCCGAAGTCAGTGCTTAACCAACTGAGCCACCCAGGCGCACTTGGGTCATTGCTTTCTGTCATGGTATCGTATTCCATAGTGTGGATGTACCACAGTCCTATTCACGACATGGTGGAGATTTGGGTTGTTTTCAGTTTTGGGCTGTTTGAATAAGAGATGAATACTGTAGGGGCGTACATTTTTATTTCTCTTATTACGATACCTCTCTATAGAATTTCTGGTCTCTGGTGTGTCATTTACTGGACACACCACTGCCTCAGTGCTTGACTGTTTTGCATTCTCAACCATCATGTGAGAGATTTCCACTTGCTCCGCACCCTCCATACCACTTGTTATCAGTTCTACCTTTACCTATACTATTGAAAATGTGTGGTGTTAACATATCAGTGACAGTGTTTACTTCCACGATGGCCAGAGATTTCGGGTGTTTTTCCATGTGCTTATTGTCCATTTGCATACTTTTGTGGTTAAGTGTTTAAAACATTTGCCCACTTTTAAAGTGATCTTGTTTGTCATCTTACTGAGTTGAACAACAACGTGGCATTACTTCGATAAACCATGTTTGGGAATGGTGTTTTATCTTTACGTTTTGTCGGATTTAATTTGATAAGTTTTTAAAAGATACTTTGCATCTTGGTTCATTAGGGCTATGTATATTTTTTCATGGGATGTGTTTGTTACCCGGAAACGTTGGCTATGGGGGCATTTTTCTTTCTCCTTTAGTACCAGAAAGATGGGTATTGTTTTGTCTCCTTTAATGTCTCCTGGAGATCACCTGTCACATGTTCCAAAAGTGTTTTTTGTGGTAGGTTGGTTGGACTTTATGTGAGTTTTTTTTTGTTTGTTTGTTTGTTTGTTTTTTGTTTTTTGGGTTTTTTTTTTTTTTTTTTTTTTTTTTTTTTTTTTTTTTTTTGGAGCGAGAGAGCACATGTGCAAACAGAGAAGGGACAGAGGGAGAGGGCTCGATTTCAGAACCATGAGAATATGACCTGAGCTGAAGTTATGAGTCAGACCCTTAACCAATTGAGCCACCTAGACGCTCCCATAGGAACATTTTTAATTACTCTGTCACTATGCTGCCTAAGGATAATTACATTTTCTATTTATTTTTGGATCATTTGGTCATTATATATTTCAAAAAACTGTTCATTTCATTCAGGTTATCAAATTGTGGGTGAAATGTTATTCATTATGTTCTCTTATTACCCATTTAATTTATGTGAGATCTGGAGTTATTTACTGATGTTGGTATTTTCTGTTGTGTTGTTCTTTGTTCTTAGTGTAAGCTGATAAATACTATTTATCTTTTTAAAGAACCAGCTTTTGGTTTTATTTATGTTCTGTTTCTTTTTTGAATGTATTGCTTTCTGCTCTAGCTTTATTAAAACTTTCCATCTACTTAACAGTTTAGTTTGCTTTGCTTTTCCTGATTTCTTTAGGTGGAAACTCTGGTAATTGATTTTGATGTCCCTTCTTTTCTAATGTGAATATTTAATGGTGTAAGTTTCCCTCTAAGCATTGCTTAAGCTGTATCTTCTAAATTTTCTGTGTTTTATTAATTTCTATTTTTTTCTCTGACTCGTCTATTTAGAAATACATTTTTTGATTTCCAAATACTTGGGGGGAATTTTCTAGTTACCTTATTCATACTGATCTTTAGTTATGTTGTGGTCAGAGAGCATACTCTGCACGATTTCATTCTTTAAAATATATATTGGAACTTGATTTATGATTCACTGTACTGTCTATCATGGTAAGATAGTATGCGTGTATAAATAAATTATATTCTAACATTGTTTTTAAGTTCTGTAAGTACCAATCAAATTAAGTTAGCAACTTCTTTTTTAGTTTTCTGTGACTGTTGAAGTTTTGCAGAGTTCTTTTGAAAATTTTAGAAATGTCAATTTAGTTTTGAGAAAAATGTGTATATTTAAGGTGTGCAACATGATGTCTTCCTATATGTGTTCATTATAAAATGATTACTACATACTAATAAACATGACCATCATCTACCACAGTGACCTGTTCATGTTTTGTATAAGACACTTGAGATCTATTTTATAAGCATATCTTAAGTTTGCAGGATGTTATTAATATCTACAGTCACTATGCTATACCTTAAGATTGTAGAATGTCCATCTTATAATGCAATTTTTTATCTTTGTGTCAGTGTCTCCCCTTTTCCCCCATTGTCCAGCCTCTGATGACCACTATTCTATTATTATGAATTTGATACATACACTCTTTAGAGCCCACATGTGAAATTATAAGATATTTGTCTTTCTGTGTCTGATTTATTGCACCTAGCATAGTTGTATCAGCTGCCAATTGAGGGATGTTAATTTCACAATCATAATTGAAGACTTTATCGATTCATTCCTTTAATTGTATCAATTTTTGCTTCATGAATTCATGATTACAATTATGTTTTCTTTATAATTGGCACTATCATTAAGAAGTATTGATTATTTCTGGTGGTGCTTTGCATCTTTGTATATATTTTTTATTAATATAGCTGCTTAAGCCTTTTAAAAACTTAGTGTTTTTATGGTACATCTTTTTCCATTCACTTATTTAATACCTGTCTGTGACTTTATTTAAAACACATATGTTGTAGACAGCAAGTCAGATCTGTTTTTAAATCATTTCTTAAAATCTCCATTTTATTTTAGCCTGTTAACATTAAATACAATTATTTATATGGCCTCCTTTTTAAAGATTATTTGAAATATTTTTAGAATTTTATTTTAATTCCCCTACTGGATTTTTAAGCTATATGTCTTAGCATTTTTAAATAGTTATTTTGAGAATAAAATAAATTTTATTTTTTACTGTCCAGTAACAGTAAATAGTTTATTACTTCACATAAATTTTAGGGTCTTTGAAACCCTACAGATCTATATATCCGTCACTTTTTATGCCACTGTTGATAATCACCAATACTTCAACTTCTTGTTTTGTAAATAAACTGTCAGTAGGACACAGCCATAACTGTCCACTTACACATTATCTTTGGCTGTTTTCCTGCTACAATGGCAGAGTTGAGAAGGTGCAACAGAGCCCTTATGGCCTACAAAAACTGACATACTTATTATCTGACCTTTCATGGTTGTTATATGTGTGATATTTCTATTCACTGAAACCCCTTAAAATGATACCATAAGGTTTGCCTTAATCAGTTACGTGAATAATTTTTATATTGAGAGGGAAAATTATGCAAATGTTCATTTGAATAGCCCCACATATTTATGATTACAAATGTATTTTTTATTCCTTTCAAAGCATCTGAGTTTCCATCTGGTATTACTCCATTCTGTGGAACTTTTATTTAGCATTCCTTATAATACATGTCTGTTGAGAACAGATTTTCATTTTTATTTCCTATTTGGTTAATCTGTCAGTGTCTTTATTTTGCTGTGTCTGGTCAAGATTATTTTATGGGACATCCTGCATATAGAATTTTGGGTGAACAGTTTTATTTGTTTTAGCCTTTGAATGATACTGTTTACCTCTCTTCCACTCACTGTAATTTCTGTTGAAAAAGTAAGTTGTCAGTTGAATTATTGTTGCCCTGTAGATAATAGGTTTTCTCTTCCTGCATTCAGTATTTGCTCTTTCTCTACCTTTCAACAGTTGGACTTGTGTTCTTTTACATGCTCTGTATGTGTGTATATATATATATATATATATATATATATATGTGTGTATGTGTATATATATATATATATATATATTTAAGCAAATTTGGGAAATTTTTGGACATTATATATTTTTTTATTTTTCTGCATTACTTTTTCATTCCTCTTCTTCTGATAAGCCATATTTTTTCTTTTTCAATTTTTCATTTAAATTCCAATTAGTAACCATATGGAGTAATACTAGTTTCAGGTGTACAGTATAGTGATAGAGCATTTCCATACATCACCCAGTACATGTTGCAAGTGCATGATTTGATCTTCACCACCTATTTAACCCATCCCCCCACCCACCTCCCCTCTGATAACCATCAGTTTGTTTTCTATAGTTATGAGTCTCTTTCTTGGTTTATGTCTGCTTTTCCCCCCTTCATTTTCCCCTTCGTTTTCCCCTTCATTTGTTTTCTTAAATTGCATTTATAAGTGAATTCATATGATGTTTGTCTTTCTCTGACTTTCTTTGCTTAGCATGATACTGTTTTGCTCCATCCATGTTGCACACGACAGGATTTCATTCTCTTTTATGGCTGCAAAATATTCCATTGTATATATACATCGTATCTTCTTTATACATTCATCAGCCCCTGGACACTGGGCTATTTCCATAATCTGGCTGCTGTAAGTACAAATATCATTGTACATGTATCCTTTTGAATTAGTATTTTTGTATTCTTTTTTTATCCGGTTCTTATTTATTTTGAGAGAGAAAGAGTGTGCAAGTAGAGGAAGGGAAGAGAGAGGGAGAGAGAGAATGCCAGGCAGGGTCTGCACATCAACACAGAGCCCAACACAGGGCTCAAACTCACAAACTGTGAGATCTTGACTTGAGCAGAAATCAAGACAGACCCTTAACTGGCTGAGCCACCCAGTCACCCCTAGTATTTTTGTATTCTTTGGGTAAATACCTAGTAGTGCAATTGCTGGATCATGGCATAGTTAATATTTTTTTAAGTTTCTGAGGACCCTTCATACTGTTTTCCGAAGTGGCTACACCACTTTGCATTCCCACCAAAACTGCAAGAGTGTTCCCTTTTCTTCACATCCTCGCCAACACCTGTTGCTTTTTGTGGTGTTGATTTTAGCCATACTGAGAGGTGTGAGGCCATATTTCATTGTAGTTTTGATTTCAGTTTCCCTGATGATGAGGGATGTTGAGTATCTTTTGGTGTTTCTGCTGGCCATCTGGATGTCTTCTTTGGAAAAACGTCTGTTTATGTCTTCTACTCATTTTTTCATTTGAGTATTTTTTAGGGTGTTGAGTTTCATAAGTTGTTTGTATATTTTGGATAGTAACTCTTTATTGAATATGTCATTAGCAAATAACTTCTCCCAGTCTGTAGGTTGCCTTTTAGTTTTGTTGTTTCCTTCACTATGCAGAAGCTGTTTTCTTTTTTGAGCAAGAGAGTGAGAGAGAGAGAGAGAGAGAGCGCATGCAAGCGAGCGAGCACGAGCCAGGGAGGGGCAGAGGAAGAGGGAGAGAGAGAATCCCAAGCTCCATTGTGGAACCTGACTCAGGGCTTCATCTCAGGACCAGGAGATCACTCCCTGAGCTGAAATCAAGAGTCACACTTAATTGAATGAGCCAACCAGGTGCCCCTATGCACAACTTTTTATTGGAATGAAGTCCCAATAGTTCATTTTTGCTTTTGTTTTCCTTGCCTTAGGAGAATATATATAGAAAGAATTTGCTATAGCTGATCTCAAAGAAGTTACTGCCTGTATTCTGTAGGAATGTTGTGGTTTCATGCCTCACATTTAGGATTTTTAATCCATTTTGAGTTTATTTTTGTATATGGTGGTCCAGTTCCATTCTGTTGCCTGTTACTGTTCAGTTGTCCCAACAACATTTGTTGAAGAGACTTTTTCCCATTGAATGTTCTTTACTGCTTGGTCCGAGATTAACTGACCAAATAGTTGTGGGTTCATTTCTGGATTTTGTATTCTGTTCCATGGATCCTTTTGTCCCTTTTTGTGTCAGTACCATACTGTTTTAATCACTACAGATTTGTAATATAACTAACTTAAAGTCCAGAATTGTGAGGCCTTGATTGTTTTTCTTTTTCAAGGTTGCTTTGGCTATTTGGGATCTTGTGTGGTTCCATGGAAATTTTAGGTTTGTTTGTCCATGCTGTGTCAACTGTGGTGTTCGCATCTTGATAGGGATTGCATTAAATGTTTAAGTTGCTTTGGGTAGTATAGACATTTTAACAGCATTTGTTCTTCCAATCCATCAGCATGGAATGTCTTTCCATGTCTTTATGTCCTCTTCAGTTTCATTTATCACTGTTTTACAGTTTTCGGAGTACAAGTCTTTTATCTCTTGGGTTAGGTTTATTCCTAAATATCTTACTGGTTTTGGTGCATTTGTAAATAGGATTGATTCCTTGATTTCTCTTTCTGGTGCTTCATTATTGATGTGAAGAAATGGAACAAATTTCCATACTCTGATTTTGTATCCTGCCACTTTACTGAATTCATTACAATTACATACAGGACAGACTGTTTTATATTACAGCTCTTTGATGCTTTACTCATTTATTGTCTATCTTATTATATCTTTCTGCACATTTGGATAATTTGTATTGATATTTAAGTTCACGTTGTCTTGTCATTTCTATTTGGCTAGCAAATCCATTGAGTATTTAATTTTTATTCCATTTTTATTCCCTGCAAGTCTATTTTAGTTTATTGTTTCTATCTTTCTAATGGCATTTGCCATCTTTTCATTCATTGTGAGTATATTTTGCCTTCTTTAATTGACGATTGTTAAAATAGCCACTTCCAAATCTTTTTTTTTTTTTTCTATTTCCAAAATCTGGGTCATTGCAGAATTGGTCTTTGTTTAATTTGATTTCTCTTTGTTCCAGTCCCTAGTTTTCTGCTGCTCAATTTTGCATTGTATCTTGGACATACAGATACTAAGTGTTGAGGATTTTGGATTCTTAGACTTTTCTCAAATGTGATGGTTCTTGTAACACATAATTATCTTAGTTGAATTTAAATCGCAAATTGGTTCTTGTGTGGCAGCTTTTTGCCTTCCTTCAGGTCTTTTATATTTACGTAAGCTGTTTTTGGTCTTTTATGTGCATGCATATGTCAAGGGTTAGGTACAAATATGGGCAAAGAGAGTTTAGGGCTTTCCCTTTCTAGATTCCTTTACACTATTCTTCAGCAACAGTTTGCCCATCTTCTCTTTTCTGGTTCACCAGAAATGTGGCAGTTTTTCCAATACCTTGTTATTTCATCCCTTGAATGACTGCACCTGACTCCAGGCTAAAATTCAGAAGAATGGACTTTCATCTCATACATTCCTCTCCTGTGAGTATGTACTCACCGCTAAGTTCTTAACAGTTTGTGTTCACTTTCTGATGCCCAAATGTGTGTATTTTTGGTATAAGGTCCAGTTTTTGTTGTTGTTGTTTTTTTATGCAGGAGAGCTCTTCTGGTAAGGTCTTAGACTGTCATTACTTAATGACATCCTCAAGTTTCAATAAGTTTGTAAATGAAAGAGTAGTTTCAAGGATTATGTTTCTGCAATATTTTTTTCTGACTTTCCATTCACCTTGTAATTTCAATTGACTTCTTAGGTAGAATTTGCCAATTATTAATAAATTACAAGAATGTGTTTTGTATTTTCTCCTCTCCTGATTTTTTTTGCAAATTCTCTCTCTTACGTAATAAACATATTTATAGAACTTAAACTTTAAAAGTTTAAAACTTACATATATCATGGTGAATATGAATTACAAAGATGAATTATGCGGATATTGTGAGACTATTAATTGAAATTTACATCGAGGCTTAAATAAGGGTTATAATTAGAAAAATGTAAAACATGGAATTTGTTCCTTTAGGCTTGATTTGTCATATCTTCGCTTTATCCTATGAACTGAAAATCATGTTTACTTTTAGGTAGATATTTTAAATAAATATTTATAGCACTCTGAATTGCATACATTTTAGGGTAAGTTCTCTCAATGGTAGATATTATCTTGAAATATCTGTGTTGGGAGGCTCAGCATCATTTAAACACACATATATTTTTCCTTGAAATGTGCTAGGAACTGATAAACACTTCCCTGCACAAACATCTCTTTTACTTATTTTTAGTACTTATAAAAAGCTAGTGGATCATTAAAGTAATCCCCTGAGTGAGTTTAAACAGTTATTTCAGAAACAGAAAAGGAACATCAGTGCAGCAGAGATTTATTTTTAACACTCTGACTTCAAGGTCAGAATCAATTTTTCTTTTGTACATAATGGTGATAGGAAGGTGAAGGCTAGGAATCAAAATCTATAAGCTTTTATCTTATTATAGTTTATGATATACGATTATAAGAGAAAAGAAACTTGTGTGCAGGGAGAGAATTGATTGCAATCTAAAGAAAAAGTGAGTGCTGGAGAGGGTATCATGTAGGAAATAGAACATTGTGATTATTTTTTCAGTTTCTTCATCTGCACAGTTGATGAAATAATATCTATATCAAAGGGTTTTTGGCTATTTTCAAATTTTGGACTTTTGATCATGAGATACTCAGGTCATCAAACTTCATGGTAACAGTTTGTGATTTCATCTCTGATCATTGCAGACTTCTCTAACTTGAAACCTAATCCTATCATAACTAACATTTAAAATGGCAAGTATTTGCGGCAATCCCGAAGAGCACATACCCTGAGACCAGGAAAAAAAAAAAAACAACCCTATTTGAGGGAGGACAGAGAAATGTGAAGATGCCTAGAAAGAGTGTTGCCTTATAGGAAATAGGCTATTTTGTTAAATATTCTTATTCATTTTATTAATCTCACACTGGATATCTTGACACCTTGGAAAATTTAACACTTATGAAGGGTATCATTATTTCTAATCTATGGGAAGTTACTGACATGGTCACACATCAGCTGAAGGTTAGTTAAACCAGAAATTCATTTCTTTGCCTAGTTTTAGAAAGGAAATTGGTGAATCCAGAGGAACTTCAAAGTTAGTTAAGGAAAGCCCTGTATTTACAAATGTATGGAGAAAACAAATGAACTACCTAAGCTTACTTACTAGTTACTTGAGAGCAAGTGACTACAATTCAGGTGTTTTCCATTGTTTGACATTGTACATTCACTTATATTATTCAGTTACCTAGACGTGGTGCGGATTATATATAATTTAAAAAACAATCAGTTCTTCCATTTCTCCCCTGTGCCCACAACATACGTTCCCATTATATCCCACTCCATTACATTTTGTAGCATTTATAGATTTTATGCATATAAAGATTAAGTTGTGTGACTGACAGTCCTAGAATTTTAACAGATTTATTGAGGTACAAGTGGTATAGGGTGCATTGTACATACTTCAATATTATAATTGATAAGTTTCAACTGTGTGTGTGTGTGTGTGTGTGTGTGTGTGTGTGTGTGTGTGTGTGTGTGTGTGTATCTGTGAAACCGGCATCATCAAGACGATAAAAACTGGGGGTGCCTGGATGGGTCAGTCAGTTAAGCCTCAGACTGTTGATTTTGGCTTAGGTCATGATCTCACGGTTCGGTTTGGTTCGTGGTTTTGAGCCCCCCCCCCCCAACCCCCACCCCATCAGCCTCTGTGCTGACAGTCTGAAGCCTACTTAGGATTGTTTGTCTCCTCTCTCCCTCCCCCTCTCCCTTTCTCTCCCTCTCTTAAAAAATATATATATATATATATATATATATATATATATATATATATATATATAAACTCTTAATACTTTTTAATATGTTTTTATTCCTTCTAACTACTTCATTTCATCCCCATCCCTAGGCAGCAACTGATCTGTTCTTTGTCACTCTGCATTTGCATTTTCTATAATTTTACATAAATGGAATCATAACATTATGAGCCCTTTTTATTATTTGACTTCTTTCACTCAGCATAATTACGTTGAGATCCATCAATGTTGTTGCCTATATAAATAATCATTGCTTTTCACAGCAACTTCATTATATACATATACCAAAATTACCTTATCCATTCTCCTGTTGATAGACACATTGGGATTTTGAGTTGTTGTTGAGTTTATTTTTTCATTTGTTTGCTCTTGAAGATAAAGCTGCTGTCAATATTTGTATGCAAGTCTGTGTACACCTAAGAGTTTACTACTCTTGGGTAAATAGTAGCAGAATGGGTGATCATATGGTAGATGTATGTGCTTTGAACTTTGTCTGAAAATAATTGTACCATTTTGAATTGACACTGGTAGTAGATAAGAGTTCCAATGATGCCATATTCTTTGCAGTACTTAATATGGGTGATTTTAATTTGTTTGTGTTTTAGCTATTGTAAAAGTATATCATGGTATCTCATTATGTTATAAATTTGCATTGTAGACCATCTTTGCATGTGCTAATTTGCCATCCATTTGTCTGTGTCTTCAAATACAAATTTTTTATTCAATGGATTTTTGGTGTTCTTCTATTGTCTATGTCATTGATTTCCACTCTTAATCGTACTGTTTCCATTCTTTGGCAGACTTTGGATTTAATTTGCTCTGTTGTTTGTTTTGTAAGGTAAAAACTGAGAATATTGTTTGGTACATTACTTCCTTGTTAATACAGACATTATATGATAAAACAGATGTCCTGCAATCATTTCCTTCGCTGCATCCCACATATCTTGATGTTTAGTTTTAATTTTCATACGGTTCAATATAAACTTAACCCTCTTTCTGATTTCTTATTTGCTGCATAGGTTATCAAAAAATGTAATACTTGGGGATTTTCAAGATAGCTTTCTATAATTGACTTCTAATGGAATTTAATTTTGGTTAGAAATCAGACTGGATATGATTTTAAACCTTGCTTATTTGTTGACAGCTTTGATGTCTTAGGTTCTATTTCAGTTTCTATTTCAGGTTCTATTTCAGTTTGTTTCCTGTGTTCACTTGAAAACAGTTTATATTATTTTGTCATGAGATAGAATGTTATACAAATGTTATTTAGATCAATGTGGTTAGAGTGTTCATCAAGACTTTATTTTTTGAGGATAGTTGGCATACAATATCACATTAGTTTCAAGTGTATAATTTAGTGATTTGAAAGGTTTACATATTAAGCTATGTTCACCACAAGTGTAATTACCATATATTTACAATTAACAATAACATTGTTATTACAGTGTCATTGACTGTGTTCCTTATTCTCTAATTTTTATTCCTGTGATGTACTCGGGCCATAACTGGAGGTCTGGGGCACCTGGGTGTCTCAGTCTGTTAGGCATCTGACTTCAGCGCATGTCATGATCTCAAGGTTTGTGAGTTCCAGCCCCGCATCGGGGCATTTTTGTAGGCTAACAATGAAGTCACAGAAAGAGAAAGTTAAAAATCATCATTGACAATTGGACTAAAAAGAATAAAATACCATTAAGACTTTATATCATTTCTGATTTTCTCTTTAATAACATAAACAGAGACAAATGTTGAAATGTCTATTTATAGTTGTGGATTTGTCTATTTGTCCTTGCAATTCAAATACATTCTGTACCACTTATTTGGACTCCGTCGTAATTGCATATATGTTAAGGATTATTATGTCTTCTTGGTGAATTGGTGCATGTATCATTCACAAATGGCTCTATCTTCAGTAACATTATTTACTATGAAATTTAGTCTGTCTAGTATTAACATAAGTGCTCCAACGTTCTTATGACTAAGTGTTATGTTGAATCATTGGTATCCTTTTACTTTTAACCTATTTGTGTTGTTATATTTGAAGTGGATTTCTTTTTGGGAGAACATAATTAGGTTTTGTATTTTATCCAATTTGATAGTCTCTTTATTGAGTTGTTTACATCATTTATATTTAATGATAAGATTGTGATAAATTTATCCTGTTGGACTTACTCTCTTCATTTTTTCCACTTTCTTTAATTTTGATTTTTTGATCGTTTTTATCATTTAATTTATTTTGTTTTCTTGAATTGGAATTATTTCTTGTGTTACTTTATGGTTTTGGGTTTATGATATATGGTTTATAGTTGAGATCTTGATGGGTTATAGTATACATCTTTAAATTATAATCGTTACCTTCAAGGGTTATTATAGGTATCCTTCATGTATACTGTAGGAAATTTAGCGGGGGATGGGGGTTGGGGGCGTCTCGTTGGCTCGGTTGAGCTTTTGACTTCGGCTCGGGTCATGATCCTAGTGGTCAGTGAGTTCGATCCCTGTGTTGGGTTCTGTGCAAACAGTTCAGTGCCTGTAGCCTGCCTCAGATTCTGTGTCTCCCTCTTTGTCTGCCTCTCCCCTGTTAGTGCTCTGTCTCTCTCTCTCTCGCTCAAAAAAAAAAAAAAAAA
Source organism: Panthera onca (assembly GCF_046562875.1). Lineage (NCBI taxonomy): Eukaryota > Metazoa > Chordata > Mammalia > Carnivora > Felidae > Panthera > Panthera onca. The sequence continues at coordinate 100,931,392 of NC_138357.1, forward strand.
AAAACATTTAAAAAAATTAAAAAGAAACTTAGGGGAAAGAAAAGTTTAGAATGTTACCCTTTCATTTGTCTCTGACCAGTTGTTGGTGCGGTCATTGGCATACATTTTACGTACGTTACAAACCCCACAAATCGTTATTTTTGCTTTAACAAATTATGTTTCAAAGATAATTAAATAATGAGAAATACTTATTATAGATTTACTCAGTGACAATTTCTAATATTCTTTTCTTGGCATATATCATGATTTTCATCTGGTAATACTTAGCTTTGGCCCTAAGTACTTCTTTAAGATCTCTTCTAATGCAGGTCTTCTGGTTGTCAAAAGTTTTTATATGTCTCACATACCTTTGTTTTCACCCTTTCCTTTGAAAAAAATACTTTGACTGGTTAGAGAATTACAGGATAACATTATTTTCTTTGAGCTTTTAAGGTACTGCTCTATTACCGTCTCGTTAGCGTTGTTTAGGACAAAAAAATTTGCTGTCATTCTTAATTGCTTTACTTGTAACATGTCTTTGATTTTCTGGTTGTTTTAAAATGTTTGACATTATTAGGATATTCCTTCCTTTGGCTGTTTCCAACTTATGTTGGCTTTTCTTCAAGTGTTGGGTTTATACCCTTCATCATTTAAAAAAATGGTTATTTTTTCAAATATTTGTGTTTCTTTCACCGTTTGTCTCCTTTAGGAATTTCAAATATATATGTCTTAATTTGTCTCAAGTTGTATCAATGCTTACTGGTACATGCTCTTTTTTTTTTTTTTTTTAGTTTAGTTTTTTTTTTCTGTCAGATTTCTGTGTTTCATTTAATTTTGTCATTTTTTAAGGTTTCTTTTTGAGAGGCAGAAACAGAGCATGAGCAGGGGAGGGGCAGAGAGGGAGGAAGACAAAGAATCTGAGGCAGGCTCCAGGCTCTGAGCTGTCAGCACAGAGCCCGACGTGGGGTTTGAACTCCTTAAGTGTGAGATCATGACCCCAGCCAAAGTCAGATGCCCAATGACTGAGCCATCCAGGCACCCCTCATTTTATTTTTATTTTTATTTTTTTTATTTTATTTTAATTTTTATTTTTATTGATGGATTGATTTTAGCTGTGTTTCCTCTTAGATAGTCTCTCTTGGGAGGTCTTCATGTTCATTAATTTTTGCTTCTGCTCCATCCTGCCTTTAACCTCAGTATATTTTCCATCTCATTCATTTTCATCAATAAAATATTATTTAGATATTGTTAGAAATTTTTAATGTCTAGTTAGTATTATCTGTATTTAGCTTCTTAAACACATTGACTTCTCACTTTATCACCTGTGTCATTTTGGGTACACTTTGGATTAGCTTTAGTCCTTGTTATGTGTTTCCTGCTTCTTGCACTGCTGACAATTTTGTGATTATTTCCCAAATAGGAGGATTTTTACTTTGTTGGGTGATAGATATATATTCATGTAAATACTCAAATAAATTCATATATTCTTAACAATATTCTTGAACTTTGTTCCAGAATATGGTTAAGTTACATCTCATCTTTGTTGTGTAACAGTAGACCAGGCTTTTGTCAAAGGCTAATTTGGTTCCACTAGTAATGGAAAATGCTACTGAGTACTGTGATCCCCCATGACTTGAGAGGTTTCCTATTAGGCCTGGCAAGAGCATGAACTATTACTAGCACTGTGTCAGTTTTGGTTATTATTTCCTCAAAACCTTTTGGGTTGTTCTTTGCCCTGTCTTCATTATTTTTTCCTAACTGTGTATACTGGTCAGTATTCAACGTTCTAAGATAACTGTGCACTCCTGCAGAGCTTTCTCTCTGTGCACACTCTCTCCTTTTCAGTCTGTGCACTGCCAATTCTAGTCAGGTTGGCCTTTCCAGAATCCTAGCTCCATTGTCTCATGTTTGCAAGGTTGCCACATTCTATGAGAAGTCTCCAATCTTGTACCACAGCCTGGAAATACTCTAGGCACTCAGCTGGGGCAAATCGTTAGGGCTTACTTTGTTAATTTTCCTATTCTTACGAGTCACTGATTTTGTTGCCTGATGTCTAATGCCTTTTTACCATTATTTTGTGTATTTTCCAATTATAGTCCTTTCAGATTAGAAAATCACTTTAGTTCCTCTTATTCCATCTTGGCCATGAGTGGAAGTCGGTTCCTAGAAAATAATGTGTTCTATATTGTAGGATGGAATTGGCACTTTTTATTTTTCTAATAGCACTTAACCAGTTGTGTTACTGTATCTCTTTTACTGAAACTGTATTTTCACTGGCAAGAACATTTGAATTAAAATATAAGAATCTTTATGTTGCTCAAATCTATAAAATTGTTGAAACCAAAGAAGGCAATATGAGTAAATAAATGCATTAGTTAATTCATATATTTCAAACTGAACAAGAGAAAAAGATATAACCCCAAGCTAATATTTTGGTGTGGATGGTACAATAAATTTTCTGGTGAGGATGATAACTCACTGAGCTGGGATGGGCTTTTCCATGTATAAAGGCTGACCCCAAACGTACATCTGTGTTGGTAAGCTAGAGAGCATGAGATCAAAGAAAACTACAAGTAGAGAGGAAGTAGGTGTGCTGTCATGTAATTGACTTACCTCCCTGGAGACACTAAGTATGGAATTATTGAAGCAGAAATGACTGTATAGTATCCGATGTTTTATTTTCTTTGAAAATTACCCTGACATGTTAAAATGAATATGAAAATGTGTAATATACTTGACATTTGGTAGCATATTAGCGTGAGGGAAGAGGAGATGTATCCACAATGGAGTGCAGTGGACTACTAAGAAGACGCGGCCCCTGGAGCTGCTAGGGGTGACATTTAGAAACAGATGGGAACATAGCAACAGGTTCGCTTTTTATGACAGGAGTGAAACATAAGGTTTCTCAGAAACCTGGAGATTGCCGGTACTTTTACAGAGTATACAAATATGCTTTGCATTTTCAGTAATAATAACAGCACTTTTACTAGTTTTCATTGTTACCATTATACATTTCAAATTAAAGTAATAAATCATTGACCATTTACTAAGCCAGTCCAGCTAAAGTGTTGGAAACACTGTTTTTCAAAATATGTGTCTTAAAATGTTAAGCATTTCTTGCACTTATGTGACAATTATTCAATATTTTTGGAATTCCATTACTGAAACTATTTTTGGTATAATTTTGATCCACCTAGGAGAAACAAGCACTTAAGTATAAATTACACTGACTGTATCATTCATGAATTAATCATTCATGTTCTTCAGTAATCTTTGACTGATTGATTTTTGTCTTTTCCAATTCAAATCTACCCTTAATGGGTGCAAGTTTGATGCCATTAGCATTGAGAAAGCAAATATCAAAGAGAAATTATTGTTAAAAAAATATTTTAGATGAAAACAGTTGAAATTTGTCAGTGCCGTATCTTTTTTTGTTGTTGTTCCCCCAGCTCAGGCATACTCCCTTTAGTACTTCAAAGACCTATCACAGTGTAGGCACAGAAACATAAATGCAATTCTGTTGAAGCTTTTAAGTTTTGTTTAAATGTTAACATACAGTGTAATATTAATTTCAGGTGTACAGTATAGTGATGCAGCACTTCCATGCGTCATCAATCACTTGTGCTCATCACCTCTTTTACCCATCCCCCCACCTACTTGCCTCTGTTGGGTTTTTTATGTTTAAAAATCATACATGTTGTAGTTTATTATACATAAACATGGTACATATGTGGACATACATCACAGTGGTTGAAATTACCCTTTCACGTATTACTTTACTATTTTTTACATTTTTCAGTAATGTAGTCTATAGGCTAGTAGTCTATTTTCCTCTTTACTGTGTATAACAAATGGGCAAGAAACCATGATCAACTTTTTGCATATCAGGATTTAATAATTCAGATATTAAAGTATCAAATAATTGATTATCATTTTCTTAATACATGTATTGAGAAACTGCTCTCTTTTTGGATCCCTGATAGGGAGAGAAAAAAACATTTTCTTGTGAATTCACATGTTTCCTTGCAGGTAGCTGTGTATTCCTTCCTGAGCATAGTTTGGATTTTAGGATATTAACTTCCAAAGTGACGAATTCGTATGTGGGAAGGGGGAGAGAGTGTATATTCTAATAAGTTGTTTAGTTCCTAGGGATTTTTTATTGTGACTTTTACAAAGTATCACGTGATTGTATAGGTCAGCATTGTGGTGTCTTTTTTTTAATTTAATTTTTTTATTTTTATTTTTTTCAATATATGAAATTTATTGTCAAATTGGTTTCCATACAACACCCAGTGCTCATCTCAAAAGGTGCCCTCCTCAATACCCATCACCCACCCTCCCCTCCCTCCCACCCCCCATCACCCCTCAGTTTGTTCTCAGTTTTTAAGAGTCTCTTATGCTTTGGCTCTCTCCCACTCTAACCTGTTTTTTTTTTCCTTCCCCTCCCCCATGGGTTTCTGTTAAGCTTCTCAGGATCCACCTAAGAGTGAAAACATATGGTATCTGTCTTTCTCTGCATGGCTTATTTCACTTAGCATAAACACTCTCTAGTTCCATCCATGTTGCTACAAAGGGCCATATTTTGTTCTTTCTCATTGCCATGTAGTACTCCATTGTGTATGTAAACCACAATTTCTTTATCCATTCATCCGTTGATGGACATTTAGGCTCTTTCCATCATTTGGCTATTGTTGAGAGTGCTGCTATGAACATTGGGGTACAAGTGCCCCTATGCATCAGGACTCCTGTATCCCTTGGGTAAATTCCTAGCAGTGCTATTGCTGGGTCATAGGGTAGGTCTATTTTTAATTTTCTGAGGGACCTCCACCCTGCTTTCCAGAGTGGCTGCGCCAATTTGCATTCCCACCAACAGTGCAAGAGGGTTCCTGTTTCTCCACATCCTCTCCAACATCTATAGTCTCCTGACTTGTTCATTTTAGCCACTCTGACTGGCGTGAGGTGATATCTGAGTGTGGTTTTGATTTGTATTTCCCTGATGAGGAGCGACGTTGAGCATCTTTTCATGTGCCTGTTGGCCATCCGGATGTCTTCTTTAGAGAAGTGTCTATTCATGTTTTCTGCCCATTTCTTCACTGGGTTATTTGTTTTTCGGGTGTGGAGTTTGGTGAGCTCTTTATAGATTTTGGAGACTAGCTCTTCTTTGTCCGATATGTCATTTGCAAATATCTTTTCCCATTCCGTTGGTTGCCTTTTAGTTTTGTTGGTTGTTTCCTTTGCTGTGCAGAAGCTTTTTATCTTCATAAGGTCCCAGTAGTTCATTTTTGCTTTTAATTCCCTTGCCTTTGGGGATGTGTCGAGTAAGAGATTGCTACGGCTGAGGTCAGAGAGGTGTTTTCCTGCTTTCTCCTCTAGGGTTTTGATGGTTTCCTGTCTCACATTCAGGTCCTTTATCCATTTTGAGTTTATTTTTGTGAATGGTGTGAGAAAGTGGTCTAGTTTCAACCTTCTGCATGTTGCTGTCCAGTTCTCCCAGCACCATTTGTTAAAGAGACTGTCGTTTTTCCATTGGATGTTCTTTCCTACTTTGTCAAAGATGAGTTGGCCATACTTTTGCGGGTCTAGTTCTAGGGTTTCTATTCTATTCCATTGGTCTATGTGTCTGTTTTTGTGCCATGTGGTGTCTTTTTTAACATCGTTTAGTTTAAAGATAAGTGCTTTCTTTGAATTTTATATCTACTTTGAAGGAATTACCGATACTCTGGAGTTACAGAAATATTAATAAAATGTATATTTAGTCGTATGTTTTAAGAAAATATTCTAAGGGTCTTGACCCTCTTTTTAGTGGGTTTCTTGAATGATTTGTGTAGTAGGCCCGCTTCACAGATTTGGTAGGATTTCTAATGCGTTTTTAGGCCTGAAGTGTGAGTTTTACAAACCACAACCTGACAGATACTGTGCAGAAAAGTTGAGAATTTTTACTAAACCCGTTGACTTATTTCCTTCAATCGAAGTTGGCATTAAAAAACTACAGTAGGTCATCTTAGGGGCATCTTTTATAGTATTGCACTTTATTTTCATGTTTAACATAGATTTTTAAGCACACAGTCATACTTAAAGTTATAGAAACTGAGTATGAAAAAGTACCAAACTGGAAAATAAGGAAGATAAAGATTGCTATTAGTATGTACATCAGATTTTCTTTCACTGCCCAGTGTTTATGTTGAGAGCCACTGAACTATGCTTTTCTTTCTCACTTTGAATAGGTCTTTCATAGTGCTATTCTGAGAGAATTTTGGAAATTACTGTGTTCTGAGGTCATTCACAATTATATTTTGGCATCCCTTAAGTTAAACGGTTGGATTTTGTTTTCCATACTTCAAAGTTACTTTCACGGTTTACCCATGTGTAGGTACAGCTAAATTGCCAAAGATATATCAAGACACTTTTTTTTCCTCATTAGTAAAGCTATATAGCCAAAGAAACAAGATAGAGTAAACTGGAAACTGTACTCCAAGTAATGATCTAAAATCTCTACACTTAAGAACAGTAGATATCTCACTCTCTGACTTGCTAGCAAACTCGCTAACAGCACAGCTGCCAGCTCTTGATTTACTTCAAAGGAGAAATGTAATGTCAGGAAAAAAAAAAAAACCCTACACATCAGAAATTCCTTGTATGCATAGAATTTTAAATACTTTCAAAAAGTATTGTTAGTTTAAGAATTTACAAAGAGTATTTTGATTCTGAACTCCCCGATTTAAAGTGAGATCTGCAGGAATATGAGTGTTGGAAGAGTATCTTATTAAAATTGAACACAGTAGTACGTTCTGCCAAGGTGGAGTTCATTCACATTTATTAGGCAGTTAAAGTCTCTATGTACCCCCTTAAAGTTGTGGGCAGGTACATGTCCAAAATTCTGTTTACAAGCCTTCAAAACTACAGAATAAGGGAGAAGAAATACATGAGATTAATGTCAAGAAAGACTCCCCCCCCCCCCCACCTTGAGGAAGAAGTACTGTTGCTGTGCCCTTTGTTTTAACGGATGAAACAAGATAGAATAAAGAATGATTCCTATCCAGAAGCATCCTGGCACTTCATATGATTGATTCCATAGGTAATCCAGCATTTATTGTTTAAAACAAAATTACAAATATATTTTTGCTTGATATTCTTTATCCTAAGAGGATGGGCAAAATTTTAGTTATGTAATTTTCAAAGATATGTCAACATAGCTATTTTTAAGAACACATTTATACATGCAAAATGATTATCTTGTTGGTATAGCTGGGGTAGCTGTACTTATATCAGACAAAATAGACTTTAAAGAATGTAATAAACTACACAGAAGGCCATTATATAATTCTAAAGGGGTCTATCCAACAAGATGGTATTACATGTGTAAATATTTATGTACTCAACATAATAGCTCCTGTATAAAGCAAATATTAACAGATCTAAAGGGAGAAATTGACAGCAGTACAATAATAATAGGGTATTTTAATACCCCACCTACATCAATGGAGAGATCATTCAGATAGAAAATCAGTAACACAACTTTGGCTTTAAACAACACAGACTGGGTGGACCTAATAGATAAAGAACATTCCATCCAAAAGCAGAACAACACACATTCTTCCCAAATATACGTGGAACATTCTCTAGTATAGATCATATGTTAGGCCACAAAACAAATATCAATAAGTTGAAGATGTGAAGGATGGCAAGCATCTTTTCAAACTACAGTGGTATGTAACTAGAAATCAATTACAAGAAGAAAATTGGAAAAGTCACAAATGAGTAGAGATTAAACAACTTGCTACCCAACAACCAGTGGGTCAGTTAAGCAATCAAAGTAGAAATTAAAAAAATATAACTTGAGATAAGTGAAAATGGAAATACAACACACCAAAATTTATGGGATGCAGCAAAAGCAGTTTTAAGAGAGAAATCATAGCAATTCAAGCATACCTCAAGAAATAACAACAACAACAAAAATCTTGCACACTCTAACTTGACATCTAAAGTAACTAGTAGAAGAAACCAGCAAAGCCCAGAGTTGGTAGAAGGAGGGAAATAACAAAGATCAGAGGGCAAAAAAATGAAATAGAGACAAAAAAAAATAAAAGATCATTGCAAATAAGAGTTGGTTCTTTGAAAGGATAAACAAAATGGACATACTTGTAGCTAAACTTGCTAAGAGTTCCCAAATAAAATCAGAAATGAAAGAGAAGTTACAATTGATACCAAAGAAATGCAAAAGATCGTAAGAGACTACTCTGCACAGTTATATGACAATAAATGGGAAAACTGAGAAGAAATGGGTAAATTCCTTGGAACATACAGTCTCCCCAAAGTGAATCATGAAGAAATAAAAAATCTTAATAGTCACTACTAAGGAGATTGAATCAGTAACAAAAAATCTCCAAACAAACAAAAAATCAGGACCAGATGATTTCATTGGTGAATTCTAGCAAATACTCAAAGATGATACCTAAGGTTCTCACACTCATCCAAAAAACTGAAAGGGAAGAATGCTTCCAAACCCATTTTATGAGGCCAGCATTACCTTGATACCAAAAGCAGACAGTGACATCACACACAAAAAAGAAAATTATAGGCCAGTATCGCTGATGAACATAAATACAAAAATTCTCAACAAAATTCTAGTCAACCAAGTATAACAATATATTAAAAGGATTATATACCATAATCATGTGGGATTTATTCCAGGGATGCAAGGAAAGTTCAACCTCAAGTCAATCAATGTGATATATCACGTTAAACAAATGAAAAAAATTACAGGATTATTATCTAAGTAGATGCATGAAAAGCATTTGAAAATATTTAATGTGTTTATGACAAAAAACTGCCAACAAAAGTAGACAGAAAATGTACCTCAGCATATTAAAGGCCATGTGTACCAAGTCTACGGCTATTATCATACTCCGTGGTAACAAGCTGAAAACTTGATCTGTAAGATCAGGAACAAGACAAGGATTCCCCCTGTCATCACTTTTATTAATCTTAGTATTGGAAGTTTTAGCCAGAGCAGTTAGGCAAGAAAAGGCAATAAAAAAGCATCCAAGTTGGAAAGGAAAAAGTCAAACTGTCACTATTTGCAGGTGATACGATTTTATATAGAAAATCTTAAAGACTCCATCAAAGAACTGTTAGTACTAACAAATTGAGTAAAGGCTCAGGGTACAAAGATATACAAAAATTTGTTGCCTTTATAGACATCAGTGATGAACTGTCAGAGTAAAAAGTGAGAAAACCCTTCCATTTACAACTGTGTCAAAAGAATAAAATACTTAGAAATAAATTTAACCAACAGGGTGAAAGATCATTCTCTGCAAACTCTAGGACACTGATGAAAAAACTAAGACCAAAGTAATGAAATTTAGTCTGTGCTCATAAATTAAAAAAAAATTGTTGAAATGTTTATCATATCCAAAGCATTCTGCAAATAGAGACTCCATGGTCTCTATCAAAATTTTAATGGCATTTTTCACAGGATAAGAACAAATGATCCTAAAATTTGTCTGGAACCACAAAAAACCCAAATAGCCAAAGGAATCTTGAGAAAGAACAGAGTTCAAGGGATCGGATCCCCTGAATGCGAACTATGTTGCAAAACTATAATGATGAAAATAGTATGGTCTTGGTGTAAAGATAGACATAGATATGAATGGAACAGAGAAGCCCTTAATAAACTCACACCTGTATTACCAATTAACTTAAAAGAGGCAAGAATATACAGTGAGAATAGGGCAGGCTCTTCAATAAAATATTTTTTGGAAAAACTGGACAGCAATGAGCAAAAGAATAAAACTAGACTGTTAGATCATACACAAAAATTATCTCAAAGTGAGTTAAAGAGTTGAAGGGTAGACCTGAAACCATAAAACTCTTAGAATAAAACATAAGCAGTGACACAAGCTCTTAGACATCAGTCTTGGTGCTGACGTTTTGGACTCCAAAAGCAAAGGAAATTAAAGAAAAATGAAAAGATTACATTTAAAGTAAAAAGCTTCTACACAGCAAAGGAAAGCATTAACAAAGTGGAAAAGGAACCTATTGAATGGGAGAAAATAATTGCAAGTCAAATATAGATATATATTTGGATATATATCCAATAAGGGGTTGATACCTGGAATATGTAAAGAATTCCTACAACTCAATAGCAGAACCCCCGAATGATCTAATGCAAAGAAGAGCAGAGGAGCTGAATAGATGTTCTTTCAAAGAAGACCTATAGGTGGCTAACAATCACATGAAAAGATGCTAAACATGACTAATCCTCAGGGAAATGCAAAGAAAAACTACAGTGAGGTAGCACCTCACAGCTGTTAGAATTACTGCTATCAAAAAGACTAGAGTTAACAAGTGTTAGGATGTGGAAGAAAGGAAACACTTGTGCTGTGTTGGTAGGAATGTAGATTAGTGCAGCCACGATGGAAAACAGTATGGAAGTTCCTCAAATTTTAAAACTAGAGCTACCATATGAACCAGCAATTTCACTACTAGGTACTTAGGCCAAGAAAATGAAAACACTAAATGGAAATAATATATATGCCTCTATGTTCATTGCAGTTTTTTTTTCTCAATGGCCAAGGTAAGGAAACATGGTAAGTGTCCATCATTGGATGAATGGTAAAGAAGGTGGTGTGTGTGTGTGTGTGTGTGTGCGTGTGTGTGTATACCAAAAAAATGGAATACTATACAACCATAAATAAAAAGGAAACCTTGCCATTTGTGACAATATAGATGGACCTTGAAGGTATTATGCTAAGCAAAATAAGGACAAAGACCAATACCATGGTTTCACTTATGTGGTATCTAAAAAATAAAACAAATGAACAAATAAAACTCATGGATACAGAAAACAGGATGCTGGTTGCCAGAGGGGAGAGTGGTTGGGGGATGGAAGTAATGGGGAAAGGGTGTCAAGAGGTATAAATTTCCATTTATAAAATAAGGTAACATAGGGTATGGTGATTACAGTCAATAGTACTGTAGTAGATAGTTAAAAATTGTCAAGAGAATGAACCTTGATGAAAAGACAAGGAAAAGCAGTTGACATGGTGGGTGGTGACTGATTTATTGTGATTATTTCAAAGTGTAACAATCAACAAATGATTGCCTTGGACACCTGAAACTAGTATAATATTTGACTATTATACCTTTAAAAAATGAACTACCCCAAAATTATTTGCTTAAAACAGCAGTATATTATTATCTCTAATCCATGGGTTGACTAAGCTTACCTAGATGGCTCTACTTGGGGTAGTTTATGCATTCACAATCAGTGGCTTGTTAGGACTTTGGAAAAGGTGGACAGGAGGAGTTAACAGAACATTCTCTCTTGGACGATCATCTTTTTTTAAGTTTGCTTGTTGGTTTGTTTACTTACTGAGAGAGCGAGAAAGAGCGAGCAAGAGAGCAGGAGAGGGGCAGAGAGAGAGAGAGAGAGATAATCCCAAGCAGTCTCTATGCTGTCAGCACAGAGCCTAAAGTAGGGCTCAAACTCAAGAACCAGGAGATCAGGACATGAACCAAAATCAAGAGTTAGACATTTAACTGACTAACCTACCCAGCTGCCCTTGGACAGACAACTTTTAAGCTAGTAACAGCAAAGTCAATCACATAAAATTTCTGGAGATTGATCCAGAGTATAACAACAAATTGAGAATTTATTAAACAAAATCTGTGGAAACAGAGCAGGAAGAGTAGGAGGCCCTGGCATGTGAGTTACTGACTGCAATTGTATCTCCACAGCTCTGCCTTGCAGAATTGCTCTAGCAGTAGGTGCAGTGGCCAAGTGGCTGTTCTAATCTCCCTTAGCATCCTGGGATGAAAGAGCTATTTGGAGTGATTATGGTAGCCACCAAACATTAGCAGACCACATTTTTGTTTCGCTGTGCTGTTGAAACTTTAATATCATGTGGCTGGCAGTGAGTATGTGACCTCCAGTTTCCCACCTACACCTCTTGCTGGGTAGAATGATTTGGGACCAGTAAGCTTATAAAGTGGCTTGTCTGTGCTTGTTAGGTTCTGTGTAGATTAGTATAACATCTAAAGAACTTGGATTCTTACATTTTAATCCTCAGCTTTGTTTTTTTCTTCTTTTATATCAATGGTCAGGGGCAAAAGTACTGTATTAAAAAATTATGGCAAGTATCATCCTTGTGATTTTAAAGAGAACGTATCTCAAGTTTGTCCAAGAAGAATGATTCTTATTCTAGACTGGAGGTGTATAACTGTCAAATTCAGTAAGTTCTCCTTGATGCAAATTATTAGGATAATTCTATTGAGATAGTTATATTTCTCCTTTTTTTTTTTTTTTTACTTGAGAGAGAGAGTGTGTGTGTGTGTGTCTGTGTGTGTTTATGTATGTGTGTACACTAGGGAGAGGGCAGAGGGATAGTGAGAATCTTAAGCCCGCTCCACACTCCGCGCAGATCCTGATGTGGGGCTCCAGTCCCATGACCCAGGGATCATCACCTGAGTCAAAATCAAGAGTTGGATGCTCAGCTTACTGAGCAACCCATGTGCCCCTGTATTTCTTCTTTAAAATTTAAAATTTTTTTTAACGTTTTATTTATTTTTGAGACAGAGAGAGACAGAGCATGAACGGGGGAGGGGCAGAGAGAGAGGGAGACACAGAATCGGAAGCAGGCTCCAGGCTCTGAGCCATCAGCCCAGAGCCCCACGCGGGGCTCGAACTCACGGACCGCGAGATCGTGACCTGAGCCGAAGTCGGCCGCTTAACCGACTGAGCCACCAGGCGCCCCACTTCTTTAAAATTTAGAATGGAAAATTACATTCATAGATTTGCTAATGTTGAATCTATAGATTTTTACAATGCTTTCTTAACAAAAACTGTACTTCAAATAATGTGTCTTAAGTATTATTACTGGATTTGTTTGGGTAAGATAGGATTTGTATGTTTATGTGAAGTAAGGCTATATTTTTTAAACATCTATAAAATATTATAGAACCACATTTGTATACTAACCATATAAAATGAATTGTCACTTTTCATACTGTTAAATATGATTTATTTCTGCCCCTTATTTATTTTTTTCACACATTATATTTCTTGTTTAATTTTCGCTCATTTCCTGCCTTAAACCATGCAGATAAAATATCTTTTGCCAGTGAAGGCTTACATAATTTTATTGTTCTGATTCTTATCTGAAGTATTAAGAAACTACCCAAACATATTTCTCTTATTCTAACAATTTTATCATTCTGCTTTATATGTGTATCTAAGTAATAGAAGTATTTTATCACACTCACAAATCCCTGTTGTATGTTTACCCACCCACGTTATATGGTCTTTGTTAATTGAAGCCTCTCTAATGGCTAAGACATCAAAGTTTTTGGTTTTTTGATTTTAAGTTGGTAGGATTACCCTGAATAATTTCAAAATGGGGGAGGGAATATGTAAACAAATGTGTTTTAACAAGTCAAGTATGGAAGAGTTACAGATTGATTTCAATGATAAAGAGAACTCAGAGGAAGGATATTTGGTAGTAGATTTTTCTAACAATCAAGGCGAAATAGTGGTGGAAGCCTCAAGGCCATTGGCAGATGGTGTCGAAAAGAAAAAGGGTTAGAGAGAGATTTGGAAGAGTTGCAGATGGTTACAGTGTTTAATGATAATGGTGGTACCAGAAAAGAAGGCCGAAATATTTTTTTCTTATTTTCGTTTTATTACTATTTTACTTTGTCTTTCTAGGTCTCCCTCCTTTTATCCCTGTCCCACTTCCCCCGTCCCATACACATATACTCTTAAACACACACACGTACACTGTGACACACAAACACATACATACACAGACACACACACACACACACACACAAACACACGCATCCAAAACCTACATTTCTCAGTAAGGTTACTTCTGTCAAATGCTAAGATAGCTCGATCTACAACCAACCCAAACTTGCACATTACCTAAACTCCAGTTAGTAATCATTTGACAGAGACAGCTTGTCCTCAGTTTTGGTATTAAAGGTGCTTGCCTCCCTATGTGGGCCTCCACCCCAAGATCCCTGATGGCCAGTAAGAAATTGGGTAAATCAACAATCAAGTTTGACTTGATCTCTGATTGCTACCAGTAGGGTGCTGACCTTTGATCCATTTCCTGGCTCATCTCAGAAATTCCATGCAAGACCTAGGGGAATGTCAGCAATAATGGATCAGAAAGCATTTGGGAGTAGCCTATGACTAACAGCTCAGAGCTGGATGTACACGAAAGAAAGTTGTTTGTTGTTTTAGGAACAAACAGTATTTTTTGCTTAAAGATACCATTCTGGTTTGGTTGAAACTTTAAATTTCACCCAACACATAAAAGTGAAAGTTAATTCACACAAATAAGAAGAAGAAAATGGGAATGGGTCCCACTATAAATTCTCAAACATAATCCCTTTGCACCTGAGTAGGAGAAAAGGATAATTATGCTTCTGAATAGAGAACCCTATATGGAATCCCCCAAAATAAAGATGGCTGAAGTAAAAGGATAAGCGAAATGATTTCCATATTGGAACACGGCTACTTGAGTGATGTTCACTGAGATACAAAATATACAAGGAAGAGGCAATTTAGAAGAGGTTAGTTCATCTGGGGATACTCTGAGTTTTTAATAACCTGTGGCCATATGGGCTAGAGCAAATAGTTTTGGCTAAAAGTATGATTTGAGGATTTCTCAGAAAATTGGTGGTAGTTAAAATGAGTGGATGAAGTCTAGGGAGAAAATTATGAGTGAGGAAGGGAGATGGTCAAGGACAAAGAGTCATGAGAGAGATTTCTATCTAAAGAAGAGGAAGAAAAGCCAGTAAAGGGAACCAAGTAAAAATAACCAGGAGGGTGATGAATTAGGCACCAGAAGAGTAAGGAAAGAAGGAAGATAGACTTTTGAGAAGAACAAATTAAAGGGTAAAACACTATAGTGTTGTCATGTGTTTGAGAAGGAAAGTATGACTGTATTTTCTAAGTAGGAAATCTTTGTTAAACTCAGGATTTAGTTTAATATATATAGCATCAGGATGAGAATGCATATTGTAATTGGCTGAGAGGACTATTGTTCACACAGTATGGCTCTGAAGGAAAAGACTGAGAGAAGACCTAAACTTGCAAAACAGAGCATTTATCCTGGGTTATAAGATAGATGGCTAAGTTTATATAGCAGCATTTTCCTAGATAGGTCCCCTGAGGCAAGGGAAAGAAAAGTGAAATTAAACTATTGGGACTAAACTGCAGTAAAAAGCTTTTGCATAGTGAGGGAAACCATGAACAAAATAAAAAGGCAACCTGCTAAATGGGAGAAGATACTTGGAAATTACATATACAATAGAGGATTAATACTCAAAATATATCAAAAACTTTAACACCAAAAAAAATTCAGTTAAAAATGGACAGGAGACATAAACAGACATTTCTCCAAAAGAGACCTACAGATAACCAACAGCCATGAAAAGATGCTCAACATGTCTCAGCATCAGAGAAATACAAATCAAAACTATAATAACACCTCATGACTGTCAGAATGGTTAAAATAAAAAACGCAAGAGATAACAAGTGATGGCCAGGATGTGGAGAAAAGGAGCCCTCATGCACTGTTGGTGGTAACGCAAATTGGTGCAGCCAGTGTGGAAAACAATTTGGAGGTTCCTCACAAAACTACAAATACAATTACCAGGAATTCCACGACTGGGCATTTACCCAAAGAAAACGAAAACGCTAATTCAAAAAGATACATGCGCCCCTATGTTGATTGTAGCATTATTTATAATAGCCAATCTATGGCAGCAACCCAAGTGTCCATCAGTAGATCAATGGATAAAGAAGATGTGGTATACTTACATACAATGGAATATCACTCATCCCTAAAAAAAAAAAAAAAAAAAAAAAAAGGAACCTTGAAGATTGCAGCAACATGGGTATATCTATAGTATAATACTAGATGAAGTCCTTAAGTCTGAGTAACACAAATAGGTGATTTCACTCATGTATGCATTTTAAGAAACAAATGAACAACAATACCAAAAAACACCCAAAAAACAAGAGTCTTAAATACAGACAAGAAACTGATAGTTACCAGAGGGGAGGTAGGTAATAGCATGAGTGAAAGAGGTGAAGATGATTAACAATACACTTAGGGAGTACACGGAGTAACATATACAGTAGTTGAATCACTATATTATACACCTGAAACTAATGTTAATCACAATTGAATTTTAAATATGAATAAGCAAAATTAAAAATAAACGTAACACTCATTGAGACAAAAAAAAAATATGTGTCCACGTTCAAAGTCATGAAGATGAAGGGAATAATCACAAATTTATACTGAAGCTTGAGCACTGAGGGCTGGAAGGTGCACTTAGCTAAATGTTTCTTTGCTCATATGTGTTTGTCAACAATGCAGATGTAAAATATAATACGTTATTAACATGACTGTTTTCATTACGAATCCTCTTGTGCACATACACACTTCTGTTCATGTTGGACAATAATGCATATGTTGGCGATGTGGCTGAAGATGAGTAGAGCTGGGACTATGTCCTTTCACCTGTAATTTGAAAAGATGGATTTTGATAAAATAAGGGTAGAGAACAGGTTTTTGGTTTGGAGTACATGAAGTGTCTCTTCCTTTGCATGTTAACGTTTCTATTAAAGAAATAGGATTCAAGTAGATGTCAAGTGCAAGATGAAATGGAAGTAATGAAGATCCATGAGCTCAGTAGAAATAATTTTGTTGTAAAAAATACTGTATAACAAAAAAGGAATAAAAATAATAGGAAGAGATCAATTTTTATTAGAAGTAATGAGCAAGCTCTCATATTTGTCTGATGATCCAATTAATGAAGAGGGAGTGAGTTATATGAATTGCATTGAAATATAATTAGATTCTTTGCCGATTAGAGAGAAAAATGCTTATACCAACAAAGGTAACTTAGGACTTAGGCCACCACAGTGAGGTATTTCCAGCACATAGGTTAATAAGTGTCACCAATTGAAAATATTTAGAATCACGTACAGAACAAGCAAATTTGAAAAACACTGAAATTGTAGAGTCCATTTAAGAGTGGTTTCTCAAATATGACAACATTCTCATTTTAAATATTATCAGTGTGAGTCAGAACACTGAAATATACATTTTATACAATACAAAAATATGCCATATCCCAGAGTACTCAGTATTCATGAGTTATATGAACTGTCAATATTCATGTTGTCATATGTACAAAAGGATACAAAGTCATTGTCATGTTAAAAGAGGATCACAATTTGCAGAAAAAATGTAAGAAAAAGTGCTAGAGAAATGTTGCAAGCAGTGAAGCAGTAAAAATGTTTTTTCTGATTTTTGTTTTTTGTGATGCATGTCAGCTTTTTGAAGTTTGCTGTGATTTCCTTTCACATAATAAGCAAACATTATCTTTATTTTTGCATGCAAAATTTTATACATGCTTATTAAACAAGACCACTGAAATTGTATAAACTTGAAGCCCCACAAAACATTATTCAGTTCGTGGGAGTTGAGAAGGGAGGACATGGTGGAGAATATTAGAATCAAGTATAATTAGTTAAATGTACCATGTATGTCTACAAACCAAGATTTGAGAAGGTTAGGTGATAGGAGAGCCAAGGGAATAAGATGTTTTTCTTTAAAATATGAAGTCAAGAAAGAATGTCAATGGGCAAACATTATTCATACAAACAATCAGGATAATAGGACCATACTATTAGTTATTATTGAGTAAAAAAATTATACATTTCCAATGCAGCACATCTTCGACAAGGAGTTATCACCAGATGTGCCAACATATAAAATCTCTAATCTTTAGCATAAGTTGCTAAGTTCTGTGGTAATGTCCCTATTTCGTGGCTACAGAAACTGAAGGTATAAAGATTAGCTTGAATCCTCTAAGGCCTCACAGGTAGCAAGTGGCACGATTGTGCAGCGTACGTTCCTTTTCTGCACTGCGTTGTCCCTCACATGAGGCTAAGCACATGCTGAGGAAAACACTTGAAAATGCATACACCTTCAAAGATAAGTGTTAATTTCCTGCTACTATATGGCTTTGTTTTTCTTGCTTTTTCTCCGTTTTTTTCTTTTATATTTCAAATCAATTTGTGTACATTTTGTTTTTGAATTTTATTGGATCTTCTATACCAGTTATACAAAATAAGATAGTACAATGAGAGGGAAGAATAGGAAGGTTAAAGTAAACTAGTATTTATGGTCTCCCGATACTTATCAATGTTGTACTAGTTTTACTAACCAAATTATTCATGTTACATAGGATTCTGTTGAAAGGAATGGTGATATTTGAATTTCAGTTTTACATTGAAAATGAGCCCTCTTCTACATTGAACATCTGATCTTGCTAGTTATTTGAGATAGGAAAAAAAAAAGAACGTAGCCAATGATCTTGCCATAAGTTGAAGAGTCCATGAAGAGAAAGAAATATCAGCACTTAAATTAAACTTGTGCTATGTTTGCAGTTACACACACTTGGTTTTAAGGTGAAATTGTGCTACTTAATGGTATTTATACATACCACTTTAAATTGTGTCACTGCCCCCCCCTCAACCCGGTGCTTGTCTGCTTTCTTAAAGTGCTATTTGCCATCTTTACTGAAGTGTCCGTGAACTAGAGAGAATACATGTTAGGGATTTGTGAGAAAATGGCTTAAATCCCTTTTGGGTAAAAGAGCTATTACTGTAGAGGCTGCAATTGTACTAAACCAAATGGTATGGTAGGGGGTATAGCCTGTACACATTATTTTTAGTAATAAGGCTATTACTAGGTTCTGGTTTCTGCAATTTCTTTTAGATTTATTACAGAAAAAAACATGTAACATGAGATCCATACTCAATAAATTTTTTAGAGTACAGTATTCTTCACTGTAATCACACTGATTTTATAGCAGATACATACAACTTTTTCATCTTCTTTGGCTGAAACTTTATATCCATTGAACAGCAATTCTCTTTTCCCCCTTCTCCCAGCCCTGGCAGTTACCATTTTACTTTCTGTGGTGATGAATTTGACCAGATAACTTAAATATGTGGCATCATGTAGTATTTGTCCTCCTTGATTGGTCTATTTCACTTAGCGTAGTGTCTTCAAGGTTTATGTTGTACTAACAGGGTTTCCTTTTTACGACTGAGTAATATTCCACTGTATGTGGATACCACTTTTTTTTTTTTTTAACCCATCCATGTGTTAATGGGTATTTTTAGGTTTTCTACCTCTTGGCTGTTGTGAATAATACTACAGGGAACATGAGAACGCAGGTATCTCTTCGAGACCCTGATTTTACTAATTCAGGATAAATACCTACAAGTAGGATTGCTGGATTATATGGTAGTTCTAGTTTTCACTTTATTAAGGTACCTCTCTCTACAATTTTCCAAGGTGGTTGCACCAGTTTACATTCACACCAGCAGTGTCCAAGTGTTCCTTTTTTTCTCATCATTACCAGCATTTTTCTTTCTTTCTTTTTTTTTTTTGGTAGTGGCCATCATACCATAAGTGAGGTAATAACTCACTGTGGTTTTCATTGGCATTTCCCTGATCATGAGTGATGTCAAGAAACTTTTTCATGTACTTGTTGATCACTGGCATGTTTTTGGAGAAACTTCTGTTCAAGTCCTACACCTATTTTTTAAACTAGATTATTATTTTTTTGCTGTTCTTTTATAAGAGTTTCTTTAGTATTATGGAAATTAATCCCTTTATACATAAATGGTTTGTAAATATTTTTCCCATTGCATAGGTTATCTTTTCACTCTGTTGATTTACTTTGCTTTGTGGATGATTTTAAAAAAAATTACGTTTATTTATTTTTGAGAGAGAGACAGTGTGTGAGCCGGGGAGGGGGACAGAGAGTTGGAGACACAGAATCTGAAGCAGGCTCCAGGCTCTGAGCTGTCAGCACAGAGCCTGATGCAGGGCTCAAACCCACGAACTGTGAGATCATGACCTGAGCTGAAGTCGGATGCTTAACCAAATGAGCCACCCAGGCACCCCAGCTTTGTGGATTATTTTTAATTGGATGTAGTCCCAGTTACATTTTTGTTTTTGCTATTGGTGCGTTTGGTGCCATATCCAAGAAATCCTTGCCATGCTCAATATCATGAAGATTTTTCCCTAAGTTGCTTGAAGGAGTTCAGTAGGTTGAGATCTTAACTTTATGTCTTTATTTCATTTTGAGTTGATTTATGTATATGAGGTAAGGTAAGGATCCAATTTCGTTCTTCTGCATTTGACTATCTAGCTTTTCCAGTACCATTGCTGGAAAAAGTATTTTTTCCCATTGTATATTCTTGGCACCTTTGTTGAAGAAATTAAGTAAATTTCTTGAATTCATATTTATGATGATATTTGGTGAGAGTAGTGGACTAAGCCCTAGGACACTGGTTCTCAACACTAGTGTGTTGAATTGCCCTTATGGGTTTTGTAAACTAGCTGGGTGTCAGTTTTATGTAAAAAGGCAGACTGATCTAAAAAACAAAACAAAGCAAAACTTTGAATTCTATTGCAGATTTAAATGTATTATTATTACCTTTACTCCGTAAATAACTGGAAAGTCATTAAAAATTCAGGAGTAAGAAGACCAAACTGGTGACTAAGGAAGTCGTTGAAAATGATTTAGAATAATCTAGGAGTGGGTTGACACAGGGATCAGGAATTTCTCAGTTAGAAGAGCAACTTTCTGTGTAAAATGCAAGAAGACGAAAGAAGAATAAAAGAAAGGCACAGGTAGTTAGAATGGAAAATACAGGCATAGAAATGAGAGAACACTTTAGTCATATTTTAGTATCAAAAGGGGGAATCTGATAAATACCTGTTTTTGAAATGCCGATGCCCATTTTAAATACCACGTTATGATGTCCGGGTGTTTATTATTCCCCATGATTTAAACTTAAAAAATTACTTAACGTGTGTGTGTGTGTGTGTGTGTGTGTGTGTGTGTGTGTGTGTGTGTGTGTGAAAAGTATGTTAAAGATAAATTGTCTCTTTTGAACAAAAGAGATTCTATATTCAAATTATTATGGTTGAAAAGATGGATGTGGGCTATAACTATGTGAGATTCAAACACTGAGGTAGTTTTTCAAAGTTTCAGTGGCCCCGAATGCCTCCTTGCCACCTCCACGGTCATTACTCTTCATAAGCATTGGAACAGATATGCAAAATAGGGTAACTTAAGTGGAGTGTGTTTTCCTCATAAAATGATGTAGCACAAATGTCATTATAAGTGCATACATGCTTGCTGGATATTTTTCATGAGAGGTCAATGTGTCTTCTTTAATACTTGCTATTAGAGTGATTTGATAAAAGAATTTAGTCTGAAAGTACATAAAACAAAAATATTTTAAGTCATATGTGATTAGTCTGTTCAATAGATACAGATACATAATCTAAATTCATACATCATGAGACACCTGGGTGGCTCATGCAGTTGAGTGTCCAACTCTTGTTTTCTGCTCAGGTCATGATCCCAGTATTGTGGGATCGAGTCCCACATCAGGCTCTGCACTGAGCATGGATCCTGATAAGATTGTCTCTCCCTCTTTTTCTGCCTCTGCTCCTCTTGCTCATGCTCTCTCCCTCTCTATCTCAAAATAAAATAAAATATAATAAAATTTTAAATTAATATGTCATATTTAAAACTTTGGTAATACTGTTTTATGTAAATTTTTTGGTCTGAATCTGACAATTAATATTGACATGGTGATTTTTACCATTCCTATTCCTACTATTAAGTTAAAACGGTGGTATAATGTATATTTGATAAGTACCCCTTGGTGGTTCTTAGCATTATACTGGGAACTCTGCATTATCTTTGTTCTATTTTTTTTTTGTACTTGTTTAAAAAATACATAATTTATTGTCAAGTTACCTAACATACAGTGTATATGGAGTGATCTGGCTTTGGGAGTAGATTCCCATACTTCATCACTTAAAAAAAAAAAAAAAAACTGATTGCTAGTCCCAAGTGCCCTCCTCAATGCCCATCACCCGTTTTCCCCTCCCCACTCCATCAACCCTCAGTTTGTTCTCTGTATTTAAGAATCTCTTACAGTGCTGGGTGAATTGGGCAGAAACATGCATAAGAATGGAATTGGACCACTCTCTTACACCATACACAAAAATAAACTCAAAATGGATCAAAGACCTAAATGTGAGACAGGAAACCATCAAAACCATAGAGTAGAAAACAGGCAACAACATCTTTGACCTCAGCTGCAGCAAGTAGTTACTTGACATGTCTCCAAAGGCAAGGGAAATAAAAGCAAAAATGAACTACTAGGACCTCAGCAAGATAGAAAGGTTCTGCACTGCAAAGGAATCAGTCAGGAAAACTAAGAGGCAACCAACGGAGTGGGAAAAGATAATTGCCAATGACCTATAACATAAGGGGTTAGTATCCAAAGTCTCTAAGAACTTACCAGACTCCATACCTGATAAATAATCCAGTGAAGAAATGGGCAGAAGACATGAACAGACACTTTTCGAAAGAAGACATCCAGGTGGCCAACAGACACAAGAAAAGATGCTCCACATCACTCATCATCAGGGAAATAAAAATCAAAACCACACTGAGATACCACCTCACACTGGTCACAGTGGCTAAAATCAACAGCTCAGGAAACAAGAGATGTTGGCCAGGTTGTGGAGAAATGTAACCCTCTTGGACGTTGGTGGGAATGCAAATTGGTACAGCCAATCTGGTGTGGAAGTTCCTCAAAAAATTAAAACTAGAATTATTATTACCCAGCAAGAGCACTACTAGGAATTTATCCAAAGGATACAGGAGTGCTCATAGGGGCACATGTACCCCAATATTTATAGCAGCAGTATCAACAATAGCCAAATTATGGAAAGAGTCCAAATGTCCATCAATTGATGAATGGATAAAGAAGATGTGGTTTGTATATACAATGGAATACTACTTGGCAACGAGAAAGAATAAAATCCTGCCATTTGCAACAACATGGATGAAACTGGAGGGTCTTATGCTCAGTAAAATAATTCTGAGAAAGACACATAGATGTTTTCACTCATATGTGGAACTTGAGAAACTTAACAGAGGACTCTGGGGGAAGGGAATGGGAAAAAAATAGTTTCAAACAGAGAAGGAGGCAAAACAGTAGTTGTCAAACCATAGGCACAGCGAGTGTTGTTTAAAAACACATTTCTCCCTGGTACTCCGACAGTTTCTGATTCAGTAGGTCATGAGTGGGACCTGAGAATATGCATTATTTGTGGAGGATGCCGTTATTGACATTTGCCACTGAAGACATTTAAGTTGGAGAAAGATCAGAAGATGTAATAACTTTGCCTTCTAATGTTTTGGGACATACTTATTCCATCCTGTCCCCTCATTGAGATAAAGAATAGTTCTGTTGTATATTTTCCAAGCATCACATATTGAAAATCCCTATGTATAATTAGGGGATGTTTCTAAGTTGCCTAAAGTTATGTGGCTTATTATATGGATGTTTAAAATTCTAAATATTCTTCAGGAAGCTTTGCTTATTCTTTATAAATATGATAGGATGAATCTAATCTTTAACACATAATATTCACAATGAATATTTGTATAAGTAGACACTAAGTTCTTTTTTTTAAAATGTTTTAACGTTTATTCAGTTTTGACAGAGTGAGCAGGGGAGGGGCAGAGAGAGAGAGAGGAAATGTAGAATCTGAAGCAGGCTCCAGCCTCTGAGCTGTCAGCACAGAGTCCGATGCAGGGCTCGAACTTGAAAATTGTGAGATCGTGACCTGAGTCAAAATCGCTGCTCAACCGACTGAGTCACCCAGGCACCTGATTGCTATTTTGTTCTAAATCCTGAAAACAAGACTACATGCCAACATTGTAACCTAAGGAAGACACAGTTAAGAGAACACGGGCACCTGGGTGGCTCAGTCGGCTAAGTGTTTGACACTTCATCTCTGCTCAGGTCGTGATGTCACAGTGAGATGGAGACCTGCCTCACACTCTAAGCTGAGGGCATAGAGCCTGCTTAGTTTTCTCTCTTACTCCATTTCTCTGCCCCGCCCACACTTACACACATGTGCTCTCTGCCTCTCTCAAAATGAACAAACTTAAAAAAAAAAATGTTAAGACGACAGATGACATGTATCCTCATATATTTAGTCTCATTTTTCTCCCACTTGTAAAAGTCCTTTGTTTCTTGAAACTTGATCTCTTTCTCATATTAATGTGTTTAAATCCGTGTGTTAAGAATATTCATTCTTACTGCTTTATTTTTGTTGCATTTAGCATCGTTAATTAGCTTTACAAAGGAAAAGGATCAACATTTTGACTGACTTATTTATTAGTGTGTTTTATCTATAGTATTTGGATATAGATAGGATCTGTTCCATAGTGTAAAGTTTTGATTTTGTTAATAATGCAAAAAATTATTTAACTGTAATTATACTACCTTAATTTTAATTTTGGTTGTGAATAAATGATACAGTCATACGATTTAAAATTTAAAAGTTAGAAGTAGGTGATGTGGCCCCTTCACCTCCTATCAACCAATCACCTACTCTCCTTTTCCAGTGGTAAATAAGGTTACCAGTTTCTTCACTATCCTTTTACAAATGTATTATAAGTTTTCTGACTATACAACCAAATCTAAATATATATTTTTCTAATTTTGTATGAATTATAGACTATATTATATATACCGTTCACTATTTTTTTTCACTTAAATATATCTTGGATGTCATTCCATATCAGTGCATAAGGGACTCCTTTAACCTGTGTTTATGACAGGATAGTATTTCATTATCTGGATGTACCATAATTTATTTAACCCATCTCTCCCAAATGGATTTTTAGATCACTTTTAATGTTTTACAAATACAAACAATGCTGAAAGAAATTACTTTTCATTTAGGGCATTTCACATGTGTACATTTATGTCTGTATGATGAATTCCTAGGAGTGCATTTCCTAGGTCAAACAATTTGTATGCATTTTATGCTTCAATCACTAATACATTAGAGTGCCTTTTTCCCCTTATACTCAGGCACATAGCATGTCAGCATGCTCTTAGATCTTTGCCAGTCTGGTAGTTGAAAATGCCCTTTCAATAGAAACTTAATTTTCATTCCTTACTTTAATGCGATATTGAGGAACTCTTTATCTGTTTAAG
This sequence comes from Panthera onca, assembly GCF_046562875.1. NCBI lineage: Eukaryota > Metazoa > Chordata > Mammalia > Carnivora > Felidae > Panthera > Panthera onca. The sequence continues at coordinate 100,956,524 of NC_138357.1, forward strand.
ATTTATTTTTATTTTTCTTTTCTGGGAACTATTTGCTAATTTTTCTATTGCATAGTTAATCTTAAGTTTTTTTTTATTTTAAGAGATTTTTATATAGTAGGGAAATGATCAGTATGTAAAAAAAAATGTGTTTTTAGGACACAGCTTTTATTGTTCTTTCAAATATAACCCCAAAATAAAGCGATTTAAATGAACTGAAAGTATTTTTGGTTTCTGTCATGATTGTACTAGAGACACAGTCTCTGAATCAACATGTGGCTTCCATTTATGGGCCTAAGATCACAGCACTAATTCTTAATATTCCCAGAGCTCAAGAAGAATGGACAGGTCCAAAGGAGTGCACCCAGAATTTTTTTTTTTAAGGGCAAGAGTGAAAGGCAGTATCCTTTACTCTCTTTCAAACTCTATTGGCCAGAACTTTGATTCAGGCCCTAACCAGAAGCTCAGGAGTAGGAGAAAGACAGCCTTTAGGTTGGCCATCTTGTGGACACAGAAACAAATGCAGTAGAACAGGGGCACACTGGCTCTGGGGGAAAACTACCGATTTGCCACAAGTGAGTGAAAAATACAGTTTTTTCTAGTTCTTTTGATGTTGCTTACTGTGAATGCTATCCTGCCAAATAGTAACTTGTTTATGTATCTGAATATATCCACCTTCTTTTATGGTTTCTGGACTTGGTGCCACCTTTAGAAGTATCTTTCTCATTCTGTGACTTTCTTTTGAAAGATCTCCTATCATTTCTTCTGGTAAATGTTAGGGGAGTGGTGGCAAGAGTTCCTCCTGTTTCTGCCTCTTCTGTCTTTGTTTTCTTCTTTTGACATTTGAAATTTACAGTATCAAATTACTAGCTTCATGGTCAGTGAAAATGTACAACACTAGAAATAACAGTTTCTTTATCTTTACCATCACATGTCTACACACAGTCTATTGTTAAGAAGTAGTTTCTTGAGATCTGTTCCATTAGTGTGTTCATTCTTCTGGGGCAAGTTTCAAGATAGGCTAAACCCACTTATTTGTTTATTGCATTTATATCCTGAATCTATTGCTCTTTGGAAATTAAAAAGAACTGGTGGGGTGTAAGAAGGCATATAGATAGCTTAGGGAAAGATAGAGGAAGGAGCTCTTGAACTGTTCATTAAATTGAATTAATAATTGAAATAAAAGTAATATGCTTTGTAAAAGGTGATTTAATGACTTGGAAAAATTAATTACGGCGATCTGATTAAATTAAAGTGTCACAAAACATTGATATCATCAGAATTGATTTGTGAGCACCATTGCAATTTTAGATTGATGAAACTACAACAGGAGATAAAATAATTTTGCCCTCCAGCAAATCAAAAATACATATGACAGTAGCTTGAAACTATGATGCCCTAGTCCATTTCTCTCTCTCTCTCTCTCTCTCTCTCTCTCTCTCTCTCTCTCTCTCTCTCTCGGGCTTTTCCCTAATTATTTCCAACTCTTCTCCTTTCTTCTATGTTGTGCTAACTCCCTACTTCTATTAGCATATACTAATCTTTCTGATTTCAGAAACTAAGTTCTTTAATTTCCCTCTGTGAATCTGAGCAGGGAGATGAGACTGACCCCCATCACAAATTTCCTTAGCACTCTGAAGAAAGCTCTTGACTCATTCCTGAAAGATTATGTTTACTATTAGTTATTTATATCTTGACACAATTCTGAATGTACTTAAACCATAACTTACTTTCAGTGTCAGACTTACGCTAATCTTGTTTTTAAAATTACTCAAAGCATTTTGGATTCCAACATTTCACTTTTTCACATATGGGTCAAATATTTAATTACATAATCGTAGAACAGAATTTTTCAATATTTAAATGTAAGTCTTAGGCTTTTTCTTGTGGTAAAAATACATAATATAAAATTTATCAATGTATCATTTTAATTTACATTTGAGCACATAATCAGTGACATTGAAAACATGCACATTACGGGCGCCTGGGTGGCTCAGTCGGTTAAGCATCTGACTTCGGCTCAGGTCATGATCTCAACTGTTGGTGGGTTCAAGCCCCGCATCGGGCTCTCCACTGACAGCCTGGAGCCTGCTTCAGATGCTGTCCCCCTCTCTGCACCTCCCCCCTCTCACTGTGTCTGTCTCTTGAAAATAAATGGTGAAAAAAAAACATGCACATTGTTGGGCAACCATCAATATCCATCTCCAGAACTTTTTCATCTTTCCAACTCAAAGTCTACCCATTAAACAATAATTTTCCATCATGTTTTCCTCTTAGACCCTTGCAACCACCATTCTACTTTGTGTCTCTCTAAATTTGAGTAGGTATTTCACATGAGTGAAATCATACGATATTTGGCTTCTTGTGATTGGCCTTTTTAATTAAGCATGGCACTTTTGAGGTTTCTTTTGAAGATGAATCATATTTTGTGGTGTGTATTTATTATGTTTTGTTTATCCACTCAGTCATCAATGGACACATAGGTTGCTTCCATATATTGGCTGTTGTGAAAAATGCTGCTATTAATAGGGTTTACAGAAATCTGTTGGAAGTTTTGCTTTAAGTTTTTGGGGGATGTATCTGGACATGAAATTGCTGTGAGACATAAATTAATTCTGTTTCATTTTTTGAGAAACCACCATACTGATTCTCATACTGATTCTCATACTGATTCTCATACTGATTGTACCTGATTGTTTCATACTGATTTTACATTCTCAACAGCACTATACAAGGGTTCCATTTTTTCTACATCTTTGTGAATACTTGTTATTTTCTGTTTTTACTTTTATTAAAATATTTGATCACCTAATAACCATCCTCAACGATGTCAAGTAGTATCTCATTGTGGTTTTCATTCTCACTTTCCTAAGTAATTAATGATAGTGAAATCATTTTATGTGTTTACTGGCTATTTGTATATTTTTTTTGACCAAATACCTATTGAAGCCCTTTGCATATTTTCAAATAGTGTGGTTGGGTTGTTTTTTGTTGAGCCATTGGAGTTCTTTATTTATTCTGCAAATTAACCCCTTATTTGATGTATGACTTACAAATATTTTCTACTACTGTGTGGATTACCTTTTCACTCTATTGATAGTGTCCTTTGATGCATAAAACTTTTTATTTTGATTTAGTCCAATCTATCTTTTTTTGTTGCTTGTGAATTTGATGTCATTTCCACAAATCATTGCCAAATCCAATGTCATGAAACTTTCCTGGTATGTTTTCTAAGAGCTTTACAGTTTAGAGTTCTAGCTGTTACATTTATTTATTCCATTTTGAGTTACTTTTTGTGTATCACATATGGTAAGTGTCCAACTTGACTCTTGCATGTGGATATCATTTTCCCAGCATGGTTGGTTGAAAAGACAGGCTTATCTTTACGTGTGTTTCTAGGATCTATTTTTTAAAACATTGCAAGATGAAAAATAATCATCCTTTCTTGCAAGTGATTTCTTGTTCTTTGTCTCTTGGAAACTTTTGAGTCACCTTTAGAAATACCTCAATTGTATAGTTGTAAATTTATGCATGGAGTAAGCCGTCCTTCAATGACAAAACCAATTATGGCTACAGAAGCTACTCTGATATCTCAACTCTCTCTGCCACCATGACTCTTCCCACTGAAGCATTAACGGAAGAAACGAAAGAAACAGATGATTTATAGATTGATAGGCAGGCTGGCTGAAAATAGGCACTTATATTATTGATTAGCATTGTCTTCACCATACATTAGTAAATAATCATAAACTGCATAGGTCTTTAGGCTACACAGTCCAAAAAATGGACCTAGGTAAATAAAAAAATCTGTAAATAAATAAGTAAAAATAAAATTGACATCCATGCTCATCACGGAGCCTGACACAGTGGCTCTATCCCATGACCCTGGAATTATGACCTGAGCTAAAATCAAGAGTCAGTCATTCAAACGACTGAGCCACCCAAGCACCTGCATTTTTTCTCATTAAATGTCTCTTTTTTATATTTATTCATTTTGAGAGAGAGGAGGAGAGAGCTCACGTGTGAGTGGGGTATGGGCACAGTGAGAGAGAGAATGTCAAACAGGCTTTGCACTGTCAGTGTGGAGCCCCGTGTGGGGCTTGCCCTCAGGAACCATGAGATGCTGACCTAAGCCGAAATCAAGAATCCAGCACTTAACATCTGAGCCATCTGCGCATCCCAAAAATGCCTCTTTTTAACAAAAGGAAACATTTCTTGGCATTACTTATAGACTGTCACACAGAAGATTCTATAGTTTTGGGGTGCTTGTTGGGGTCTCTTGGCACTCATTTCCTTTCTACACATAATAATTTCCACTACACATAATAATTGGGGGAGGATATGGGGGTGAAAAACAGGAAACAACCCAGACATCAGTCGGAGGACAGTAAGACATAGGAATCTCAGAATGCCTAGGAAAATGCTCCTGAAGGGCAACGTGATCATTATTGGGCCTGAGGCATAAGGCAAACTGGAGCAATTTTGTAGGTAGGTAGAAACCGTTCCCTAGAAGGTAAAGGAGCAGTAAGAGGTGTCTGTCATGGAATTGGTGTTAGCCGGGCTTTGTATGCTCTGAGAAAACAGTCCTGTTTTAGTCCAAAAGAATAGGAGCTATATTAACCCAGGAACCATTAGGTATATATTTTGAAACAATAGAAAATACTTTTTGAAAATCATTTCCTGATGCCAAAAGAGGCAGTATGCAAAGTGGCAAAAACCTAGATAGGATGAGGATTCAAACTCTGGCAGTCCTACTCCTTGGCCATATAACTATGTATGTTCCTTTTAATCTGTACAATGGCAAAAAGCATATCGAGAGCACAAGGAAATAACCCAAAGTGATGTAAACGTCATTGTACAATGCCTAATCTATAGATCAATGATAATTTACGTTTATTGTTGTGGTTTCTAGACAAACAGAAACCTGTTGTCAGCACTGTTAGGAACAGTGCATGGCATATGAACTGATCCTTTAAGTGTACACTCCCAACCTATCTTTAAGTGGATAAATCAGCACAGGAAAATTGGTATTGTACGTAAGTACAGAAGCACCGACACCCTGAACATGAAACAGAAGACCAAAGATCAACTTTATAAAATAGTAAATGAAAGTAGCACTCATTTTAAATATTTCTTGAAGTGCCAGATTCAAAGAGGGGTAGAACATGAAATGTGAAAGTGTAAGCTGTCTTGATTTTGCAGTGTTTGAACTTGGCACTGTTCATCCCTCTATAGACCAGGCTTGTACTGATTGGTAAAACTTAATTTAAGCATTTCAGATTTTCATCTTTTAGAGTACTTGTGTTTCAGATTTTTCGTTCCCCTTATTTTGAATGTCTTAAACATGTCAGTATAACACTTAGCTGTCTTTCATCAGCTTTGTGCTAGAACCCAAAACCTTCCCTTTAGAAGGCTTAAATATGAAAAAGAAGGAAGAAGCCAAATGCCAGCATCTATAAAAATGAAGTGATACAGAAGTCAGCGCCAAGTTAGCCCTCTGAGCCTTATCTTAGAGTTCTACTTTGGTAAAGAGTAATATATTTAACCGCTTAGTGATACTCAAACCACTCTTTGAATAGTTACCCTTCTGTGTGTTGTAAATCTTAAAAGGTGAACTTCACATTTGATAAGGCGGATTTGAAAAGGAAACTTTAAAGGAAAGTATGCTTCCATTTCAGTACTAGTTCAAATTCAGGGAGAATGAACATAACCTCTTGCTGTTATCATGGAGAGTACTCTCAAATGCTAAATTGTGTGATGCCCAGCATGAGTTATGTTCTTGACAGTGACAAAGTAACTAAAACAATAAGGACCCATCTTGAAAGGGTGACCCCATTGGCCATGGGACTCAGCAGGTTATTTTCATCTGATTGACATTGTTCCAGAGATCGAACTTGCCACCTTCAAGCTTCAACTTGAATCCATCCAGGCTTTAAATACATTGATGGAAGAAGCATTTGTAATTTGAATATTTTCCTCAGGATTACAGTTATGAGAATTTCCACTGGTGGCCTTGAAACACTCCCAGTGGGTCATTGGAAGCTTCAAAAATGGTGTCTCTAGTGTCACATACAGTTGTACTTCACTGGATTCCTTACAGGAAAAAGAGACTAGAACTTGGATCCATTCCGAAGTAAAGAGAAGAAGAGTGACATTTTCTGTATATAAGTTATTGTGTCACTGAATGAGAATTACTAGCAGTCTCATTTGGGTTGATTTTGAATGCTCATGTCATGTTCATCCTATAGGTTTTCTCATAGGTGATGATCAGTCCTCGCTTAAGTTCGATGTGTGCTACAAGTTATATATTTAAAAACGGGGACTTTCTGGGGAACTCTAGTAGGCTTTGGCCTGGAAGGTGTTGTTGGGAAAGTCTCTTCTTGCCTACAGAGTGTTTCTTCGTTGAAGTTATTTGAAAGGGACTCTTCGACAGTTACTTCAGGGAGTTTGTATCATTACATTATGCATGTGGACCTGGTTGTCTCTGACATGTCTGTATTTTTTCACGTGTATCTGCCTTGATGTCAGGTATGGATCCTGCAGTCTGGATTCCTTTTGCAGTTACGCTGGGGGAAATTGTTCTTTCTGACAGACTATAGACAAAACTTAACAGATGTTGTAAGGTACTGTATTCCTTATGAAATTGAGGGTCAATGTATATCTGTTTTCAAAAGAAATCACTGTACTAGCATCAGAAGCATTCTCTTTACCACAACAGCTGCTATTGTTAGACATTGGATGGTGGGTTCAGGGTCACATTTTCATCTCTACATTTGTATGATATTTCCTCAAGGAGGTAGCCTGAGAAACTGCCCATTGTGCAAGCTGCCCAGTGGCTGTTTCTCGTCATGAACAGTGATGATGTCCCAGGCCTCCGTTCTGCTAACGACAGAAGGGGCTGTTGATGCCTCCAAATACCGGTCAGGGATGCCCTGGGCCATGAGGGGTGGGTCAGGAGGCCCAGGCAGCTTTTACCTGTATGTACCTCTACCACCTGCCAATATCTCTGGTATATCTGCCTACGTTTGGAACTCAGAGAATAGGCAGAAAATCAGTAGTCCAGGTGTCGGGGCTTGGCAGAGTAAGAAGCATGCCAGTAGAATCAGGATGCACCCTGCCTCTTGAGCCAGAATAGCTTAGGCCTTCCAGACACAGAAGGGGGATTCTCGGGGCCCAGCCACCTTTACCTATCCCCCTGACCTCCAATCTCATGAGCTGTCTGCTGTGGTGGTTTTGTTAACATTTTTAAGCTTTCAAGTTTAGATAAGCCTTCTACACCAGTGTGATTGAGTGGGTAAGGATTTTCTTTATGGCCATAACCTAATATTAGCATTGTTAGCTATTAAAGGATTTTCTATTTTGCCTTTTTTTAAAAAAAAAAATATTTATTTACTTATTTTGAGACAACATGTGCGCAAGCAGGGAGAGAGGCAGGGAGAGAATCCCAAGCAGGCTGAGGGCTCTGGCTTTGCAGGGCTACATCTCCCAAACCGTGAGATAATGAACTCAGCTGAAATCAAGAGTTTGGACACTTAATGGACTGAGCCGCCCAGGTGCCCTTATTTTGCCTCCTTAAATAGTCATAGACAATAATGGTATTGTTCTTGCAACTTCATTATTATGCTTCTCCTAATTCCTTAGTTCTTCCAGAAGCTAAATTTAATGCAGAGGTTAGTTTTCAGAATAGTGATTAAGGGATGGTGTTGGAATCAAACTCTGTGGAAGGAAAGAGAAGACAACAGGGGAAGTCCAATGGTGTGTATAATTGGGCCTCAGCTCTCTTCATGAGGGAGCTCTGGAGAACCAGGATGAAGGCACATTGGACCTAAAAGGACAGTACTTGACACTCACGCCTCCATTAGTCTCTGGATTTGGGTTTCACCAGGAAGGGTGTAACCTTGAAAAATGGGCATCTTTACAGTAGAGGCATTCCATGAAGTGAATGATAGATGAAAGCTGGGGCAGAAGGGCCTTTATCGAAGAAGGATCTCATTGCATTAGTCATATAAGTGGTACTTGGCAAAGTTGACCCACCAAAATAGAGGCTCAGTGGAAGTAGTTCTGGTTTGGTTGTTTGCGAAGATATTTTGCAAACCATTGTTATTAGATTTTGCAATTAAGCAATAAAGTTTTCCTCCGTTTATAATAAAACATAGCTCTAGCTCTAAAGTACTGCTTTATTTTCTTTTAATATCTTCATTGATTTAGTCATATAAACAAATATTGACATACATGATTTTAAATCTATCCCCCGTGTGTCCTCCAACGATGTGTAGTCTCATTTTTTTTTATTTATGGAGACCTAAAAATAATGGCAGAAAAAATAACAAGGCTCTGATTTACTTAGAATTAATGTTCAGTTGAATAGTTCATGTTGATTTGCTCTTGAATTACACCCTGCATTTGTGTGGCTTTGTAGAATGTGTTTTGGAATATATATATTTTCTTCTCTTGAATATGAGTGCCTGAGTATTGCTTTTGTTATTCATTCGATGTTTATTAGCAAATGCTAGAATAAGCTAGGTGCTCCGTAGACCTATTTATGTAAAGCTTGTTACCATGGTAACTAAATGCCTCTCATTTAGAAAATAGACCAAATGGGGGGCTGGGAGAAAGGGTAGCAGCCCAAGGAATCCTTGGCCATGTAAAGAGCCTGTTTTCTAGGAGTGGAAAGGGTAAAATAGAGAAATAATTCTCCAGCCTCACAGTAATTCTTAGTAGCTATTTTTAGGTCAAGTTATTAAAGAATGAGTAATGTGGCAAAAAATAAATGAGCTTGTCTTAAGGTTTCATAATGCTTTATGATAAACTTGGTCTCATCTATTTGCCAAATAAACTGGGCTCAAAAAAGAAATGAATATAAGAAGTGAGCAAAAACCATTATTCTTTGCTACCATATATAAAAATCAACCCAATATCATGTAACATTTAAGAAAGGTGAGGTAAAATCTGTTCACTTTGTTCAGTGGTATTTTTAATAAAGAGATTTCATTCATTCTTAATTAACTTCTAAATTGGTGGCAAGTTATTAATGTAAAAAAATTGAATGTTGCATATTAGAATGTATTTTGACATTTCAAATGAAATACTTTCATTTGGTAATGCAGTCATGAAGGAGTTTTGAAGGCTGAGATAATTATTTGATTGAAGTTTTCTCAAGCAGTGAAGTCAACTATGTGGCAAGAAAGGGATTGTTTCCTTTGGTGTACATGATAGGACCATCGTAACGTAGTCAATTCTTACCTGGTGGCAGTTGAAGCAAGTCAGTGATTCTTTCTACAGCAAACGATATTTTGTAGAATGTATATGAAGAGGTCATGGAATCATTAATACGAGGAAAATAGTCACCAGGAACCCATTACAGAGTTACCTCGCAGGTACTAGCTTTGTTTTACCATGAATATTTTTTTCCTTGTCCAAATTTAGATGAGTTAGAATTGGAAGCTACTTGTAGTCTGAGTATTGATCCAAAAAGATTTTTAAAAAGAGTTCAGGATGTTGATAAGTGATCCTTATAAGTGAAAGCATCAGTAAGTAATTTGCTATCATAGAATGGTTTTGAATATTCAAGATTGTAAGTGTTCAGAATCCCAAATGTACTGTGCCTTGTTTGACTAGTTTTTTTTTTTTTTTTTAATTGAGTCTTTGTCAGGTGAGGTGATAATTCTGCACATGTAATTAGTGGTTAACAGTTTATCTTGGCTGAATAAATACTTGATCTTTGTTATTTTTTACTGTAATGAATGTATTAAACCCATTATCAGAGTTTTCTTTGGTCACTAAACAACATGTGTGTGTGTGTACCTACACATTTGAATATATACACATGTGTATTTATATTATTTCTCAGAAAGTCCTCTTCCTGTTGATTTCAAATCTTTATGACATAGCTGAGAGAAAGTTGTAACAAATTTAAAATTGCAAAACTAAATAGTAAATGTTTGAAGGATGTGGGGAGAACTAGGGAACCACATTATTCATATGATTATTGTTAGATATAATATTTAATATATTCCCAGTATTTTCACTGTAATTTAGAATATGACTTGAGGAAAACAAAACAAAACAAAACGTGATCACTTAATATATGGATCCAGGATTGTACATGCCTGTTTTTGTAATCACCAAATATTTTTATGAAAGTTTTCACTTGATACATAACAGTGGAATACATTTCTCAGTGTTGATGCGAGATCCTGTTATGTCAGGTGCTTCTGTTATATAAAAATGACCTCAAGACAACTTTTTTCCCCCCTCACATCGATTCTCTGTAGCTCTTGGCAACAGTAAAGGGCACTGACATCCAAGTGAAGGCTGAAGGGTGTACCTCAGAATCAAATGTACTTCCATGAACACTCTAGCACAGGCAGGGTAAGGTGGAGAATGAATTAAATTAATTCAGCTTATTTTGTGGGTCAAAGCAAATTGTGCTGTCTTACCTAACTTCACTTGAGTGGGAAGGTTCTGTCTTCTGTGGTCCTGCAAGGAGGAAAGCTGGAGGTAATGGGGGCGTCACTACTGTCTCCTCATCAGACATCTTCGGTGTCAGTGAAGCACACCATTTACAGTACCTTCTAGGAAGATGGAAATTAATTTTACTCTGTTTTAATTCATGTTCTGCTTAATGAAAGTACCATGTAACCTCATTTTTTGAGTCATTTTGAGTAGTTTTTGCTGAATTGGTAATATAGAAGAGCAAAATGTATGTGTAGGCTCTTTGAAGTGTACACAATCATGAACAGATTTAAAAAAGGCGTTCTGTATTTTGTTCTTCATGTGGAAATACCTGTTAAATCACAAATGAGTCAATCTGGGACTCGTGTTTTAGCAGCCCTCCTATATTCTGTTTTCAACACAACAGAATGCATTTTATATTACAAATAGTAATAGGGATACAGAGTGCTAGGAAGCATTGACACAATTCCAAAGATGATGCATAATCACTGTATATACTATTGTGTATCGAGTCAACTATTGTAGACTGACTGTAAACAAAGCAGTGATCTTAAAGTCAGACCCAACTCCATTCCTCATTGACAAGTCTGACCTTTGACATGCTGCTTAAGCTCCATGCATCTCAGAAGCTTCATCTTTGAAATAGAAGTAAGTTACCTGCAGTTACTGAAAAGGTGAAACACAATGACATTTAAAGCTTAGTCCTATGTCCCAGCACTAGTGTTTTGTATCATTTATCCATCCATAATGACTTTAATGAATATAAACCTGCAAGAATTGCTAATACTGAAGTGGGTTGGTCCACTACATGTGTGTAAAATTTGAAGGTGAAATCAGGTAAAACACGACCAACTTGACAAGGAGAATACATTTAGAAGAAATAGTTGCACGTTTTTGTAACCATGCTAAACATGAAGGTAGAAAAGCTCTTGGGCATCCTTAGTGCCTACAGTAAACAAGAATAAAATTGCCATGCAAGCAAGTGTTGAAAAGGGCACAACAAAATGTCATTTGTATTTATTCAGCAGGCTGACTTGATGTGTTTTATTTTGAAAAGCACACACCAAAAATAAGGTTTTACATAAGTCACCTTTAAGGATTTGTTCCCCATCTTTATTTTTCTTAGGACAAAATTTTATCTGTGTATTTTGGTATTTTGTGGTTTTGTTTTTAACATTTATGCCAAGGAAGGGAATAATGTCTAAACCAGGAATGAGGCGCTACACTTACTTCACAGAAAATCAAGGGCACGTGAATGCTTTTGTCTGGCTAGGTGCTCAATTTCTGGTGTTACGTTGTCTTTGAAAACACTCGGTAGATTAAAAAAAAAAATAGGTAAAACCTTAGAAAAATCAGTCCTATGTTATACAAATATGTAATCGTTATATTTTACACATGAACGTGACATAATGTTACACGTCCATTATATTTCCAAAAATAACACTCCTACGAAGCTTTTTGGTTCTCAGTTTCCCTCCTCTCTTTATGGTAAAGGAATGGTTTAGGAAAGTTACTTGGAATTCTTTAAGGAAAAGAATAGTAAAGTCTCTTAAACCCTTAATTGTGGGCAACAGTGAGGCCATAAATGTATTATGGAAAGATTTAATTAATTGTGAAAAATACTACTTACATATATCTGATCCTCAACTTGTTGTGTCTGTGCTCTTAAAAGCAAGTGATTGCTAACTGGTTAAGGTAGATACCTTTCGACTTGTGTTTCTTTACTGATAGTCCACCAGTCTCTTCACTTAGATACTATTTATTTATACCCATTGTTTTTGCACGCGCACCTCCTTCATCCATGGCTAAAGGTAAATGAAAATGCATTATCTTCATATCTTCTAAAATAAACTGTAAAGAACAATGCAAAGTTTAAGGCATTTCATGAAATCAAGTGTATGATTCATAAATGTTTAGTTTATTTTTGTTCTCCGTAGAGTTCTGTCTTCAACCTTATAAAATATGTAAAAAGTCAAAAATAAAAAAAATATTTATGTATCTGTGTACTTGTTTTCGCTTTGAGTAAATTTAGACTGTTTATTTCTGTTCTGGGAGTTCAGATCCTCTTCAAGAACCATGATGCTTAATGATTTTGTTTTGTTAGTACTTGCCCCTTATTATGAACTAATTTTTGTTGAAACGTTATTGATATTAGTGATTAGTCTGGAAGGAACTTTCTGGGGTGGAAAAATATTCTCAGAGAGCATTTTTGCATAAAGGAATGGATTTTAGGTGTCACTGCAGATAATGTTGAATTACTTTGATTTTCTTTTTAGGTTGAGTCATTCTTCAAGAAAAATCTTTTGATAGGCAGTGACATCTAGAAAAGTGGCAAAATGCTGCTTGCATTTGATATACCAAATGGACAGAGATAACTCTAGAGTATATGAATTGCACTGAGAACAGCACCTGTCTTAATATTAAATTTTTCTCTACCTATTTCCCACTCCACACACCTTTATCCTAAACTGAGAAAGGCGTATATTTATTTGACATGCATTTACATTTCTTTGCCCTTCCATAACATTGGGAATTGAAACTCCAGGCTCATTAGATAAAAACTAGGAAGTTTTTTTTTTTTATTTTTTAGATTTTATGTGTGTTTATGTATGATATATATATGCATATACATATGCATATATGCATATATACGTGTGTATATTTATACGTGCATATGTGTGTGCGCATATGTATCTTGAAAAATTATAAAGGACAATGGTATAATTGGAAACTGATGAATGCTCTTTATTGGATAGACTTAAGTTGTCACGATGTATAGATCAAAATTTCTTCTAAGATAATCTTAGAAAATTCATGATATAACTTGCTTGATAGCTAGGTTGTGAAGTTTGCTGAAAGAGGGGATTCTTTATCTTTTTCCCCCCATTGTATTGACATAAAATTGACCTATAACACTGTGAACATCACAACACTGTGATGATTTGATACGTGTTTATATTGCAAAATGATCACCACAGTAAGGTTAATTGTCATATCCATAACTTCACATAGAGTTTCGTGTGTGTGTGTGTGTGTATGTGTGTGGTGAGAACTTTGAAGCGCCTTTCACATATGCAATACAGTATTGTTAACTACATTCACCGTGCTGTACATTAATTCCCTAGAACTCATTCATCTTCTAACTAGCGATTTGTATGCTTGGAGAACCTTCTTGCTTTTCCCCCTTCTTCACCTCCTAAACCCTAACTACCACCAGTCTAATCTCTGTTTCTCTGAGTTCAGTGTATTCAGATTCCACATATTAAAGAAATTATACAGTTTTTGTCTTTCTCTGGCTTTGTCAGTATAATTCCTTCAAAGTTCATGTTGTTACAAATGACCGCGTTTCCTTCTTTTTTATAGCTAAATATTCTAGCATATGTCTATATATATATGTAAATATAGATACAGATATAGATATGTGTATGTGTGTATACACGTAATGATGAATATATATTGGAGTGTGTGTGTCCAAGAGAGGGAGAGATTCTCTGTATCCATTCATCTCTTGATGGACGCTTGGTTGTTTCCATGTCTTGGCTATTGTGAATCATGCTACAAAGAAAACGGAGGGGCAGGTAGTGGAATTGCTGGATCATATGGCAGTTCCATCTTTAATATTTTGAGGAATCTCCATACTGTTTCTCATGGTGGCTGCACCAAACAAGCATTTCCTTTTCTCTACATCCTTAACCAACCCTTGTTAACTCTTGTGTTTTTGAATTACCAAAAACTATTAAGTCATTGTAACAGATACGAGGCAATATCTCATTGTGGTGTTGATTTACATTTGCCTGATGATCAGTGATATTGAGCACCTTTTCATGTACCTGTTGGCCATTGCTGTATCTTTTTTTTTTTTTGTGGAAAATGTCTCTTGTGGTTACTTAACTGTTTTTAATGGTATTAACTACTTATCACATAGGTGCAGAGAATACTTGCAAATATTTTCTGACATTATATCAACTGCGTTTTCCTTCTATTGCTTTTTGTCTGTGCAGAGATGTTTTAGTTTGATGTAGTCCCACTTGATTTTTGCTTTCTTTGCTTGTGTTTTTCATGTCATACTGGAAAAGAAAAACAAAACAAAACGTTGTTAAGGCCAGTGCCAAGGAGCTTTACCTTTTGTTTTCTTTTAGGAATTTTATGGTTTCCAGTCTTACATTTAAGTGTTTAATCCATTTTGTGTTCACTTGTGTGAGTAGTTTAAGATAGGGGTCCAGTTTGATTATTTTGCATGTGAATATCCAGTTTTTTTCATTCTTTTGCATGCAGATACCCAGTTTTCTTAACACCATTTATTGAAGAGAATGTCTTTTCCTTAGTATTCTTGACTCCCTTATCACATAGTAGTGGATGGCATAGGAGTAGGGTTGTTTTGGGGCTCTCAATTCTTCTATTCCACGGGTCTCTTTATCTATTTTCTGCCAGTACCATACTCTTGGTTACTATAGCTTTGTAGTGTAATATGAAATCAAGTAGTGAGATGCATCTGGCTTTGCTTTTCTGTCTGAGGATTCCTTTCGCTATTCAAGGAATAAAAAATTGTAGTTGCATAAAAAAAAAATTCAGATTTTTTTTTTTTACAAATTTCTCTAAAAAAATTCCATTGAAGTGTTGGTAAAGACTGCAGTTCATTAACTCTTATTGAATGCATAGTAACCGTGAGACTAGAAGTTTTACATATGTCCTCATTTTCACAAAGCTGGGTAAGAAGTATAATTGAGGTTTGAGAAATTATGTAACTTCTTCAAGTTACTATATTGTGGAGTATCTGCTCTGTGCAGTTCAAGTCACTAGGGTTGCATCACTATGCTAAAGTGAAGTAAAAGTACACTCCTGCTTTTTGGCATTTGTATCTATTGGAGGGCTATTTAAAATAAAGTAACTGATATTTATGGCAGGTTAGATGGTGATAAATCCTCTAGAGAAAATCAAACAGGAAAGAGGAATAGGGTGATAAGGAAAGTGAGGAGCTTCATTCTAAAGAAAGTTGTCAGGAATTGGGTATTATTTAAGATAAATAATGCTAACTGCCAAGAAAGACATAGTCTTGAAATTCAGTGTGTTACTGCAATCAAGTATGATTTGTCTGATTGCACTGTGGGTGGCTCTCCTCCATCTTCTGGTTAACTGGGTAAACTTGGTCCCAGATTGTCGCAGGAAAAGAGGTCCATCAGCTTTTAATAGCCTAAGCCTGGAAATGACAAGTATCACAACTCTTTACAGACCCTTGGGCACAGCTAGTCACCTGACCCCAATATAACTGCAGGAAATCTGGGAAATGTGCAAAGACACATACCAAACATCTCTTCCAAAGAAGGCTTCATGAAGGAGATGGTTGTATTAAAAACAAAAAAAAATTCCCAGCTATATTTTCATGTGAAATCAGATAAAAAGAAAATATTAAGGGCCTTTAGGGTCAATAATCAATGTTATATATTTCATTGAACTTTGTCACAAGAGCAAAATTCCTAATGATTTTAAATTGATACATTATGTGCCTTCTGATAGAGATGGATATACTTGTTACCAAACTGCGTCCTCTTAAAATTTTATAGGTGACATTTAAATTTCCTAGCATAAAAATAATAGCGAGACAGAAGAGGAATCAGAAAAAGAAAAAACACTAAATTTATTTCAAGTGTCATTTAAAACTGCCACGTTTCTTAAAATGGTCACTACCAAGGTGACTATGAAGAGCTCTTTCCTATGCAAAGGAAACATAGTGGAAAATAGTTTATTGGGGGCATAATTTAAGGAAAGAGTTGCTACCAACACCCATAAGTAGTCACTGCAACATTGAGTTAACTCGTCATCTCACTACACTTAGATGGGATTTTTCCCAGAACTTATCATCTAATTTACTGACCAATTTTTGTAGACTTGGCAAATAATAAGACTGCTTTTAATGTATTACAGAGTAATTAAAAAGTAATCATATTTGATTTATTTTACTCTTTTTTAATCAGTGCTTTAACTAGAGACACCGAATTAGATTATTTTTACAACAGTGAAAAGAACAGTGAAATAATCTTTACTATCTCCCTGCTTCTTTCTGTCCTCTGCCCCCAGATGATTGTAGATTTTAGAGGCTATTCAGATAAGCATTGATTGGGTGACTTTGTCATTCCAAAGAATGTCAAAATAGATGCCTGTATGGGTTTAAGAATGTGAAGAGAGTGAATGATTTCTGAGCACCTACTCTCCTCTCCTGTCAAAGCTAGAGCTGAGGGGGGAAAAAGTAACCTGTGATAAGATCTAGGATTTAATCTTCAGTTTCCATTTTAATTGAAATTCTGAATACTCGATGGAGGAGGCACTGGCAAACCTTTCAGGGATACAGTCATTGAATATTGGCCCTTCATTGAAGACTCTGACATCTACACTGAGAAAGGGCAGTGGGATGTCAGGAATCTGAATTAAAGGCAAAGTTCTCCATATGGAAAGAATGCACACAAATGGCTGAGTAGAGAAAGAAGAATGCCTTCCAGTGTGTGGAATCAGGATACATATAGAATATGACATAGAAACGAGGCATTTGAGGGGTGCCTGGGTGGCTCAGTCGGTTAAGCGGTCGGCTTCGGCTCCGGCTCAGGTCATGATCTCGCGGTTTGTGAGTTTGAGCCCCGTGTCAGGCTCTGTGCTGACAGCTCGGAGCCTGGAGCCTGCTTCAGATTCTGTGTCTCCCTCTCTCTGCCCCTCCCCCGTTCATGCTCTGTCTCTCTCTGTCTCAAAAATAAATAAACGTTAAAAAAAATTTAATAAATAAAAATAAAAAAAAAGAAACGAGGCATTTGATTTGGAAGAGCAAATAGAATATTGCCAGACCAAAAGTAGAGAGGTAGAAATACAGAGAACTGCTCTTGAGTCATTTGCGGGGGGCACAGCGTGGGGGGGGGGGGGGTAGTGGTAACCTTAAGTGGCTTCCCTTTATTTAATAAGGACCTTAATGACCCGTTTGAAAATGCCTCTGCATTGGTGCACTGTCTTTCTAACTTTGTTGCTTGCTGACCTTACTTACCACGACTCTTAGGCAACCTATACATTCAACTACGGCTTTCTTACCTAAAATCTTACCAAATCTGTATTTTAGCTCACTTGCCCTTCTGTCTGCCTTCAGTAACAAAGCCAGGAAACCAGGATAGAAAAGAGGAGAAACCCAGAAATAGTGTAATTTCAAATGAAGTCCTAGGCTTAGCCCAGGGAATGCAAATTAGTTCCACTAGAGAGTCTGTCTCTTCTCAAAGTAAAGGGACTGGAAGTGTATTTTCTCATTGGCTAGCACCCTCTAGGGGTGGGTTCAGGATGTAAAACTGTCATGTACCTTTAGCTCTGTAATGCCTAAATAGAATTCTCAGAACGTCACAGAAGGGACACTTCAGCAGCATTGTATGTAGAAACCGGAGCATGGATGCACAGAGCTAGTAAAAGGCCATCTGAATTGTGGCATCAGTGGCCCTAGCTGTCTGACCTACTCCCTAGGTCAGAAAAAATTTCAGTCTTCTTCTCCTTTGATTTAATGTTGTTTGTGTTTTCCTTGGTACTTGACATGTGCTGTTTCATGTTATTACTCACCTACTAAATGTGCTCCTCAAGACACTGATTTCCGTAAACAGATTTTACCTTGAGTTAAATTACAGTAAACACGTGAGTTTATGTTATGTTGTATGTATTGTGCTAGGTGGATACATAGACGAGAAGCAGGGGGTGGTCACTTCTCTTGAGACTTGTCGATTATAACTGTATCCTGTTTGAAATAAATATGGTAGGTTGCATGGAGAAAAGCAAGAACTTTATATATACACAGGCTTCAGTCTCAGACCTAACGCTGCGTCTTGATGCTAATACTTTCTGATTGTATGACCATTGACAAGTAATTACGTATTGGCTAGGAACCTTTTTAAATCTCAAAAATGAATATTTTAATCCTTTTTAACACCGTTTTTATCAGGCCCATGTGATGCTTATCAGTTATCCAGGTAATGTTCTTTCCTTGCCTTTCAGTTCCTTTAAATATTGAGCACAGGCTTTTCACAAAATGTATTGATAATGCCAATTATTAATCGCATGAGAACCTTGAGTGGAGAGACAGGGGAGGTACAGAGCTGTGGGTATATTCAGTGAGTGGTGATTAGATTAAGTTTGAGCAGAAATAAAGATCTAAATATCAATATGAATATATTCCCACATATAGCATTTCCGTATAAGCTGAAACAAATGTAGAATGTAACATTCCAGAGCAGATGGTTTATATTTAATTCGTTATATTTTACACAATTTTTCAAGTTCTTTCAGAAAAACAATACAAAATCATGAGAAAGTATGGTAATGTGTACAAAAATCTGAAGATGGTTGACAATTTGGCTCTTGGTGGTTCTCCAACATTATTTTTTTCTGCTGAATAACAAGATCAGAAGTGTATATGCCATGGGGGAATCTCGCATTTTTAGAGTCACTTGCTGTTGGCCACAGATAGGGTAAGCATAGCTTCTGGTGCCAGCTCTTTGTCTCATACCCTTGGACCCTCCAGCGTTTTAACAACATGTCTTGATACCACGTTTGCAATCTGATAATACAGGAGACTCGTAAAATACAGTCAGAAAGTAGTGGATAGTAGCAGCAAAAAGAAGTAATACACAATGAGACTAAAAAGGAATATCGAGCTGTGGAATTTATATATCAGTTGTGTTGTGTCTGACTTTTAGTTCTTTCTTGGGAAAATCAAATTAGATGTGTGAACAGAAACTTCTCTGCCATTGAATGCATTTCCCTGTCTTGCGAGGCCTACTCGAATATGCGTTACCATATAAGAGAGGCAATCCTACACTTGAACGCTTTTCTGCCAGAGAGTTCTCAGGTAAAAGCAGCCTCCCCATTCCTGTGACCTGCTTGTCCTGTCGGGTCGCCAATTATCCCACAGTAAAGCTATTGGGATGCACAGCAGTATATCCCCCAGCCATTTGGGTTGTAATTGAATCCCAATGTGTTTGGTGAAGTCCAGTGAGGAGTACTGTATTTTTAGGGGGTGGTAGAGATGTTTATTACTTCCAGCTTGATTGAGGTTTAATTGACAAATAAAAACTATATATATATAGCAGGTGTTCGAAATGATATTTTGATATACAAATACATTGTGAAAAGATAACCACACACAAGCTAATTAACACATCCATCACCTTACATAGTCCACTGTGTGTGTGTGTGTGTGTGTGTGTGTGTGTGTGTAGTATGAACACTCAAGATCTATGGTAGCAAATTTCAAGTATACAATGCAGCATTATTGACTATGCTTAACTCGGCTGTACACTGGATCTCCAAAAAATTACAGTATTGTCTTTCATATGATGTAACTGCAGAGCGAAAGCGCCCTACAGCTTATGCCCTTTGGCGTGTATTTCTCAGCTCTGAACATGCCACATGATCAGACATTCTTGCCTAAAAGGTTTACTGCAGTTTTTATGGAAATCACCATTATCTTGGATACCTCATGGTTTTAAAAGCATGCCTCCAATGACATCAGTCCGTTTTATTCTATCTTCAGTGGAAATCTAAAATACTCAGATTCAATCCTCAATATGATTGATAAACTTTAGAATAGTCTTTAGTCATCAAATGATGTTCTCTTTTTCCACATTAAAAAAAATTTCCTTGACAATTAGGCTTGAAAGTTAGAGAGTTCATATCTCCTATGTATCTGTTGTCATTTTTAATGTGTGTAAACGCATATATACATACACAAATGCATATGTATGTGTGTATGTTTTAAGATAAGTATTTCAGAGGGTGCCTGGGTGGCTCACTCGCTTAGGCATCTAATTCTTAATTTCGGCTCAGGTCATTAGATTATCTCTCAGTTTGTGAGATCAAGCCCCACATCGTGCTCTGGCTGACAGTGCAGACTCTGTTTGGAATTGATTCATATTCTGTCTGTCCGTCTGTCTCTCTCAAAATAAACTTTAAAAAGTCATTAAAAATGAAAAAGTTTAAGATGAGTCATTTTTAGTTAAATTTCTTGAACTTTTTGCTTCCAGGAAAGTGATTCTCTGAAATATATTTTAAGTGTAATCATAAGTAGAAATGCAGACCATCAAATCTGAGAGGCTTTCCCCAGTGGGTTTATTTTTGGTAGTTAGCTTTCTAGAATCTTCTTGCTTTTCAAGTCTCCGTTGTGACTGATTGTGCTTTCAGCCCAAAATAGCAACTCAGAATATTCAGGTTTTTAGGCACTTCTCAATTTTACAATGTAGACTATGACACCCATTCATTGTCTACAACTAATGTTGATTTGGGGTTTTCAGTTTTTGTTAATACAGATGCCTATCACTGGTAAAACAAGTGTCTTTTAAAAATTGGAGACATGGCTTGTCTAAAAATCTGTAAAGTAATTGTTTATCACTGATAATGAGATCATTAAATTCAGCTTTGTGGGTTTTTTTTTTGTTTTGTTTTTGCCTGAAAGAGTGTTGGCAATTTAGAGCTTATACTAGATAGCCTGATACTGTATTAGAAATAAATCAGAATATGTCCTGAATTTAGAACCAGAAATTCAGTCTTGAGGTACTGTGGCAATGTATACTTGGCTTGACACACCCCATATTTGATTTTTTTTCCTATTTCACATTCTCAATATGCTCACTAAAAAAACAAATCCCTGTTTTTTACATGCCTGATGACATTGCACAAATACATATATTTAATTTACTCAGTGACTCAAAAGTGCTGAATGTATTCAGAACTCTTACCAGAACTACATGAGCCTTTACTACTGAGGCAGTAATCCTCAAATTTGAGCATACATTTGATTCCCTTGCTGGACTTGTTTATACACACATTTCTGGGTCACACTCCCAGGGTCTCTGAGTCAGTAAGTTGAGCAGGACTCCGAATTTTACACCTGTAATCAGTTTCTGGGTGCTGCTGGTGCCCGGACCACACTTGGAGAACCATTCTTCTAAGACATCTGAGTCGTTGTATCATCCTATTTCAATCCTCCATTGCTCTCACTTGGATTACTGAAGTAGCCTCCTAACTTGTTGTTCTGTCTCTGTTTTTATCCCTCTTCAGCCTATTAACACACCACCCAAAGAGGTTCTTTGAAAAGATACCCGATTATGCCTATAATGGCTTCTTGCCAGCCTTAAAACAAAATTCAAATTCTTAAATGTGGCCTGTGAAGTTTACCTTGTCTGGCCTTTGGCTTCTTGTTCCACCTGAAGTCCCACCCCGCCCCCCCCCCCCACCTTCCCCGACTCGCTCTCCACGTTCACTGGACTTTTTTTATTTTTCTTGACCAACTGTGCCAAGCATATTCACACCTGAGGCCTTGGGTGTCAAATTTTTCTTCTATATTGGGTTAGTACCTTTCTTCCCTATATTGGGTTAGTACCTTTCTTCCCCCACAGATGTTGCGTCCTATCCATATGTTTCTCATTTTTTTGTTACTTGGCAGTTTCTCAGCATGTGTTTTCCAGTCCTTCCTCATTTCACTTAGATCACTCCCTACACAGGATCTTCTTGACCACCCTATCTAATGTAGCACTCTCTACTTGGCCCTTAGACTTTTGTTTGTAATATGGCTTCCTGTCCCCAAAAGGAAGCTTTTTGGGAGCAGGAGATTGGGTTTGTTCACCGCTGTAACCAGGTGCTAACACAGTGTCTGGCACTTAAGAGATACTGAATAAATATGTATTGGATGGATAAAGCAATGAATGGATGGAGGAATGTTCCTTTCACTGCCTCCTCTTCCTTGTAATCTGGACAATTCTTTTACTGGCATGTTGTCATGTTTCTCTTGCCACCGTGTCCTCCAGTATTCTGTGCTGATGAGGAGGTTCTCTCAATCAGTTTTCCCACAGGCACTTTACCTCCAACCCTATTCCCTTAAGTTACATTAAATCATTCACAGTTAAAGAAAAAGTCTACACATGTACACACAATTGAGAATCTTTGACTTTCCTTTGAAGACTGCTAATTCTTAAATTATGTATCCTTGTCTTTTTGTGGCTTGCACATTTTAAGTACTGTAGTATTGCATCATGATAGTCTGCTCAAGTCTGCTCATTAGACTGCTAGCTGTGAACTGCTGATATACATAGAACATTAATTGCCAGACTGAGGTTTGGTCTTTTTGTATGAAAATAATTAGGTTCCAGAGCCTGAAAAATGCCAGTAAATGTTATCCTGTAACTGTTCAGTCAAAATATGGCCTCTCTTGCATGATTTCCTGCTGATCACTGCTTACATCAAGTAGTATTTTCTAAACAGCTGGACCATATTTTGGCATGTCCATTGGAAGCTACGTGGAATTTTATTTTTGCAACCAAATTTCATAAGGCAAAACCAGGCACATTTGATAACAAGAATTATGTAATCAAGATCAAGAATTACAGAATTAAGATTAAAAATGATTTCCTTTTGATTTCCAAGAGCTTTTACTGTCAGCCAGATGTTGAGAGTTAAATCTTTTCATCTGAATATTCTGGCCTGTGAATTATTTTTCCTTCACACTCTTGTCTTAAATAGTGATTTCATCCACTTTTCTCTGTAGATTAATTTAAATATCTGACTTTGACATTTGTCACAACTCAGGCCTCATATTTCCTAGCGTTTGTTGCCCCTAGAATGCCCAAGTGGTTTATCAAACTGTAGCCGAAACTGGTTTTGTTGTCTTTGACCAAAATAAACTTATACTCATGATCTTGTTTCTGTTAAGGACACACTTATTCTGTCACCCATAAACATAGCATTAGATAAAGAGATACTTGTACATGGAAGTGTTAGGACACATTAAAGAGAATTTGAGCAGGATGTATAACTTTTGACACATAGATTGTTGATGTAGTTCCTGTAGCGTCATCAAAGTCTTACAATTTTCATAAATGTCAAAAAGGAAAACATTTTGGTATAACTGATAAGATGGTAATTCAGTTAATCCATCTTTTCTAACATTTTTATTCACGTTGACATGTGCATAATGTCATATTATGGGAATATAAATGACCTGATCTCTTTTTATTTTTCCAGACATTTATGGTTGTGACTTCTTTTCTAGACCTTGTAACTACTTGAAAATTGTGTCCTATCCATATGTTTTTCATTTTTTTGTTACTTGGCAGTTTCTCAGCATGTGTTTTCCAGTCTCTCCAACAGCCTGGAAGGCATTGGGTATGTTGGGTGGCAGGGGACTTTGAGGGAGATGGGAAGGATCTCTCTTTTCCCTCCTTTGTTTCTCACAAGGGTTTCATTTAGTTCAGCATCCTTGGGAGATGTATGACAGTATTAATCATGACTGTAGCCTGCAGAAGTCACTCTCAGTATTCACCCTTGTGTCAGGGCTAGAGACGGAGGCTCATGCGCCCTGTTGTATCTTAATTTGCCCTAGCCTCTGCTTTTAGGCTCCAGTTCATTTGCCAAAGTCCTTAGAATCTGACTTAATATTGTCTTCTTTTTTCCTTAAAGTTTTACTTTTTTTAGTCATCTCTACACTCAACATGGGGCTCACGCTCATGACCCTGAGATCCAGAGTTGTGTTCTCTTCTGACTGAAACAGACAGGTGTCCTGCTGTTGGCTTCTTGCCATAACCAATGCTGTCATCCTGTACTGCATCCTCAAAATCGTGCAAAATCTTGTACATAGTCACATAGATAATTTCCTGTATAATATCTGATTGTTTTTAATTACATTCGCTAGTATTGAAGCTGTCTTTCTGAAGAGTAGATCTAATAGTGTCAACCTTTTGCTCAGCAACCTTCATTGATACCCCAATGTCTCTAATATGTAAGTAAAATTTTCTTACTTGGGTATTTAGTGCCTTGACATCAAAACGAGGTTCCATCTTTATGCCTTTGATCTCTTCCTGACACTTTCTCTCTTTTGCTTGAAATGAACAACATCCATACCCCTCCAGTGCAGTATAATAGGATAATAATTCAGTGTTGGTGTAATTGTGTTCTTGCCTTCAAGTAGATTGTCATTTTCAAAGTTCTGTCTTTTAAAAAATTATCACCTTTTAAAATTATCATCCCTCGTTTAAGACTGTGCTAAATGTACACTCTTTAATGAAATATGTCTTCATCTCACCTTCCCCAAACTTCCATTCTCACCTTTTCCTTTCCTTTGAACCACCACAACTGTTTGATGGTATATATTAGCGGTTATTCTTACCTTGCACACATAGGTATGAATATACATACTCTTTTTCCATATTCTTTTTTTTTTTAACTTAAATTTTAGTTAACATACAGTGCAATATTGGTTTCAGGAGTGGAATTCAGTGATTCATCACTATATACAACACCCAGTGCTCATCGCAAGTGCCCTCAATGCCCATCACCCATCTAGTCCATCTCTCACCCACCTCCCTTGATCAGCCCTGTTGGTTCTCTATCATTAAAAGTCTCTCATCGTTTGTTTCCCTTCCTTCTCTTCCCCTATCTTCCCATATTTTCATCTCTTTTGTTTCTTCACTTCGACACAAGTGAAATCATATGGTATTTGTCTTTCCCTGATTGACTTATTTTGCCTACCGCAATGCATTTTAGCTGCATTCATGTCATTGCAAATAGCAAGATGTCATTCTTGCTGATGCCTGAGTAATACTGCATTGTGTGTGTGTATACGTAAACATATGTATGTATACGTGTATGTATATACATATATGTATACACACACACACACCACGTTTTCTTTATCCATTCATGAGTCACTGGACTTTTGGGCTCTCTTCATAGTTTGGTTATTGTTGATAATGCTGCAGTATGGAGGTTCCTCGCAAAACTAGAAATAGAACTGCCCTATGATCTAGCAATTGCACTATTAGATATTTACCCAAAGGCTCCACCTTCTTATACTATACCCCAATCACTTAAGAACAGTTAGGTTATCTTTTTTTTTTTTTTAACCTTTATTTCCTGGAACACGATGTTGTTGAAGCTCTGGAATTAGGCCTGGGTTCAAACACAGCGTAAATTACCATTTGGTAAACATAGATTATATCCCACTGCAAGGCTGTGAGACACCACGATTGAAAATCAATGTTGCATATATCAAGTCCATAATTTTTTCATTGAAAAATAATAAAAAGCTAAGATAATTTCTGCTTGTTGCTATACACAGATAACCACTTCTCGTATTTCCTAGACAAGTCAGTCTTACTTATTTAGGCTAGTTTGGTCCTATGATCCCAGTGTCCAATTTGGTATATTGGATTAGCATGAACTGACTGAAGTGCTAACTATTGAAAGTCAGGATGATGCAGAACAGGTGGAAGGTCCAAAAAGCACGGAGCATGTAACACCTGTGACTTATATCCAGATCAGTTACCAATCAGGTTCTGGGCTCCATTCAAGGTGTTGACTTTGATCTTTCTCCAGTTGTAAATGTTTCATCCAAAACAACTGTGATCTTGGCACAACTTCTTCAGGAATTGCCCAGGACAAAAATAATAGGATTCCCCAGACTACGACTAAAGCTCCTAACAGCTTTGTTACTGTGTACATGGTGAGAAGGAGACCCTCAAATTCAGAGGCCTAGCCTAATGTTATAAATATGTAAAAAAAAAAAAACCTGTCATAAATTTGGGGTTATAATAAAAGCCTATATGTTTTTCTGAGGTAGATTAACAATTACTGTTGGCTCAAAATGCATGAATATTTGGACAGGAGCCATTGTAATATCTGTCATAAATGATCCAAATATAGAAGCTAAAATAGGAGCTTGTCTCTGTGAAGAATTCTTATGCTTGGTCATGCTTATTCTTTTTTTAATGTTTAAAATTTTTTCTAATATAATTTAATGTCAAACTGGTTTCCATACAACACCCAGTGCTCATTCCAACAAGTGTCCTCCTCACTGGGCATGCTTATTCTTGATTGCTCTCATTGTCTTGGCAAAAGAACTTGGTTATGCCTGTTGTAGGGCAGTATCGTACATGGTGTCCATATTTGAGTATTTGCCAAAAGATCTGTGCTTCAGATAAATCTGTGCCATTTGGCTCTGTTACTACCTGACGTTGTAATGGTGCTGCTTCTGTTTGTGACATTATTGCAGTGCACATGACTGTAATGTAGGGCAGAGATAACCTTGTAGGTTCTTATTTTCCTGCTTTTCTCAAGATTCCACTGACTGACTTTTGTATACTCTTATTTGAAGGAGAGTTGTGGAGACACTCTCCATGCGACATGTGCTCCCCCGTTGATGGCTCATGCCCATCTGGCTGACGGGGCAGGCCTGGAAGTCATGTTTTCCTGTCTCATGTTTCCATGTGGGGTTTCCTTCTTGAGCTGACATACATGCAGCTTCCAAGTCTGAATCAGTTGTTTGAAACTTAAGGCAGTTAGGCTCCTGGGTTACCCACAAAAGGCTGTATAGCCCTAATATAGGTTGATCTCTAGTGCTGATAGTACTAGTTTGATATCCACTTCCCAGATAATCGAGGTGGTGTACAGATGAGAGATGGAGGAGGCAGCTGAAGAATACTTTGGGAACTACCAAACCTACCTGGGGACATAGCCTCAAAATACCACCTGGAGTCCCTCTGTATTTTCACACATTTTTGTCTTACTGTATATATAATACACAGATGTCTCATATCTTGTGGATGACTGATGATTAAAAGTTTTGTGGTTATAGAGGAACTCTTTGTGACAGAGAGAATAGGGAGGGTAAAGCATTTGTGTTTTAGTAGTTTTATTTTTTATTTTATTTTAGTAGTTGGGATGATCTAATCATCTCTTTAGGACCACTAACTGTCATAATTATTCTGACATGACCATTTCTCTTTCCTTCCATATTTTTCCATGGTTTTCCTTCCTCCAGTCAGTTAATTATTAGACAACCATGCAGACCGGACACTGATCGTGGGTGGGGGTGGATTTCTGACTTAAGGCGTTTGAGGGGAGAATATCATCATTCTTTTTGGAGGAAAATGGAGACCACTGATAGGTGTACTCCCCTGCTTGAAAAACCAAATTATCTGCTTTTTCTGTGTCCATTTAGGAAGGTCACTTTGAAATTCTGATGTTTGTTAATGGCAAGTCATATGTATTATTATACATAGACGTTAACCATCTAAATTTAATGTCTTATATTAAATAAATTATGTTTAAATTTATATATGATAAATTTCTTAAATGACATAACTTCACTAACTGTTTTTGTTGTTGTTTATTTAGGGTTAAATATTCTTATTCCTTAGAGTGTGTTAGAAGTTACTGGGTTTTTGGAAGGAACACTGATTGGGAGCCAGAATATTTTTTTTTAAATGTCTCTCTCTTCTTTTTTTTTTAATGTTTATTATTTTTGAGAGAGACAGGGAGAGAGCAAGCAGGGGAGGGGCAGAGAGAGAGGAAGACACAGAATCCGAAGCAGGCTCCAGGCTCTGAATTGTCAGCACAGAGCCCGACACGGGGCTTGAACTCAGAAACCGCGAGATCGTGACCTGAGCCGAAGGCAGCTGCTCAACCGAATGAGCCACCCAGGCGCCCCGAGCCAGAATGTTTTAATTCTGGTTTTCACTTTGCATATTTAATGTCATTACTGTGAGGAGGTGATTGAACTTCTCTTTATTCCATTTTTATATGTAAGAGAAGATATTGTAAGTAATAACTGTAGTGAACAAGTATCAAGTTTTTGTAGTTTGCTGCATACCAGCTACTGTATCATTTTATAGATCACAGCTCTATGAAGTGTGATTTATACCTCAATTGAAGAATTGAGATTTGTAAACATCAATGTGAAGAAAGTATTGTTGTTATTTTGATAGGCTTTAGGGAAGAAAAAAAATTATCAGGACACTTTTATAAGCTATCAAATCTTGAATTATTCCCATTAATTTTAGGAAAGAGAATGATTTCTCTGTTTTTCTGGAAAATGGATGAATGAGGGCAGGAAAAGGATGTAGTTGATACTGGGGATAATCACCAAAGTTACTTGGTGATCTAAATGCTATGGATATAAGAGTTAAGATGATGAAATTTGGGAGGTGCCTGGGTGGCCTAGTTGGTTAAGCGTCTGCCTTTGGCTCAGGTCATGATCTCACGGTCCGTGGGGTTCGAGCCCTACATCAAGCTCTCTGCTGTCAGTGCAGAGCCCGCTTCAGATCCTCTGTCTCCATCTCTCCGTCTGCCCCTCCCCACTCGTGCTCTCCCTTTCTCTCAAAACATAAATAAACATTAAAAAATTTAACAAAAGATGAAATTTTCAACTCTGATCAAGTTGGTATTTAAAATAATGGAAAACTTAATTTATGAAAGGTTTGTGATGCAGTTTGTCAGCTTGCTAACTAGATTCTTGGTATCTGCATCTGTGCTTTAATAACATCATGTTAGTTTCCCAACATAATGAGGTTATTTTCTAAATTTAAAAACAGGTCATTCTATGACCAAGAAATGGGACTTGTAATAGCCTTCTTAGTCCCAACTTGAGCTGTAGGAGTAGTTCTCCAGGACTTTATACATTGAGACATTGGAAACAGTTTTCAATTTAAGTATATATCCAAAGGTGGGTAGCTGAGTTAATTGTGCTAATAACTGTCAGATGATTTCTGAGCAGCAAAATGTACATGCGCACACATGCATTCTCACACACATACATACATACACACACTCGAGCTCACACAGACATTCCTCCCTGACCCACCGATGTTGAACTCCTTTGAGCTGGTCTGACTTGGCATTCCATCTAAAAGGTAGAATCCCTGGTCCTGTGGGCTTCCTAAGTCCTTAGCTTTCTGTGACAGCTGTTACCTCTCTGTGACTTTTGGCAGCTGCCTCAGGTATGGCATTGACAACAGATGTAATGTGGAAGTGGTTGCTGATTTATTATGGAAGGTACTTTCAAAAGGAGATATACACACTTGAGGAAAATTTTAATTCAGGAAACTGTGATTTTTTTGTAATGAACTCAATGCTTATTATGTTTGGTATGTTTTCTTCCACATATGATAGCTGTATAAAAATACTCTCCACAGATGCAGCATTCTTCAATATTATGTATATTTCACAATAGCAAATGTCATGTACATAGTAAGGCACTAAGACCTGCCTTAAAATTGATTTTAGGAGTTGAGTGTCACCTTTCTATGCACACCTTTATATTTTTAATAAAAATACCCTTTTTGTCTTGTATATGAGACAAGAGTTAGTTATATAGAGTAATTGTAAACCTTGAATAAACTTACAGACCTAGTAAAATTTGTAAAACTTCAGTAAAGTAGTGATTTCTGCTGGGACTTTTCCTTAATTTTAATAGTACACAGTCTCATATTTAAGGAACACATAAAGTAAACAAAATTCTGTGAAATATTTTAGAACATCAGTTGAAAGGATCATCAAAACTGTGCTGATCCAAAGAATCTAAGATGTGCTTATTAGACTTCAGCTTAAAAGCCGCAAAGAATGTTCCCAAGAAGATAGAAAAGTGTGTAGTCTGAGCACAGCTTGTCCTTTATAAGCAATTAAAGTGAAAAGAGAATTGGCCAAAGAGAGAATTCTCCATGACATTGTATTAGAAACCTTCGTCCAGGTTTTGTTGCTGTTGTTGTTGTTACTCATTTGTTCATTCTTTTTTTTTTTTTTTTAACATTTATTGAGTCCTATTATGTGGTAAACAGCAAGTAAAATTCAGTTAATATAATTTATTCTTTCAACACGTTCATTTGAAAAAAAAAAAAAAAAACCCAGAACCAACTAAAGCTCAGTTGGTTAAGCGTCCGACTTTGGCTCAGGTCATGATCTCACAGTCCGTGAGTTTGAGCCCCGCGTCGGGCTCTGTGCTAACAGCTCAGAGCCTGGAGCCTGTTTCAGATTCTGTGTCTCCGTCTCTCTGACCCTCCCCCATTCACGCTCTGTCTCTCTCCGTCTCAAAAATAAATGTTAAAAACAAAAAAATTAAAAAACCCACATCATTCATTCTGTGCCTGGTACTACATTGAAGGCTCTTATTTTCACAACACACATACCAAGTTTTAGTTTTCCCATTTTATCCTTGAGGAAATTGACAGTATGAGTGGAAGAAATAACTGGCCAAGATCTTATAGGTACCAAATACTTGAGCCAGAACTTATACTTCTACTTGCATGTTTCATTCCACTACTCCCCAATGTTTAAAATGTTAAAGTATCCCCCATATCTGAGCGTGTGAGAGAAGAGAGAGTAACTCATGGATTGAACGTTATGTTTCTTCTTGAAATAGCCACATGTTCTCAGCTTTTACTGATAATTCCTTCATGTAACCATTCTTTGACTTCTAAAAATTGTGGAATGAGGTACTGATGGCTCACCATCCTTAAGACCCTGGTCCTCAGATGGGTAGAAAAAGACCAGGCTAGTTCCACAGTGCTTGACAAAACCAAGACAGGGACTGATGTCTAATCTGTAATGAGTCCAGAACTACGATGATATTTTGTCCCTATGGGAGAAGAATCAATGTAATTACACACCCTGCAAGTCAAAAAACTGTCTTTAGCTATTTCTTCTTATTCTTTAGATCCTTTGAATATACTTGATATTTTCTTAAATTTGTTTTCTTGGCTACGTTTTAACAGTCTACCTCTTCTCACATGATAGCTTACATCATCAAAATCATAGGTATCACAGCTCACCATCTATCTGCGCTGTACAGCCCTTAATTCTCTACTTCATCCTATTTATATATATAGTTCTATTAAAAATGTAAATAGATTTATTTCTGAGCATGAAAAAGCCAAGTCTTCAGTAGAGCATCAAGCTTTTTGAGATGATTTTTCTACATTTAATTTTCCAAAAAATCTAAGCAGGTATTATTCTTGTTAGTCTTTATTTATAGATGAGATTACATCTTCAATATTTATATATTCAAATCACCCATCTATATGTAGAGTATGATTGTAAAATAGTAGTTGTATTTAATTTAGGACAATAATCTTGTATTTGATGGGTTCTAGTATAATGTTATACATAATCAATATACATGATTCTACTTCACATTTACCAAATGATTATTCTTTGTTGCGCATGAGAAGAGGACAGTTTACAAAGTTGAATGTAGCATGATTCTGCCTTCAGCTCTTTGAGTATGAGGGTGGGCACAGGAAATGAAAGACCATAAACCACAATATTGGGTGCATGTATTTCCACTTGGATATCCCAAATAGGTGGAACCGCTTCTCTAAAATCTCTCATTCTTTTTACCTGTTACTTCAGACTAGGCCTTATCAGAAATTGGTGTGAATCACTTTCATCATATTATTATAGTCACTTGACAGTAGATGCTTCTGAGCAGAGGTGAATGGGAGTTTTGATAGGGTCAAGCAAGTCGTTAGAGAATTTTTATCAAGAGGCTTAGCTTAGGCAATTGTATTTCTTCAAGTCTCTATCTGTATGTTGCAAGATTGCCTAGAGCAACAAGCTCAGTTATGCTGAAAAATGTTTCTGTAGTGTAACAATCTCTATTTCTAGATCATTTCGTTCCATCTGACAGATAATTTAATCTAGTCATTTCCAGGTAAATTGTGACAATTCTTGTTTTGTTTTGTTTTGTTTTGGTATACCTCACACTTGTCAGGTTTTGATTTGGCCCTTTCGGTGATTTTTACTTTGTCCCTTCTCCCCAGGGTTGGACTTGGGTTATAGGAGTCAGGTGATCAGTTGTAAGACCAAAGGGGAATGGTGGCGACCTTACTGTAAGGCTAACTTTGTTGATGGGGAAAGTGTATCTTCCCCTCTAAGACATTTCTGCCCCCTTTTGGATGGCAGAGGAAGTTGAGTGATATTCCCTGTGGCTGTGGATGCTCTTTACTATCAGTCACTCTTTTTTTTTTTTAGTATTTGTTTATTTTGAGAGAGAGAGAGGCCAAGAGCGCGAGTGGAGGAGGGATAGAGAGGCACAGAATCAAACACAGGCTCCAGGCTTTGAGATGTTAGCACAGAGCCCTATGTGGGGCTCAAACTCACCAACCATGATGACATGACCTGAGCCAAAATCAAAAGTCAGACACTTAACAAACTGAGCCACCCTGGTGCCCCATGGCACTGTTGCTTTATATGTGCTCTACCATCCTTAAACTCCACAAATACCCTGTCATGTAGGAATGAAAAATTAACTGTGAAACTTCTTTTTTGGACTTCACTCAGAGTGTGAATCACAGTCCTTTACCATCAGATCACCCCAAACCTGTCTGGGGTTTTCCTCATTCTGGATTGAGATGAACGAGATGATGTTTCCTTTTATGAAACGTTTGTTCAGCTCTCACAACCTTCATGTAATCCAAGAAGATAGGTTAGTTTGAATCTCTTATCTATTCTAGGTCTGTCATTTTGTGTACATGTTTTCTGCCCAATTTCTGTCCAGGATTAGCCTTCTGTGTTCAACATACATGGCTCTGGAAAACAAAATGACGTGATTCTCAAGATCTTCTCTGCCAAAGGGTTTCAAAAGACTAGTGTAACTCAGAGGCCAAATTTGACTTGATAAGTGACACTAGTGTACTGAGTAGAGGAAACACTTGTGTGAAACAAGTAAACAAAAGTGAGGAACAAAACCAATTGGCTATTGGCAAAATATCCTGTGCCATGAATGTGCATATATGCTATTCAAGTTCATAGTAAAATCTGTTTTGCTGCAAATATAGATCACTTTTTTATAACTGCAAATAAATCTTTATTTCATTTAAAGTTATCTCCATGAAATGCCAATAAAAAAAATACTTTCTTGAAGTCAACATGGAAATTATTTATTAAAATATATTCATTTTATTTATTGCCTTATCTTGACACCTGTTGATTTTGATTGGAAAAAGTCCATTTAATTTCGATTTGGTACATACTTATTTTAAATTTATAACAAAATGATGAAGTATGTGTCAGTACCACAATGATTAAAACAAATCTGTAAGTGAATATACTTGGAAACCCTTCAAGGAGGTACTGTCCAAGTTGTTTCCAGCTCACTGTCTTTTGAAGGCAAGCTGCATGGAGCCCTTGAATGCCTATATGGCATTTTGAATTCTAGTAGAGCAGGCTGAAAGACTGCTGGATTTCTTGACATTACCTAGATATCTAGAGAGGTTTGTAATCGCAGATTGAATTTATACCTCCTCCTTGTCGTCAGATGCTTAAGGAAGACTCACCGTTTAAAAGGAGTGTTCTCGTTGTGACGAGCACCAGGTGATGTATGGAACTGTTCAGTCCCTCTTGGACACCTGAAACTAATATAACATTGTATGTTAACTACCCTGGAATTAAACTTAGGGGAGAAAAGTCCACCTGCATGTATTATTAAATTTACCACTCTAGAAGTCCCTGTTATTTTTGGTTAAACTGTGCTTTCAGTTCTGACAAGTTGAAGGAACTGAATCTTTCTGAAAAAGTTCTATTTAAAAATTATAATCAATTTCCTTGGTTTTGCTATCTATCTCTGCCTTGGAGTTAACTTCAGCATTTCTTATTAGGTAACACAGTATCTTCTCCTTCAAAGCCAAGGATGCAGATTTCCTGTCTGGGAATGTAACCATTAACTGTTACCCAGGCACATTATTCCCTGGCACGCATATGAGTGAGTGGCAAACGTTGGACCAGGTACTACTGCGAGAATACAGATTTCTCTTTTGTGTGTCACTTTTCTTAGATAACTTGATACAATGGTGGATTGAGACCACAGCAAGTCATTTTTTCGTTAGAAAGTCAACACTTAAGGGGCGCCTGGGTGGCGCAGTCGGTTAAGCGTCCGACTTCAGCCAGGTCACGATCTCGCGGTCCGTGAGTTCGAGCCCCGCGTCAGGCTCTGGGCTGATGGCTCGGAGCCTGGAGCCTGTTTCCGATTCTGTGTCTCCCTCTCTCTCTGCCCCTCCCCCGTTCATGCTCTGTCTCTCTCTGTCCCAAAAATAAATACAAAAAACGTTGAAAAAAAAGAAAAAAAAAAAAATTAAAAAAAAAAAAAGAAAGTCAACACTTAAGAAACCTAAATGTTTCCTAAGAAAAGTTGCTAGGGAATTAGCCTGTTTATGGTCATCATTTGCAGTCTTGATAGGTACCACAAGCATGGCATTGCTTGATTAAAAATTTCCATGATTCTCTGCCAGTAAATGAGCAAATAACCATTCTTTAAATCCCCTAATTATAAAGGTGAATAAATTTGGACACTGAAGCTGGTACCAGCAGTCAAATATTTATCTGCCTCATTTTTTTCCTTTTTAATTCATGTGAATATCATGTTATAATCTGTTGCCAATTTTTATATCCCATCTAGTAAAATGAATGCTTTAGGGGGAGATGCCATATTCTCTGTCCTCTGATTTTTTAGTCTTCTTGGTATACCTTAAATGGGGCATGTAGATTGAAGTCCAAAGTCATTAGTCTGGCATTTATCACATTAAAAGATAATTTGCCAGTATCATTTCTAATCTCATCTTACCCCAAGACTTACTCAAACATTTTAAAGATTTCCAAACATACATGCCTTTGCTAATGTTGCTGTTTCTATTTTAACTGTTTTGACGTGTTTACCAGGCAACTTCCTATACATGTCTTCGACATAATACAATGGCTGGTTTCTGGCTAAGTCTTAGTATAATGAACATAGCTTTTATATTCCTCTTCTACAAATACTCATCAGACATTATTTTGATGTGTGTACATGTGTCTATTTCCCACAGATTATAAGCTCTGAAAATTTGAGACTGTGGTTTTCTACTGCACAATTCATAATATCTAGAGCACAGGTTTACCATATAAGCAACAAGAACTATTTTAAGTGGATGCATAAATAACAATTAAATGAATACTCACCACAACCCTTCACATGGGTTTGTGTCCTGTGATAGAGATAAGGGAACTGAGTTTGGAAACCTTAAGTACTTAATCCGTACTAATATCCTTGTAAGAGCCCAGCTGAGCTCATATTTGTCTGACATGTTCCAAAATATCTTGCTACCTAGAGCCATATGGTAAATGCTATATCTGTCTCATTTTTCTCACCCAGATTTCCCCCTAAAAAACATTTAAACCTTTGGATGATAAAATCCTACCCAGCAAGGATAAAAGGTAGTTTTTACAAGTAGAGGTTAACAACATCGTTAATAGAAACTCTGAGCATTACCTTTGACCTTGGGACTTGGCTTGCTTAACTCTGAACTTGTCTAGCTAGCTTTGTCCTGACAATTTTCTAAAACATTATTCATGTCTCCTCTTTAAAGTAAAATTAATCTTCCTTGGAATCTCAATATTCGTGTTTTTGACATTTATTTGAATTTTCAGAGTAGATTTTCTCCTCGATTCTTAATGAGAATATTTGCTCAAAATTGTTTGCTCTTTTACCATAAAAATAAGGAATTAAAATTAAGTAGTTCCATTTTTACAACTACTAAGTAGGGCCTTGGCAAGGATTGAACTATGTGAAAAATAAGTTGAGAAAATGTTTCCTTCTTAAACAATTATCTCCTAATTGGGCACAGAGGAAAAAAAATTAAAAGACCTAGGGCTTAAGAAAATGAGGAAGGGAGTAAATACTGTGTACTCTTGAAGTCGGCATAGGCACTGGTATGACAGCCTGCCAAGACTCCAGCATATGACCACCGGACTCCCATATTATTTCATCCCTGCGCATCCCGTAAGCAGAGTGTGCCAGAGATACTGGGGGAAGCTAAACTAATTCAATCATAATTATTTTCATGCCGGGCTCCCCTAACTCGGAGTTATTTCAAGCTTATTTTAGCCCTTGGTTCACCTAAGGGAAATGTAGTGCTCTTTTGAACCTGGATTTCTTTCTGATTTCACTTAACAAATGGGGAACAAGATTACATGTTTTAAATCAGCATTAAAAGTTTCAGGTTCTAGGGGCACCTGGGTGGCTCATTCGGTTAAGCATCTGACTCTTGGTTTCGGTTCAGGTCATGATCTTGCGGTTTTAGTGTGTTCGTGCGCCGCATCAGGCTGTGCACCAACAGTGCGGGGCCTACTTGGGATTTTCTCTCTCTCTCCCTCTCTCTCTGCCCTCCGCTACTCACACTGTCTCTGTCTCTCAAAATAAATAAATAAAATTAAAAAAAAGTTTCACGTTTTTGGGGCACCTGGGTGGCTCAGTCGTTTAAGTGTCTGACTCTTGATTTCGGTTCAGGTCATGATTTCCCAGTTTGTGAGATCCAGTCCCTCTTTGGGCTCTGGGCTGACAGTGCAGATCCTGCTTGGGATTCTCTCTGTCCCTGTCTTGCTCATGCATGCACACTCTGTCTTTCTCTCCAGAATAAATAAACTTAAAAAAATCAGTTTCAGGTTTTAAAGTTTAAATTAAAAAGTTTCAGGTTGAATGAAATGTAAATCAGTTCTGCTAAATTCACGTCAACCTTTGAAAGAATAGAGCACCGATAAATGGATGTCTGAATTTCCTGAAAAGACAAGATAGAGTAGATACTTACACAGTCCACATTAGATCTCTAAATAGTGTGAAAGAATGTTCATTTGACATTCTAATGGAAATATTTTAATCACCCTATATATATCAATTACACGATATATTTATCAAGTGATGATGGTGACAACGAATGCTTAGATTGAGAATACTGTGTCACCTAAGAAACTCTTTTCTTTCTGAAAATATTTATTAATGGTGAGATACGGATCTTAAGCCAGGACCTCATTTTTTTTTTTATTAATTTTTTTAATGTTTATTTATTTTTGAGACAGAGGCAGAGCATGAATGGGGGAGGGTCAGAGAGAGAGGGAGACACAAAATCCAAGGGAGGCCCCAAGCTCTGAGCTGTCAGCACAGAGCCCGACACGGGGCTCGAACTCACAGACCGTGAGATTATGACCTGAGTCGAAGTTGGACGCTTAACCGACTGAGCCACCCACGTGCCCGAAGCCAGGACCTCATTTAAAGTACAAGATGGAAAATGGTAATATTCTGAGATTTTTAGATTCTAAATTAATTGCTTGTATTTAGGGGGATGTTTGTAGTAGATGGGGATAGAGTTTCTATATCTATTAACTAAATTTGGTAAATGGGAAATTTTTCTCAAGTAGCTATTAAGATTACATTATTAAGCATTAATACAGTATGAAGACAACATTATATGTCATTAACATTCTAGATACCCGAATTCCCTCTACACTTTTACTTCTGTAGAAGAGTAAGACAGAGTACACACACTAGTGATAATTAACACGAATTGAGTGTTTACTATGTGTCAAGCACTTTAAGTCATTTGCATACTTTATCTCCTTCACTTCATTTCATCTCTGTGAGGTTTCTATTCATATCATTTCTCTTTTATAGTTAAAATATTGAAGCTCACAGAGTTTGTGCTATGACTGAAAGCTAATACATCCTTAGGGTCATAATAGAAAACAGATTTCTGCTCAAAATAGGACAGTTTGAGCAAAGTTTATTTACACAGGGGCTCGTTCAAAAGGTCTGCAGTGCAGTAGTACAGCAACGTGGAGCCTGTAGAGTTGCTAACAACCCTACTCCTTAAAGGATCGTGGCCTTTAGAAGCTCCTAAAGAGCAAAGATCATCAGTCTGGCTTTCAGAGTTTTGGTCTCCATACAGTTACTAACTCTTTTGTGGGCTGTCCTCTTCTTTTGAAGCCTTAGTTTTCTCATCCATAAATAGAAAGGGTTGGAAGAGATGATCTGAAGGTCGGTTCCTTCTTTTTCTAATATCCTCTGATTCTATCTTTATGTAGCAAAATGATCTAAAAGCTTAGTCCTCATTTTTGGTGACGTCCTTTGATTCTGTGTTTAAAGAGTGAATTCTTGGCACAGAGGGGTCTGTTACCCATCGACTAGATGGATCTGTCTCCACTAGTGGGTAGCTGAGTCATGCGTGGCCTTACTGGGGTGTCACTGTATGCTACAGTAAGAAGTATATACAGTAAGTATATATTTGTGATCCCTACACCAAAGCCATTGAAAGCTGAATATCTAGACTCTGACTTTTAAAATGAAAAATGTCTCATTTGTCACATACATCACAGTTAGGCAAAACAAATTGGCTGCTTCATAGAAGTAACACTTTCACTTTTGATAGGGAATAACGTCCACAGTATTACACTGATGAGGAATCCCATTAAGTCAAATGCTTAACATATTTAGAAGGTAAAATGGAAGGTGATCTTTTGAATTAGTTTTGATCTTAACCCAAGGACAGGATTTATGCAAACATTTTTCCATACGTTTTGCTTTAGATTTAGCCGCTCTCTCTTAGCTTAATCTCCAAAATGTGTTATCTTTAAAAAGAAAAAGAGGGAGGCAAAAAAAATCCATCATTTATGAAGAGGGATTAAAAACTGTCTTTCATTGGTGAGATGCTGCTTTAGATTTCAGAAACCCTCCTGTAGAGGCTCTCTTTTGAGCATTTGGAACAAAATAAAAAAGTGACTATGTTAACTTATTTCCCTGTGAATTTTTATTTCTCTGCCTTTAACTAAACAATAGCAATTCCCGTAAAAGGAAACAGGAAAGGGACAGAAAGAAAGAGCAGTAGCCCCTAAAAATAAGTTGTCTGCAGGTAAATGACCCAGTGCATAATTTTAAACTCTGTTAAACGAATGGCGATCGGTTCCAGAAAAGATTTTGGGTGTCTGCTACTCTCATTTAGCACCCCAAATAGAAGTAATGGGATTAGAGTTGCTACAGCCACTAAAAATAAACAGAAGAGGAATTCCCTCTTGGTCAAAATTATGTGCTGTGTTTATAATGACTATAATTTTTTATCAGCAATCTGAAGATCAGGGCAATTTTTGTCATTTATAAATTATATCTATGAAATGAAAGGTGTGATAAGTGTTGGGTGTGCAGTACTCATGGCTAGTGGTAAATTTGCTCCTTTCTTTGAGGGTACGATTATTTCTTTGACCAGAATTGCCATTCTTTGTCACAAAAGGGCTCTTGACAATTCCAAGAAATTTTGAAAAAAACAACTGAAAGTTCTCTTTTAACACGATATATACATGTCTTTCAGATAGGTATTTGAGCTTCTTTGAAATATTGAGAGATTAGAAAAAAGTGAATTGTTTTCATCTAAGCAACATACATAATTTTGATTCCCAGCTATTTGTTCACAGATGATACATGAACATACAGGCTCAACTCAAGAAAGAAAACAGTGCTTATTTTGAACCTAGGATAGATTAATCTGTCATTGTGTATTAAAGACAGTGTGGTTGTTAGTGAACTTTTTATTAAGCATTGGCAAAGAATAAATACCTTTAACAAGGTGTTTTTATTCAGATTTAATGAACAAACCAACACCGGAGACATGAAGCAATTGAGTATTTACCAGGGAATTCTTGATGAGTTTTTAAAGGGGTTTCAAGCTTAAAAAAGGATTGTTAATCAAAATGAAGCACCTTTTCTGACAGGACTTTGTGAAATATTGGCAGAGTTGGTGTTATGTGCGTTGTGTGATGTGAGAGGTACTTGAAAGCCCTGTTTGCCACAAGTACCCAACCTATAATGGCATTACTACTCATTTGTGCAGAATGTGAATTGCCAACATTGTCAAATCATTTCTTAGGTTTCATAAAAGAAGGGTGATGATTTCATCTCCAGAAGAATACCTACGAACACTTTGGCTGTTATTACCTGAGAGGGATGTTATCTGTGGCTCAAGAATTTTTCCCCACTGTGGGTAGAAATAATTACTTGGCTTACTTGTTAGATTTGAGGGCACAGAGACCAGAACTAAGTGAAAGAATAATGTCAGTTAAGTTTGGAGTTAGTTTAAGGGTTCTTAGCCCTGAACTGTCAGAAAACTAATTGGCACTGGACCAGTTTCAAGAACTAGAAAGATTGATACTAGTCTGAAGGTGCTTAGTCATAGAGCCAGGAAGAGGAAACCCTGTATGTTGGTCTTTTGAAAATGTAAAGGTAGAAGACAGGGTGAATACATGCAGGGAAAAAAGTCTTGCCTCCAGGACCCTGATGTACCATTGCATGCAGAATAGAAGTTGACAGGATACTGACCACGTAAAACAAGGAGGATGTTACTGTTGGTGCTCCAGTAAATTAGGACAGAAAGAGATATACCAAATGGCAGGTCATTTGTAGGATGGAGAATGTTGGAACTGCAGATGGGAAGCAAGTGTTGCCTCGTCTTCCAATTAATTAGAAAGAGGGACATCTCCCT
The DNA here is from genome assembly GCF_046562875.1 of Panthera onca. Classification (NCBI taxonomy): domain Eukaryota; kingdom Metazoa; phylum Chordata; class Mammalia; order Carnivora; family Felidae; genus Panthera; species Panthera onca. Next base: position 100,997,062 of record NC_138357.1, read on the forward strand.
GGCTCAGCTGGTAGAGCATGTGACTCTTGATATTGGGGTTTTGAGTTGAAGCCCATGTTGGGTACAGAGATTACTTAAAATTAAAAAAAAGAAATAAAGGGAGAAAGTGATAGGGAAAAATTATCTCTGGACACAAGTTAAGGATAATTGTACTCTAAGGTCAGTCATTAAATTCTGTAGAATTAGACAATATTCTCCACAAACCTAGAGTAATGGTTGTTTTATAAATTTTACTTCTTACTGTGATTAGAGGAGTAAGGGAGATTGGCAGAGAAGTAGGATGATACAAGATTTTATAGAAGGAACAAAACATTGGGAGCCAGGATTTGTGGGCTTTGTGGTTTGTCCCTTTCATTGACTAGTTGTGGTATTTACGCATTATATTTTAGGTCTTAAGAGAACCTTGGGACTCAAAAGAACATATATCTCATCTCCTTGATTTTAGAAAATCATGATGAGAAGGAACATTGAATTAGGTAAGATAGCCTCCACAAGTAAATAGTATTCTCATTGTAATAGTGCCCATAGGACACCCAGGTGGAAATTTAAAATAGATTTCTATTTAAAAGGCCTTTAAAGAGAGGAAGGGGATTACCTGTGATTTTGGAACTTAAGTATATGTTAGATGTATGCTGCTATCCATTATTAATAAGATTTTGTGCATTTCTTTACATTTCCTTGACTGCAGTGTAATAACATAAAACGCCTGAGTTTCTTTTTTAACTTCAGAATGCATCTTCTAAGTGCCAAAGCTTATCATAAGTGCTCAACAGATACTTATTTTATTAATGCATAAATACCAATTTAAAGGAGAATTGAGGAATGGATATTCTTGTATTTACTTTGACAAACCAAGTAGAAAGAATTTATACAGAAGAAACATTATAAGAGCCTTGATTAAGGCAGTGATTATATGAGTAAACTGAAAGCATGAATTCATACAGCTAACACTGTTTTAACTCTATATGACAAGAACAAATAATTACTAATAGGATCCCAAACATAAGGATTCAAACAGAAGACATTGTGGACTGTATTGCTGTGACAAAGAAGAAACTTCTTTAGGAATTAAGGGGACATAAAAACATTCTCAAATGAAGGAGAACTAAGATATTTGTTAGCAATTCTACACTTAAAGAGTGAACTGAAGGAAGTTGTCTAAACAAAAAAAATGACAGAAAAAGGCTTGGAGTGTCAGAATGGAATGAAGAAAACTGAAATAGGTAAAAATAAATAATAATAATGGACTGGCCTTCTCGTTAGTTTCTTAAATGATACTTTATGGTTGAATCAAAAGTTGCACCACCACCTGATGTGGTACTTAATGGACGTAAAAGAAATAGTAAAGATAATTTTCAAAGTGTGGATGTGACCTAAATGGAAGAAAAATACCTGTATTTCATTTGAAGTAGTACGAAAGCAAAACCTATAGATTGTGAAGTTATATATGTACATTTTATTACCTAGAGCAGCCATTAATTACACTATACAGAGAGAGACACTTAAAAATACTACAGTAAATACAACATTAAAAAATTTTTTGCATAACCCAAAGGAAGGTAGGAAATAAGAAACAGAGGAGCAGAACCAGAGAAAAAAAGCAAGAGTAATAAAATGGCAAACTTGAGCCATAACATGTTAACAATTACCCTAAGTATATGTGGTCTTCATAAGATAATTACAGTTATTGGCAGAGTGGGTGAAGGAAAGATGATCCACCAGTATGCTATCTAGATGAACTCACTTCAACTACAATGATAGAGGTGGAAGTAAAAGTTAGAAAAAGATCTGCTGGTATGTATTAAAGCAGGAGTGGCTAAACTAATACCAGATATGTTAGACTTCAGAACAAAGAAAATTACAGAAACAGAGACAGATTTTACTTAATGGCAAAAGAGATATCACTCCTAAATGGGTGCTAGAACTCGTTGGAGCAGTATACACATCCACAATTATGGCTGGAGACTTCAGACGCCTCTTTAAGTAACTGATCAACTACACATAGATCATCAGAAGATCATCAGGGATATGGCACTTTTAACACTGTTACCCAGCAGGATCCATTTAATATTTATAGAACACTGAACGAGTGCAGAATACACAATGTGTTTAACTGATCCTGAAACATATGGTAAGGTAGACACTATTCTTGACCATAAACAAACCTAATCATTTTTTAAAATTGAAATAAAACACGGTATGTACTCAGGTCAAACTAGATATCATTATCAGAAGATAACAAGAAAATGTCCAAACACTTTGAAACTAACAAGACACTTTAAGATAATTCAGGAGTCTAAAAGGGAGTCTGAAGAGAAATCTTAAATTTTTTTAACATTTATTTATTTTTGAGAGACAGAGTGTGAGTGGGGGAGGGGCAGAGAGAGGGAGACACAGAATCAGAAGCAGGCTCCAGGCTCTGAGCTGTCAGCACGGAGCCCAATGGGGGGCCTGAACCAACACGCCGTGAGATCATAACCTGAGCCGAAGTCAGACACTTAGCTGACTGAGCCACCCAGGCAACCCTGAATACAAATTAAGAAAAAAACAAAACAAAACGTTGAACTGAGTGAAAATGATAATAAAATTAAAAAACTTGCAGTTGAGCTAAAGATGTGCTGTAGGGGAAAATGATAGTATTAAACGGATACATTTGAAAACAGGAGAAGTCTCCATAGTTTGAACTTGGACATCAGCAATTGAGAAAAGAGAATGGCACTATAAACTTAAAGCAAGCAGGAGAAATGGGATATAGGAGCAAAAACAATGAAAGTGAAAATAATACAAGAACTCAGTGAAGAAAAATGACTCAAAGGTGAATAAATGATAAAACTGACAAAACTCTAGCATTACTGACAAAGAATAAAGATAAAAATTACCAATATCAGGAATGCCACTAAAGATTGTGAAAACATCAGGAGGAAAATGAGGGAATACTATGAAAAACTCAAAAGTCCTAAATTTGACAATATCGATGGAAGACTCACGCTCCTAAAACCTTTGTAACAAATAAGAATACCTTGGGAGGAATGCCTGTGCCTGATTGAAGATTTTTTTTTCTTTTTTTTTTTTTTTTCAATATATGAAATTTATTGTCAAGTTGGTTTCCATACAACACCCAGTGCTCATCCCAAAAGGTGCCCTCCTCAATACCCATCACCCACCCTCCCCTCCCTCCCACCCCCCATCACCCCTCAGTTTGTTCTCAGTTTTTAAGAGTCTCTTATGCTTTGGCTCTCTCCCAGTCAAACCTCTTTTTTTTTTTTTTTCCTTCCCCTCCCCCATGGGTTTCTGTTATGTTTCTCAGGATCCACTTAAGAGTGAAACCATATGGTATCTGTCTTTCTCTGTATGGCTTATTTCACTTAGCATCACACTCTCCAGTTCCATCCACGTTTCTACAAAGGGCCCTATTTCGTTCTTTCTCATTGCCACGTAGTACTCCATTGTGTATTTAGGCAGGTGCAGGTGTAGGTGTAATCTAAGTGATCAGCAGGATGCGCGGTGAGCCCAGCGTCCTCCTACGCCGCCATCTTCCCTCCTTCTTGAAGATTTATTATATAGTGATGCTAATCAAGATTGTTCGGTGTTTGTGGAAGGATAGAATAAAGAATTAAAAAAAAAATGACGCAAATACAGGCAACAGATTTTGGACAGAGTTGTAAAAGCAATTCATTGGAATAGGATGATCTTGTCAGCAAATGGTCCTAGAGCAGCTGGATAATCATAGACCAGAAAAGAATAAAACTTGAATTAAATCTCATACTTGATTAAACAGTTACTTCAAATTGAATCCAATACTTAAGTGTAAACAGTAAAACTCGAAGTTTTTTGGAATAAAACAGAGGAGACGGTCTTTGGGGTCCCGAGCTTGTTGAAGAGCTCTTAGTAATGCCATGAAAAGCATAATTCATGAAAATGTTAAAAATTGATAAATTTGACTTCATCACAATATAAAATAAATTGATTTGTCAATTACCCTATAGAAGATGAAAATACAAACCTTACATGAAATAACCATTAGAATACATAAAGAACTCTCAACATGTAAGAAAAATCATCCAATTAAAAAATGGGAAAAGCATATAGCAGCACTTTATCAAAGAGGATATATAGGTGGTAAATAAGTACATGAAAATATGTATGTTCAGCATCACTAGCCATCAGAGAAATGGATGAAGACCTCAATGAGGTATCACTACATGCTTAACAGAAGAGCTAAAGAAAAGGATTTTTTTTATAGATGCTAGAGTATGCTGAGAAACTGGATGTGTCACCCATTAGTGATAGGAATGTAAATTTTGAAAATTCTTTGGCAGTTTCTTAAAAAAAATGCAAATCCTCTAAGATCTAGCAATTGCACTCTTGGGCATTGATCCCAGAGAAATAAAATTATACATTGACACAGAAAGAGTATGATTGTCCATAGCAGTTTTATTTGTGTTAGTCCAGTCATGGAAACAATCAGAATGTGCTACAGTAGGTGAATGTTTAAGATGGGTATATGCATACCATGGAATACTGCTAAGCAATAAAAATAATCTATTGATAAGCGTATATTGGATTGATTACACTGAGTTGAGGGGGGTTGGGAGAGAATACAGCCTCGCGTGATTACACACTTAATTCCATTAATGAACATTTTGGAAATTATTAACTTACAGGGATGGAAAACAATTTAATGATTGCCACAGGTTAGAAATTTTGTGGAGAGGGCATGGGTGTGGCTGCAAAGGCAGAGTGGATGGAAAATAGTTGTGGTAATGGACTTTTTGTGTCTGGGTTGCATTGCTATTAGACACATCCACACACAGGTTAAAATGACAGGTCTACACATACATGTACCAATGTATGTGTCCTGGCTTTGAAATTGTACTATATTTAAGACGTAACTTGAGGAAACTGTGTAATGGGTACAGGAAACCTCTCTGAATTATTTTGGTAACTTCTTGTGAATTTATAATTATTTCAAAGATAATGGCAAATAATTGTTTTTATATAGTGCTGAATTCTACTTGCTAATATTTGTTAAGAAATTTGCATCTGTATTCATGAGGGATATTAGTCTGTAGTTTCCTTGTTTTTCCTATCTTTTTCTAGTTTTACATGTTAAGGTAATACTGGCCTAATAAAATGAGTTGGGGAGTGATTCTCATCTTGTTTTCTTGAAGACTGTAACTTTGCTGTTAATGCTATAAATATTTCATAGATCTCTGCAGTAAGATGATCTGGGCCTCAAGAAAACTTTGTGGCTTTTAGATTAGGCATTCAGTTCTTTTAAGGTCCACAGGACTCTTCATGTTGTCTCTTTCAACGTTTTTTTTTATTTATTTTTGGGACAGAGAGAGACAGAGCATGAACGGGGGAGGGGCAGAGAGAGAGGGAGACACAGAATCGGAAACAGGCTCCAGGCTCCGAGCATGTTGTCTCTTTCATCTTGGTTGAATTTAAGGTTTTTTTTTAATGTTTTTATTTATTTTTGAGGCAGAGAGAGACAGAGCATGAGCAGGGGAAGGGCAGAGAGAGAGGTAGACACAGAATCTGAAGCAGGCTCCAGGCTCTGAGCTGTCAGCACAGAGGCTGACGTGGGGCTCGAACTCACAGACTGTGAGATCATGACCTGAGCTAAAGTTGGACGCCCAACTGACTGAGCCACGCAGGCACCCTCATCTTGGTTGAATTTTAGTAGCTACTGGTTTTTAAGGAATTGTTTCATTTCTTTTAAGTTGTGGCATTTATGAGCATAAAACCATTGTTAGTATTGTCTCAGTCTCCTTTTTAAAGTCTTTGGGATCTACACTGGTCCTCTCCTGTTCCATTTCTGTTATTGATGGTTTGTATCTTCTCTTTTTATTATCACTAATGCTAGAAGTTTATAAATTTAATTTTTTTCAAAGAATAACTTTATGTTGATTATCTCCATTTCTTTGGTTTTCAATATCATTTATTTTTGCCCTTTATTATTTCCTTTTTCTTCCTTTGGATTTATGTTCTCTTTCTTTCTCTAATGTCTTTGGAAGCCACAAATTTAGCAGAGTGGTGCCTGTGACAGTAAAAGAGTATCATGAAGAGTTCTTGTGATAGAATTGCTTTGTGTCTTCACTGTGCTGGTTACATGAAATACCCACATGATAACATGTCTGAACAAAATACACGTGGGGGGTGGGGAGGAGAACTGCCTGTAAAACTGCTGAAATCTGAGTAAGATTGTCTTACTGACAATTTCTTGTTTGTGATACTGTGCTGTAGGTATGCAAGATGGTTCAATTGGGGAAAACTGGGTGAAGAATACAGAGCATTTTTTTGTAAGATTTCTTGAAAGAGCATGTGAATCAACAATCATTCAAAATAGGAGGTGTAAAAAAGGATGGCAAAATAAAGATAGTCTCAGTCATTCAAAAGCTGGGATCATTAATTACCAGTACCTTCTATACCAATGTAGATTCTAAGGGACATTCTGCTGGCTGAAGTAAACTTATTCTGGATAGAAAAACCAAGCAGGCAAGAATGAATAAACTTCTCTAATAATGTTTTTTTTTTAATGAGTAAATAAAAACACAACTGCTTGTTTAAAGTAGCTATGAATTGTGTGGAATCTGCCATGTGTAGAAGTATAAGAATTAACAATAGCGAAAAACAAAGGTGGAATAGAGAAATAAAGGAAAAAAATAAGATAACAGGATGCTAGAGTGCATGTTAAACACTTTGGTTAAAAGACAAAAATTGCTATACTGAGGGAACATAGCCATGTGATCAGAAGAAAATCTCCTTACTTATGACAACACAAATAGGTTGTAGGATGCATGAAAACACAAACCAAAAGAATATTTATATGGCTATATTAATATCAAACATTGGGGACTTTCAGGCAAAAAAAATACTGAGAGATAAAGGACATTTCATAATGGTAACGTGGGGGAAATTAATAGGAATATATAAGAATATAAAATTTGGATGCACTTAATATTAGATCTTCAAAGTAGGTAAAGCAAAGTTGACAACTATGTGGAGACCTAGGCAAATCAAGAATCACAGTGGATATTTTAACACATCTCTTTCAGTAACTGGTAGAACATGCAGGTAACGAGGCTGGGATATACCAGCTCCCAGGAGTGTGGAAGGAAAGGTATGTGGGAGGAAGGGTAATAAACCAGTAAGAAAATGCCACATCTGTTCTCTCTAGCTGATAGTCAGCATTCTTAGACATATGGCTGGTTACAGTTTTGAAAATTGTCTAGACTATTAGCCATATTTAATGTGACAAGCTTTGTATATTGTAAGGAAAAATTAAACGCTACAGTTAAAAAAAAAATCTTGCCTGTGCAGTCTCCTTTAGCTATATTCCTATATTGGCTCACTTACTCTTGAACCTATTATAATTTGCCTTCTACCTTTACTCCCCAGAATTTTTCACGTTCACCTCACTGTATTCTTTATGTTGTTAAGCTCAAAACTTCTTTTTTTTTAAATTTTTAATGCAACTAAAGTTGTGAAATCATGTTGGTTTCCGGCGTACCGTGAGTTGACAATTCTATACATTTCTCAGCCCTCGCTGTGAAAAGTATATTCACCATATGGCATTATGCCAATCTTATTAAATGTATTCTCTCTGCTGGACTGTACATCTCCATGACTTAATGATTTTATAACTAGAAATTTGAGTCTCTTATTTCATCTATTTTGCCCATCTCCTACCCCCTTCCCTCTGACAACCTTCAGTTCATTCTGTGTGTGTCTGAGGACTGTTGCTGTGTGTGTTCGTTTAGTTTCTTAGATTCCATATATAAATGAAATCATAGGGTATTTGCCTTTCTGTGTTTGACTTATTTAGCCTAATACCCTCTACGTCTGTCCTTGCTGTCAAAAATGTGAAGGCCTTACCTTTTTTTATGGCTAATACTCCATTGCGTTTGTATGTGTGTGTACATGTATTTATATAGAGAAAGTACTTAAACACCTCAACACCAAAAAAAATACTTCAAGTAAAATGTAGGCAGAGGACTTGAATAGACATTTTTCCAAAGAAGACCTACACAGGTACAACAGGCACATGAAAAGATGCTTAGCACCACTAATCATCAGGTAAATGCAAATCAAAACCTCACTGAGGTATTACCTCACAACACTCAGAATGGGCTAGTATCAAAAGGATAAGAAATAAACAAATATTGGAGAGGTTGTGGAGAAAAGGGAACCCTCCTGTACTGTTGGTGAGAATGTAAATTGGTAAAAAAAAAAAAAAAATACTGAGGAAAGCAGTAAGGAGGCTCCTCAAAAAATAGAAATACCATACAGTCCAGTAATTCTACTGGGTATTTACCCAAAGAAAACGAAAACACTGTCTCAAAAAGATACATGCACTCCTATGTTCACTGCGGCATTATTTACAGTACTCGGGGTATGGAAGTAAACCCAGAACTTTTTAGTTGTCATCTTACTTCATCTCTCAGTCATATTTGACAAAGGTGACAATTGCTTCTTGCTTTCAGCTCTCTACCCTCTTAACTTTTAGAATTTCACAGTCTATTCATTGTTGGGTTTTTCCCTTTTTTTCGCTCAACATTCCTTCTAAATATCCTGGTGGTCTTTCTTTTTCATCCAGTCATTAATTGTTAAGTTCTTCAGAGTGCCATCCTAGGCTCTTGTCTCTATTCCTGACTCATTCCATCTCTGCTTGTTTTTTTTTTTTTTTTTTTTTTTTTTTTTTTTTTTTTTTTAATGTATGACTTTAGTTACAATAAAATGCTGGCAAATCTAAAATGTTTGTGTTTTTAGAAATTCAGACCCTAATATCTAGGTGTGTCCTCCTTTATGCCTTTGCTTGAATGTCTCCTAAGAATCTCAGGCTCAACGGAAACCATGTTTAAGCCATCATCAACCTGGCTTTTGCAGAAAATACTGCCACCATTCACTCAGTTAATCAAGTTGACAATGTGGGAGTCAATGTTTATTCCTTTATGTCCCTGAATGCTTCTCAGTTTTCAGTCAGTCATCTTGTTCTATCAGTTCTCCGTTTTAAACATCTCCGGAATCTCACTGCTTCTGTCTTTTCTGCTAGCTCTTTAGTTAAATCATTTTGCCTGATATACTGAAATTGCCTCTTAACAAGGTTTGTAACTCTAGAATTATTCCCCACCTCATTTTAATCTGTTCTCCCCAGTACATTCACATTTGTATATCTGATGTACAATCTGATTACTAATGTAAATTAATTATTAAATCAATGTAACTTATTTACTTAATTCCTTTCACTGGTTTTCCAATGTCTTTAGGATAAATTCCAGGATCTTTAACACTGCTGACAAGGAATCCCTCATAATCTAAACCCTGCCTATCATTAAACCTTCATCCCATTGATCATACTTGAGTCTCTTTTGCATTCACCATTCTCTTGTCATTGTGGAATTTTTTCAGTTTTTGAATGATTTCCTGCCTTGCTGACTCTTCCTATAATACTCTTCACCTTTATCCCTTGACCCATGTAATTACCACAAATCCTTTAGCTCCATGTTCAAAGAGAATTTTCTTTGATAAAATGTGTTCCTCTATCGTATGCTTCTATAAAACGTTATATGTATGCCTGTAGCTCCCACCCCCCTTTTTTTGAGTCATACTTTTGGTTATTTGTCTAGTATCTATCTTTTCCACAAAAACAGAAATTATGAGGATAGTAGTATTCCCAGCACCAGGAAAAATGTCTAGGGGCACCTGCGTGGGTCAGTAGGTTAAGCATCTGACTCTTGCTTTCAGCTCAGGTAATGATCTCATGGTTCTTGGTATTGAGCCCCGTGTCAGGGTCTGCACTGACAGTGTGGAACCTGTTTGGTATTCTCTCTCTCTCTCTACCTTTCTCCCGCTCATACACTAGGGCGCACTCTCTCTCAATATAAGTAAACATTTAAAAAATGAAAGAAAAAAGTGTCTAGAATAAAGTAGGTGCTTAATTAATGTTTGAATGAATTACTGAAATCAATAATTTGACACCAAATACTAACTGAAGTGCTATACATAAAAATGAAGGAAGGCAGGGGAGCCGGGGTGGCTTAGATGGTTTAGCCACCCACTTTGGCTCAAGTCATGATCTCACGAGTCGTGAGATCAAGCTTCTGTCCGGCTCTGTGCTGACAGCTTAGGGCCTGGAGCCTGCTTCCGATTCTGTGTCTAAGTCTCTCGCTGCCCCTCCCCTGTGCAAAAATAAACATTAAAGTAATTTTTTTTAAAGTGAAGCAAGGCAAAGAGGAGAATTAAGATCAGGGAGTATAATTTTAAGAGAAGTTTAGAGAGGGATTTCCTTTGAGGTGACCTTGAACAAAGGTCTGGTTAAAGAGGAGTGAGACTTAGAATATCTCTGAAGGATCAGCTAATGAAAATATCCCAAGGTGGGAATAAGTTTGCAATGTTTAAAGACAAAAAACGTCAATCAGTGTGATGAGAGAAAAAGAAGCAAATGTGTAGGAAGTGGCATGGGAGAAGACAGGAGAAAAGTTTGAGGGGCATACTACTCAATGCCTTACAGGCTGTAGTAAGGGCTTTTGTTCCAAGGATCATGAGAAAGCCACTGTAGAGATTTGGATGTGAGACCGTGACATGATCACCTGTGTGTGTGTGTGTTAAACACCTTAATACCTTGGCTCATCTAGACTGGGGAGGGAGACAGTGTTAGATTCCGATAGGAAAATAAGATTTGTTCTTTTCATTGACCCAAGTATAACTTCACTGATGTAATAAATTTTAAAAGTTCAGGGATCTGGGTAAATTTTTTTACCATCTCAACACTTACAGCACAGCATATAAGAGAATTTAATGAGGGAACATGTTTTATTATTTTCAGTCTTACTGTCGCATGGATGCCATTGGGTTTTCCTCAGTTATCTTTACCCCAGAATACTCAGAATTTGACATAATACACTTTGTTATAAAACGTGGATAACGTATAAAACAGAGTCCTGTGATACGTAATCATTACATAACAAAGGAACTTTATTTGGAGGTTTTCCATAAGATGGAATTATATAGCAACAAGGTAATATTGATTCATACCTTAGATTTTATGCACCTTACTGATTTGTAACCAGCCTAATAGTTTGTTTATTTTACTAGCTTATATGCCCATAGTAAATAAAATTGTGCATGTGGATAGGACAAAATTGTTCTTTATTACAGGAAAAAAAGTCAGTTTCCAGGATGTTCAATGATGGCATGAAGAGCTATAAATTGTAGATGGTAAGGAAAATTATTTTTCTGGGCTGCTCAGGATTATTAAATGCCGTCGACTGAATTATTTAGAGAATACACATTTTATTATGGAGTTTGTAGATTGACTGTTAAGAAATGATAGTATATAACTTTTTACTTTTTAACTTAATATGAATGATCTAAGGTCTACTAAGGTTTTTAAACAGTTATCGAAGTATAATTGTTATATAATAAACCATACATGTTTAAAATCTACAACTTGTTGGGGCGCCTGGGTGGCGCAGTCGGTTAAGCGTCCGACTTCAGCCAGGTCACGATCTCACGGTCCGTGAGTTCGAGCCCCGCGTCGGGCTCTGGGCTGATGGCTCAGAGCCTGGAGCCTGTTTCCGATTCTGTGTCTCCCTCTCTCTCTGTCCCTCCCCCGTTCATGCTCTGTCTCTCTCTGTCCCAAAAATAAAATAAACGTTGAAAAAAAAAAAAAAAATTTAAAATCTACAACTTGTTAAGTGTTGTTATCTCTAAGCTCCATGAAACCATCAGCACAGTCAACATAGTGGACGTAACCATTATCTCAGAAATTTCTTCACGACTCTTTGTATCCTCTCCAGTCTGTCCCTCATCCCTCCCTTCACTAGGCGACCACTAATCTGCTCACATCACTATGGGTTCATTGCATTTTCTACAGTTGTATCGGTGAAATCAGGCTGTATGATGCTTTTGTTGAGCTTCTTTTAATTAGCCTTACTGTTTTGCCCTTCACTCATGTTGTTGCACTTAACAATAGACGAGTCCTTTCCATGACACAGTAGGATTAGATGTTATAGCTATACTTCAATTTCTTCACCTCTTCACATGATGAAAATGTGGGTTGTTGAAAGTTGGGGCCATTGCAAATATGGTCCTTTGAAAATATATATATAACTTTGTTTTAATGGTCATCTGTTTTCATTTCTGTCAGAAAGGAAAGGATGGCTCTTGAAGTATATTTACCTTTTCAAGAAATTGCCAAACTGCGTTTGAAAAGGATTTTTACAGTTTCACATTTGCATTGGTAATGTGTAAGAGTTCCAATTCCTATTCTAAAAGTCTTTGTATATCCTTTGTATCTCTCTCATGTTTTTGTTTGTCATAATAATTTCATATCAGACCCTCTCACTAATAATATCTCACAGCCATTAATTGTTCAAAAGATGTCAGGCATTGTGCTAAGTGTTTGACGGTCATTCTCTTACTTAAACCTCATAGCAAGAAAGCCGAAGAGTGATAATTATTCTGATGTGGCAGAAGAGTAAACTGAGCATAAGTACCTTGCCCTATAAAACCTTAGTGTTAAGTCCTGGATCAGCATTTTGAACCCAGGTTGTCAGATTTTGGAGACAATAACATTAACTAGTGGGCTGTGTTCTCCCATCCTCTTGACCAGAGCTTGTAGCATGGACCCCTTTGATACCTGCTGAAGCCTAAAGCCCTAACACCTTAAGGCCTTAGACATGTGGCAGAGCCTATCTGAAGTATATTTCAATATACAAAATAACATAATTAAGATTATAACAGAAACCATTTGAATTGAAAGTGTTGTAAATATTTTAAAAGTTAAATAATACTATACGTACTTCCTTATTCACACATTAAATAAAACACTATAGTGGTAGACTTAATAATAACCATAATTTCAAGATGAGGATGAATCCAAAAAATATTGCAGGATATATACAGCATCTGTATATATATAAAGATATATACAGCATCATTTCAAAATGATATGAAAATTAGTGACTTTACTAGGGACAGAAAATTATAGATATTGCTAATGCTACTGTGTTTGTAGTCTATGGACGTAAATGAAAATGATGCTACGCTTATGTTAGAGGCTGATGAAAATGAAGATGTAATATGTCTCTCATCCAGTTTAGCAGACATTTGAATTTTATCCATAGACCATTGGATCCTAAGTTTAGAGATAGTGCTCTTGTGCAAAAGCTCCATGAAAATAGGATCCATATCAGTTTTTATATTCTCCATATGACCAGTTGTTAGTATGGTGCAGTGCCCGAAACAGGTTCTACTGGATGAGTGATGAATGGAATACAGTTTCCAGAGCGTGCACTGCGCATTAGCATTTAACAATGAACGACACCTATGTGCTGTCCGGTCTCAAGAACTAATAGTATACCAGGAAATACAGAAAATGAAATAGTCATGTGACTCTGGTCAAGTTACTCAACTGTTCACAGCCTCCGTTGCCTCCCATATCATTGTGTATAAAACTGTCATCTTCATGGGTTCAGTTTGATGATTGAATGAGAGCATCTGTATAGTAAGTGATAGATGTAAATGGATACACATACATGTGTGTATATGTGTGTATATATGCATGTGTGTATATATATGTATATGTGGGTATATGTGTATATATATATATTTTTTTCTCTTGTGTATGTGAGAACACAGCCTACCACCTTCTGTTGTATAAGCTTTTGCCATTATTATGATGAAGACGAAGTACAAGTTGCTATGAAATTGCATAGCAGGGGAACATAATTTTGTCTAGGGGATGAAAAATACCTCACATAGCAAATTACGTTTCAAGCTGATAAGTGAAGATTGGATGGAAGGTAGGCAATCACAAGTGAGGGGAGCTTATGGAAAGGGGAAACAGAACAAGCAATATCTGAGACAGAAGGAGCACAGTGGTTTAGAGGAACAAAAGGAAGTTGGCTGTGGCTGGTACAAGTGGGAAGGCAAGAGTTGAAGCTGGAGAGGTGATCAGACGCTATGGGCAGAAACGAAACCACCTGATATTTGTTTATGCTGGTCATAACCGCTAAGGTAGATACGCTAACTGCAAAAGTGATTTTTTTCTAAAAATTATAATTGCAAACCAGCATTCTCACAGTTGTTACAGAATGATGTGTATATTATTTTTGAGAAACTTTGGTGGGTTCAAAGGAGCTCAGTTTGTTTTCCTGTTTTTTCTCTGGCATTTATAAAGCAAACACTGTAAACCCTAAACTACCGGTTATTATGTATGTCCTGATATGTAGGGATGATTGGTGTGTGTTACATAAAAATAAAATGGAGTTGGAATAGCTAAGATGTATATATACATACATACACACAGACAGACACCCTTTAGGGAACCACTTGGTCAGAACAGTGACCTTGGCATATATCTCATACATGCTAAATGAACTATTGCTTATACTTTTCGTCATGTAGCTCCCAATAAGCTCTTGACTTTTTTGTGGGGCTGGGGGATGGTTTTTGTTCAGAGCTGAATGCCTGCTAGATGACTGAAAGGGGAACAAGATTTCCTCAATTCCCCCCTTTATTTTTAGCAGGAAAAAACTTAATTTTTTTCTTTTTTGTCATTTGAAACTATAAATATTAATTTACCAAGAAAGGCATACTGACAACTTTTAAATACAATTGCCATCGTCCCTACAGTATTAATTTTAATTAAAGAAAGTACTGATTCATGCATGGGTATCTTGAAAACGCAAACTCCATTCTCCTGAAATGACACTTACTTACTTGGTAAATAAGTTATGTGTGAGCGTCAGCTAATTTAATATCCTACTTTCTAAAGAAAGCTTTTTAAGTAAGTCAGAATATCAAGTGTAAAGTCCACTCTTGGGAGAAACAAACAGACGCAGTTTAAATGTCTACAATATGCAAAATAAATATTTTCTTGAAAAACAACTCTTACTAGAAAAATTTCCATAGAATCACAGGGGCAAATTCCATTTCAGAAAGTGCATGCTCTATTTTGTAATAAAGCAGAGACATGGAGCTGAGCCCACAGCATCCTCGTTTCAAAAAGTACAATGAGAAAAGAGAGTTTTTCCCCTTAAAAGGCTGTGAAGATAAGTGAAAATCAGCCGGAATTCTGTGAATAATATGATGTGTGGCAGAGGAGCTCTCCTCTTGGTATAGTTAGGGAAAGATTTTAATCCAAAGGCTTTGCATCTGTACAGAGGACCGAGTAGATCCTGAAAGAGATTTGCAGATCCGCTGTTTTTTTAGGCAGGAAGAATGCTCGTTAAATGCAGAACGCTGCTCTGGCTCATGTGTTTGCTCCGAGGTGTAGGTTTTGTTCGACTGACGTATCAGATAGTCAGAGTGGTTACCACACCGACGTTGTGGCAGCTGCATAATAAATGACTGAGAGAATCATGTTAGGCATGCCCACCTAACCTAACTTGAATCATGCGAAAGGGGAGCTGTTGGAATTCAAATAGACTTTCTGGTTCCCAGCAGTCGGCAGTAATAGAATGCTTTCAGGAAGATGACAGAATCAGGAGAAAGATGCTGTTTTGCACTATCTTGATTTGTTACAGCAGCCAACTTATTGGCATGATGGAGTGACAGGAAAAACAGCTGGCATGGAAGGTAGGATTATTAAAGCTATTACATCATTATGAATACAATTAGAAGCTGACCATGACAAAGCATATGTTTGAACAAGCAGCTGTTGGTAGCTGGGGTTTGTTGCCGAGCTCTTCAAACTCTGCAAACAGTGTTGCTTTTACAGAAGGGATTTTAACATTTCCTTGTGCTGCGTTAGATTTTTGGGGGGTGTGCTTGCCTCCAATCTCAAGAAAACACTTCTGGGATAGAAATCTGTGTTAGGAGATTTTAGAATAAAGTGTTTTTCAAGAGTCTGGGTTTCTCCAGGTAGATGATGACCGGGGGGGTGGGGGTGGTTGGGGGGAATCTATGGGGAAATCTACCCCGACTCAGTTATCTGCTATTTAGTTACAAGAAATGATTGATCTATTGGCATGTTCAGATATTGACAGAAAGGAGAATGTATAGAATGTTTGGATAGGTTGAAAATTGTTACACTTCGTTCCTGTTTTATAAGGAGTTTGGCTGTCAGTCTTTTCTCCTCATCAGTTTCTAGCTTTTGACATTTATTCAGTCATTCTGCATTCTATAAAGAAAATACATCAATATCTCCTGCAGGGTTTTTCAACAACTCCAGCATCTGTTTCGGCTATTGAACTGTATTCACGTTTTGCCAAGTTGATGTCGACCCAGCTGGTCTGTCATTTCTCGCTTGATTACTGCTCTTAATTTCTCTGTATCAGCTTGTTTCAGATAGGGCTTTTTGAAAGCTGTTAATGAAAAATGACAGAAAATGATAAATGAGTGAAAATTGGAGCATTTATTTATTTAATTATGTTGAGACCTTAATGAGTTTTGTCGTGCATTCTCCCTTGCCTGCGTACAATTTTTAGCACCCTTGTGCTGTTTTGCAATATTTCTTTCTCATACAGTCAGTGGATTGCACTTATAAGTACTTTTAAACAAATGAAGCATGAGCCTGGACTGTATCTGGCTCCAAAAATAAAGTTTTTGGGAAAAGAGGAACAATTTAAGCTTTTTGTGGAAACTAGGCATCGTTTCCATATTCTATCTTCAGACGCTGTCATGGGGATTTGTCACTGACTATATATCGGACCGAACATATTGAAATAATTTTTGTCACCACTAAGGTAACACAAAAATAAAACATTCAAAGCTGTTTTTAACAAGTGATTGTTTAAAACACATGTCAAATAATATAGAAATAGATTTTCCTGAGTGTGCAAAGCATGGTTGTTAATTATCTGTATAATACAGAATCTTTCAGCTCTTTGCCCAGTCTCTCCAATAACCTGAGTAGCTAAATCATCCAAGTTAATAGGCTATCATGTATGAACATCTAGTATGACGTTTTGATGTGTACGGTATTGCTCATATATGCTGTATCTTTTCTCTAGTAATTGTAATATCTCAGTCAGTGTGGTCAAGGAACACTACTGGCTGTTATGTAACTTTTTCCCCTGAATGTTAGTCCATGTTTTTCAATTACGTATTCCTCTTGGAAAGAGTGACTTAAAACAACATGTATTTACGTACTGGTGAATCAATTAGAAACTGATGGGCTAGATATACCACTTGGATTCCTCCAAATTAATTACTAACATAGGTTTTGAAAAATAGTCCTACGTGTAGAGAGTGCTTTTTAACCTTGAAGCATACCTAACTGTTGTTGAATCTATAATTCATAATACATACCTATAGCATGAAAGAAAATAGTTTTCTAGATGTCTAGCTTTAGCAGCAAACACGTTTTAAATAATGTGGTTCAGGCAACCTAATTATTTCCTGCTAATACTTCTGAGTGCTGTATGTGCTTTTGTACAGTCTGTTTCAGTACTTGTTTAATCTTTGGGAAGCTCAAAGACTGGTAGAGATTTTTGCGTCAGGTGACAGAGGGTTATTTCTTAGTTGGTTGACAAAAACCTGTGTCTATACTTTTGCCTAAAATACAGTTCTTTTCTGCCAATTTTATTTTCCAACTTCATAACCATTTTAAGTGACCATTCAAGTCTGGAAAAACTCTTTGACATTACATATTTTAGTAGGACTCTGCTTTTGTGAATTGTCTCCCTGTGAGAAGAATCCAAGCTTCCTGTTAGCCGCACGCTCCTGTTACCATAGTTACTTAAAAAAGAAGTTTTTCCTTTCAATGAAGATAGTGTAATTTAAATCAGCCCCTGGACTCCGCACACTGTGGTTTTTTTTGTTGTTAGTTCAGGTTGCTTCGTTTGTGACTGGGAAGTACTCTGGATTCGATTCCACTGATGAATGGAGAGGACAGACACTAGGTGGCACCAGCTGTTGATTATTAATGAAATCTTCAAGGCTTTGGGCCACACACCTGAAGAGCAGGCATACCCTTATTGCCGGATGCCTTTGTAAGAGTTGGAAAGGCTGGCCAGTCTCTCCAGCTCTGAGAGATGATTAGCCTGCACAGTGACAAGACCACGTGAGGTCTGCAAATCCCAGTTGCCTAATTCTCTGTTTTCTGAAGAGGTTTGTTGGGGGTGCGGGGGGGGGGGGGGGGGGGGGGCGGAAGAGGAGGAAGAAACATGTAAGATCAGAGTGTGTGAAAAAGAGATGAGACAGGTGAAATGGATTGTAAACATTGAAATATTTTTTTACTATGGAATTCGTTACTTGTACTAATGTCTGTGGGTTTTACCTGATCCTCTACACACCTAGATTATTTTCTCCAAGGCGTTCATACTATAAAAACAACTGGAACAACTACTTGTATCGTTTAGTTAAAAAATCTAATGGGACATCATTTTTTTAAATTCAGTAACGTCCCTTGGTTCTTTTTTAATGGTGGTAAGTGTCCGTTTGAATTGTCCAGTGAAAATGCCCGCTTGTGATTGAGTTACCCACCTTCAGATGAAATGTATCGCTCTTCTTCCCAAAAGAGGTGCAAGGGGAGATGCTATCAGTTAACTATTCCAAAACTCAGAACATACATTTCTGTTCTCTCAGCCACTCGTTCTGTGACACTTGTTGTGCCAGCTCTGGCTAACTAATACACCTCCTATTCCTTGTTGATCAAATGACTCTTACCATGAAAATGTGTTGAATATTAGTGAAATGCTGTTTCTGCATCCATAAAAGTGACCGTGTGGAAAAAAGAGAAATACTCTTCAAAATCTTGTTCCCCAGAAGCTTTCTTTGCCCTCTTATTCTCTAGTCCTCCTGGCATCCAAGTTTTAAGAATGAAAAAGCAAATAAAAACAAACCACATAAGCATGTGTGCACACACCCAGAGACACACACACGTATTTGAGAAAGGAATCAAAACTCTTAAAAAAAAAAAAAAAAGAGAGAGAGTGCCAAGACGGCATTGAAAATTGGTCCTGGAGGTAACAAACTAAAATGAGCAAGAAGGAAAACAGTCCTTAATTAGAGTGGGGATATTAAATACCTCTTCACCCTGGAAATTTTTTTTGGAAAAATAATAGCAGTAATTTTCTTCCACTGGGAGCAAGTAAGCATTCTTGAGGTAGATGGACTGGTTTAGAATGAGGGGAAAGGTAGTATAGACCAGAGTTCCCCCAAGGTTCTAGGAAACAGTATGTGATTTGGTTAGTTAGCTCGATCATACTGTGGGATTTACTGAAGATTTTTATGATTTAGTGAAGATGGAGAAATGTTTTCCATTTGATATTTCACAGAGATTAATTAAATTACTAAATTATTCTGCCTTTGGTGCCTTAATTGAATCATCGTAAACCAGGAAGCAGCCTTTCACAGGACTATGATGTAGTTTTATTCGTTTGGCTCTATCTGATTTGGACCTAATTTCTCATAGTGTGCCCTGTAATTCTGATATTTGCCCTACTTGGTTTCTGAAATTTTAATACTCAAAACATGGAGGAAGATCAAAATAGTTTAGCTGGAGAGGAGAGCAAATAAATTGAATTAATAGGGTACCAAAGGATTATGACCACCTGGAAAATGCAGAGACCAAAATGATGAATTTTAATAGGAATAAGATCCTGCACTAAGGTTCCAAAATCAATCCAAGTACAGTATGTGAGAGAGTTAAAGCTTAACAATAATTCATTGACTAAGACTTAATGATTTGGTTGGCCTTCATTTCAGTGTCAGTCATAATCTCCTGTAGTATTGGAACAACAACAACAAAAAATCCAGCGATGTTGTTGGATATGTATCCTTTAAGGAAGGGAAGAAACAAGAGGGAACGCATTTTAGTAGGAAGTTTTTGTTGTTGTTTGTTTGTTTTTGTTTTTGGAGGAACATCATGGTCTCAGGAACTAAAACATTTGGGAGCGTGTTCTTTGAAAAATGTCTGGCTGGTGAGAGGCTCTAGGAGCTGTGACATTTGAGGGGCATTGAAGTTACTAGAAGAGGGAGAAAGGTGAAAGATGATTGAATGAACAAGAATAAAGAAAAGGTAAACTTTCTTCAAATATTAAATGGGCCATGATATGGAAGAGGGATTAGACTCATTTGTACCTCTGTGGTAGAACAAAAAAATGCTCTTCCAGTTAATTTTGTAAGCAGAGAAATGACTGCTCTGTGAAGTATGCTATGTACGCCTGGTTCGAAAAGTGTTCATTGCTGGGAGTTGATTTCCTGCACTAAAGAGCAATTGAAGAAGGAGATGTTTGATAGAAAGTTAATTTTAAGAATCTGTGTTTATGATCATTTCATGAAAACTGCGTTCCCCTTTTCCTGTCTTTCTTTCAGTGTCTCTCCTACTTCCCTGGACCCTCCAGGCTAGGGTCAGCAGAAGACGGCTCATGTGCCATACCTCGTCCTGTTTGGCCAGCTAGCTAAGAATGGCTTGTACATTTCTAAACAAGTTTTTAGAAGATGAATACTATTTTGTGACATATGAAAATTGCGTGAAATTTCAATTTAAGCATCTATTAATAAAGTTTTAGTGGGAGTTAGCCACAACCTATTTGTTGACATATTGTCTAAGGTGGTTTTCATGTCAACATAGCTGTGAGGTAGTTATGACAGAGGCCATATGGGCCACAAAGCCAAAAATATTTACTGCCTGGCCCTTGGTAGCAAAAGTTTGCTGGCCTCATCTCTCAACGATAAGAGAACTTCCCTTTTTGCTCATTAAGTCGAGTGGTAGAAACAAGCCGGTTCACAATTAAATATCCTCTGAAGACCATAAACAGAATTGCAACCACCTGAAGTAGTACAGTACTACGGGCATTGAAAAGCGATTCAGATACACAGCTCACAAGTTACCGATGGAATCGTTTTGGCTATTGATGTATAGAGAGATTTGCTTTGCTGAGGAATGTTTATTAATGTCAGCCAGAGAAAATTGGAGGTCTCTGCAGTTACTCACATCTGCTTTGCCGGGGCCTGGTGAATTTGCTGAGCTTATCTATTTAGTCAGATTCAGTTATTTTTATTGTTGCTCTTCAGATATTATGTGATTACAGTAGACTTCCTGAAAGTGCCCAAGTCAATGGGAAACAAGGTAAAGTGAGTGGAAATCACTTCCTGCAGGTATCCTTTCCCTCTTCATAGGTCTGTAAACTGTCTAGGCAGCTTTTGCCTTACAGAATTCTGGACAGGTTGTCATCTTTTAAAAAAGATGAAATTTCTCTTGATCAAATAGGGAATAGAGAGGATCAAAGAAGAGCAAAGTAAAAGTCTGGGCACTGCAATATACAAGAACAGTTGAAGCCGTTAGAAAGTGATTGATGAGGTATGGTAGAGTTAAAAGTTAGCAGTGAGATATTTAGATTACTCTGAACACGTGGATAGAAGAGAAGGGATTTTTTTTTTTCCAAATCATATGAGAAACCGTCATGAGATGCTAAGCATAGAATTAAAGGGATTCAGGATTTACCATCGTAAAAGGCAACCTCTGTATCTCCATGACCGTGAAACTAGAATCCCTGCATTTCTCCCCCTCCCCCCGCCCCCCCCTCCCCGGGGGCAGGGTATCACTTCTACTCACTGATAGCACTGGAAATTCCTCTGAAACCCATAGGATTCTTATTTTATTTCCATGAGGATGTTACTGAGCAGCTATCTTGTGATGCCTGTCTCTATGGTAACAGATACAAGGCTTAAGGGTCTGAAGGAAATTCTTCCTATTGGTTTAGGGATATGGAGCTATGAGGGCGGCTCAGCGAGGAAGAGGATAAAGCTCAGGGAAGGCAGAAGAGACAGTTGAGAAAAAACTGTCGTGAGGGAGCTGATTTGTGTGTGAAAACTATTTGATTTCCTCTTTATCTTAGAAGGAAATAGAAACCAACATGTTAGGTGAAAAAAGAAAAGATTCTTAAAAAGTATTGTTTCCATCCATCCAGTCAATTTTATGTAATTGTAGTCACACAAATCTTTTTCTTAGTTGGCTTGCTTTTCGCTTTACAGGAAAAGATTGCTTCGTGGCTGACATTGATAAAAGGAGGACTTCTACCCCTGGCAAATTTAGTTCTAGTTATTGCTATCAAAGATTTTGATATTTTTCTTGATTCCAAGGGTAAGAATATTGAGGTCTGGCTGGCATTCCTCATAAACACTGAGCTTCTCCGGGAATTAGCCAGGTACACGGTCCTTCCAAGATAGTCTTTTTAGGTCTCTTTCTACTAAAGACCAGTGATAGGTAAAACAAGCATATCTTGTTTTGAAAATGGAGCATTTTGCAGAGTGTGTTGGTAAGATTTTGTGTCTTATGTTTTGTGTGTTTTAAGTTAGAATATTAAAAGCAAACAAAATCCCCACAGGTTTAAAAGTAATTGGTTTTCCATTTATTTCACTTTTTCGTTGTCTTTTGGTCTAGCAAATAAGAACTCACTGTGTTTTAATTGTTTTAGAAAGGAGATAAATTTGACTCTCTTTGATTTAAAGTATATTTCAAGTTGTTATATAACAGAAAGAATTAAAATATTTGTGTAATTTAGAGGTCCTTCAGGAAAACATAAGTCACTGAGGGCAGAAATGGTTATCTGTGTAGCTCTTACACATAGTTCCTACATTAACACAGGTGTTGGTGCTTCATTTATCCTAAAGTCTTCATATATGTTAGGGTCAAAGGAAAAAACTAACAAAATAATAGCAAGGAAGCAAATAATCATAACTTGAAGGACAATTTAAATTTTGGGAGTTGGAGATAAATATACTTTGACTTATATTTTATAAATTAACAAATATTTATTATTAGGTCATAGTGCCTTAAAGCTTTAATTGATTTAAGTCTTTTTATTTTTTAACTTGTAAGAAATTTATAGATTATCTGCACAGATAAAACTTTTCACAAGTATAATTCACTCTGTAGATACTGATAAATGTTTTCAGGACTTGTTCACACTGTCTTAAAATTAAATGAAAACAAAAGTGGAGGGGCGCCTGGGTGGCTCAGTCAGTTAAGCGTCCGACTTCAGCTCAGGTCGTGATCTCACACTCCGTGAGTGCGAGCCCTGCGTCGGGCTCTGTGCTGACTGCTCAGAACCTGGAGCCTGCTTCAGATTCTGTGTGTCTCCCCCTCTCTCTCTGCCCCTCCCCTGCTCATGGTCAGTCTCTCTCTGCCTCAAAAATAAATAAAAACATTAAAAATTTTTCAAAAAAAAGTAGAGTTAGCTATAAAGGTGCAGTACCTTTTTGGATAATTTTGGAAAATAAATATTTTGAAAAAGACCCTTGTTTAAAAATCTATACAGTTGGGGGGCGCCTGGGTGGCTCAGTCGGTTAAGCGGCCGACTTCGGCTCAGGTCACGATCTCGCGGTCCGTGAGTTCGAGCCCCGCGTCGGGCTCTGTGCTGACAGCTCAGAGCCTGGAGCCTGCTTCGGATTCTGTGGCTCCCTCTCTCTGACCCTCCCCCGTTCATGCTCTGTCTCTCTCTGTCTCAAAAATAAATAAACGTTAAAAAAAAAAATTAAAAAAAAAAAATCTATACAGTTGGAACCATAAACAGTCATTGCAGTACACATTGAAGTTTCTAAATAAAGCCAGGCTACTTGAAATATTACACAGATACACTGCTTTTGGAACCATGGCTTTAATTTGAAATTTAAGACATTCCCAGGACATGTCTGGCACGACTGGCCTCCAGAAAACTAATTTTGGTGGATTTGGGGCTTACAGAGTCCAAAGTACACTGCAGGGAATACACAAATGGGTAAAAAGAGTGGGCAAAAGGACTGTAGAAACTAAAGAGGAAAAGATACTCTTCTGGACAAAGGTTTCCACAGGAAGTGGGGAATGGCTGAACTGCAAGGTTGGATAGTGCACAAAGATTCATCAGTATCCATATACACTAGAAGGCAAATGGTGCCTATCAGAGTTCCCAAATAATATTGTCATTCCTGGCAATCTGGAGACAGATACAAAGAACAAAGAAGAAAAAGTAGGTAAAATCAACTTACCCGCCTCAATCTGCTCTGCTCATGGCATTGCTAACAATTGATGGTCATGCTCCCAGGATAAAACATAAGGACATCATCAGTATTCTCTTTTTGTTTAATGGAAGTATAGTTGACGTCTATTAGTTCCAGGTGTACAGCATAGTGATTCAACAATGAAGTACATTACAAAATGCTCCCCCACAATGAGTGTAGCTACCATCTGAAGGACCATCATATTCTGAGTTTACTAGCACACATATCTGTCCTATGTACTATGGGTGGAATTACGCATTACAGCACCAATTAAGCTGGGTTATGGAAAGTGACGTTACCGTTAACGGGGGATTTGATGGGTTTTAGGCAAGTGCTAGGACTTCATTTATGTTCTGTAACAAGTACAGTAAATAGGAGATTGAATCAAAGGCTGGCCATCGTAGAAATGATACTGCAGTGAGTAGGAATCTCAGGTTCATCTCCCTTTGCCTGCTGACCCATTCATGGACTGGCTCTGGGGACTGTGGTGGTGAGAAGCAGAGCCCATTTCTCCATGAATAGAGGCCACTGACTGAAGTGACATGTATCTGTTCCTTTCCATTCATCCAACAAATAATTATTAATAAATTCTGTCAGGTTCTGTGCTATGGCAAGATGACTAAGACATGGTCCCTGAGGAGTTTAGAGATGAATGTGCTTTATGTGGATGAGGACAGAAAAAAATATCTATAGTGAAAGTTTACCAGAGGGCGGCAGCAGCTGGGACTCCACACAGGAAAGCCAGCTTAGGAATGAGCTCTAGAGGCTTCCATGGTTCCTCATCTGAGTGATAGAGAACTGGCAAGTCCATCAAAGACCAAAATGATAGCTTGAAGGGAAAGAGCAGAAATTCAGTGAAGAATGGTTAGTAATTCAAAGTAAAAGGTGAAGTAACATAAAGTTCCGTTCAAAGTAAGGAGGAGCATGCCTACCAGCTATTGCCCATCTTCACTGAAATCAGATCTAAAAGGTAGAGGAGCTTTACAATGTTGTAAAAGTCAGTTGCAGATGATGAGATTGTGCCTTTTTAAACGTATGTGAGTGTGGCCATGCAAAGTTTCTCTCAGGAGGTTTAAAACAGAAAACCAATTATTTCTGTTAGTAGGTCATGTACATGGAGACTCTTTCCTTTGCTCTCTTTGGAGAAATAATCATATTGTCTTAGCTCACTGTATGTGCATCTTTAATCAGAAGCTACCTGAAAATGTTTCACCTATGCTTAAATTAATCACAGAATTAGATCTCAGAGATTGCACAGAAAGGCCCTTTACACAGGATGACGTTTTTTTTTTTTATTTATTTATTTTATTTATTTTTTTTTTTTAATTTTTTTTTTTCAACGTTTTTTATTTATTTTTGGGACAGAGAGAGACAGAGCATGAACGGGGGAGGGGCAGAGAGAGAGGGAGACACAGAATCGGAAACAGGCCCCAGGCTCCGAGCCATCAGCCCAGAGCCTGACGCGGGGCTCGAACTCACGGACCGCGAGATCGTGACCTGGCTGAAGTCGGACGCTTAACCGACTGCGCCACCCAGGCGCCCCAAGGATGACGTTTTATATACAATAGGCCTAGTGCTGTGTAGACCTGTAACATGAGATAGTGTTAAATCTTGAAGCTTTCATCCAACTTCAACAGCATCCAGTTTAACTGGTACTCACCTTCATTCTTGACTCCTAGGAACTTAAAAAGCCATGTTTACATTAGAATTTGGAATAAAAGAGAAGGATATTTTCTGAATGAATAGTCTAGAAAGTCTTTTCTCCATCCTCCCTCTTCATGATTGTTTCCTCGTATGCCTCTTCCCTCTTTATACGTGTGTGTGTACGTGTGCGTGCATGCATGTGTGTCCATCACTACGTGTTTCTGACTCTCTGGTATATAGGCTAACCATAAGAACAATGTCCTCCCAGCATTCTTTATTGAACAAATTTTCCTTTATAGGTGAAAGCAGTTCTGTGTCTTGGTTTTACAACATTTTTCATTGAAATACCACAAAGAAGTGCACAAATCAGTAAGTGTACAGGTTAATGAATTTTCTCAGAGAACATTCCAGTGATTACTCACAGTGAGAAAATTATTACCAGCATCCTCAATCTTCACCCTTCCCACTCAATGCTTGAACCTCAATCTTCACCCTTCCCACTCAATGCTTGCCCAATGAAAAACATCATGCTGACTTCTAACACACCATAGATAGGCCGTTTCTAAAATGTATATTATTGGGTGTATGTAGTATGTCCTCTGTTGTGTCGTCTTTTTCTCATCATTATGTTTGTGAGATCCATCTCTTATGTTGCTTGCAGTTGTGGTGCATTTTCAGGGTTGTGTACTATGGCATCACATAAATATGCTAAATTTCGCTTGCTCCCTTTACTGTTGGTGGCCGTGTAGGTTGACTGCATGTGGGGCCTCTAAAAATAATGCTACTCTGAACATCCAGAAGTGAAATTGGGTCACTGAAGAGCCAAGTGTCTGCCTTTAGTTGACAATGCTATGGAGTCTTTTAAATAAATGTTTATTTGTTTTTGAGAGAGAGAGTGAGCAGGTGGAGGAGGAGCAGAGAAAGAGGGAGACAACACGATCTGAGGTGAGCTCTGTGCTGACAGCAGAGAGCACAAATCAGGGCTCGGACTCATGATCATGAGATCATGACCTGAGCCTAAGTCAGATGCTTAACCGACCGAGCTACCCAGGTGCCCCATAGGTAGTTTTTTTTTTTAACGTGGATAAACAATTTTATTAACTAACCATCGGCATATGAAAGGTTTGGAGTTTCAGTATCTTTTTGTCGTTTTAAATATTTATTTTATCTTGTTTTATTTTATTTTATTTTATTTTATTTTTGAGAGAGGAGAGGGAGAGGGAGAGAGAAAATCCCAGGAGAGCATGACCTGAGCCGAAATCAAGAGTCTGATGCTTAACTAACTGGGCCACCCAGGTGGCCCTCATTGTCATTTATTTTTCTAATGAGAAATGAATTGGAGAGTCCTTTGAAGTGTTTGTTGGTCATGTGGATGTTATCTTTAGTATAGAGACTGTTCTCCTCTCATCCTTAATTTTCTAATGAGGTGTCTTGTATTTTTTATTGATGTAGATTTTTTTATTGTTTACTGAAGGTGAACATTGTGTTTATTTATTGCATACATCTAGATAGGTATAATTTTTAGAATCCTAGAATTTAAATCCCAGAGACCCTTAAAGAATACTTAGTCCAATGAAATAAAATTAAAAAAAAAAAAAAAGAATACTTAGTCCAGTGTCTTAATTTGACAGATGAGGAAACTGGGACCTGTAGAGTTACAGACAGTTGGTTAAAACTTCTAGTTTGTAGTAAGACCAGAAACAAGTCTTGGAACACTGAAGTGTGACTTTGTCTTTTAAACCATGTAGAGCCTTTAAGTTCCTTCTGCTATGCTGACTTGAACTCCTTGTCTGTCTAGAAAGGCCAAGCAATGTATGATAGAGTTATCATAACAGCAAGTACAGTGAGGTATGATTCATCTCTTTGATTTTCCAAACAGAAATGTCCCCAAGTAACCAACTGTTGTATAGCATGGCCATGCAAAATTTAAACCTCTATTTCTTTTTGGTGTCGGGTTTTATTTTTCCTCTTTCATATCTTTATTATTGCTTTCAGCTTGTTCTCATATTTATTGTTGTTACTTCGGTCTACTCATTCCACATTTGCTTCAAATTCAACAAAGTCCCATTTTTCCATGGTGAATTAATAAGAACATTTCCTAATATTCTTTCAAATGTTGGCTGCAAAACAACATTGCTAAGGTAATAATACCTAATGTATATGGGAAAAAATTATATTCCAGAGGCAGTACTTGGTCCTTGTCATGCATTATATTAGATAGTATGTTGAACACCTCAGACATAGGTTTTATCATCACCATATTAGTGATCTAGAAAGTGAGCCTTAGTGACTTGAAACTACTTGTAAGACAGCTGGAAATGGAACCAAATTTATCAAATTTTGAACATCACGCTCTTTGATTACACTGTACATGCTTGGAAGGAAACGAATAGAACAAGAAAGATTTGGGGCACTATCTGCTTTGACTGCTTCTGCAGTAGGTCTTAGGGATGTTCCCAGTCTTGTAATCTCATTGAATACTTTCTTTTTTGTGTTCTTTTTCAAAGTGGTAATCAGAGCAGTCTCATTTTTAGTGTTGAGTTTAATCCTTTTAGTAACTGCACTGAACTCTTGATAACGAAACAACCTAAATATGGGTAGGTAAGTTGACATCCGCTGACTATATTTTAGCTGAATTTTCTTGCAGTAAGAGGCGAGCCCTGTATTAAGAGTCTTCATTTTCAGGTCATTGGAGCAATTTATTCTGGGTTTTTATTATTTCTCACCTAGATTTTAATTCCAACTATTTCTTGTTCCTATTTATGGAGAAATCACACATTCTAGTGCCTCCATCTAGAAATCAGAATCTGCATGAGGTATCTAGCATGTTATTTTTCTCTTGTATGAGAGAAACACATTGAAACAATAATGTTACAGTTGCTTCACTGTTTCTGAACAAGTAGGCATGGCTTTACACTGAGGATCTGTAATTCATGGGCGTTCAGTAGTAGCAGTTTCTTCAATGCAGAGCTTTACAATTAACAAAACACGTACTCACGTAACAACCCTATGGGATAACTACAGTAATAAGTATTATTTTCTCTTTATTCAGATTCGGGTCTCTTTGTATCTTAAGTTTGTGTTAGTTTTGCTGTCTGTTTTCCACGCCACCTGCAGTCACTGCCTTAGTTCAGATCTGTGTAGCTCACTTAGAATACCATGATAGCTTCCTAACTTACCTGTGTGTCATGGGTCTCTCCAGTTGACTCTTCACAGAGGCTGGTAGGTTCATATTTTTCAAAGCCAAATATAATGTCATTCCCTTGCTTAAATCCACAGGTGGCTCCCGATTACTTTGAGGAATTAATTGAAATAACTTGTGAGGAAGAAAAGGGACTTTACAACTTCTTCCCTGCCTTGTTCTCAGGTTTGATTTTTCACCCATCAATTTGAACGCCTTACCCTAGCCTTAGGAACAGTTCTCTGAACGGAACAGACTTCCCTTCCTCGTGCCTTTGGGTATGTTGACCCCACTTGACACTCTAAAGCAGTTCTGACTCGCACATATTCATTTGTTGCACGTCTTAAATTTTCCCAGATTGTGTAGATGGTGCCTCTTGTTCATCTTTGGATGAATCGTGTACTCCTGTGTATACTCATGTAGCATCCTCTTCATACTTGAGTCAACACTTAGCTCAGTTACACTTTTCAGGTTGTTGATTTGTATAGATGATTGATGCCTGAAGATTGTGATTTCTCCTTTCATGCTTTATCCTTGGCATGGCACCTGGGGATACAGTGCCTCAAATTTTACTTAGAGCTGGAATGAATAACATACCCAGAGGGAACCAGACTGGTTTGAATCTATGATAGCATCATGTTTGTGTCCTCCTTCTTCTCTCCTATGTACTAACCATAGTACCTAAGAGAGTTTCAAGATTTCTCTGGGAAATGGAAATAAGTTGAGGCAAGTTACAGTTTTGGTGTATTTCATGCTGGTGGAAGTTTGCATATTTAGTTATGATAAATATTAGTAACCCTACATATTGGAAATGTATAGAGCACAGTACTTTAAAGCTTTATTTCTTTGTGATTTACACATTCCCACCCCCTGAGGTCTTCATTCATTCCAATTATCCACTAAGAAAATAATAAAAATAATGTAATTAAAGGTTCAAGTAAAATCACCCATGAGGAAAATGGCAGTTAAGTTTGAGGTAAACCAGTTGGGGCATATTAGTGAAGGAAAACACAGTGAATTTATTTCCATTTATTTCCTCCGTTCACCACTCATAGAAAATGATGGAATTTACCAATGACCCACTTGGGCTCATCTAGCACTATAGTTGTAAATCATTCCTGCAGTTAAAAGTGTATATCTGTTTGCATTTCCCCACTGAATTTTCTTTAGAAAATGAGAACCACATTCAAGAGGATTTGAGTTTGGAAAGTAGGGGATATACAATGCCAGCAGTAGAAAAGAGGAACTAATGTGTGATTGGTTTATAGCCTAAACCTCAGGTCCACATCTGGACAGGCTGCAGCTGCACAGAGAGTAATAATTCCATGGACGTGTCCAGTGATGTGGGATGTTCACACTCTCCTTCCTCTAATACACAGTTGTGTGATAGTAAGGAATTAACGAAGTAGACACATTTAGTTTTTTATGATCTCTGAAATCATCTCTGTGGAGAGAAGAATCTCAGAGATGGGTGGATTGTATAGCAAAGCAGTTCCAAAATGTATCAATTCTTTGCAATTCTCCGTGACAGGAAGCCACATGCCAGGAGCTTTGCATATTTAATTATTTATCTTGATGCTTCTCATAGAAGTTGTCTTCACTCTTTATCGATATTTATGTACAGTTCTTTTCGTTTGTGGTGGAATTTAGTGCACTGTGTTTAAAAAATACATTGAGGCTGACACAATTCAGTTGTGCACATTACAGTATTAGGGAATGAAACAGTACTTTGTAGAATTGCAGTAACCAAAGAAGATGGTACATTTTACTGTACTGTTCATGAAAATCAAATACTGTGACTACATTTACAAAACACTCTGTGATCACACTTGTTGCATAGTTGACAAATAAACATCGCCCTTGTATACAACAGTGAGTTGGGGGAAAGGTAAGGGAAGATATAACCATAATCTCTAGTGGGAATGCATTGAGAACCTCTATAAATTAAACAGATGCGTTATAGATGATAGCTTGTTTTCCGTTTTTGAAAAGACACTGCCTTTTGATAATCATTTGTATCCAGATGAATCAAGGGAAAATCTTTACAGCCTTTAATGTGGCAAAGCTAGAGAATAAATGCTGGTCTAAAATACATGGGGAAAATGAGAGGATTGGTCATGGTGTACGACCAGTGACCTCCATCGCTGTGTCAGTGTGATAGTGTCAGCCAGTATGGGAACTGTCAGTAGTGGATCCAGGTAGAAACCTTTTCCAACTAGATGGTTTTGCTGGTACTTTTAATTGACTGAAGGTGTATCTCATTTTATCAGAAACATTTAAAAAGTAAAATGGAACCTCCTCTGAAGGTTGGGAAAAATTTGTATGCATTCAGGCTCATCCTAATACAAATGCAATGTAATTAATAAACTAGCATTATAATAATTATTAAGTCTACAAAATTTTTATTTCAAGTACAGTATCATTTCACCCAAACTGTTTAAAAGTTTATTTCATTATTTTGAAAGGAGTTAAAGTGACATGCTTCTAACAATGCTTCCAAAATTACTAGACGCCTGTAACAGATGGCCTTGATGCCTTCCCCTTTATTCTGGGAAACCACCATTCCCCTGTAGACTTCCCAATTCTATTTCAATCTGATTCTTTGTCTCATGGTTTCCACTTGCTTTGAGGCTACCTAAAAGTTTCCTGGAGGTAAGATCATTTGGGATTGCCCATAGTGCATAACAGGTGAGAGGCAAGTTCTCCACCTTTCTTACCTGTCAGGTGAGACAATTCTGTTTTCTAGACAACTCTGTCTCCAAGTGAAATTCAGCCTTGGTTGATCACAGTGGCAACAAGTTTGTCAACTTATACTGTGCTGCCTTCAGTTTCTTGTCACTCACTTCTTTACTGTGCTTCCTGGGATCACCTCTGAAATAACTTAAGTGCATTCAAATCCTCTTCTTAGGGTCCACTTCTGGAAACATCCAACCCAAGAGAGCATATTATCAGTAGTTTGACCTCTGATTGAATTTTTCATTCATTTTTATCAAATAAGTGAATTTGGGAGAATAAGGGCAGTTATCAAAAGAGGCATTGGTTTGAGAGTTAAGGAGCCTTAGAAATACCACGTTTTGCCACTTGTCATTGGGAAGTAGTCATTACCGTTCTGGGCCTTGTCTTTTCATCTCAAAAACGGAAGCATTCGATTATATGTGGTTAAAGGAAATAATTAATGGAAAGGATGTAAAACTACTAACACGCCACATATGGTTGCTTAATAGTAGTTTCCAGGAGTGCTGTGGCAAACTTTCAGAAAGTGTCCAAATTTCGTGGGAAAAGATGTCATTATTTAGTGCCATGTATACCAGCATATATGCAATGGGAATGGAAGCAGATGTTCCATGTTTTACCACCTCTGTAATAGACTAGATGAGACTTAATATTTTTTAATACGCAGATCATAGTCTTGAAAAGAACTCTTATGTGGAAATCCAACCAAAAATTGAGTTTAAAAGATAGGCATTCTAGATGAAATGTGGAAAGGGAAATGACTCAATGCTCACCTACTTCCACTAACACCTTCTAGGCATAGCGGTCCTACCCTTAGAACTTGAAACAAGCTGCTGTACTAGATAATATCTGTGACTTCTTCCAACTCTATCAGGGTAGAAAATAGTTTCTTTACCTATTTAACTAAACCTGGAAACAGCTAAGAGGTAGCTTTAAACTGGTAATACTTGACTATACCAAGCAAGACTGAGTACAGAAATTTATCCAACAGCACAAATGATGCTGGATAGTGCTGACAAAGATAGGATGTTTGAGACGAAAGTGGGGAAAAAAAAAAATTGACGTGGGATAATACTAAAAGCTAAACTTGTCTTAGAGATCGTAGTCTCAGCACCAAGCCCGTATTGCTCTTGAAAGATTTCTTAAATTCAGCCATCGTAGTAACTCTGGACAGATATTGTACAGATACAGCATGGTAGTAGCGATTTACTTTAAATCAATTTATACACTAAATCTACGTTTATTCCTCCTGTTTCCTTAATAAAGCACAGAGATCTCCTTGCTTTTATCTCAAGTACCATTCATTTAATGTTTTTGTTGGGCACATACTACATGGAATGTCTTAGGCTGAGCATTGAGAGCTTTGGAAAGATTAATCAGAGCTGATTTCTGCCCTTGAAGCTAACAGTGATTAGAGGAGAAATGTCACACTCAGAAAATGTAGGACTACTGCAATATATCTCCCTTCCACCCCTTCACCCTCTAACCCTTTGACTCCTCCTCTTATGGCCATGGCCACTAACATCATGGTAAAACAAAAAATAAACAATTTATAAAGGAAATAATTATGTGGTATCATTGGCACATGGTGTCTCGCATGCTGTAAGAATCAGGTCACATCTTTCTTTATTCAAGCCTAACTTGAGGGAAAGCTTTTACTGACATTTTGTAAGCAACAAATAATACAGTTCCTATTACTCCTCTGTGTGGCTCTTTTCCTGTGTCTTTACGATATCATGTGAGGTGCTAGAGAGGCTCCTGATGCTGCCATGTACAGTAGTAGATGGTTTTTAATTCCATACTGTATTTGAACTGTCACCCATCCATCAAAAATTGTAATTGACTGTTTGCACATGGAAAGTGGTGAAATACACATTTGTCTTTCTAGTTTATTGTTCACAGAGGGCCTATAACTGACCCTCAGCAATGCTCTATCCTCACCTCAATGGAAGTATTACAGTGTAATTAGCTGGGGAGATTGAAAGGGTGAAAGAAACTGTTAGGAACATACTACCCATTTAGGTCAGCTTGTCAGACTTTAATAGAGGGAAAAGGTTGAAGGTTGTTTTTTTTTTTTTTTTTTTTTTTAAACTGAGTACAGGTCCTATTTCCTTATAATACTTGTCTTCCATATGATTCGCATCTGCTCTTTCTGTGATGTTAGCAAAGATGATGATGAAGGTGATAATGATGATGATTCCTCATAACGGATAACCATAATAGCAGACAGAAGGTGGTAAATACTAAAAAAAGAATGATAGGTAAATCTCACGCATGTTCAGAGCAAGGTGAGTATGACCCTGAATTTTTTCTTTTCTGCCTCTCTAGCCATTTTTAGACACATCTACTGTGTGTATGTGTGTGTGTGTGTGGGGGGGGGGTCTGTCTGTCTGTCTGTCTATGAGCACATACGAAGAGAGCTCAGATCAATGGAATTTTGTCCTATATTCCTACATGCATTATGCTTCTGACTATTCATTATCATTTCCCTTCCTTTTTCTGCTTATGTCTGCATTGATAATCTTTTTGATAGTATTCATTGTGAAAAAACCACCATTGTATAACATATTATAAGTCAAACTAGGATAATGTATTAGGAGTGTTATGTGGATAACAGAGTATTAAGGTGAGAATCATTAGTTTGGAAAAAGAGGCCAATTCTCTAATTCTTGAGGAAATACAGTGATCAAGACTGAGGAAGTAAATGTGTAAAAGTCTACCTTTTAAGCTCCTAAAACTATTTTTAACATCTCTAAGTTTTAAATCATCTCATCAAATACATACACCAACATAAAGTATTTGTTTCAGTAGAATAATTGTGTCCAGACAACCTCATTTCTCTGTATACAAGTTTCCTTATTGCATCTAATCACATGTACACTAATCATTTCATTCATCCATCTCTCCATATATATATAATCTAAGATACATGTATAAGTTGAGCCATGTAAAATGGCTATTTGATCATTCTCTTAAAAAAAGTTTTTTTAATGTTTGTTTATTTTTGAGAGAGAGACAGAATGCGAGTGGGTTAGGGGCAGAGAGAGAGGAAGACACGGAATCCGAAGCAGGCTCCAGGCTCTGAGCTGTCAGCACAGAGCCGGACGGGGGGCTCAAACTCAAGAACTGTGAGATCGTGACCTGAGCCGAAGTCGGACGCTCACCGACTGAGCCCCCCAGGCACCTCGGCTATTTGATCGTTCTTAACCTGAAGATGGAAATTTCTTTTTTCTCCATTATTAATATAGTATTTTTAAACATTTTAATTCTGTAGTTAATGTAGAGTGTTACATTCACTTCAGATGTGCAATATACAGATCCCACGATTGTATATGTTACTCAGCACTTGTCAAGATACTCTTAATCCCCTTTACCTATTTCATCTGCCCACCTCCCCTCTAATAATCATCAGCTTGTTCTCTATAGTTAAGACTCTGATTTTTGGTATGTCTCTTTTTTTTCCCGTTTATTTGTTTTGTTTCTTAAATTCCACATGTGAGTGAGACCACATGGTATTTGTCTTTCTTTGGCTTATTTAGCTTAGCATTATACTCTCTAGCTACATCCATATTGTTGCAAATGGAAATAGTTCGTTTTTTATGGCTGAATAATATTCCATTTATGGCTGAATAATATTCCATTGTATATATACCCCACCTCTTTATCCATTCATCTATGAGTGGACACTTGGGCCGGTTCCATAATTTGGCTATTGTAAATAATGCTGCCATAAAATAAGGGTCCATATATCCTTTTGAATTAGTGTTTTTGTTACATTTTTTCATGTTTCATTATTTTTGAGAGAGCAGGAGAGCACCCTCACACGAGCCAGGGAGGGGCAGAGAGCGAGTGAGGGAGACAGAGGACCCCGAAGCAGGCTCCATGCTCACAGTAGAGAGCCCACTGCTGGGCTCGAACTCATGAACCGTGATATCATGACACAAGCCAAAGTCGGACGCTTAACCAACTGAGACACCAAGGCATCCCAGTGTTTTCATATTCTTTGGGTAAATACCCAGTAGTGTAATTACTGGATTACAGAGTAGTTCTGTTTTTAATTTTTTTAAGAACCTCCATACTGTTTACTACAGTGGCTGCATCCATTTACATTCCCACCAACAGTGCATGAGTGTTCCTTATTTTCTACATCCTTGCCAATACTTGTTTCTTGTATTCTTGATACTAGCCATTCTGAGAGATATTAGGTGATACCTCATTGTAGTTTCAATTTACACCTCCCTGATGATCAGTGATGTTAAGTATCTTTTCATGTGTTTGTGGGCCATCTGCATGTCTTCTTTGGAGAAATGTCTGTTCATGTCTACTGCCCATTTTAAATGGATTATTTGTTGCCTTTGGTGTTGAGTTGTATGAAGTCTTTATATATTTGTGATACTAACCCTTTATGGGATATGTCATTTGCAAATATCTTCCCTCGTTTCATAGTTTGTCTTTTAGTTTTGTTGATAATTTCCTTTGTGTGCAGAAGCTTTTTGTTTTGATGTAGTTCCAGTAGTTAATTTTGTTGTTTCCCTTGCCTCAGGAGGCATATCTAGAAAAATGTTGCTATGTCTGATGTCAGAGAGAAATTGCTACTAGTCCTCTCTTCTAGGATTTTCAAGGTTTCTGGTCTCACAGTTAGGTCTTTAATCCATTTTGAGTTTATTTTTGTGTATGGTGTGAAAAACATAGTCTCCCACTTCCTTCTTTTGCATGTTGCTGTCCAGTTTTCTCAATACCAATTATTGAGGAGATGGTCTTTTCCCCAGTGTATATTCTATGTCCTTTGTCGAAGATTAATTGACCTCATAATTGGAGGTTTATTTTTGGGCTTTGTGGAAAATGGTAATTTCTTATGATTCTAACCAATAGCTATACTATTAGTGTGCTGATTAAGTCGGGGGTGAGCAGGGCTTGCCCTGGCACCCTATCACTTCACTTAACACAGCAAGGCCAAGATATGTGAAACATAATGAAATTTTAGGAAAAGAGACTGATGATTTTGTAATGTAAAATCTGTATGCTCCTCTACTGAAGTCAGAAAATTGAAAAAGTTGTCTTCTGTAGCAATCTTAATAATTCCACGTGTTCTTTACACTGTTAGTAATGGAATGGACTGCAAAGAAATAGACAACTGAGGAGTTAACTATGAGTATACATTTGTCTATATTTAATCAAATTTACCTAACTCTAAATCAAATAAGTTTGGCTGAAACCAGGCAGACTCCTTTCCTACTGAGACGGTGGACTCTATTAAATGCTATGTCTGCCTAGACAACATTATGATTAATTTTGCAAATGCCACTTTGTATGCATTTAAATGAACAGGGTAATGGAAGAAAGATTGATATGAAACATAACTCTTAATTTCAGGAGTGAAAACTTTTTTTTCAATCACCCATTTGTTTGGTATAGTGAAATAGCACATATTTTATTAAATTATAGATGTAAGTTGTTAGAGTGTTATCGGAATGTGAATAAGTATTACTGGAAGTATTACTTTCTGGGAAAGTTGTTACCCTAAAACATGGCTGTTTTCTAAAATGTAAGAATAGAAATAAAATAAATATAAAATTCTTAATTTATATTAGGGAAAAACATTACAATGTTTACAACATGAGAGGATTTTATATATGGTAATATACATTTAATGATTAAAATCTAAAGACTTCCTTTGGCCAGTCTTGTCTTATAGCATAGATTCTGGTAAAAGAGCAGTATTCACACTTCAAGAACACTTAGAGCTGTTAGTCTCTTCAAATCCGTACCAAGATCTGTTTCTGATTGTGAGGTTTGACACCACTGGTAAGAAAAACAAAAGTACTTTCACAGTGTATTATTTATCTTCTTTCGTTAGTGCTAAAAGGAAGTTGAAATCTTAAATTTCAAGTAACCTTAAAAGTACTTTAAAACAGTTAGAATTACAATTTCATTTGCATTTGTTCCAAAGAAAATTAACTAGGTGTAAATCTAACAGTATACGTATAGGATCTGTCCCTTGAAAATCACAAAATGTTGATGAAAGAGGTGAAGATCTAAATAATTTCAGAGTCCTACCACTTTTGTGACTTAGGAAACTCAGCATAGTAAAGATGTGTCAATTATCCCAAAATTGATCTAGAGATTTAATACTTGAAACAGGAAAACAAAGTGGGAGGAGTCCCTCTACTCACTATTAAGACATACTATGTAGGCACAGTAATCAAGATAGTGTTGGTGTGATAAATACAGATTGATGGAACAGAATAGAGAATCTAGAAATGGACCTAAATATACCCAACTGATCTTTAACATAGATGTAAAAGCAATGGAGAAAAGTTGTTATTTTCATCTCCGTTAACAGGACGAGAAAGAAGGCTACAGAATGTGAAAACACATACACAAACCACGTATCTGCAAAAAAATATTTTTCGCTACAATATAAGAACTCTGAAAATTCAGATTAAAAAATAACACAAAAACTCCAATGAGAAAACGGGCAAAACACATGAATAGACATTGCAGTGGAGAAGATACACAGATGGCAGATAAGCACATAGCAAATGTTTCAACATCATTGCCCTTAAAGACATACAGTTTTTAAAATAAAAATGGTGAGGTATTACCTCACATCTATCATAAAGTCTAAAAAATCGTGATCATAGCAATGGTAGCAAGAATGCAGAAAAACTAGATATCTCATGCATCGCCAGTAGGAGTACTGAATAGTTACAGCCACTCTGGAAAAGAATGTAATAGTTTTCTACAGAAAACCTGAGCTTACCATATGACCCCGAAATGAAACTCTGGAGCATTTATCCCCGAGAAATGAAAATGTGTGTGCGCATGAAAACCTGTACATGAATGTGCATAGCAACTTCACGCACAATAGCCCCGAACTGGAAACAAAATTTTGTTCAATGAGTGAATCATTCAACAAGCTGGTACATCCATCCCATGGAATCCTGCTAAGTAGAGAAAAAAGTCTATATGTAATAACTTGGGTGGATCTCAAGAGAATTAAAATGAACACAAAAAGTTAATCTCCAAAGGTCACATAGCATATTACTCCATTTATGTGGCAATCTTAAAGTGACACAGTTGTGGCTAAAGAGTACACACTTGTTGCTGCCAGAGGCTATGGAGGGCAGGCGAGAGGGAGGTGACTGTGGCTGTAAAAGGATCGCAGACGGCTCCTTGTGCTGGATACATTCTGTATCTTCATTGTGGTGGTAGTCATACTGGTCTATAAATGCTATGAAATCACATAGAAATAAATACACGAACACAAAAACACACAGAAGAGTTCAGAGTAAAACTGGTGAAATCTGAATAAGGTTGATGGATTTCATCCCTGTTGTTTATTGTGATAGTGTACTACAGATGTTACTGTTGGGGGAAACTGGGTGGAGGGTATACTGTTATCTGCTATTTCTTAGAATTTCATGTCGGTCTACAGTTAGCTCACAAAGTTTGAACAGTGATGAAAACAGTGAGGGAGGGAAGTATGTGGAAAGGGAGAGAGAATGAGAGAGAAATTAAATATACAGTGTTGAGTTGGAGTACTAGTTGCAATAATATGACTATTATTATGCCTCTGCAGGTAACTTTATCCTTAAATTGATTCCCCCATGGAATGTATCAGGCTTAGACGTAGAAATGAAAGACATTAGTTATCCAGACATGGGAAAGCAATGCTATTTTTTGAGATTACTATTAGAGTCATTGGACAACGGAGATGGGAGGTCAAAAGCAGCTCATCTTCACTGGGATGAAAAAGCAACATGACTTGTATTCATTGGAATAAAAGGATAGGTGACTTTGCCATAGGTACAATTTTAAGATGCTGCTCTTTTTCTTTCCTCATCACTAATATTTGTGTAAAAGTGAATTGCTGGAAGCTCGGGCACCTGTAAGAAATCTTGTGAAAAAGCATCACTACAGCACCATGACTGGGTTTCTAAATGTGAGAGATGTACTTTTTTGAGAATGTGCAGGATGTCAGAGGACCTATAAATGAGAAAAACCATGAATGGAAACTGGATTGCAAGTCAAGATAGAATTTGGTTGAATTTTTTAAATTATGTAGGTTGAGGTTTCTATGGAGTCTTACTAGCCTTTCATAGATTTACTTCTGTGAAAGTAGCCCAGTGTTTCAGGAGCGCAGCATTTGGTTTTATTTTAGTTTCCTTCCCCACAAGGTTGTGTAGGGGTGTGTTTGTGTGTGTGCACACGCGTCCATGTGCGTAAATGTGTGCATGAATGTGTTTAAGTGTGTGCGTGTGGCCACGTTTGTATAGTTTTGGTTTTGATAGTGACTGAAATATCTGGTTAGATGATTTTCTTTCTTGGAGCCTCTCCACCAAATTAAAAGGTAATGTTACTGTTGAAGCTCAGAGAAAAAAGATACACGTATCTTGGGAAGCCTGGGTGGCTCAGTCCATTGGGCGTCTGACTTTGGCTCAGGTCATGATCTCGTGTGGTTCATGGGTTCAAACCCTACATCACGCTCTTTGCTGACAGCTTGGAGCCTGAAGCTTGCTTTGGCTTCTGGGTCTCCCTCTCTCTGCCCCTTGCCTGTTCTCTCTGTCCCTCTCTCTCACAAGTAAATAAACATTAAAAAATGTCTTAAATATCTTGTTTGTTAAATCTTCCTGCTTTGTACACTTCTGATTTCTTGTCTGAAATTGACACGATTAGATACAGTCAGGTGAAGGCAGCCTTAGGAAACCGTGTTATTGTGTCCCTTGATACCATGTTGGTTTCTTGGTCCCAAGTAATTATTACAGAGAGAATATCGTGTGTTTTCTTAGCATCCTGAAGTGATGTACACCATTTGGGATTGGTTTTCTATGGTCTATGTAGTTCACACAGGATATATTTTCCTGTACCCTTTTCACTTGTCAGTGTTATCAGTGGTGGTTATTGGTTAATGCTGTCTTGTCCTCCCCTCTTTCCTTGCCATCTATTTGCAGTTATTATGGCCTAGTGATTACTGTTTGTCCTGGAAATACTGGAAACTTTCAAACAGGGGTAACTTCAAGCATGAAATCACAACTGTAGGACAGATTTGATAAATCATTTCATCCTTTAGAATTAATCCTTGCTTCTGAAATCAAGTACAGTTTAATAAACCTTATGTAATATTTTCTCTTTTTAGATAGTTAAAAAATAATGTTCAAGTTTCATCTGATTTATACAAATGCAAAAGGTTCCTTTTGGAGACACATCTCACATCTTGGCATTTCATCTTTTTTCGTTACAATTTACATCAATACTTTTCATGCCTATTGATATGGGGGATACTTCGTTTTCCAAATAGCTGTTTTGATGTCTCTGGTGGTTAATAGGGCTTTGCATTCTCGCTTATCTCTTGTCCTCACAGATGAAAGCTGAGTATATTTTTGCATTGGCTATTGGTAGACAAAAGTTGATTGCATAGTCTTTCATTGATAACTAACATTAAAATAATATGAAATTGGTTTTTATGTATTTATTTTGAGAGACAGAGAAAGAGAGCATGAGTGCGAGTTGGGGAGGGGAAGAGAGAGAAGAAGAAAGAGAGAATCTTAAGCGGGCTCCATGTTCAATGCAGAGCCCTATGCAGGGCTCTATATCAGGACCCTGAGATCATGATATGAGCCAGAATCCAGAGTTGGACGCATAACTGACTGAGCCACCCAGGGACCCCGACGTTGTTTCTTCTTTTGACTTTTCTT
Organism: Panthera onca; assembly: GCF_046562875.1. NCBI lineage: Eukaryota > Metazoa > Chordata > Mammalia > Carnivora > Felidae > Panthera > Panthera onca. The sequence goes on from NC_138357.1 coordinate 101,038,255, forward strand.
TTGCTTTTTATTTTCATTCTATATAGAAGAAAGACTAGTTTGTAAAAGTTAGCGTAGGATAAAGCAGTTGGTAAATATTTCTAGAGAAAACCTAATCATGACTCAATAAAGGAATATATTCTTTCACACTCTTCTGATAACATTTCTGAACACTCCTACTCCAGGAAGATGAGGAAGTCATGTGTTGTGTAGTGTGGTAGGCCTAATAATGGCCACCTAGGTCTGTGTCCTTACCCTGGGAACCTGTGAATATGTTACCTCATGCGGCTGTCATTGAGTATCCTCAAGACCACTGTCAGGTTCAGTGATTTACTAGGAGGACTCACAGAGTTCATAAAAGCAGTTATAGTCATGGTTATGGGTTTTTTAAGGAAAAAGGGTAAAGATTAAAATCAAAGGTAAAAGGTGCATGAAACAGTGTCCAGGGGAGACCAGGCCAGCTCCCAGTTGTCCTCTCCCATTGGAATTATAGGGACAATGCTTAGTTCTCCAGCAGTGATGTGTGACAGCACTTCGAAAGTATTGCTGACAAGAATTTACCCATGTCTTGGCTTTCCCGGATTTTGTTGGGGAGGGTAATGTGGGCATGGAATACTCATGGGGATAACTTTAGTTCCTAAGTGTCTAACCTTTCCAGAAGTCACAGTACTGGAGTGTGGCCTAAGGGCCACACTTTAAATCATATTGTTTGCATAAATTGTATTGTGGCCCAAGGCCTGAGGTAAGCAAAGGCACTTTGAGTCAGACAGGATACTACCAAGGCTTGGAGGTTATCTCTCAGAAACCAGTTAAGAGCTAGACCTTTTCCTTGGAATGCACAGAGTTTGAATAACCTAGACATGCTGAGTTAATGTTTGACTACAGAGTTGCAAAGGGGACTTTGCAGATGTGATTGAATTAAGGATCTTGAAATGGAGAGATTATCCGGGACTTTTTGGATGGGCCCAGTAAAATCACCTAGATTTCTAAAAGACTCAGAGGAGGAAATGGGAAAATGAAGAGCAGAGCATCAGGGTGATGTGAAATGTAGATTAGAAGATGCTATGCTGGTTGCTTTGAGGATTGAGGAAGCGAGTCATCAAGCAAAGGAATGCAGGCAGCTTCTAGAAGATAAAAAAGGCAAGGAAATGAATTCCCTTCTATAGCCTCCAGATGGAACACAGCCTTAGTGACACTTGGATTTTAGCCCAGTGTCCAATTTCTGACCTCTAGAACTATATAGGAAAGCCACTAGTTTCAAAATAATTTGTTACATGAGTCACTGGAAAATAATACAATAGAATATAAACATTATATATGTGAAAATACATACATTGCATGTCTTTTTTGAATTTATTTTTGAGAGAGGAAACGAATGGGATGGGGGTGTGCAGAGAGAATATCTGAAGCAGGCTCTGCACTGTTAGTGGAGGGCCCCATGTGGGGCTTGAACCCACAAACTCTGAGATGATGATCTGAGCCGAACTTGGACGCTTAACCAGTTTAGCCACCCAGGAGCCCCACTACTTGCACATCTTCCCCTCAAGCCAAGGAACACACGCAGAAACGCACCAGTGCACCCAGTTACATACACACACATAAAAAGCACCACATTCAGATCTATTTTCCTCCAGTGACAGCTTACAAATTTGTGAATAGAATACATTGGATTTGACTTGGGATTATGAAATTTGTGGTAAACATCATCAAGGCAGATGGATATCTAGGTTTTTCATTTCATTGATGAACAGGTTTTAGTATACAGGGTGACAGTTGCTATTAAAATTTGGATTTTGTACCTACTTCAGAGTAAATTGCACCTACAGTCCATTTGCAATCTCCACGTTCTAGAAATTCAGCTTTCTATTTGCTGCATTTATTATATTATTTTGCATTTTTCTTACATCTACTTTGCTTAACAAGAAGACGCTGAAGTTTTAAGTAGTTCTGTGTGTGACTAAATTAATGATCTAGTTCTTCATTCAGTAACAAAGCTCTTGAAATTATCTTGTGTGTTTTTCCTATTCTAGTTACTTGGTAGATTGAACAGTTTTTAAATCCTTGTCTTAAAGTTTCAGTAAAACTTAACAGTATTTCTTAAACATGGTGCTTCATAAAGCCTAAATATTAAAGGCTTGGTATACAATTTGGCCCAGCAGTTAATCTCTGCTCAGATCATGCAACAGAGTAATTAGAGAAAGCCAACAACATACATAAGTCTATAATTTAGTCTTCTGCACAAATAACATAACAAAAAGGAATGGAAAGCAGTAACCATTTGCAACTGAAGACAGTACAGTGTTTTACAAGAAGGGTCTCGTCAAGCAGTACACTGAATGCTTATGCAGGTAATTTCATCATTCACGGACTCTACATTTGTGAGTTTTGTGACTTGGTAAACTTTCTTTATAAACTCTGTATCAGTACTCTTGGCATGTAGACCATCTTTCACAGATAGGAACATGGTATCAGAACATTTGAGTCGCCTGACATGTACACTGCCTTCTGCGGTCAAAGTGACACTCTCCCTTCTTGTTTCAGCTCTCGTATGTGTCCTTTCCACAGTCTGTTCAGTGCCGTCTTTGTCATATTTTTGTGCTTTGTGTCGTTGACTTTGCTGTTAAAATGGCCTCCACACGTGATGGTGAACTGCTGTCTTTTGTCCCTAAGTGCGGCAAGGCTATGATGTGGCTTATAGAGGAAATACATGTGTTAGACAAGCTTTGTTCAGACATGAGGTTATGCTTTTGGCTGTGCGTTCAGTGTTAATGAATCAACTGTTTGTTAAATAAGGTGTCTGTAAATAGAAGTACACATAAAACAAGATTATGTATTGATCGAGTCACAAAAATGTCGTGACCACAGGTTCGTGGGAACCTGCTGCTCTATTTCCCTTAGGATAGGTACTCAGTCCAGTTTCAGCTAATTAGAGGTCTGCACTTCCTTTATAGAACAACTGCAAATAACAAGAATGACTGTATTTGGTTGTCATTCTTCCTCCCAAGCCAATTGCACCATGTAGCGTCTACACTTGGAACAGTGATGAAAATCCACAGTGACATTCAAATTTCTCAGGTGCGTTAGTTAGCTATTTTGGGATTTACAAGAAATCAGTGAAGTTACATTCTAGTTAACTCCCCAGCTGTAGATTATTTATTCTTTTATTTTTTTATTCCATTATTTAAGTATTGTACCACTTGAGTCGGGAATGTCATGAAGCTAAAATGACAATTCTCTTGCTTAAATGAATGTCATACAGGTTTTATGAAGAATAAATCCTTTGTTTTGATAGAAAAACATGTTCTTTGTCATCTCAATTTCTCATCATCTTATTTCTCCTCTTAAGTGGTTTTTCTCCTTAATGTTTTTCTTCACTTTGCCTGTTGAAGGTTTTTCTTAGCCATCTGTTTTGCATCTGATTCTTACTACCTTCCTTCTCTTTATATTATGCTAGCCACCAAAAATGATAAAATCCCTAACCCCTGACTCCCTGCAGCATTTGGCTTGGTACATGGAAAATGTCCTTTGTTCTGTGTTTATCTTTGTACATCTATGTCTTTTCAATGCCCGTGTCTAAAACAGAGCCCTTTGTATAAGAGTGGGTGCCCAGTAACTAGTGGCATTGATAAATTGCAGAACCTTCTATCTCTTTCCAAAAACTGCTTTGAAGACATTCCCTGTGCCATTCAGAAAATTGTGAATACACGCACATGCACACACAAATACTTCTCTCTTTCTCCCTCTGTGTGTGTGTGTCTAGTATGTATATGTATGAAGGTATGTGTTTATATGTGTATATAGGCACATAAAAATACTAAGTGTATGTATATCTATGTGGTAGATAGGTGTGTGTGTAAAAAATTTCTATTTGTATATTTGTAAAATTAGAAAGGTTTGTATTGGTGGAATACAAAGCTTTTGTGACCTTTGAATCATTTTGAGCATCAAAGTTCCTTTCATTGCCTTGTGTGTCACTCTTCAAAATCACTTCTGCTTTATTTTTTCCACACATGAAGCTGACTGGAAGTCCCACTCCTTGCCATCAGTCTCTGCAAACCCCATGCCAGTTATTGTCAATATTACAGCAGTAAATACATTAGACTGTTTTTAGAACATCTTGAGGCCTTTGAATGAAAATATCAACTAGATTAAAACAACCTAGATTTATGATCTTCATTTTAGACTTTATGTGGTTTACCAGCTTGGATGCAGAGAATGGAATAATCTATTTTTACAGAATTAGAGCATACTTAGGATGCAAAACTTATATGGATAATTTCTTAATTCACTGTGTCTCCTAAGAGAAAAGTCAGGAAATGACTTAATTAAAATGAATAATTTAGATGATACTCTCTGTATTGTAATCCATTTTTAAAGTAGTGAACTTCTCTGGGAAGGAGGAAAATATTTATTTAATCACTGATTCGGTGTTCAGAACATAATAATGGCTGGTAATTTGGCTTAGATTATCTACAATCTCCTGGACTGTTGTGGTTACGGCAGGTCACATTTTTTTTATTTAATACATTGATACAAAATGTTTAGTGTTTTGTAATAAGCAATTAAGACTTGTGTATTTATAAAGTCACTTCAACAAAAGTATCATAAAAGCATTAGGTAGCCAAAATAGGCTCCATGCATTTTTAAATACAGTTTACACAGAGTAAATTATTATTCTTGTGAAAATACCTTTCTAATAATACTGTTTTCAAGAAAATGCCAAGATACATCATAAGCTATTTGAAAGGAGACTGAATTATGTGGAAGGTTTTTGTTGTTACTTTAATTGCTACATTTTTGGCTACAAAAAGATACCTTAGTTTCAGTTGTGTTTCCTCAGGGAGAACACACTAATTTTCATTACCTATTCTAAATTTGTTTTAAGATTTTATTGTTAGGTAATCTCTACACCCAATTTGGGACTCGAACTCACAGTCCCGAGACCCAAGAGTTGCACTATTTCCTGACTGAGCCAGCAGGGCATCACTACATATTTTAAACTTAAAACATTTTTTTTGCTTTTGAGTTCCAGTCATGGATAAGGTCATTAGAGCTGGAATGAATAAAACAAAACATCACACTAAATACTTGTAGACTTTATTGTTGGTTGAAGGAGAAATGGGTGATAGAAATTGAAGGCTTTGTATTTCTTTTCTCTAATTAAAAAAAAATAATGTTTTATTTACTTTTGAGAGAGAGACAGAGACAGAGTGCAAGCTGGGGAGGGGTACAGAGAGAGGGAGACACAGAAACTAAAGCAGGCTCCAGGCTCTGAGGCATCAGTACAGAGCCCAATGCGGGGCTCAAACTCACGAACTGTGAGATCATGACCTGAGCCAAAGTTGGATGCTTAACCGACTGAGCCACCCAGTTGCCCTGGCTTTCTATCTATTTCTATATTATTTGGATTTTTCGTATAATAATTTAAATATCCCATTAATACAAGGTCAATGAGTGACCCATCTACTGGTAGATTTTATATAAACTGTTGCATTTTGTACATCCTTATTATTTTTAAATAAAAAAATAGGCTGTTTCTTACCTATCACTTACCCTGAAATAAGAATTATATCATCGGGGCACCTGGGTGGCTCAGTCAGTTAAGTACCTGACTTCAGCTCAGGTCATGATCTCACAGTGTGTGAGTTCCAGCCCCGTGTCGGGCTCTGTGCTGACAGCTCAGAGCCTAGACCCTGCTTCAGACATGTGTCTCCCTCTCTTTCTGCCTCTCCCCTGCTCATGCTCTGTCTCTCTCTCTCACTCTCAAAAATAAATAAACATTTAAAAAATTTACAAAAAAGAATTATATCATCTCTTTGCCAGAAAATGAGTACATATTTTGTATATATATTTTCATGTCTGTTATAGACAGATCTATATAGATACTGATGTTTATGTTTTACTTTAATATAGACAAATTTCCAGATGTTAAAATGCCTGTATTCTTCTCATTGAATACTGAGAGATTTAAACTGTATACTCATTTATCTTTAGCTGAAGTATATAAAGAGAAGTTTAGATATGTAATGTCTGTTGCTAATATTAACTAGAATCATTGTTTTGAAGTACAGATTTTAGTTCAATAACATAGCACATTACAGCAGACCAAAGTTATTAACTTCAATTGATAAAGAATTATGAATATAATTATAATCCCGTTAATTATTTAAAGACATGAATTATGCAAATGCAGCAGGTATTATTAATCATCTGCAAGAACCAGAACAATTTCCCTAAAAGAACATAGAAATATTAAAAAGTCTGACTTGGCTCTCTTATGTACTTATAGAGCTTTAGTGTTCCCTTATGAACAATGTTTGGATTCAGTTCTCCTTTATAAAATGAAAAATGCCCCAAATGCATCACCTCCGAAGTCCAAATCAATGTCATTAGATTTGTCTTCTTGTCTATAAAATGTTCACTGACTGGGTGATTTCACATGTTTGTTTATATCAAGGATATTTCAAGTCTTTTAAGCTAATACTAGTCTGCAGTGGCTGATGGGCTCCTCACAAATCGCACACTGTATCGATACCCCTGCTGTGAGACTAAACTGCATGTAATAGTTTTGTAGCATCTAATCAAGTATTAGAATTTCCAAAAGGAACATAACATGAACCTTCCCCCAGTTCTGAGGAACAACAGAGCCTTTCATGGAGTAGTTATGACTAATTTCTGTAAGTATGCTTGCTCACCATATATAGAAAGGCAATAATGAAAAAAATAGCAAGTAAAGGATTTCCAAATTGGAACTGTTGAAGAGGCGCAGTTAGTAAGAGCCTTGAATATCTAGTTCTGTAAACAGATCGTTGTAAATTCTCCTGAAATAAATACTAGACCGTACCTTTAAGGAGCACCTTGTCGAAATATTTTTAAAGGATTTTAGAAGCAGGGACTCTTTTTGCCTCAGAATACTAGAGTTTAATTGGTGTTTTTCCTTTAAAGCCGGTATTTTCTTTAAAATAGAACTCTTCGGGGCGCTTGGGTGGCTCAGTCGGTTAAGCGGCCGACTTCGGTTCAGGTCATGATCTCGAGGTCTGTGAGTTGGAGCCCCGCGTCGGGCTCTGTGCTGACAGCTCAGAGTCTGGAGCCTGTTTCAGATTCTGTGTCTCCCTCTCTCTGCCCCTCCCCCGTTCATGCTCTGTCTCTCTCTGTCTCAAAAATAAATAAACGTTAAAAAAAAATTTAAAATAGAACTCTTCATAACTGACTCCTAGAAGAATTTTGTCTTTTAAAATCTCAAAACATTTTCAAATACTAAAAGATGTACATGCTTGTGATGCGTGGAAAATGCCAAGGTGGCACCAGAACTAGGGTAGGAGTTAGGCGAAGGGCAAAGGGCCAGGTGGGAAGGCAGTGTAGGGGAGCGTTGTGCTACTGGGACTGTTGAAATGTTAGCCTTTAGAATACTGTCTGGCATAATGTTCCAGAAATAATGGTTCAGTAAATGTCATAAGTAGCTGACAGTTTATGGAACATTGACAGTAAATTGCAGGATGCATCTAATGTTGTTTGGTGGAGGTATCGGAGACATGACTAAACCTGCAGTTTATCCATTTGTTTGCTAGTAGGACGGTAGGCAAATGTTATTTTGTACTGGCTAATATTTGGACTGTTTCAACTGTGTCCTGCATTTTTACAATTATACTTAAAAATCAGTTGTCCAGATTACTAGAGTTTGGAAAGGATGTCGGGGGAAGAACTTTGAAGTAAATGAGATTCTTAAACTGTAAAAGATTTTTGTTCTTGTCTTTCTTGGATTTCTACCTCTGACTCTTTCTGCCCTGCTGCTAGAGGCTTTGTTCTCTGTGCTGCCTGCTGTCTGTTTGAACCATAAGTATTCAATAGCATTTCTCATCTTGTTCTCTTGCTGAAGGCTACCCGTGAGTTACATGTCACACTCTTTCATCTTAGAACATTTTTCTCAAAATTAAAAAAATATATAATCTACAAGACATTATAACATCTGAATTTTTATTACATGCAAGTGTCTATTAGGTGAAAGGCAGAACGAGGATCCACAAATGGAACTTGAATTCTTTGCGTGAAGGGGAAGAGATTTAGTTTGACCATAAGAAAGAACTGTCTAATATATAACACTTCTACAGTTGGAACGAGCATGCGTTCTGTCCTCCTCTATCATATTTGGCACTGCTGCATTTAAGGATTCATCATCTGGAATCTCTGTGCTCCAATCTGCGCTTGACATTTATTTAATAGATACTGTTATTTAAAAGATACTGTCTTAGGCACTTCACAAAAATTATATCAGATGATTTCCATAATAATCCAGTGAACTGAGTAGTAGTATTATCCCATTTTTTTCAGTTAACCCAGGCATGGAAAGGATAAGCAACTTGTCCAAAGTAACTAGCTACTCAGTGGCACATTCAGACTTAGGCAGTCTGGGACTGTCATCTGTGCTTTCAATGCCTACTCTTTACCGCTTCTACCCTCAGTATCATAGAGACGGACTCTGCATCCCCATGCTTCAGAGCTACTCAAGACTTGTCATTATTTGCCCCTACTTGCTTCTCTGGCCTCATTTTCCAACATTACACTCATATTCCTTTGATCCAGGTACACGGAGTCTCTCACTTTCCACTTGGACATTGCTGGACATTTCAAATGTCTGTGCTATTTTCCATCCCACCTGTATGTCCCCTGAACATGGCACAGCCCTGTTTCCAGAATTCTCCCTTTGGGTATCCCCAACATAGTTCTCAATCAAGTATGGCTGCTTCTGTAAAACTTTCTGCAAATAGCCGGCCTATTTATCTACTCCCCGTTTTAGGGGAAACTTCAAATGGACAGATCTATTGTGACCATACAGCGTATTAAATAATTTCTGTATTTGTCTCCCGTTAGAAACTAGAAGCCCAGTGAGGTCAAAAAGCATATTTTTTTCATTTGTATACCTTCAGACCTCAGTAAGTAAATGCACTGAAAAAAATTGTCTAAATGAACGGAGCACGTGGAGTGTAAAGCAAGTTTCTTAGCATGTTAAGGGTTCAAGCAGGAGTTGAATGACCACTCATCACGACTATGGTAAAACAGATTTCTGCATGGGGAGAAAGGTTAAGCTGGATATTTGTGTCTGTGGCCTTATTTAGCTTTCTCATCCCAATTCTGTGACATGCTTCATAGCGAAAGAGTGCCAGTCAGAAGTACCTATCCATTGTACGTAGCACAGGCTAGTTGATTATGATCCCCAGGGCCTCGTTCTTAGAAAATGTGTTTGTATTGTAGTCTAAAAAGAGCTACTCTCTCTCTTTTCCTGACTAACCTGCCCTTTATATTTTTCAAGTCCACAGAAGCTTTGTTTCAGTACAGACTTCTGCAATTTGCCTCTGTGCACAAACATTCAAGCAGGAGATATTTATCCCCCAGAGGTTGCGAATACAGTATTTTTTAAAATTATTGCTCAGATTTCATCATTTTCACCCTAGGAGACAAACTGATGCTCCAAAATGTCACTTAGGAGGCCGATAGCATAGGATTCAACGAAAAGAGAAAATTTTGGATCACATACTTGTACGAACTTAGAAAAGTATGCAAATGAAGTCCTGATCTTACATTGTTTTGTTTTTGTTTATGTTTTTTGCTACATGATGTATAGATTTTTCTTTTTTTAAGTTTATTTATTTATTTTGAGAGAGAGAGGGTGCACACGAGCACAGGAGGGGCAGATAGGGACAGAGAAAGAATCCCGAGCAGAATCTGTGCTCTCAGTGCAGAGCCTGACAGCAGGGCTCTATCTTAAAAACAGGAGATCACAAACTGATCTGAAAGCAAGAGTCAGACGCTTAGGCTTAACTGACTGAGCCACCCAGCTGTCCCCACTTTTGTTTTTTAAAGTTTATATGATGTATAGATTTTTAATCCATGGAGGGATGATTGTTCCATCTTTAGTGCCCTTTATAAATCTGATATAAAATATTTTATATCGGGGTGCCGGGGTGGCTCAGTTGGTTGAGTGTCCGACTTCTGCTCAGGGCATGATTTCGCAGTCTGTGAATTCGAGCCCCGCGTCGGGCTCTGTGCTGACAGCTCAGAGCCTGGAGCCTGGTTCGGATTCTGTGTCTCCCCTTCTCTCTGCCCCTCCCCCGTTCATGCTCGCTCGCTCTCTCTCTCTCTCTCTCTCTCTCTCTGTCAAAAATAAATAAAACATTACATTTTTTTGTTAACATTTTGTATCAGTTTTGGATTATGTTACACTAAAACTTATGTATAAGTTAAAAGTGCATTATTAGTATTTATAATAAATAATAACAGAAGAATTCACTGACTTAACAGAAACGTGGTTAACGCAATTTGAAAAATGCACTGAAAAGAGAGGGAACAAAGGACATCAAATCAATTTAAAAAGATAAATATTCACATACTACAAAAGCGTATTAGTTATCTACATAATCCATTTGTAACTCTTCTTATCCCATATTTGGATTACCCAGAAGACAGTGCTAATCCAGATGTCTGTTTGACAGTTGGCATTATTTTATCATTTTAATCTTGCAAGTTGTTAAAGCCATGATTCTGACTTGCAATTTTGGCTTATTTACCACACAATGTAAATGTAAAAATGTAAAAAAAAAATTCATTGTAGAGCAATTGGAGAAAACAAATAGCTTGCCAAAAAAAAGAAACATAAGTGCCTAATAAATATGAACGTATGTTCACACAATTAGTAGAACTACAGCAAGTAGGTGTTTTGTTTTCTTTTCTTTTTTTGCCTCTGAAATTGGAAATGGTCAAAAAAAGCAGGGGAGTCCGTGAGGTGGACATGACCTTTCTTGTTGGTGGGATTATAAATCAGTCTAATGGTTTTTGAAAGCAGTTTGCCAATATGCATAAAGAACATATTTGATCCTTTGACCCAGCAATTTGTCTTCTGAGGCTCTTCCCTAAGAACATGATTAAATAATACAGACAAGGTTGTTCTTTGCCTGTTATTTTTAATAGGAAAAAAAGGAAACAACCAGTGACTGAATTACTCGCAAATAAGGCATCATTTAAATAACTCTTATACATCAAATATTAGGCAATTAAAATGTTTTCAAGAATATTTAGTAAGATGAATAAATGTTGATCATATAATACCAGTCTGAAAATATTTCCAGTATAGCCAATATATTTACTCTTGAAAAATATCTGTAGAGAAATTAACATGAAAACCAACAGCATGGATGGAACTAGAAGGTATTATGCTAAGAAAAATTAGAGAAAGACAAATATGATATGACTTCACTCATATGTGGAATTTAGGATACAAAACAGATGAACATAAGGGAAGGGAAGCAAAAATAATATAAAAACAGGGAGGGCGACAAAACATAAGAAACTCTTAAATATAGAAAACAAATTGAGCCTTACTGGAGGCGTTGTGGGTGGGGGGATGGGCTAAATGTGTAAGCGGCATTAAGGAAGACACTTGTTGGGGTGAGCTTGGGGTGTTCTACATAGGGGACGAATCACTTGATTCTATTTCTGAAATCATTATTTCACCATATGCAAACTTGGATGTAAATTATAAAAGGAAAGAAAAGGGAAAAAGAGGGAAAGATAGATTTCCAAAATAGTAACACTTAATCTCCAATGTGATAAGATTTGGTATAATATTGATAAGTTATGAAAGTTTTCATATAATAAGAAAAAACCCTTAAATAATAATTTTTTAATATCCAAAAGGAATAAGAAAGGTGCTGTATTTACAGTAAAAAAAAAAAAAATTCACAAGATCATAGTAGCATTGTGCTTGGTGTATCCTCTTTAGAAAAACAAAAAAAACTATACCAACAAATAGACGTGTTCAGTGCTATTTAGAGGAGTACCTACTGCTTTCTGATGAAGGTTGTCAGGGTTCCCAAATGCCACTTCAAGGAGGCTCTTGCAAACCTGAGATGGAATAATGAGTAAGTATGGTTCATAGGGCCTTAGGTAGAAAGTGAATTTTACTACCTGATTTCAATAAGTAATACTAGTTGTAGGGTAAATTTTGCCTCTCCCTAAACCAGATAGATCTACTCAAGTTGATGTTGGGGTTTTGATAATAATGCTTATTTTACCCTCATGTTTTTCTCCTGCTACCAGATTCTACTTTCGGGTTCACACAGATTCCATAAGGAGAAGGAGCTCTTAGATCCTGTTCTGTTATACCCTCTTAGCTGGTCTCTTCACTGTAGGAAACACATTGTCTCTGAAACTACAAAAATAATGTAGCCAGTCTTATATTTTGGAAATGTTTGAGTTTGTACAGTTTCTGCTATGCAGCTATTATGTCCCACCTTCCTTGACTATATTATAGAGGTTTGCAGTGTTAAATAGTAAGTAAAACAGTAATTGTTGCCACATCGTCCTTGAACCTAGACATTTGATAGTTTTAAGTATCCTCTGTCCACGATTAGCCTTGTTTCAAATTTCTCTTATCAGCAAACCAGGAAAACTTCAGTCACAGAAAAACCAGACATTTTTACTGGGTCGTCTTGGCATAGATGCTCGAGAATTTTGTGCCTTTACTTGTTACATTTTTCTCATTAAAGACAAAGAAATCCAACTTTGGCAAATGATGGCTTCAAAGTAGGAAAGGATTCTGGGTATCACTGTTGTGTTTAATCAAATGTTGCATGTGCTAATTTGCATGTGCTTTACAATAAGTATAAAACACTAGATGGACTAAAATTTAGTTTATTCACCCCCCCAAAAAAAAAAACAGATTGTAGAAGTTTGATTCATCTAGCTGTATTGTCATTATGAAATGGCTGTTTCCGTCGGGAATATAGACATAGCATGTAAAACAAGTATCTCTTTTGGCAGAGAAGGTTTTGTTAACCTGTGACCACAGCCAAGCCATTCTCGTTCTCATGATTACTGTTCTCTGTCTCTCTTGAACTCTTTGCAGTTGGTACAGTTTGGGGATTGAGCATAAGTAAAAGAAGTCTGTCTTCTCCTGTAGGATTTGCAACATTCTACTTAGGTGCTACTGCAAGTACATTTCACCAATATCAAAATAAATGGGAAAATGGATAAAACCAAAGCCAAGAAATGTCATTTGGTATTTTAAAAATTTATTCAAAATATTAAGTATAGAAAGGAGATGGAGGAAAAATTAAGTGGGAAATAGCAACTCTCTGTGAAAAAAGACAATGTTAAATAATCTTCTTGTCAAAATAGCTCTGAAAACATGTTCTAGTTACCCATCTAAACTTTCTCATCTGTGACCCCTCCCTGTTCTTAACCTGTCCACCCCCAGGCTTTACCTTTCTTAGATCTTCCATTCTGCGGCTCTTGCGCATAACTTGAAGAATTAGAACAACTGCCTACCTCCTCTTATCTTACCCTTTAATCTTTCCTCAGAGTCACATTCATGCTCCCTTTGAACAGATCCAAGTTTTTTCCACTGGTTTTTAAAGAAGAAGCTAAAGGAAGAAGGAGTAGGAGATCATGTAGAGCACCTTCTTAGAGGCTGTGCATGTATGTAAATAGTAGCTCATTTAATCGCTACAACCCATTTAAGGTAGATGGTATCTGTCCCATCTTCCTCAGGAAACAGTTGATCAGATCCAAAATCTTCTGCAAATTGTACACCTGAAATTAATATAATACTGTATGTTAACTCTGCTGGAATTAGTATGAAATAGACATCTTCTGCAAAGTCCTGTGGGTACCAAGGCAAAAAGCCAAGGCTTTTACCTTGAGAACTTTTGCACTGAGTCTGCCATTTTTCTTTTCTTTCATTCTGGTTTCACTTACAGAGTAACATAATGACTACTTCCCGTAGAATCAACACTTATAGATTTGGCTTATAAATATTTAATTTATGACTTAAACAAACCAAATATCTCGGAATTTTACTTTTTAAAAAAAATTTTAATGTTTTATTTATTTTTGAGAGAGTGTGCAAGCACGCGTGGAGGAGGGACAGACAGAAAGGAAGACAGAGAGTCCAAAGCAGGCTCCAGGCAGGCTCTGAGCCCCGACTTGGGGTTCAAACTCATGAAGTGGGAGATCATGACCTGAGCTGAAGTCAGACCCTTAACATATTGAGCCACCTAGGCATCCTGGAAGTTTACATTTATATTAAAAGTTTGATAGAAGTGACATACTCTCGGTACCTAGTAAGAAATGTATTGTGTTGAGTTGTAGCTATCTAATAAGTAAGATGTGCTAAGCACTAGATGGTGAGTTCATCAGCGCTTTTGGCAGGTATTCCACCTCTCTTTCCTTCCTGATAGATGGAAACATGACCCCACCCACTCAACAGTAGGTCATGTTCTGTGACATTCTTGATCAATGGAATGTGAGTGGAAGCAACTGATGTCATTCCTGGACAGATGACCTACTACGAAGCATTGAATGCTTTCTTGTATTCTCTTTTCTCTGACGCCTAATTTCCAACAGTGGTCAAGATGGGGGCTCCTCTCTTCTCCTGAATGTCATAATATGTGGCCATCCCCTGTATAGTGTGTTGGGCACATAGCATAACCAAAAACTAAGATACTGAGATTTAGGAAATTGTTGTTACAACATAGTAGCTTAAAGTGACTGATAAACTTGACATCAATGATAATTTCACAACTGAAACTAAACGTGTTTAGGAAATGTTCTCCTGGGTCACAGATTGTACCTGTGGCCCACTTTGGGTGTGAGTGAAACTTTTAATTTCCAGAAAAGTGGAGAAAACAAAAATTGATTTGAATTTTCTTACTGGTTGTTGAAACTGAAAATGTCTAGCAATAAGGTTGTCTTCCTGAGAAACATTTGTTTTCCACGAGTAAAGATATTCAAGTAAATTTTCAGTGACAATTGAGGTATGTGAGACAAACATAATTTCTGTGGTTCATTCTATCTCCAGCTTTTAGGATAAAATGGAATATAAAATCACAGGGGAAGTATTTACCGGTTTCAGTAATAGAAAGGTAACTTGACAGGAGTGAAGAAGCATGAAAACAATTTTATCTTCAGATGTTTGTTGTTGATTACTAGTTCGCCCTTTCGTAGCTGCTGTGATGACATGTTATAATATTATTTGAAGTAATATTTTCAAAACTATAATGAAACTTAATCTTTTCATTTCAAAGCATGAACAGGGATTAATAGGACTAATTAACCCAAAAGAAGAATGGCTATTCCTTTTAAGTTAATGTTCTCCTATTTATGGCATTTTTTGAAAAAAGATAGCAAAATTAATGGTGTAAACTAATATGTTCCTGTATATTTCACAATTAGTTATATATTGTCGATTTGGTTTATTTATATAGTGCACATAATAATTCTTAAAACACATCAAACTGCTCATAAAGTAGACGTCATTACTTTATTCCACCCATATGCAGAGATGAAAACTGAAGCGTAGAGATATCACCCAAAATATACAGTGTTCT
Organism: Panthera onca; assembly: GCF_046562875.1. NCBI lineage: Eukaryota > Metazoa > Chordata > Mammalia > Carnivora > Felidae > Panthera > Panthera onca. Next base: position 101,053,614 of record NC_138357.1, read on the forward strand.
GATCCCGGGTAGTGTCACTTCAGAGCTATTATTCCTAACCATTAAACTATTCAGCCACCCTTTCTAGCATGAAATTGGTAAAACGGTATTTTAAATGTTAGGAAAGCTTAAGTGAATATAAGCTTATGTAAGTTTAGGTTCAATATTTCTCAATGATTAAACTAATTTTTATACCAAATTTTTTAAAAATTCGTTTTAAGTTTCATTTATTTTGAGAGAGACAGAGACAGCATAAGTGGGGAAGGGGCAGAGAGAGGGAGGAGAGAGGGAGAGAGAGAGAATGAAAATGAAAAAGAAAATGAAAATCCCAAGCAGGCTCTCTGCTGTCAGCACAGAGCCCGATGCGGGGCCCGAACTCAGGGATTACAAGATCATGACCTGAACCGAAACCAAGTATTGAATGCTTAACCAACTGACCCATCCAGTCGCCCCTTTACCAGAATTTTTAAATAGGATCTTAAAAGTATTTCTTTACCTTCTTTTGATGGATAGAGTATGTTCATATATGTTATATTATACCAGCTAATGGGGAGTCTTCAATTATTATGTATTGGAAAAACATCATTGGGTCTAACTTTATAACATAGCTATTATAGCTTTATAATGTAAATTATATGCCAGAGTATTCAATCTCGAAGACATGCAAAAAAATATAAATTTCCTGTTATCTAAACTGGGTGGTATTTGGAAGTGATGAATCACTGGGATCTATTCCTGAAACCAGTACTGCAGTGAATGTTAACTAACTTGAATTTAAATTTAAAAAAAAAAAAAAAAGGAAAAAAAATGTAGTGACAACTGACAGAACAGAACATCTAGTACCTTTTAAACTTCCCATGTTCTATATTCTCCTATGATAATAAAACTGGAATTCATGGTATGTTTTAAAGGCTTTTTTTATGTTTTTGTTTTAATTAACTATATTCTACAGTGTAACCTAGAAAGACATAAATTCAAAGGTGTAAATAGTCCTGAAGAGGTTTTATGACATTTAACTGATACTTGACAAAAAAGGTTATACTTTCTGTTCTGTCTTCTGAATGTAAGAAGCACCCCCCCCTTTTTTTTTTCCCTCAATTTGCTTCATTTGGACAGTGATTTCAAGTAGGAAGACTCAGGACTCACCACAGCATATTAGTTAATAGCCAAGTTAGACCTGAGTTTCAGCATGATTTTTCTTTTACCTTTCTCATTTGTAAGATCATTCCTGTTTTGTAATGATAGGTCTAATGCACTGGCTAATACTCTTGGCTGACTTAGAATAACCTTGCCCAGTGAGATGCATGTCTCACTTCTGATCTATGAAACTGTAAGATAATAATTTTGTACTGTTTAAGCCAAAAAAAATAGTTTTGCTCTAATGTAACTTATATGTAACACCTTTCACAGCAGAAGTCATTCCTAAGAGAGATGCCAGTAAGGTTATAAAAGTGAACGAGTGACATGGACAAAAGTTAATGGCAGAATGGACATATAATCTCTTGTGGTTATTGAGTTGTTATTTAATTTCTCTAGGTCTGATATGTAAAATGGGGTAATGATACTTGGATATGAGAATTCATACAGAGTTCAGTTGGGATGATGAAAATAAATTTTCTAGTATCATATTTGGCCAGCAGTAGATTGTCAATAAATTCTATTTCATCTGTCATAGATGTCTCTTGTTGCATGGTGTATAAAATTCCATGTCAATTTGTGTAATTTAAGCCCCTTTTTGGTGGTGACTTTGTCACCCATTGTTCTTACTAGCACAGAAAGTGATGGGGAGTAGTCAGTAACTCAGTAAGTGAGTCCAAAAAAATGACTTCGTGACAGTCCTGTGTAGACATCTGTAGATGAGGATCTGTCCATTGTGTGTCACTGTAACTCTCGTGGTTATTCTCTGTGCTTGTTTCTCAACTTGTTTAGAACAATACATTATTGTTACGTTGCTTGTAACTACTATTAGTTTTCTTTTGGCACAAACAGAAAACAGGAGATCTGCCCTCTTAACGGTATTTTAAGTGTACAGCACAGTATTGTCACCTATAAACACAATACTGTACAAATGATCTGTAGAACTTGCTTATCTGAAAACTAATACCTGTTGAACAACATCATCCATTTCCACCTGCCCCCAGCCCCTGGCAACCACAATTCTCTTGTCTGCTTCTATGAGTTAGACTAGCTTAGGTGCCTCATGTAAGTGGAATTATGCAGTCTATGTCTCTCTGCGATTGACTTTTTTTTTTTTTTTTTAATATTTATTTCTGGGAGAGAGAGCACAAGTGGGGCAGGGGCACAGAGACACGGATACACAGAATCTGAAGCAGGCTCCAGGCTCTGAGCTGTCAGCACAGAGCCCGAAGTGGAGCTTGAGCCTACAAACTTTGAGATCATGACCTGAGCCCAAGTTGGACACTCAACCACCTGAGCCACCCAGGCGTCCCTAGGCTCATATCTTTTTAATCCTTGATGTTTAGTAAGTTTCTCCAGTGAAAGTTTGTAAGTAGAAACTTCGCATATAATTCAAGCATTGACGTTTAGCTTATGCACCAGATATAGTACATACTACTTGAATGATTTCTATGGTATATTGCCAAAGATCATAAAGGTAATCTCCAAGTCACTAAAGTACTTGAGTGCCGTTTGATTCTTCTTTTTTTTTTCTTGTAATGAAGGTGAAATAATTCTGTTCACCAAAGATTAATTGTATGTTCTGTAAAAGACTATCAGTAGTGAAATGAAATTTTTAAATATATCTTCAAAAGTTTCCCTGGTATTACACATTTCACTGTTTAGTATTAAATATATACTTTTTCAAAATAAGTATAATAAAACACCGCCTGTAAGTGCCAAGTATAAATGCCAGTTTTTTTTAACCCACCAATGGTGGTTATACAACGTAAGTTTTCTTGATTAAATGTAGGTTAATTGACAAAAAAAATTCGCCTCGCACAGAAACCTATGCCCCGGCCCCACTTCTTCCTTTCTGCCCCTCATCATAGACTCTCTTGTTACAGTCAGGAAGGCTGAGGGGAGGAGCCTCACACTTTACAAGTCTTCAGAATAAAGAATCCATGGAAAATATAAACATGAATATACTGTACCAAAGCAGTCCTGGAATCAGGTTGTGTCGTGTAAAGACCCTCTCCCCAGTGAAACAATGATAACCGGTGAAGATTATGATGAAACAGACACTTGAAGTCTCTAGAAATTGTCTTAACAGGATACAGCAAATGGAGAAACATTTTTTTCAAGAAAGTGTAATTGTTGCAGTGAGAGTCTGACACTTGAGCCCCAATCCACTCACTTCTTTCCCTAGCTCAGTGTGACAGAAGCTTTACCCTGAATGGATGTGGCCATAATAGGTGATTTAGGAATTTGGCGTTTCTCCTACTTGATTCTCGGTCCTTTACCATACCAGCTGCTGCTGTATTATATCACCAACTGCTTACAGCTGTAAAGATGTGGCTGTTTCTGGGGGCACCTGGGTGGCTCAGTAAGCCAAGCGCTTGACTCTTGGTTTTGGTTCAGGTCATGATCTCACAGTTCGTGGGATCGAGCCGTATGTTGGGCTCAGCTCTGGCAGTACAGAGCCTAGTGAGATTTTTTTCTCTCCCTGGGTCTCTGCCTTTCCCCTTTTAGAGCACACGTGCCAAAAAAATAAACTTTATAAAAAAATAGAGAGAGAGAAAGATGTGGTTGTTTCCGTATCTCCTGAGCCAACACTCCTAATGCAGATCCTTCCTCTAATAAGTGAAGGGAGAGAGGCCACAATTATAAAAATGGAAAAGAATCATCTAACAGATGATGATGGCCTACTGGCCTACATGCACAAGATGAAGTTGGACCCCTACTTTGCACCATATAAAAAATTAACTCAAAAGTGACTATAGAACTCAATACAAGCACTAAAACTATAAAAATATTAAGAGATTTGAGTAAATCTTTCTGACCTTGGAAAAGTCAATAATATTTAAGTCTGAACCAAAAGTACAGGTGTCAGACGAAAAAAAAATTGTATTTCAAAATCAGAAAAAGATGTGCAGTCACACATATGATAAGGACTTAGTATCCAGAGTGTTTATAAACAGTCGCAACACAATTGTAAAAGTTAAATAACTGAGTTCTTAAATGGGCAAAGATTTTGGATAGACATGTTCCTAAAGAAGTTTTATGAAGATCTATAGTTGTCAAGAAAACACATACAAAGATGTTCAATGTCATTTGCTACTTGGGAACGCAAATCAAAACCATCGTGAGATACCCCTTCACATTCCCTCAGATGGTTTTAAGAACTGTAACAAAAAATAACAGGCGTTGGCAAACATGTGGAGAAATTTGAATCCTTGTATGCTTGTTTCAAGTTTTTATTTAAATTCCATTTAGTTCGTATATAATATAATATTTTGGGATTATAATGTGTTGATTCATGTATATATAACACCGAGTGCTCATCCCAGCAAGTGCCCTCCTTAGTGCCCATCACCCTTATGGCAGTGTGAAATGGTTCTGTTACTTCTGAAAACAGTTTGGCAGTTTCTCTAAATTATAAACACAAAGTTACCATATGACCCAGTGATTCTACTCCTATGTTAGGCCTAGGAGAAATGAAAATAAAACCACCATATGAAAACTTGTATGCTTGGACATAAATAATCGCCGGAAGGAAGAAACTCAAATATCTGTTAGGTGAAGAGTGAATAAACAAAATGTACTATGTTGACTAAATAGAGTATTATTCAGCAATATAAAGAACAGGTAATACATACTACAGCATGGGTGAACTTTGGAAATGTGCTAAGTGAAAGAAGCCAGTCACAAAAGACCATGTAATAAATGATGCCATTTATGAAATGTCGAGAATGGGCAAATCTGTCGAGATAGAATATAGATTTGTGGTTGCCTATGGATGAGAGCATGTGGGTGGAGGAAAAATTGGGAGTGACTGCTAATGGTATAGGATTTCTTTGCAGGATAACAAAAATGTTTTAAATAAAACTGTGAAAGTTGTACAACTGTGTGAATATGCCAGAAAGGAAAAAAAAAAAAAAAAAAAAAAACCTTGACATACACTTTAAGTGGATGAATTTTGTGGTTTATGACTTAGCTTTTCATAAAGCTATTTTTAAAAATATAACAACTTGGAAAAACTGACATGGGAAAAATCCCAAGCAAGCCCAGGAAGAGATCCAAGTTTTGCTTCCCCCCAAAACTTCTTCCTATGTGCTGTCTCGGTATTTTCACCTCACGTCTTGTGGTGTGTTAACTGTCTCCCAAGTGCATGCTATATAATACATTTATCTCCCTGCTAACATATGGATTTATCAGTCTCCACATTCATGTGAAAAATTTTGGCAGATATCTATCTTCAGGGCACATACTTGATATCAGCTATGCTGTGAATTCTTGGTTTTGGATGGAAGAGGGGAAACATATTAAATGTTTAACCCAAAGGCAGAAGTATGGAAGGGGCTTTAATTTATAACTTACAGGCAGTAGGCATCTGAGGCATCTTCACTGTAAGAAAAGTGTTACAGAATATTGTCTATCCATTCAACCATGAGTAAATGAAGCAGGGATCACCAGTTTCACCCCCAAGATGTGTCCTGTTATACAGAAATAGAACCACTGAGTTTTAGTCGGGCCCTTAGTTTCCAAGATAACATGTGTATTTCTTACTCCTCGTTGTAGCTAGGTATGATTGTATGACCTTGTGCTGACAATTGGGCCATAATAAGAATTAATGTGTGAAAGTTCTGGGAAGACAAATCATGACCTTTTTTCTTTGGTCTTCCTCATTTTTATTCTTCTTCACTGCTATTTGGAATGGAAATAGGATGGCTGATGCAGCCATTTGGACTACAAAAGGAACTTACATGTTGAAGAAGACAAATTAATATTACAAATTTTCTGTGTCCTTGATGATCAGGGAGCCACTGTACTCGCTCTCAAATGTGTCTTTTTATTTGAAAGACAAAAAATTTCCACTGTTCTGAGCATCCATTATTTTCATTTTTCTGTCACTTGGGGCCAAACTCTAATCCCACTAAATACCAGAAAGCATCACTGGTAACCTGCTGTGGGCAGTTAAAAAGTATTCTGTTAGTCACTGGGAAGTCTGGAGTGAAAAAGAGACACAATGCTTTGTTTCACAGAACTTACATTCTAGTGGAGTAAGATAGACAATAAATACATTTTTTAAAGAATGATTATGAATTATAATCATAAAACTGATAGAGTGTGAATCTGAATTTTAGTAATTCTTCATAATTAAAAGGGAAGGGATGGTCTATATGATGCAGTAATATTTGAGCTGATACCTGAGCTAATAATAAGCAGATCAGCATATATGATGATCTGGGTCAAAATGCTGCCGACAGAAGAGCAGGAAGCACAAAGGGAAGAACAAACTTGACGTGGTCAAGAAATAGAAAAATACGGCTTGTGTGGTTAAGAGTAGAGAGAACAGAAAAAGCAGCAGTGGAAGATCATGTTAGACACTAGTTTGGGAGCCAGATCAAACAGGGTTCAATACTCAATGGATGAAAGCAAAACAAAAAACACTTAAGAATTTTGTCGTGGCATCTTTTCTTTCTCTACTCCCCCCTTTTATTTTTCCCACCCTTTTCCCTTTATCTTTTCCTTCCTCTTTTCTTTCTTCGTTCGACAGTATGGTCCACTATTTCCAGAACCCAAAACCCAAAACTCTCATTTTACTGTGTTAGGTGTACATTTTATATATTTAATTGTGGCTGAAGGGCTAGCCTAGAGGATTTTCCCCTAGTAATAATTTGCATTACAGATGTCAAAGAGTAACTTTCTTCAGGATAAATATGTTTGATTGACTTCAGCATAGATTTTACCTACACTACTATTTTAAAATAGTTTTGAGGTTCCAACAAACAGATGATAGAGTTGAGAGGAATCTGCATCTTGTGTTGGTAGTGAATGTAATTTCATTGACATAGAGCCCTGTGAGAAAGGATTTCAAAGTGGAGTCTTGATTCACTTGTTTGATGGGTGAGTAGAAAAGAACAGCAAGTTGGCAAGTTGACAAAAACCCCTAAGACTGTTATAGAGGTTTGGGTAGGGGGCTGAGAACAAACCCACAGTGATCACTTATTCCAGTATTGGCAAGGATAGAAATTCCCATGCACTGCTGGTGGGAGAATAAGTAAATTCTTATAAATATATCAGAGATTATATTTATAGGCAATATGAATTAAATTTTAAAATGGACACGTATCTTAAATTTGCATGGATGTATCCGTGGGCTACATCCTAAATATTCCCTGATAAAAGTATTGTTAAATAAGTTATGGTAGAGGGGCACCTGGGTGGCTCAGTCGGTTAAGTGTCCGCTGGGTGATTTCAGCTCGGGTCACGGTCTCATGGTTCGTAGGATTGATCCCCGCATCAGGCTCTGCAGTAATAGTGCAGAACATTCTTGGGATTTTATCTCTCTGTCTTACTCTGCCCGTCCGTCGCTTGCTCTCTCTCAAAATAAATAAAAACAGTCAATAAATAAGTTATGGCAGAATGATGGATAGGAAGTTGTGTAGCTATCACAATATTGAAGTATTGTTGCATCCACACGACTCCTGAAACAGAATGCTACGGGCACCAGTGACAGTCACAACAAAGTTTATTGCAATGAGAGGCAAGGCAAACCGATCGATCGATCGGGACCGACACTCTTGACCAGAGTGCGGTCCCAAACAGCCAGCGTACAGAGTTTTTATAGCTGACCACATCGTCTTATTATCACCTGGGAACAGAATAAAGGAATAATTCCCAGGTGGAAACAGTTCAAACAGACCCTTGCCCCAATACAATCAAACACTAATCCATCCCTTGATTGATAGGCTAAAACAAACCTGTTATTTCTTAAGGCTACTGGTTAGCCCTACCCTACAATTCAACCCTTACAGTATTTTTGTAAATAAAAGTAGAAAAATGTCTATGACCTATTGAAGAATTTTGAAAAAAGATTACAAAGTAGTATTTGTAGTATGATTTTTAGGATAAGATATATTAAATAAGAATATAGAATAGAGATAGCATGTAAGACACAGAGACAGACTTTAACAGCTGAGTATTTTTTGGTTATGCTCTTGAAGTAATTGAGTATTTCTCTGATATAATTATGGGTAATTTTTTCCCTTTTTCTAGTGAAATAATTACTATTTTATAATAATTTTTTTATATTTAGAATTAATCCGTGAGCTCACAAAAGGCATTAATTTGATTAGAAGGTAATATATAGGGGTTACTGGGAAAATGCATGGGAAAATGTATTGAAAATACAGTACTTGTTTGAGAAAAATGATGTTCATATTGAAAGGAGGTAACTTTTGTTTGAAGGAGGTACATTTTCTCTTTTAGGATGAGGGAGACCTCAATATATTTTTAATCTGAGAGGCAAAAAAATTTACTCTCTGGACAACTTAATATAATTTTATGATCACGTGAACCAAGCAAACAAAAACTTTCACCTACGGCAAAGTTTGTGGTAATCATGAATTCACTTGAAGATAAAAATAGATTGTGAAATAAGGACATGCAATGCACTTTTCTAGTTGATACTACTTTGGGGTGGTGGTAAGATGCATTCTGCTTTAGAAGACTTGCGTGTATTAATGACCTGAGAGGTAAAGAGCAAGTTTATTTGGGGAACTAAAGGCAAGCAGGGCTAGAGTGTGGAAAAGATTGCATTGACATGGATCTGAGGGATATACAGAAACTGCTTCATGCAGCATAGTATAGATTGTGTACCATTTTGGATTTTATTTCAAGAGAAATAGGGAACCACTGATGAAGTTGAGTCAAACAGTTTGACTTAATCTTTTTTTATCTTTTTGAAGGTCTTTATAACTCCCGTGTGGAAAAGGGACTTTAGTGGGAGCAGAGGGTACCTCTATGGAGTTGGAGGGTCAACAGGCTGAGTGATGATTCAGAGAGATCAGTGAGGGGTAGTAATGGTTGTCTAGTCATAAAAATACTACGACTTGGGCTAAAATAAGGGCATTAGATATTAAAAAAAAAAAAAAAAACTTTTGGGTACTAGAATCTGTTTATGTTGAGGCTTGATTAAATGATGGGAGGGAGAGAAATCCCAGATGACTTCAACCTGATAGGAGAGGTTTAGTAAAGGGTAGTTCCATTTAAGGTAGGGTACACCTGAGGAGAGGCAGATTTAAAGTGGAATGTTCAGTAAGTACTAGACAATATGTGTCTGGAGTACATGAAGCTTATTTGAAAATCACTTCCTCTTAAATCATTATTCATCCTATAGGAAAGTGGCTCTGACTGAAAGTCAGCAGTTTTGTTTGCAATTTGTTTTTGTTTTTTCAAGAAATCATTCTTGAAATGATGACTTCCAAAAATCTATCCTGCCAGCAAACAATTGCCTAATGTGAACTATTGTTTTGTTAATAACTGTGATAGAGAATAGCATAGAAAGTCTTTCGGGTGTGAAATAGAAAGCTATCTGGCATGCTATATCGGGAGATGCAGACCTTGAATGAGGTCTTCTTTCCCCAATGAGTCTTGGTTGACAGATATAAAAATGTCTTATGTTATGAATTCCTCTTAGTCTTAAACTGAAAAGTGTGCTTCTTTATTAAAGTTTATTTATTTATTTTGAGAGGGAAAGAGAGAGGGTAAGAACAGGGGAAGGGCAGAGAGAGAGAGACAGACAGACAGAAAGAGAAAACAAGCCTAAGCAGACTCTACTCCCAGCATGGAATGCAGTGCGGGCTCGATCTCATGGCTGTAAGATCATGACCTAAGCTGAAACCAAGAGTTGGGCATTTAACCAACTGAGCCACCCAGCTGCCCTGAGAAGTGTGGTCCTTCTTGTGAAACCATGTCAGAAATTTCCTTATTGCCAACCAAATTGGAATACAGTTTTTTTTAAACATGTACATTGGTATTGAAGATGTTGTAGACCCAGTTCGCAATTTAAAAATATATGTTATTAATGCCTTTTTGTGTGAAACTAAGGAAAAACATCTCCAAAAATACCTTATTCTGAATTTCTCCTAGATTGAAAAAAATTTACTCCAATCCCATATTCTGTCCACGTATTATCCCCACTTACTGTAGCTTGACTTCTGGCTCTTTTATGAAAGAACATTTGTACACGATTTTTAAAAACCATGAAATGAAAGCACTTGTTTTCAAGGAAAAGATGGAGAGTCTGGGGCCCAGAAAGTTTTATTTACATTTGACATATAAAGTTATTTTTCCTGAAGCATCTTCAACAACAAAACCTTTTTAATATCGAGCTGTAAATATGTTTTGTTGTTGTGAGATAAAAATAATAACTTGATTGGTCAAAGTAGAACCTTAAAGGCATCCTTGATTGACCTTGAGTACACCGACTCAGAGACCTCACAGTCCTGTCGTTCTCTCGAGTCTTTGGGTGCAAGTTTGTTTACAGCTCAGGTCACGTTTGCTTGTGTTTGCAGTAACGTAGCCCTTTTGGGCTCCAAGCATGGTAGGAGATAATTGGTATAGACCACAAGGATAAAACAGTGAAACCCATAAGCTATTGAAAAGCTTACAATCCTCAGTAATGTAATGACCTTGGCATTTATGCTGAGAAGTTCTAAACTATGAAAATTGAGGAGAAGGAGGAGGATATTTACTACAGAGAAATAGTATGTACAAAGGCCTTAAGGCTCAAATAAGTTGGTGACCTTGGGAAACTGCAAGAGGCTAGTATCTGTGGAGCTGAGGGGTTAGCCTTAGATAAGTTCCATGAAATGAAGGATGAGAGTTTCACGGGAGACTCTAGAGTCTAGAAAAAGTTTTAACTTCATTCTAAGGTAAATAGGAAGTCACCAAAGGATCAGGGAGGATGTAATGAAGAGATGTATACCCTTAAGGGGGTCTCTCTGAAGCTGTTTGTCATGAAAAGGACGTTGGGCAGAAGGTCAGCAGTACAGAGTTTTGGGTCAGGTATAGATGGCCTGGAAGAAAGTGTGCTTCCCTATGTAATCAGTTGAGATAAAGTTTCCAGTTTAGTTAGCCAAGGACTTGAAGAAGCTGGATGACCACATAAACAGGAATAGATACACAGTGCCTTAGATACACAAGACACTAAAGACTCAACATAAGTTGTGTCCGGTTCTAGGAAGCACATTCCTTTTTATGACCCCGTCCTGTTGAATTTGGATCCCACAATGTCCTTTCAGAAAAATTTGAAGTAATAATTCATATGCTTCCATTTTAGGGAATATTTGTGTAAATGTATGGCTTTTCTGGTCCTTAAAGTTAGAATCATCAACGCCATGTTATCAGTAGATGAAAATCGGCTCTTGGTCTAGCTTTCCAGAAACCTAGAAAGGCCATTTGTCTTTAGAAACCCCTTTCACTTTTGCGGGTAGCTTGAGCAAGTCTTTCGGAAGTGATGATGGAAAAAAAAAAAATACAGGCTCACATGAGGTATATTTTGCAGTGAACGATGACAGGATATGAAGATGAGTTAGATGGTAGCTATTGGTTTGGAGAAAGTAAGATTCGTAGAGGAATATCAGATAAATAGATGCTGGGGCCATTTAGCTGATATTCCTAACTTAAAAGCATCTATCACGTTAATTAACAACTAAGAAATGAAGATGCCCCAGTGCAGAATTCACCTTCATTTTGTGCTAGCTTAGTGCTCTAAATTTTACTTTCCTCATTTATCTGTCCCTTTTCAGAACTATATGGTTTAGTGCTTTACTTTTTTGATACTGAAGAAAAGGAGCTGCTTCTTAGGTAACTAACATGAGTACCAAAGTTTAGCTCAAAATCAGTTGCAACGATATTCATTGCAACGGTGCTTTAATACTGAAAATACCATAAATATCCTTAATGATTGTGATGGAATACTACTGAGTAAGTAAAAAGGATGCATCATATGAGTCATTCTGAAATGAGCCTGCTAATGCCACCTAAGGGCCATTTGGCAATGTTTGGAGACTTTTTTTTTTTTTTTTAATCGTAATGACTGCAGAGGAGGGTGTTCTACTGGCATCTAGTGGGTGAAGCCAGGGATGTTGCTAAGCATTGTAGAATGCAAAGGGCAGCTCTTCCCTCCTTCCCCGACCCCACCAGAAGCTTATCCAGGCCAAAATGTCAGTAATGCTGCTTTTGAGAAACTCTGTATTATGTCTACACGTAATAATAATGATGTGTCCCAAATCCACAATGTTGAATAAAAAGGAGCAAAGTTCTACAATGACAGGAAAGTGTGCTAGTATACACATTATTTTAATACTAGCTGCTAAAACAAACCAAACTCACAATTTCAGTGACTTAGCAGACATGGATTGTGTGGTCATGTCACAGTCCATGGCAGCACCCTGTGGTTTTCCTCCATTGGGTGATGCGAGGATCCAGACTTCTTCCATCTTTTTGATCCACCATTTCTTTGATCTGAGAATCGACTGCATTCAGCCACTGGTTGGGGAAGAGAGTGGAAAAGACACATTAGCTCTTTAAAATCACAAACACAGAATTGACACAAATTACTTCCACTCATATTCCACTGGGAAAACCTAACCAAATAACCACAGCTTGGATGTGAAAAGGGCTATAAAATGTAGTTACAGGCTGAGCAGCATCTCTCTCAGCAATACTACAGCAATTTGAGTAGGGGGACATGGGTTCTTATGGACAGCTGCTTAGCTCTGTGAAGGGCAGCCACCACCTAAGAAAATTGGTAAAGGTCACGCACACACACACAATCCCATATATTGTCTATGGATATAGAAATGTGAGTGGAAAATAGAACAAATGAATTGATGAGCATAAAATACATATGTGATGGCCACTTAATGAAGAGGAGAACTGGAGAACAGACTTAGAGATGAGGCAGCAAGATTATATTGAAACACATCTGTTTTCTTTTTTGATTGAGTTATTAACACTGAATTGATTAGTACACAGTAATTATGATTTCTTGGATATGTGTCCATATATACTTGTATGATTCTGGACTTCTCTGATTTTTACCTTTCTCGAAAGAAATAATGAACAAATTGAGTAAATCCAACTTGTTTTATTTATCAAGTAATTTATTTTTAAATTGATAAAGTTAGATATGACTTCTATAATATTGTAAGGCATATGTAAAAAGTGTCCTATAGAAGAATTTTTACAAAATCTCTTATTGATATAAAACATAACTTGTAGGAACATTATACAGCATTTCTTCCCATACATCCCTTTTCAGGGTTGTATACAAAACACAATACTGACATGTCCCCATTCTCAAAAAAAATCATATGTACAACATGATAATACAGTAGTCTCCCCTTTATCTGTGGTTTTGCTTGCTGTGGTTTCACTTACCACAGTCAACAGCATTACAGAAGCAAATGATCCTCTTTCTGATGTATAATCACAAGGTCAGTAGCGGTCTCACACTGTATCACTGTACCTTTGTCATTTATTTCACTCCCGTTTTATCACACAGGCATTTTATCATCTCACATCATAACAAGAAGGGTGAGTACAGTCTAATATAGAATAGTAAAATATTTCTATTTTTAGTTATTGTAAATTTCTTACTGTCTACATATATATTTTTTATATATTTATGTGTATATATATATATCCACATACATACATACTTTGAGAGAGAGCGTGTGCACATGCACATGCAGGGGAGGGACAGAGAGAGAGGGAGAGACAGAATCCAAAGCAGGCTCTGCCCGGTCAGCATGGAGCCCAACAGGGGCTTGAACCCCACGAACCATGAGATCATGACGTGAGCCGAAATCAAGAGTCAGACCCATAATGCACTGAGCCACTCAGGCACCCCTCACTGCGCTGATTTATAAGTTACATACATACCTTTATGATAGGTTTGTATGTACAGAAAAAAACAGTGTATATGGAGTTTGGTAGTATCGCGGTTTCAAACATCCCTGGGGGTCTCGGTATGTATACCCCATGGATAAGGGGGAAGTACTTACTGTATGTCATGGAAACTGCCCTTGATCCTTTTTTACTTCAGTCTCCCAAGTAGCATCATGTTTTCTTTCTGAGATATACCTGATTTTTCAAGCCATGTTGTGAATATTAATAATGTATCTTCCTTGCAAGAGATAGATAGGCAAATAAACTAGAATTCAGTACTCAAGCTGTGTGTGTGTTTTGTGGTTTATGTAGTAGTAGAATTCAAGGAAAATTGAATAATCAAGCTCTAGGCATGATTGGAACATGGACCTTTCCCCTAATTGTGTCCTGTTGAATATGACTGAGTGTACACGTACTCAGTTGATGATGCAGGTAAAACACTCCAGGAGGAGCATCTGTGTGTTCCAATTTGAGTCAAGTATCAATAATTTGGGTCCTACCAGCCGTGGCTGGAAGGCATCATTGTGCATTACAAACATGACACCAGGGACTATGCTTATGGGTTTATTGGAAGGAAAAGGTGGCAGTTCTCAGAAAAGAGAGACAATTGTGGGCTGGTCAGGCCTTCCCACATCTCTCTCTTGCCTGGTGTGCTCCATGCCCAACACTCTTTTGGTATAAAGAATTCTGTGTTTTGTTATTTGATCCTCTAATTTGCAAAAATACATTTTAAAGGCCCCATGTATATTTTTCTTCATCTTAGGATGTAGCTTTGGGGGTGCCTGGTTGGCTCAGTCAGTTAAGCGTCTGACTTTGGCTCAGGTCATGATCTCGCGATTCATGAGTTCAAGCCCCGTATCAGGCTCCATGCTGACAGCTCAGAGCCTGAAGCCTGTTTCAGATTCTGTGTCTCCCTCTCTCTCTGCCCCTCCCCTGCTCATGCTCTCTCTCTGTCTCAAAAATAAATAAAAACATTAAAAAAATTTTTAAAAAAAGATGTAGCTTTGAAATAAGAATGCATCACTATATAATGTTATGAAACCTATCAAGTTCGTCCTTCCCCAGCATTACAACACACAAAAAGTAAGGAGTGATTTATACTCTTTGTAAACTGAGATTTTAATAATGGAGTGTGAATAAAAATGACTAGTTTATTATGTTACATCATCTAAGGTTTTATATTTGGTTTTATTTTTAAAGAATATGCTTTATAAGTTAAGAAGGCAATTGACAATATACCTGTGTACATTGTAGACATCATAAACTAAAACTATATTATCCCACTTATAAAGGGACATGTATGAATAGCTTAGCCAGCTCTCCTTTAGATGCTTAGGAAAACCCCAAATTCTGTTGTTATTTATCTTTTATTAGGAACAAAAAAGAGTCCCAAATGTTGCTTTGACGAGCAGGATGCTATGAAGTACTGATTTAAAGACCTTATTAAACACTTCAGTGAAACAGGAAGTCATTTATGCAGTGTCGTTAATACCCCTCACTGAATTTAAACTATGATTTTCTCAAAGGGAAGAATTGCTTCTGTCTCATAATTTTATTTGTACTTTCTTTCTTGTCAAATATGAATTCATTTAACAAGAATCTACTGGCAGCTTGTACGTGCTATACCCTGTGTTAGTATTAGGGCAAAAAAAGGAAGGAAGGAAGGAAGGGAATCTTTTCTTTTGAATTGGATTTCTTACACAATGACATGAGACAGAAATCCAAAGTAACAGACACCTAAAAGGGACTATGACTTGAGGGATAGAGGAGAATGGCTTTTTTTAAAAAAATGTTTGAATTGAACTTATTAACAGTAGATAACAATGTTGCAGTAAGATTATGAAAGTTTGTGTAAACCTTAATAAAAGCTTAGAAGGAAATACCTAACATAAAGAAGAAGTGGTTCAACGAAATTACTTTGTTTTTAATTATGTTAAAACATTTTTTTAAATGTTTGAGAGAGAAAGAGTGAGAACATGTACAAGTGGGGGAGGGACAGAGAGAGGGAGAGAGAATCCCAAGCAGGCTCCACCCTGTCAGTGCAGAACCTTATGGGGGCTCAATCTCAAGACCTTGAGATCATGACCTGAGCTGAAATCAGAGTCAGATGCTTAACTGATTGAGCCACTGAAGTGCCCCTGTGTTAAAACGTTTTTAGTTTTGTTCTGCATTTAAGTTTGGGACAATTTTGAATGGTAACACCTTCTAAAATTCATGAATTACTTACTGCGTGTTATGTCCTTTAGAAAGACATTATAATTTTTGAAAAAAGAGCGTTTTAATGTATTTTTATATTCAAACTAATTTGGATTCCTCAAGAGGAGCCAGCCTTGACCTTGACTAAAGCACTTAAAATACTAGCCAATGTGGTTACTGTATATTGTACTCCCTAACTTGTTCAAACTAGACATGTGTATGATTAATGAATATATATATATTTTCACACACACACATACATACATATATCCGTTCACTATGTATATTATATACTGGTAATATACTGGTCAATTTCAGAAAAATGAGGATTTTTTTGTTTGCATAGTTTTGACATAATTTTCATAAAATTAAACAGGAAAATAAGTCTACATGTTAAAGTTTCACATATTTTAGTGAACTGAGGTATTTTTATGCTGACATTATTTTAGGTTGCTAGCATTAATGCTAAATACGTAAAGTTTTGACGTTTTAAAATTCCAGTTAACACACAGTGTAATATTAGTTACAGGTTTACAGTGGAGTGATTCAACATTTTGAAACACCATGTGCTCATCACAGCAAGTGCGCTCCTTAATCCATATCACCTATTTTACCCACCCCCCCCACCTCCCCTAGGGTAACCATCAGTTTGTTCTCTACAGTTAAGAGTCTATTTCTTAGTTTGGCTCTGTGTCTTTTTTTCCCCTTTGCTCATTTGTTTTGTTTCTTAAATTGTACATATGAGTGAAATTGTAGGGTATGTGTCTTTCTCAGACTGATGTATTTCCCTTATTACACTCTCTAGCTCCATACATACTGTTTCAAATGGAAAGAATCATTCCTTTTTAAGGCTGAGTAATATTCCCGTGTGTGTGTGTGTGTGTGTGTGTGAGAGAGAGAGAGAGAGAGAGAGAGAGAGAGAGAGAGATTTTTTTTAATCCATTCACGAATCTCTGAACACTTGGGCTGCTATCATAATTCCCCTATTGCAGATAATGCTGCTATAAACATCAGGGTAGATACATCCCTTTGAACTAGTACTTTTCTTTTAGTAAATACCTAGAAATGCATTTGCTGGATCCTAGCATAGTTTTATTTTTAACCTTTTCAGGAGCCTCTATAGTGTTTTCCACCCTGGCTCCACCAATTTGTCCTCCCACCAAGTATTCAAAAGGTTTCCCTTTCACCGCATCTTTGCCAACACCTGTTGATTCTTGTGTTGTTGATTTTAGCCATTCGGGGGCTGTGAGATGATATCTCAGTGTAAGTTTGATTTTCATTTACCTCATGATCAGTGATGTTGAGCATCTTTTCATTTGTCTGTTAGTCATCTGTATGTCTTCTTTGGAAGGATGTTTCTTCATGTTTTTTGCCCATTTTTAACAGGATTATTTGCTTTTTAGGTGTTTAGTTTTGTAAGTTCTTTATATATTTTGGATACTAACTCTTTATGAGATCATTTGCAAATAGCTTGTCCCGTTCCATAGGTTGCCTTTTAGTTTTGTTGATGATTTCCTTCACTGTGCAGAAGCTTTTTTTCTTTGATCAAATCCCAGTAGTTTGTTTTTGCTTTTGTTTCCCTTGCCTCAGGAGATAAAATGAGAAAGAAGTTGCTACAGCCGATGTGAAAGAAGTTACTGCTTCTGTTCTCTTCTAGGATTTTTTTGTGGTTTTAGGTCTCACATTTAAGTCGTTAATGAATTTTGAATTTATTTTTCTGTATGGTGTCAGAAAGTGGGACAGTTTCATTCTTCATATTCTTCTTTCTTCTTCATATTCTTCATATTCTTCACATTCTTCTTTCATATTGGTGACCAGTTTTCCCATAACCATTTGAAGAAACTTTTTTTACATTGGATATTCTTTACTGCTTTGTCAAAGATTAATTGACCATATAGTTGTGGGCTCATTTCTGGGTTTTCTATTCTATTCCATTGATCTTCATGTCTATTTTTTTTTGCCAGTACCAAGTTGTTTTGATTACTACAGCTTTGCAATATAACTTGAATTCTGACCCATATATATGCCTGAAGATACCTGCAGATTGAAAGTGAAGGGATGGAGAAACATTTGTCCGAATTTTTTTAAACACCAAATACTATAATTCTAGTCATCACATGGCATAGTTGATGCTTTATGAGTTGTTAACTTGAAGAACTGTCATTTATTTGTAATTTAATCAGTCAGCAGCTATCCTGCATGCAGCAAGAATAATTGAGTTCAGTTTTGGGTATCTTAATGTCCTTTTTCCCCTTGGGTTCTATGTATTTTAAAAAGACTTTTCTCCGAATTATATATTAAAACATAATCAAATAAGATTGAGACTTTTGCTTCAGACTAGATGGCATAGACTCATTTTGTCCTCGCTTTTCCCAGCTAAATACAATAGTAAACCATAGAGCTACATCAAGAAGGAATCAAACGAGAACTATGAAAAGTGGTCAGAAAGAAAGCAAAGTAATTTGAGATGCCAGGACTGGAGGAAAATGAACAGTAGCAAGTCCTCTTAGGTACCTTCATCTAACAAAAGAAGGTGACCCAGAGCTGGCATATCCCATACCCAAACTAATAACAGAGGGTGGCCCAGGTGCACTCATTCCTTTCATGGATTGAATCGGAGTTCTTCTGACAATGCCAGATGAGCCAGTTATAACTAGTAAAGCATACTGAACAGGAGACGTGTGAAAAATAAGCAGCCGGGGAAAGTGCTTCTTCTTTCCCTGGGCCTACGACAACCCTCCTCTGCTGAGAGGTATGGACCCAGGTGGTGGCACCAGTTAAAGGAAACATGCTACAACACATAGCCTGATCCGGGATGCCATTGTTACTGCAGGCCTGAGACATCCCCTACTCCAGAAAACTCTTGGGTGCCCACCTAACACCAGCACAAGGGATTTCATCACAGTAAAAGGCTTCTTTGTTCCTGTGGGCTGAGGCTGCCCTCTCCTGCATAGAGATAGTGGGGTAACTACAGGGTACTAGTAGGGAGATGCCCCCCATGTTACCAGCCAGGAACAAAGCAAGAATGCCCACTGTCCCCATTTTTATTCAACAAGATATTGGATGTTCTAGCCATAGCACTTAGGCAAAAAAAAAAAAAAAAAAAAAAAAAAAAGAAAGAAAGAAAGAAAAAAAAAAAAGCATCCAAATAGGAGAGGAAGAAGTACAACTGTCACTACTAGCAGATGACATGGTACTATATAGAAAACCGTAAAGTTTCCACCAAGAAACTGTTAGAACTAATAAATGAATTCATTAAAGTTTCTGGATAAAAGATTAATATTTGCAAATCCCTTGTGTTTCTATACAGTAATAACAAACTATCAGAGAAATGAATAAAACAATCCCATTTACAGTTTTATCAAAAGAATAACATCATTAGGAATAAATTTAACCAAGGAAGTGAAATACCTGTACTCTGAAAACTATAAAATAATGCTGAAAGAAGTGGAAGATGACACCAACTGAAAGATACTTCATCCTCATGGATTACATGGATTACATTATATTCTCAAAA
Source organism: Panthera onca (assembly GCF_046562875.1). Lineage (NCBI taxonomy): Eukaryota > Metazoa > Chordata > Mammalia > Carnivora > Felidae > Panthera > Panthera onca. The sequence goes on from NC_138357.1 coordinate 101,073,166, forward strand.
TGTCCATACTATTCAAAACAATCTATAGGCTCAATGCAATCCCTATCAAAATAACAACATTTTTCACAGAACTGTGACAAATAATCTTAAAAATAGTACGGAACCCCAAAAGACCCTAAATAGCCAAAACAATCTTGAGAAAGACTAAAGCTGAATGTATCACATTTCCTGACTTCGAACCATACTACAAAGGTGTGGTGATGAAAACATTAGGTATTAGCTTAAAAAAAGACCTGTAGATCAGTGGAACAGAATAGTCTAGAAATAAACCTACACAATTGATTTATAACAGAGAAAGCGAGACTAGACAATGGGCAAAGGAGAGTCTCTTCAATAAGTGACGTTGGGATAGGTGGACCATTACTTTACAGTGTACACAGAAATCAACCCAAATGGATTATAGGTTAAATGTAATATCTGAAACTGTAAAACTACTAGAAGAAACATAGGTGCCAAGCTCCTTGACGGTGGTCTTACTGATGTTTTTTTTTTTGAATTTGAGTCCAAAAGGAAGGGAAACAAAAACAAAAACAAGTGGGATTACATTAAACTGAAAGCTTCTGCATAATTAAGTAGATCAAGTGAACAAGGGATTAATACCCAGAAAAGGGGTAAATATCCATACAACTCCATAACAATAACAAAAAAAATCTGATTACAACTGAGCAAAGTATCTGAATAGACATTTTTCCAAAGAAGTCTTACAAATGACCCATAAGTACATGAAAAGACGTTCAACATTAGTAATCATTGTGGAAATGCACATTCAAACCACAATGAACTATGTCTTTATCCCTGTCAGAATTCCTGTTATCCAAAACATGAGACAAGTGTTGGCAAGGATATTGAGGACAGGGAACCCTCATGCAATGTTAGTGGAATTCAACTTGGTGCAGACACTGTAGAAGACATTATGGCAGTGCCTCAAAAAATTAAAAATAGAGGTACCATGTATTCCAAGTGTACCTTTAAGCGTGTATCTAAAAGAAATGTAATGAATATCTCAAAGAGATAGGTGCGCAACCATGTTTATTGCAGCATTATTCACAGTAGCCAAAAGAAGGAAACTTCCTAAGTATCCATGAGTGAATGAATGGATAAAGATGTAGTTTGGCGGGGGGGAGGGGGGCGGTGCAGGTTCATGTGCGCATGCATGCACACACAACAGAATATTACTCAACCAGAAAAAAAAATAAAATTTTGCCACTTGTGGCAATGGGGATGGGCATTGAGGAGATTACAGTAAGTGAAATAAGAGAAAGACAAATAGTACGTGATTACAGTTGTATGTGGAATTTACAAAACAAACTTACAAGCAAAATAAAACAAATGCCATACCCACGGATACAGAGAACAGATTGCCAGAGTGATTACCAGAATGGAAGGGGCATTAGTATGGACAGGGACAGGGGGCAGTGGGTGAAGGTGATTAACACATAAGAACTTCCAGCTGTAAAAGAAGTCAGTCATGGGGATGTAATGTACAGCACGGGGAATATAGTCAATGATATAGACGCTAATATTATAACAAATTTACAAGGCGACAGATGGTAACTAGACTTACTGTGTGTAACAATCTTGCAAGGTATACATATTTCCAGTCACTATGTTGTACACCTAACACTAATATAATACTGTGTATCAATTATACTTGAAAGAATAATAAATGTCTACTTTTGAATGCATATAAAAACAGCATTTACAAGGCTTCATTCACACCACAGTACTCAAAACAGCTCCATATAGCATCAATTTTATATTCAGGATAGGATGGGAGACTGCCTTTTGCATTGAAAATAAAAACAGACCAAATGCTCGTCTCCAATTCCATTGTGTAAGAGAGCACAGACCTGTGCTGAGTCAAGGCTATGTAAAATCAGTCACCTGGGTTCATGTAATGAATTCATTTCCCTTGGCAGGGTCCAGCATGCTGCCCAGAAATGCTGGTTTCTTTGTTATTAAGGCAACAGTCTTAGAATCCTTGTAATAAAAGTTTGGACACAGTTCCAAAGCCCTCTCATCATCCTGGATAGATGTACTGATAGAACACATGACAATCTGGAACCTCAGTGATGGGCTCTTTAGTTCCGGCAGATTCTATTAGTGTTGGAAACCATTTGTACTAAGTGAGCCCTCAGTTGTGATGATTACTCCTAAAAATTATTGTAAAGGTAAATTTCAGTGTTTGTACAGTTATTGACGGGTCATTTATTTTGAACACCTCAAATCACAAAACTGTCTCTTACCTCTTGAATCCATATATCCAGTTCTCTAATTTTCACTTCACTGTAGATGAGGTTTTCTCCACCTTGTCCTGTAAATTAACAGCAAATTAACATTGCCAAAAATCTATTTTTCTCACCTCTCCTTTTGTTCATAAGTCTCCAGCATACATCTCACATGCATATAATCTAGTTCAGACTCCCTGATCCCTTAGGCCACCTTGGATCCCAACTCATCTGTTACCACTCAAGACAAGCTTTCAAAATACTTTGAACGAAATCCTTTTGAAGTTGTCAAGTTACACTTAGTGCTGAATTGTTGGTAGTTAATGTCGGTATAAAGTACAATGGTAAAAATACTTAAACAAGAGCAGAGAATTCTCTAGGATGTACCGACTACCTATGCGACCTTGAGCTCATCATATATATACATTCTGAGCTTCCATTGCTTTCATTAATGGTGAGATTACTTCAGATGATTTCTCACACATTCTTGAACATCATTGAAAAAAAACTTCAGTAATCGCACTGCTTATCTAATTTGTGCTTGTTTTGTATTCTCTCATATATGCTTGAATATGTGAATCCATATACAATCACTGAATTAGCATAATGAGATTCATCTTCTGGCACTGGTGTTAAGATTGAGAATTTTTGCTATTGATGGACAGAGCTGTGGTATTATGAGGCAGTATTTCTTATTATATTGCTTTTGTTGGAGTTAGTGAGTAGTGTAATCCTGAAAGCAAAATAAAACGTGGAGCTAAACAAATTGCCTCTCATATTTACAGAGGGCAGGCAGGCCTATTACTTCACATTATGCATAACTGAAGTTGTAAAATACTGCTGTAGCGTTTTGATGATTCAACAGTGAGGGTGTGTCGTTGATCAGAGAGCTGATGTTGACAGAGCATACCGCAGTATAATATATGCTAATTGCATATGGCTTTATACAGGCTCTCAAAAATAGAGGAATGTGAAACTTTTCGGATCCACTATCAGAAGTTGTAATTTCGGGGTTGTGGAAGGGATATAATTTGATATTTGAACTCAAGAAATGGATAAGATTAGTTAGAGATGCAGTAGTATTTGCAAGGTCTGTATGACCTTTACATAACATGATCTACTGAAACCTGTTTTTCCAAATGTTTATATGTATGCACATTGACATTTAAACTGGAAACAATGGGATATAAATCCTCTCATTAAGAATGTGCCAATGACTGATTATTATTCTTGAAGCAGCGTTGTCCTTTTTCTTGCATGATAAATGCTTCTTGTTAAAAATTTTCTATTGCTATTTATAAAATGCATCATTCTGAGATTCTGACCGAGGTTAGAAGTATCCTATTTGAACTTTAATTTAGACAAGTTGAAAACATGTCAGAATGGGGTCACTGTTTGGTGTTTCATTGTTGCTCAGAACTCTGGTGTGTGTTAGGCCTGTATTGAATGGATGATTGCAATCAGTTACTTTTACTACTTATTACCATCTCTGGATAATGCTTAAAGGTAGGAGATTAGAATGTGCAATCATTTGATCATTAAAGAAATGTTTAGAAAGTGTCAGATACCTTGCTTTGTGTTTAGGGATACACTGGTGAACAGGGCAAGTTTTACTCTGATCATGATTAAAGTCCATGGGTTTTTAATTATTTCTGGATTTGTCCATTTTCCAAGGGCATACTCAAAGGAACTAAAACTGCGAGTATCCACAACTTGTCACCAATCTCTCTCCTTGCTTGTTTGTGCATTCCTAAAGTCCACTGTCTACCTTTCGTAGGAATTCCAACTTTTACACTCACTCATAGCCTAACCCCTTTAGAATTCAAACCAACTTTAATTACTACCCCCAGATTCCCACTTAAGATAAATCTGAGTTGTCCTCAACACTGTATTTTCCTTTAGTGCTAATTAATTTGGTGAAAGTATCTGTGATAAACCCTTAAATGGTGTCATAAAAAGATCACTTCTAATTGTTTTGATTATCTTTTACTGTATACACTTGCTATTCTTCCTTTTGTCTTTACTCATAGACATGATTTTTGACACATTATGGTCTCACTTTTTCCCTAGACCACTGTGGAGACAAATACCTAAATCATGTATGGCTCCACATCTAATTGTATTTTGCATCATTTCCTTGTGTTGCTTCTCACTTTAATGCTATTATCCTAAGTGGAGATCCTAATATAGGGCAATAATTGCAGTCATCTCCCCCACAGTGTGTGTAGTTTCAATCTTGACTCTTGAAAAAATTCTACCTTGGAACACTCCCAACAATGAGTTGATGACTTATTTCACCTTTATGAAAGAGAGGTATGGGAGAAAGACAGAGAGAGAAAGAGATGGGTGATTGCTCACAGTATTTCATGAGGGTTTTTTTTTTCAGTGTTAGGCAAAAATAGGAACCCTTCTTTAAACCTTCAATAGTGTTTGGGTGTAAAATATTGGATAAGCAATAGTAATAAACAGCAATAAAGTAAGGTTACGTTTTCTGAAAAGGCCTTGGTACTTCTGGCATTAACAAGGAAAAAAATATCTTTACCCTATGAAAATGTTAGAATTATACCTTAACAATATTGGTAGTGCCTTCACTATAATGTTATATATTTACTTCATATTTAGTAAATGTTAACTGACAGTGATTGCTATGGTTTCTTTTTTAGATTGTTAAGAATAGAGTAGATTATTAAAATATTGTCACAAGTGACACCTTGTTAAGATGCTTTGGAATATTAAAGTAATAAATCTCCACTTGGGTGGCAAAAGTCCTTTGCTTTTTAAGTCCAGGGGTTAAAAATTCGACAAGCTTTTTTTTGTGGTTAAAAAACAAATGCAGCCAAGATTCCATTCGTGCATTTTTTGTGGCTCTAATATATGTAGTAAGAGCGTGCAGTGGTGTCATATTGATCCTTTCTGTTCAAGCTAATAGTTTATTCAGCTGCTCCCATTGGAATTACTGTTGTTTATATTATCTTTCCCTTACTTTTTGCTTGTATTTACTCTTTTTCTGAAGACCACTTATCGACCGTATTATTAGATACTCTTGGAATGTGTTAGAAATTTTTCTAGTTGAGTACAAGCAGCCTTCTGCTGATGTTCACTTTCTTCCCGGGTGTCTAAGCTCAGGCTTTGTTTGTTAAACCTCACCACTGTGTCGGAGTCTGTGCACTCTCCCTCTGTTGGGAGGGAGTTGATTGTAATTGCTTCCAAGCAGGAGGACCCACTGGGGCAATTCAGATGAGGTTGGGCAGAAAATTTGGATACAGTGTGCACTTCCTCTCCTCAGCCCTGGTGACTCTCTTCTGCTTGTGTCTGTTGGTAGAGTGGTGGGGTGTTGTCATTCTTTCTCAATTTTGTATCGTGTTGTCTTGCTGAAGGATAAACTCTGAGCCTTAATTTACTGAGATCTACCACTTTGTCCCTCAAAGGCCAGGTTGGGCTTAAAAAAAAAAAAAAAAAAAAGTAGACCATTGACTGTTGCTCGCTATTTGAAAACCTTGTACAATAATCTTTTTTTTTCTCTGAACACCTGCTAATGATGTCTGAAAAAAACAAAAACCAGAAAACATGAATAAAAAAAGCAAAAGATAAAAACATAAGCATTATCACCCTAGAGATACACACCAAATACAATGTTGAACAGGCCATGATAGAAAAAGCATAATCCCTTAAATAACCTGTAGTTCCTATCCATTTTGGTGATAATTATAAAACTCTAACAAAGAAAATCATTCGGAGGCAGCTCATTTATAAATGTATGAAAAACAAACTCTCAGCAGTCCCAAGGTATATGTCTTCAGACCTTTGCGAACCTCCAAGTTTGTAAATACCACTAAACCATGTAATTCCACTCATAAAATGCAGTAAAGTATAACCAAACAATTAAAGACACCTATCACACCCTTGATGATTGTATAAACTGAAGTCATTTATAAAGGTATTAAAATAAAGTCCACCACTAAACACATACACACTATATTATATCAGCCCCATATAATTTCTAACCATGAACTCACCTGAATCAAAACTGTGACAGCTCAGCCGTAAAAAGGGATGAGATCTTGCCATTTGTGACGACAACATGGATGGAGCTAAAGGATATGATGCTAAGTCAAATAAGAGAAAGACAAATACCATATGATTTCACTTATATTTGGGATCTAAAATAAATAAATAAATGAACAAGACACAGAAACAGGCATCTGGGAAATGTTGGACTCTTGATTTCAGCTCAGTTCATGATCTCCCGGTTCGTGGGATCAAGCCCCATGTCAGCCTCCGCGGGATAGCTTGGAGCCACCTTAGCGTTCTCTCTTGGTGAACGCTGCTCTCCCTTTCCCCTGCTCTCGTGTGGTTGTATGCTCTATTTCTCAAAATAAATAAATAAACATTTTTTTAAAAAAAGCAGAAAACAAACCCATAAATACAGAGAACAAACTGATGGTTGCTAGAGGGGAGGGGTTGGAGATTGGGGTGGGCAAAACGGGTATAGGGAAGTGAGAAGTACAGGTTTCCAGTTATGGAATGAGTAAATCATGGGAATAAAAGGCACAACATAAGAAATATAGTCAATAGTATTGTCATAGCGTTGCATGGTGACAGACGGGAGCTCCACTTGAGGAGAGCACAGTATATAGTTGTTGAGCTACTATGCTGTATACTTGCAACTAATGTAACGTTGTGCATGGACTATAGTTCAGTAAAAAAATAAAAAGAAAAAAATCTTTTCATGAATAATGATAATAGTTGTTCTATAATATTAGCCTGGCACATGTTCTCTGTAGTAGGACACTTTTTGCGCTTGACAACTTGTTTCTTCTTAATCCTTCTTCTTGTACTGTTTCCTCTCAAGGAAAAATGCTCTCAAGGAAAAACCTATAATGTGAAGGGTATTTCTATCTGTGGGGAAAAAAAAGTGGCTAATTCACTTGCTTATAAAGCACTAGTATTTGCTACTGCAAAGACTTGTCAATACCAGTTTTTAGTTTTATTATATGTTAACTAAAAGCGATTTTGCTGGTTAAGCTTATAGTAAGTTCAGGAGTTTTTAAGTAAGAATTCCATCAATATGGAATCTTAGGACTTTAAAAGAGTTTTCGGTAGATATCCTAGAATGTTTGATATAAACATTGAGAGATTTAGTTGTTGTTTTGGACCTATGTTGGTATTTTAAGTTATTTTATGTCATGAATTTACATTTGGCAAAACTGAGGCTTCAAATGAGATATTAGAATTTAGTGTAGCTGTGTTGATGTGGAATTTTTCTTTAAATTAACGATCACTTATTTGATCCTCTTTTGCTGAAGGGCCCTGGGATTTCAACTAAAATGCAAAATGAAGAAGTAAGAATAATTAACTTAAATTCTCAGAAGCTTTATGGAGATAAATTCATAAGTGGGTTATGAAACAGCACGTGTTGGTTTTATTTTCTGTTATAGCAAAGAGTAAAAAGTAGTAGTTTGCTGGCCCCTGGTGAGTATTATAATTTATTTTTCTATAATGGTGTCTTTTGAAGCATGCTTACAAATCCTTCCAGGTTCCCAGTGTGAGCCCCAAGGTGGATTGAATTCATCTGTACCTGTGACAGTAAGTATCTAGGCAAGAATCAGAAAAACAGTAGGTAGATAAGTAGACTTGCCCACTGTAAGATAGATTCTCTGCGGAAAATAGAATATCTCTAGGCCGAGCCTATAGGCTTCCTAAGCCTCAGAGGCCACTGATATATGAAATGAGTAGACAGTCTGAACTGGGTATACCATTGTGGTTGTCACACTGAGAATGTGTTGTCCTCACCAAGCATCATTTCCCTTCTATTTTCTGCATAATTTGCTGGTATTTCATGGTTACCCTTCTTACTTTTCTAGTTGTCTGCGACCACAAGCTCCTGTGTTTACATAATGTATGCATAAGTTTTAATATTTTTTCAAAGTAACGTTAATTTTCTGTACTAGAAAACCAAACCCATACTGCCAGTGTGCTGCGTCTTGCAACCTCTGACCATAAAAAATATATAGTTTGCTCCTTCTTTCTTTTAGTGCTAGCTTATTTGAAAATTGATTACTTTGCGGATGTTCTTTAACTGATACATAGATAAATTTTCTTTATCTTTACTAAAATGTGTATGTTCGACATTCACAATGAAGGGAAATATTCTACCTGGAAGAACAGAATAGAACCCTCACCTTTGAATATGATTCCATTGCTTTTACTTTGTTCTTTGGTATATTTTATTTTTTTTAATATTTTTATGTTTATTTATGTATTTTTGAGAGAGAGCATGTGCACATACGAGTAGGGGAGGGGCAGAGAGAGACAAACACAGAATGTGAATCAGGCTCCAGGTTCTGCACTGCCAACACACAGCCCAACGCAGCACTCGAACCACGAACCCTGAGATCATGACCAAAGCCGAAGTTGGACACTTAACTGACTGAGCCACCCAGGTGCCCCTGTTCTTAGGTATATTTTACTGTTTGAGGGTTGAACACTCTAACGATAGAGTAACAAGGACCTACCTTGTCCCTTAATATTGTGTGTGATCACAATTATGTCCTGCTCAAAATTTTTAAGTACATCTTTACCATAGGCAGTAAAAATTGAAAAATACGTAAATAAGGAAATAACAACGAACTGGGTTAATTTGCTCATGAACTACCACTTACCCTGCAGGTCTTAAAATGCCATCCTTCCTAACTCATGACCTGCTGTCCTGAGGCGACTGTTACTATGGCATCACATACATCCTCTGCCCCTTAAAAGGTATAAGCCTCACTTCCTGTCAAACTTCTGGTAGTTCTTGTTTTTAGACTTCTCTGTCAGGGATGGGACCTTATCCATGGGGGGTTGGGGGAGGGAAACCTGTATGTTTGGCAATTTGTTCAACATTTATATATATGCAAGCCAAGGGCTGTAAAATGTTCATGGTTTCTTCAAAAATTTGCTAAATACTGGTGTTCTTTGACTCATTAGAGGCAAGGTACTTGTGTAGAAGACAGTCGAATATATTTTAGTATAAGTTTTTCACTTGGTAGATTAGACTTGAGAGAACATTTTCAGGATAAAATTTTCTTTACACACTTTTCATCTCAAATGTTTGTCCAAGTTGTCAAATGAAAGAAAATTAGGACTTCACTATAGTTTTAAGTTGTAAGTACTTGATAAGTCTGTTTCCGTTTCTTGGAAATCCCTGTTTACCAGAGGTACATATTGATACCATTCTTAGTACTTTGGGGGTATAAATTAAATTTAACTTTGTCAACAACTTCTTATAAGATCATGTTACTATTATTACTACTGTGCTGATACTCTATCACTTGGTTTCATATTCATCTTTTTTTCATGTATACGTTTTTCTTTGGTGATGATTATATTAGTATGCTAAAGCTCAATTTTAGAGACATTGGATATCATTCATTTGGATACCATTAACTTATCATAAAAAAAAGACATGAAAATTATTTACATGATGAATGATTCCACAGTTTCACTGGAATGGGCAGCTTCACCCGACGCCATATCAGTAATAATGTATTTCAGTCCACATACTTTCTGAGAATGTCACCATCTTTAAATAGGAAATAATCCTTGTCATCTAGAACTAGTTTGGTGCCTCTATAGTCTGGGAGAGGAACTTGATCTCCGGCTTTCACACTGGATGGTTGAATCTCTCCACCCTTTCCTGTAGAGCCTGTCCACAAGCTACTACTCTTGCTTAGTACTTTTTCTTGAGATTTTTCTGGAAGCATAACGCCTCCTTTCGTTACATTTTTGGCTGCACTACTTTGAACTAAAACTGATAGAGGAGAAGAAACTTTGTAGATGCCTGTCCTGCCAGGACTCGTGCTCCTGCAGTCAGTGCTCTGCCCTGAAGCTGCCCCGGATGCTGCAAGGAGACCCAGAGTCTGGCCCCAGGGCCACGTGAACATGGGACTATATTCATCTCTTTATAAATGTCTGATTAGTACTACAGATTAATAGTACTATGAATGGTGCCCTGAAGTCTAACCATTTGCTTAAAGGGCTAAAGAAGATATATAAATTAAAATCTAATTAGGAACAAAGGAAAACAATAAATCCATAAGGGCACCTGGGTGGCTCAGTCGGTTATGCCTCTGATTTCAGTTCACATCATGATCTCACAGTTGGTGGGTTCAAGCCCCGCATCGGGCTCTGTGCTGACAGCTCAGAGCCTGGAACCTGTTTCGGATTCTGTGTCTCCCTCTCTCTCTCTGCCCCTCCCTCACTTGCACTCTGTCTCTGTCTCTGTTTCTGTGTCTCTATCTCTCTCAAAAAGCAAAATTAAAAAGAATCTGTAGAAAACAAGATACTAGATCTTTTGTATTCATCGGCCCTTGTATTTGCTCTTCTTTGAATTAATCTGTTTTTGTTTTCTGCCAATGTTTCAATTGTAGTTATTTCCTTCTATGTATTCTTTTAAAAGATTAAAGTTGTACTCTTCCACTTTTAGATATCTTAATGTGGAAATCACTCTTATTTTTTTTTAATTTATTTTTATTTTTATATTTTTAATGTTTATTTTTGAAAGAGAGAGAGAGCAGAGGAGGGACAGAGAGAGAGGGAGACACTGAATCTGAAGCATGCTCTAAGCTCTGAGCTGTCAGCACAGAGCCTGATGCAGGGCTGGAACTCACAAACCATGAGATCATGACCTGAGCCCAAGTTGGACTTTTGACTGGGCCACCCAGTTGCTCCACTCTTAATTACTTTTTGTCCATAGTTCTTTTTTTTTTTTTTTTTAATTGAAAAAACAGTTGTCCTAACATAATTTTAAAAGGTCTTCTTTTCCCTATTTACATATCTGTAGTACTATCTGTATTGTAGATCAAGCTTAATATATCCTGGGTATCTTTTTCTGTTATTTTCTTCATTCACCATTTCCTGTGTCAACAGTGGACACCTCTATCACTGTAGATGTGTAACTAGCCTTGACATGGGGTAAGGCAGACTACCCTATCTTGTTTTTCACAGTTTTCTTAGATAACTTTAGTCATCTGAGTGCATGTGAATTACAGGCAAAGTACATAAAAGCCCCATTTAAAAAAGTGTTGATATATTTCCTGGGATTGTATTAAGTTAATTTGAGAAAAGTGGTATGTTACCTTTGTTTCAATGGTTTATTTCTTTTTTGAGAGACAGCGTAAACATGAGAGGGGCAGAGAGATAGGTGGACCGGGGTTCCAAAGTGGGGTCTGCACTAACAGACTGACAGCAGTGAGGCCAAAGCAGGGCTCAAACTCATGAACTGCAAGATCATGACTTCTAAGGTGAAGGCTGATGTTCAACCAACTCAGCCACCCAGGGCCCCTTAAATTTGTTTTTTTAATTGTGATTTTGCCTTATGACATTGCTTGCTCTTAACATTAATAAAAATGCATTAAAGTTCTGGGTTCACTTTGCATCCATCTTGCTGAAATATATCTTTCAGAAATTCCTTCAAAGAATATGTGCAGGTAATAATTTTCTTAGTCTTTGAAAATGTTGTGAATAATAGTTGTGGTGCAAATTGTAGGTCAGCACATTTTTTCTTGTTACTCTTTTGAGCCTACTATTTTCTGTTCTCATTTTGATCCACAAAGTCGCAGGTGATTATATCTTCTGCAGTCTGATAGTCATTTCCTTAAGATATAATACCTGCTTTTTACTAATGTAAGTCGTCAGCTGCGTTTCTTTAGCATGGTGTTCTGTAGTTTTGCTACAATATATCTGGGTGTAAATTTATCTTTTTCCTCCTCGGTATTCATATTGCACTTAGAATATGAAGTATTCCTGTCTGTCTTCAGTTATGTAAAATTACCAGGCATTATTTTTAAATCTTGCTTTTCTGTAGTCCCACACGAGTCCCTTCTTTAGGAGTTCTTAGTGTTGGATATTAATGTCTATCTTCCATGTCCTTTGAATTTCCTTTTTTTTTTTAAAGTTTGTGTATTTATTTACAGTTGGGGGAGGGGGAGGAGCAGAGAAAGAGGGGAAGAGAGAATCCGAAACAGGCTCTGTCCTGTCACACAGAGCCCAGCCTGGGCCTCTATCTCAGGAACTGCAAGATCATGACCTGAGCTGAAATCAAGAGAAAGGCGCTGAACTGACTGAACTACCCAAGCACCCCTGAATCCTCTGTTTTTAAATTAATTTGCTTCCCTGGGTTGTGTTCTCGAGGAGTTCTTTATTATTATACTTCTCATTCACTAATTTTATCTTCTGTGCAATCTATGATGTTTAATTGTTTTAAAATGGATTCATTTACTCCATTTGTCATTTCCAATATCAGAGTCAGTTTTTTCTCACAGATACCAAATTATGTAGTGCCCTTTCACCCCTGATTTTATTTTATGACTCTAGATTACTTTTCTTTTGATTTTCTCTTTTAATTTTACTACTGAAAATTGTCAACCTCTCTTTTTAAATTGTTTTGCAGACACTCTGCCAGGATAGTTATCTCCCCTGAATCCATGGCTCACCCATGGTGCTGGTGCTGGTATGAATTTTTGCCTCTTCTAGGCTTGCATTTGGTCTCAGTTTTCTGGAGGCTTTCAAGTTAAGAGATGGGCTTTTTTTTTTTTTTTTTTTGCCATTGTTTTAATTGCTTCTTTTCCCCTTTTTATTCCTCCCTTTATTCCTCCCTAACTTTACTGGTGTCCTCATGTATTCCCTGGAACAGCAGTCCAGATGTTGATACTGTACTGTGCACATTGGGATGTCTGCTTTGTGATCATAATTAAAGTTCTTGAGGATTCAGTGCTCAAGTCAGATTATTTGGGTTTCTTTCTGGCATTGTGGTGTGTCTTTTTTTTTTTTTTTCTTCCTCTACGTCTAGTTTAATAGTTTCCTATAAAGATAGGACCTCAGGCAGCAGGTCAGCAACATTTTTCACTAATTTGTCCTTTCAAGAATGATTACTGGGTAGACCTGTACTTTAACCTGGGACTTCAAGCAGTGATCTTAATTCTGGTTCTTCTCTCGAATGTGGACTCTTAGTGAAGGAGCCTAAATGCAGGCATACTGTCAGTTGGGGGAAAAGCGCCTAAGCCCTGCTGTGTTACTGTGTGGGGTTTTTTTCCTGTTTTTATATTTTCTCTATCAGTGCTCTATATTTTAAACAGGTAATATGCGTTAAGGCATAAATCGTCATGCCATCTCAATTAGGGAGTTTCAGTGCTTTCTATTTAATCAACTGGTATTCATTAACTTCACAAAATTAAAATTAAAACCCACAGAAATATACTACTAATACATTCATAAGAAATAAACCAGTTCATTATGTTTTAGGGGGCAGTATATGCATATTGTTCTGACATACTAAAATTAACAATAAAGGTTTCTGTTTTGTCTTTGTCTTCCCTATCAAAGAGTTTAGTATCCAAATTTAAAAGTATTTAACAATTTTGCAGGAATTTGAGTTAATACAGGTAAACCTGGATTAAATGAATGTTTTCAAAAAATTATTTGCTAAATACGACCTTTAATAAGAATATGGCCAAACCCAAAGTAATAACATCGGGTACGGGTAAGGATGTGGAACAGTAGGAATTCTTCCTTACCGGTGGGCATAAAAAACAGTGCAGCTACTTTGGAAGATAGTTGGCTGGTTTCTTAATGAACAAAGCATACTCATTTAAAAAAAAAAAAATCTTACCATTGCAGCCAGCAATTGTGCTCCATGATGTTTATCCAAGTAAGTTGAACACTTGTCCACAGGATAAACCGCCCACAAATGTTTATAGCAGCTTTGTTCACAATCGCCAAAACTTTAGGCAGCCATGTTGTCCTTTGGTAGGTTAATAGATCAATAAACTGTGGTCCATCCACACCATGGGAATATTGCTCATCACTAAAAAGAAATGAGCTTTTAGGCCATAAAAAGACATGAAGGAACCTTAAGTGCATATTCCTAAGAGAAAGAAGCCAATCTGAAAAAGCTATATAGTGTATGGTTCCAACAATATGACATTCTGAACAAGGCAAAACTGTGCAAACCATAAAGAATCACTGGTTGCCACGGTTTGAAGGGAGGGATGAATATGTGGAGCACAGAGGATTTTTAGGGCAGTGAAACTAATCTATGATATTGCAATGATGGATATATCTCATTATCCTCTTGTAAAAATCCATAGACTGTACAACCCCAGGAATGAACCCTAATGTAAACTGTGGACTGTGGATGATCATGTAACCATGTAGGTTTATCCACTGTCACAGATGTACACCTCTAGTATGGGATGTTGATAGGTGGGTAGGCTGTGAATATGTGGGGAGAAGGAGTATATGGAAAATCTCTGTATGTTCTTCTCAAGTTTTCTGTGAACCTAAAACAACTGTAGAAAATAAAGTGTACTTCAAAAAATATTTACCAACACAAATCATGTTGTTTTAAGCACAGTTGTAAAACATGCTCAGTGTAGTACCATATGCTCATGAGTGTACAATAATTCCTTTGAAACTGCTTATCTTCAAACATGTATATTTAAAGAAGACTTGTCCATATAATAGCAGGTACTTTATTTTCTCCTTTTGCATATATTTAATATGATAATTAATTCAACCTGGTATTATTCTGGCTGCTAGTCAGAGCCTCATACGTGTTTGTTAATTTGCCACTTGTTCCTTATACAACATCTTGGCTATTTAATAAGCACTTGGAAAAGTCAAGAGAGTCCTGCCCCAGCATGGGTCTTAATTGAATATGTACTGCATAATAGAATTAAATTCAGAACAAGCCATCAGTGGCAGATGATCCTTCAGTTACGAACAAAGCTTCGGTGGGAGGGATGGTGTAAAGGTGATAAAGTGATGGCAGCAAAGGGCTTTGGAATATTGTATGATAGGATTATATAATGGCTTTAAGGACACCCCAGGCTAAAAGTGGACCAAGTCCTCTCTGGGGCCGCCCGCTCTCATTTATTTGTGAGTCCTTTCACTGTAAAAACATAAAGATTTTTAGATAAAGGTTTCTATCATCTTCTCCCAATTTCTTTGGAGAATCTTTGAAACCCTGCCTCTGAGAAAATTAAGGAAGGTAATAATAATGTGGGTAGATGGTATCAAAATGCTCAGTGTGTTGTTGTTGTTGTTGTTTTGTTTGATCACAGCTATCACTAATAGCAGAACTTGTGGTGTTGAGGATTAAGTTTTTGGTACAGGTAGTTCTCAGGTGGCTGTGTGATAACATATTTAAACATTTACAATATGCTTCCAAGCTGGAACACTTTGATGTCGTTCTGTCTGTAAAATAAATGGTATTGTGTAAAACATTACAGCAGATCTTGTAGAGTGAGTTGACAGGATGGCAGCATAGTTACTCACAGTTCAGACGATGACAATATAGAATGTAATGAGCCATAATGCTATTAGTTTTCCCTTGAGAATTTTCATGTTGTATTTTGTACAGTCCTTAAAATATCATGCATAAAACATTGTGCTGAAACAATAGCAAGTTTTATATTCATAATGTCATTAGGAGCCAACAGTTTAATAACCGTAGGAAACAATGGAAAATTTGCCTCAGACTCTTTTGGAAGGTGGGAACGAGAATAGCTGCTGCGTGAACAGTCCCGTCTGAAAGGCGCTCTGGCTAGATAAGTAGATACCGTAGTGTGACCCTTTGTTTTGCCGGGAATCTCTGTAAATGCCCGCTGGAGTGAACAGGGCATTTGAGGCTATGGCATCTTTAAGGAGAGGGTGAATCTATTGTACTCATCCTCGGTGCCCACCAGAAAAAAAAAAAAAATGCATCCCTCAGGTAATGAATTGACCACTAACTCAATGAAAGAGAGCAGGAGGCTTGGAAGAATAATGACTCCAGAATAGAATATGGAAATAACCATCGTATAGCAGCATTTGAAAAGAGCGTGGCTCTCTAATACCTTGAATTTGCTTCTGTTATGGTAGGACATAATTTCATCATTACGATTACTAACAGATGGAGTGATACATTTTGTTTCCAAATACTAACACAAAAGAGCAAACCACAGAACTTGATGAGAAGGATGCTACATTTGATATTTACTAGTGTATATGTGGCGCTAGACAACTACTGAGAAATTAATCTCTTGGAATGAGCCACCATCGAACACTTCTGTCAAGTAATGCCATTTACTTTCCTTATTAACATAGTGAGCGATTCTGTTGGATCACTTAGCATGGTGAGCTTATTAGGAAAATAACATTGGTTCGAGCAAAGAACTCCTGTGACCTTTCTAAATGAAAATAGCATGATGCTCAAAATAATTGGTGGAAGGACCATCTCTACACACAAAGTGGTTTTGTGCAATCAACTGCCATACTGAGAAGAAACTTTGTTTTTTGTTTTTAATGTTTGGAATGCTGAAGATTTTTCTGTTTCTTTTCTATTTTAATTAAAGAGAATGAAAGTTGTATTTACATTAAATGCAGACAGCACCCTCCTTCCTGCAGTGAGTGTTTCTCCCAAATGGCTACCTTTTCCCACCTTGGTCTTCAGGAAACCCTTGATCACACTCTAAGAGCAGTTAGGCCTTTTTGAAAATAGGAAAATCAAAGGGAAGTTACATTTAAGATCTCAGAATTTTTGCATATATCATAAAATGATTACTAGGAATGCATTACTCAATTATGTATTCATAAATGGGCTAAAACATCTAGATAAAACGTGGTTAATGCTGAAGAAACTCGTTTATAAGAAGGACTGGGAAGAATCAGTAGTGGTCTGCTTGATCTCAGTATCCTAATACTGTATCCCTTGTGAGTAAATAAAACAGTGTGTTTACCATCTAATGATTAAAACAGCGAGTAAATAATTTTGAGTAAGGCATACTTAATCATTTTCTCAAATATCTTTCTAAGCCACATGTTCAGATGAAACAAAAAAAAATTACTTTGTAAACATTGATATCTGAAACCTGAAACTAAAATATATAGGAATATATTTTGTCCTTCAGAGATGTGACACTCTCAGTTGAAAAGTCAGCTTCTATTTTAAATCAGGATTTATGTGTAGTTTATGATTGGTTTAAAATATAAATGTTTTATACCCCTTCTTGTCTAGCACAGAATGAAATCATCTTGAAGGATTTTTATTAATCACATAAGTTAGAAGCCATATGTTTCAAGGAAAAAATATTTCCAAGAAATAGAGGTCTACTTGAGGCTTGACCCATGTTACCATCAAACCCAAGCATAATTTGCTCTGTGTGGCTGTTGAAAATTATGTTTTACATATCATTTACTATCCATTACACTGTATTACATCATGACTACTCACTGTTTTGTCTTTCATTTGTACCTATTTGTTCATATTTTTAAACTAGACCAAAAATTTCTGGAAAGACATTTGTTGCCATATCCCCATAATGTACCACATTGCAGATGGGAAATAATTCGACAATTAGGAGCGTATGAGATCATTTATATTTTTGTGTATAAATGTGTAAAAAGACTTTCCCTTGATTATAGTTATAAATATTATGAAGTATAACTGAGCTTGTGAGACTATCAATAAACCCAAGTGTCTATGAAATGTAAAGTCTAGTTCAAACATATGATTAAACTGTCAGTAGTAAAAGGAAAATGTAGAATCCTACTTAAGTTGTAAAGTTTTTCTTCCTTGGTACATATAATTACCCAGAAATCAGTCTTTACCCAATATCTATTTAATGTGAGGAGCCATAGGATAATTTTAAAGCTCATATATAAGTCCTAAAGGAATGAGGAATACAGGATAGGAGAGGATTATTCTGTGATGCCCTGTCTTCCAGTAGGAAATCGTGAAAGTCTCCTGAATGAGAAGTCCTGGGAATAGACTGAATGGGGAAGAGAGTACTAGAGGTTTACATTGCTACCTATCCTATTTTACTGAGGTCTGTGCCACTAAAAATTTGCATCATGGCCTTCTAGGAAGGCATGTGTGTATGGACTAACTAAAAGTCCAGCCATTTTTATGATAGTTCAGATAATAAAAATCACTAATGGATAATAAGGTATTTTATTTTTCTGTTTTTCTTAAGTGCAGCATTGCATAAAATCAAGGAAATAAACACTTAATTCAGTTAAAGAATTCTTCTGGGTAGGCCACAGCACATGAGAATTCTAGAGTTGGAATTCATTTGGAAGATTATCCGGACTGTTGACAGATAAGTATACGGTTGGGGTGGACCAAGAGGTTAAGGGACTTGCCTAAAGTCTTGAAATTACCGGTGCATCAAAACCACACATATATTCTTCCTCCTTAGTCTCCTTGCTAGTGTTATTTCTTTTTTTGTTTTTAATGTTCCTGTTGGAACACAGGATAGTTCGCTTTTTACGTTTTTGACGAACCTTCATACTCTATTCTGGAGTGGCCGCCTCTTTTAAATGTAACAGCCTTTCTACACCATGAAGTTAGGCCTAAGTATAGAGAACGATAACGTATAAGAATAATAAAATGATTGAAAAAATTCTGTTGTTACATGTTACGCAAATGTTCATCTTTCCCATTGTTCATTAGTAAACCAAATATGTCTTTCACATGCTTTCGTCCTCCACATAACATGTCTTAGGGTTTTTGTGATTACATTTGTTTGAAATGTTCTTGATATGAATAGTTTGCTTTTCTTCACTGTTTGACACGCTTGATATTTGGAGGGAAACAACTGTCTTGATAAATGAATAGTTAAAACATTATTTTCTGGTTTCCAGATTATATTGAATAAAAATAGTACATTTTTTTTTTAAACTTTTTTTTTTTTAAACGTTTATTTATTTTTGAGACAGAGAGAGACAGAGCATAAACGGGGGAGGGTCAGAGAGAGGGAGACACAGAATCTGAAACAGGCTCCAGGCTCTGAGCTGTCAGCACAGAGCCCGACGCGGGGCTCGAACTCACGGACCATGAGATCATGACCTGAGCCGAAGTCGGACGCTTAACCGACCAAGCCACCCAGGCGCCCCAAAAATAGTACATTTTTATGTATATTTATATATTTGTCTTCTGTACATAAACACACATATGTATTTGTATTATGGAGTTAAACCGCTTGTGGAATATTATACAGAAGTAATAATAGTCTGCATAATTTAGGCAGTCACAGGCCTTAGCAAGCTTAGAAACCATAAATCTCTGACATTGTACTCTTCTATCCATTAGGAATTCCCGGATGGATTTAGAACAAGGCCAAATCAATGTTGCAGTGTGTTTCAGTTGTAGAAACTAGACTTGTAATCTTTCTGAGTGGCTTTTTTTATTACAAAAAAACAGTATCCTTAGTTTTGGGGTTTGATCTCTACACTGTTGACACAGACTACGTTTCCAAACATTGACAGTCTTTGTTCTATTCTTCATGGATTACAGAATATGCCAGATGTGTAGAATTTTCCTGGAAGAGTTGGAGTTACCCAAAAGTCATTAAAAAGTTGAAAAATGAAAGCATTACTGTTATGATACAAAGTAGTACTGTTATGATACAAACTGAAATTCTTACCCTTGCATACAGTACTTAGCTATTGTGGCTGCTCAGCTCTCTAATCTTATGTTCACACTTAGGCCTCACCATAAAGCATTTGTTACATTAAAAATAAGGAGGACAAACTGAAAACTAATAAAAGACAATGGAGAACACATCTGATTTACCTGGTAAATGCTCCTTTTATCTTTTGGTCAATGAATAGAAAAAAGGTAATTTTAGTAAGTTATTATCAACAAGAAAGATAAATAAACACAATGTATGCCGTTTTATTTAAGTTCTTGAATATTCAAACTAAGTTGTTTCCATTAACTTTCTAATTCATTGCCTGCTTTTTCCCACTTTTTCCCAGAAACTGGTTTTTGGTCATTGATTTTTTTTTTTTTTTAGTTGAGAGAGACAGAGAGAGGGAGGGAGGGAGGGAGGGAAGAGGAGAGCACGCACCAGTGGAGGAAAGGGGCAGAGGGAGAGAGAGAGAATCTCAAGCAGGCTCCACGCCCAACACACAGCCTGACACAGGGGTCTATCCCAAGACCCTGGGATCACGACCTAAGCCAGAATCGAGAGTCAGATGTTAAGTTGACTGAGCCACACAGGTGCCCCTAGTCATTGTTTATTTTCTTATTTCTCACTTTACTGAGCCCTAAAATTAGCCACGCACATTTAGCTTAAGTACTGGTACAATGTATAATAAGCTAGTATTATAGAAGTACATTAGTTCTAAACAATAATGAAGAAGCAAAAAGTTGTATATTTATAAGCCACATTCTAGGATTCCAGGGGAAATATTTCCATTATAATAATGTTAATGGGGTGCCTGGGTGACTCAAGTAGTTAAGCGTCCGACTATTCATTTCAGCTTAGCTCAAGGTCACACGGTTCATGGGACTGAGCCCTGTGTCAGGCTCTGTGCTGGGTGTGGAGCCTGCTTGGGATTCTCCCTCTCCCTCTTTCTCGGCCGCTACCCTGTTCACACTGTGTCTCTCAAAATAAATAAACTTAAAAAAGGCAAGCTAGTTTCTATTATTTATGAATTAAATTTATGCATGGGAAAAAAGTCACATATCTGATAATAGAATGTACAAATAATATGCTTTTTTGTGTGTAGGGTGGCAAGAAGAATAGACCAAAAAGTTGTATTTACCCCATTCATCATGCTATGTTTGGAAGTTATTTAAAACATAAGAACATCTTGATAATCTGTTTTGAAAACATGTTTTGCATGGCCTCAAGAACCTAGAGCTTTCCAATATACTTTAATTATGTAGTGCATTATAAAATAAAGCTTCATTTAGATTATGTTAGGCCATTTTATAATATAACCAAATGTGATATATCCTTTTATTTCATTTTAGTCCTACAGTGTTAGATAAGCTCAGTTGTGTTCAAGAAACTATGTTTTTATAAACAGGATGGATGCTAATTCATTCTTTATTAGTCTTGAGGGGAAGTAAATTCTGACACACTGCCTACTCTGTTGCAAAACTAACCAAATCAAACAATTTATTCCACAACTGACCAATTCAGAGAGAAAACAAACCAAGCTAAAGTATCATTTTAATTTAAATTACCAACTTGTAAACTCTGAGAATAAATAGTTAGAGATGAACTCAAAGTCTAAATAATATTTATTTTTATGTTGAGCTGTTGCTAAGTTTCACTATATTTGACCAAACCAACCTGACTCTGTGCTTATGTAATTGTGAGCAAGCTGACATCTGCATGTGAGTACTTACTTCGGATTTTATGGTGATCATATTGCTATCAACATGATTTACAATTATACAGGAAGTAGCAATACTTTGATTTTGCTGACTTTCTTACTCCGTAATGTGATCTACGTTTTACATAATCAAAAATCAACTCTCCATACCAGTGGTTAGCCAAGGAATGGCAATTTTAAAAAAGCAAGAAGTTTTTTTAAAATTGGATTTTATTATGAAATTCCTTTTTACTTAAACTCTGGTATGCATCTCATCAGGGCTGATAGAAGTTTCTGAATCATTATAAAATCTCTTGAGTAGAAGTAATAATGGAACACATGAAGGGATTTCCATGCTTTTTCCCCCCCTATGAAATGTTGAGATTGGTTAATCTTCATTACTTTACTGTCTTCCTACCATTGGAGAATAGCACTTGTGTATGTCAAACTTGAAATCGAAACCACTTGAGGTCTGTGTTTAATTTCAGATTCTGATATGGTAGGTTTGAGGTGTGCCCGAGTTTCAGCATTTTTAATGAAGTGATACTGTTTTGTCATGAATAGCAAAGGTATATGTAGACAGTGACATTCAGTATTGATTAAACTTTTCACTTAAACCTAGATAGCACTTAACAACCTTGGTAATTGCTACCCCATTCTTACTTTAGCAAATTTTTGTAAACATCTCAAACCCTCATAAAGATTATGATAGTACAAAGCCTAGGGTTTCAAGTTGGATATAACATTATTAAAAAGCCTCAGTTCCAACTTTGGGCAAATTTCTCAATTCACTGGATCTCGATTTTCTTATCAGCAAAATGCAAATGATCCTGCCTGTGTTACATGGGGATGATGCTTTAATATGCCACAAGAATCATCTAAAATGAACAGTAGCTAACATGGAATTTAAAGTACGAGATTCCTTCTGCAAACGCCATGGTTTGTTTATATAACTCGGTGTATGTATGTATGTATAATATATATATATATATATATGTGTATATATATATATATATATATATATATATATATATGTTACAGGTAGATATAGTAGATACATACATACATTAATATATACACAGAGCATGCATGTGAGCTAGAACAAGCAAAGAGACAGTGGTCTTCAAAGGTATAAAATGTATGAGTTCAAGAGAGTACAGACCTCCAAATGAACTCTTCACCATCTTACATTTTAACATTTATTGAGGTCTTATTGATATATTAAAAAATGCACATATATAATGTATACAATTTAATGGGTAGTCTTTTGAATTTAGTCTTTTGAATTTAGTATTTGGTAACCTGGTTGTGGGGTTTGGGAAAAATTCTAATTTAGATCCCTTCCAATTGATATACCATAGTACTTTGCAAATGATAGATTCAAGAAGGAATAAATTTGTTCCTGCTGGAAGTTTTGTCACAGGACAATTTTCACATTATAGGAGTGGAAATTCATTTAGAACTGGCTGGCAGGTTAATTTGAAATCAATTCAAGAACTATGAATGCCTATTGTTAACTATTTTAGTTTGAAAACTCTCTAGGCTAATGATAGATGGCATGCTGTGATTGTGCATGTGTCCGTGTGTGTGTGTGTGTGTGTGTGTGTGTACACGAGAGAGAGAGAGAGAGAGAGAGAGAGAGAGAGAGAGAGATTGACATGCTGATATATGCTTCATCACTGAATTTTTAAATAGAGGAATTAAGTTATTTTAACTTGCAAAAATACAAAATATATTAAAATAAAGCAATAACATTTATGCTTTTATACAAATAATATTAAAAAATGAGATATTAAAAAATGAGAACAGTGAGATTCTCTGTTTTTTTAATACCCATCTCACTTCATATCTAAAACAGAGTGCTGTAATCCGCATGTCAATGAAGTATTTCACTTATTCCTATATTTGGTTGTTACTGCTGAGTGACATGGAAATCCTATTTCACAAAGGTTTGTGTAGCAAAGATTAGAGTGCTCTACAACTACTAAATTGTTTCATTTCATACAAGCATTTACCTCAAATTTTTGGTGATAGGACTAATACCATGTATAATCACTTTAAAGTATTCTAGTCTTTTGTTGACTTGATGCATGAACAGCTTGAGGGACAGTTAATCCCTCCTTATATCAAACTCCTTTTTGTTTGTATCACAGATAGGTGGGAGATGAGTTGATGAAATATACATATTTAATGAATAAGACACATCAAATAGTACTACAAATATATGTAACTGGCAGACAAAAACTATTCCTATCCTCACCATCCGTGGAGTTACTTCTAGGACAAAAAGATTGTAAAGTTAGAGATTGCAGGAAATTGTCCTATCCTGGAGTTTGATCAGGCTGCCAAAATATAGAAGAGTTTGCCAGGTTTTTATGTGGCAAAAGAGTTACCATCTTACTGGTAGGTGGCTCTGTAAAGGTCCCCCCCCCTTTTTTTTATGCTTCTGGAGTGCCTTTCAGGACATAATCAAAACTGGGAGGAAGAAACAAAATATTGGCACTTGCTTTGTGTAGTAACATAAGATGGCAGGGGCAAATGAGCAGATTGTGTGCAAGTTGGAAAATGTTTCTCTTCTTCAGTGTGAATTATTCTGGAGTATACTTAATAATAAATGGAGACTGAGGCACCTGGTTAGCTCATTCAGTTGAGCATCTGAGTCTTGATTTTGACTCACGTCATGATCCCGGGGTTGTGGGATCAAGCTCCATATTGGGTTCCATGCTGAGCCTGCTTGGGATTCTGTCTTTCTTCCCTTTACCCTGCTCACTCTCTCTCTTTAAAGAAAAAAATAATAATAATGATAAATGGGGACTATAGGAGATGTATGAATCCTGGAGAAAAAGATCATTTTCAAAGGATACAGCCTCTTGCATCAGGCTGCCTAGGTTCATATCTACCTTTCACTAGCTTTGTGTCCTTTAACAACCTTGAGATTTCCACCTATGTAGCTTCTCTGAGCTTCCATTATGTCGTCTGTAAAATGCTGATAAAAATGAACGCCTATGTTATGGAGTTGTTGTGAAGATTAAATTTCCATATTTCCCTGAATCTAAGAAATTGTCAATCATATGACATCGTTTTGTGTACCACTACGAAAGAAGAAAAAATAAAGTAACCCCTAAACTGTACGCACCGATGCTTTTAAATATATACTCAATCTTAGAAATGATAAAAAGTGAAATAGGTCATCTCAGCATCCTAGTAGACAGTACTGGTAAGGTACTTAAATCAGTATTTGGCACATATTAATTGCTCAGAATTTGCTGTCATGGGATAGAATTTCTCTCAGGGCAGATCATGTTTCCCACATAGAAAATGGAGGCCTTCTAAAAGGGATGACTCACAACAGGCTTCAGTGTGGAAGAGCAAACGTCGAAACTGGACAGTGTTCGCAAAGGACCCTTGTGTAAGGTTTCATTCCTTCCAGCTCTTCTGTTGCACAACACAGAGGTAAAAGCCCTTTTATAGTGGACCATTTTGCATTCCTCCCCCGCCTCCGAATTCTCTTTAATTATCCCCATGTACAAGTCATGCAAGGCCTGTGCTCCCACCCAGTTCCGTGTGGAGTTTGCGGAGACCACAGTGGGGAGCATTTCACCAGGAGCTGGGACCCAGGCAGTGCAGCTGATGCACACTAGGAATAGCACTGTCCAATAGCTCCACGTGATGTCAAGGCTGGCCTTGAGCAGCTTTGTAAGAAAGAGTCGCTGAGAGTGATAAGGAGGGAACCACACCCAGAGAAGTAACTACCAGGGGATTTGTGATTTAGGAATAAATGTGAGGAACAAAACCTTTTTCTCCAGGATTTTATTTCTTTTTCACTTGTTTTTAAGTGTTTATTTTTGGAGAGAGAGAGAGAGAAAGAGCGATTGAGCGCCAGAGCACGAGTGACCTCGAGCAGAGGAGGAGCAGAGAGAGAGGGAGACACAGAATCTAAAGCAGACTCCAGGCTCTGAGCTGTCAGCCCAGAGCCCAGCATGGGGCTGGAACCCACAAACTGCAAGATCATGACCTGAGTTAAAGTCAGATGGTTAACTGACTGAGCCACCCGGGCACCCCTCTTCCTCCAGGATTTTAGAGAAAGGTGACTGTTAGAATGGCAGAAGTGGCTAATGGTTAGTTGGCATAAGTGATGAAATTTTTTCACAGTATATACAGTCTAGACTACTAGTGGTCATTGAATCATGTTAGTGATTTTCCTCTATTGCCTCGCTTTTGAAAAGTATATCTTTATATTTCTGATATCAGAATATACAACAATAGTGATAGTATTAATACTTCTAGCTAACACACAGAATGTACTATGTTCCAGGTGCTATTCTAGATACGTACAGTTTACTACGTTACAAGTGCATTACTGGTGTTAATTCAGTGGTAAGTCTGTGAGCTGGGTGCAGTTGTTATCCCTCACGTAACAGTTGAGGAGACTGAAGTATGGAAAGGTTACTTCTCCAAAGTGTCAAATGTCCACAAGCACACACACACGTATATGGCCACATGGACAAGAACGATTAGGTAGCAGAGATGGGCAGCATGGTCCTAACCATTACATTCTTAAACAATTTCACAAGACCGTGGGATCGACATTCCTTCCCCCAAACAGTTTCTAAGCCAGTGATAACTTTACAACCTTATGGTAGCCTGAAGTTTAGAAAATGAATATGGTGACTGCATTGTGCCTACAGTCCTGTTCTTGTCTACCTACCTGTATCCAGGACCCCCAAGGGCCATGGCAGTGGGCATGGATGTTGGCTTCTCCTGTGCATCTGAGTCTCAGCTGTGGCAAAAAGTGAGCTTGAGCAAGATTATTTTAATTAAACGTTTTATTTTGACTTAATTGTAGAATTAAGGAGTGTTGTAAAGTATAATACAAAAAGATGTTGTATAACATTTACCCATTTACCCTCTACTGCTCTTATCTTGGAAATAAATAGTAAAATATCATGACATTTTAGAATGAATCCATCTTAATCAGAGTTCCCAGATTTTTCCTTGTGTTCCTGTGTGTGTGTGTGTCTGTGGTGAATTCGAAGAAATTTTTAAAAAAAATTTTTAGGATTCATTTCTGAGAGAGCGCAAACAGAGGAAGGTCAGAGAGAGGCAGACACAGAATTCGAAGCAGGCTCCAGTCCCTGAACTGTCAACACCGAGCCCAATGCGGGCCTCAAACCCATGAACGTGAGATCATGACCTAAGCCGAAGTCAGATGCCTAACCAACTGAGCCACCCAGGTGCCCCAGAATCCAATGCAATTTTAAAACATGTGAGATAGTGCCTCCACCGCTATAGACAAAATTCAGATCACTTGCGTGACCATGGGGTCCCTCCCGCTGCCTTTTTATGCCAACACCCATTTTCCTCCTTCCACCCTGTCCTGTCCTAACCCATGGCAACAGTCTGTATTTCATGTCTATAATTGTGTTATTTCAAAAATACTACGCTAGCAGAGTAGTATAGATTTGGAATTGGCAGCTCAGCCTAGTTGTCTTCAGATGCATCTAAGTTACTACGTGTAGCAAATAGTTTCCTTTTTTCTTGTTTAAGAAAATTGAAGTATAGTTGACATACAGTGTAATGTTTCAGGTGTACACCATGGTGAATCACCAATTCTCTGCAGTATGCAGTGTTTACCACAATAAGTGTAGGTACCATGTATCATCATACAAGGTTATTACAACATTATTGACTGTGCTGTACTTTACATCTTTGTTTCTAACTCATTTTATAACTGGAAGATTGTATCCCTTAATATCCTTCACATATTTCACCCATCCCTTCCCCCACCCTCAGCCTTGGAACTACTAGTTGGCTCTCTTTATTCACGAGTCTGATGATTTTGTTGGTTCATTTGTTTTGTTACATTCCGTATGTAAGTGAAAGCATATGGTATTTGCTAATATATATTGCTGATTCATTTATTATGGATATCCCAGCGTTTATTAAAGGGACAGAGAAAGAGAGGGAGATACAGGATCGTAAGCAGTCTCTAGGCCCTGAGCTGTCAACACAGAGTCTGACGCGGGGCTCGAACCCAGGAACCACGCGATCATGACCTGAGCCGAAGTCGGACGCCCAACCGACTGAGTCACCCAGGCACCCCGGTTGGTTGGTTGGTTGGCTGGCTGGCTGGTTGGTTGGTTGGTTTTTAAAAAGCCACACAACTATTTTCCAGAGGTGGCGCTAGCATTTTACAGTCTTAGCAGCAATATGTAAGTCATCTAGTTTCTTAACATCCTTGTCAACATTTGGTGTTGTCACTATTTTTTATTTTAGCCACTCTGGTTAGTTTGTAGTTTTGTCTCACTGTGGTTTTAATTTGCATTTCCTTAATGCCTAGTGATGCTAAATACCTTTTTTATATATTTATCATCTGTATATATTCTTCAGAAGAATGTATTTTTTTCAGTTTTTTTCCCTATTTTCTTTTTCTTTTTTCCCTATTAGAGCAAGTGAGAGAGTAAGTGGGGTGGGGGGGAGGGGGGAGAGAAAGAGAATGCCAGGAAAGCTCCACATTCAGGGCAGACCCTGACCCAGGGCTTGATCACACAACCCTAGGATCATGACCTGAGCTGAAATTAAGATTTGGATGCTCAACCAACTGAGCTATCCAGGAGCTCCATCCCATTTTCTAATTGAATTTTATTTTTTTTTTACTTTTGACTTTTTAGTTACATATTCTAGTTACTTATCTAGGTCAGCAAAAGTGATAAGCAGGTATTTTCTTATAGTTCATATCATTTCGTTCATCTTCTTAACAGGTTACTTCCCAGAGCATGACTTTTAAAATTTTGATGAAATTTATTTTATTGATATTTCTGTTTATGGGTTGTGCTTTATATGTTAAGCATAAAAAGTCTTCACTTAAGTCACAAGTATTATCTCATATATATGTATACTACTAAAATATTTATCATTTTATATTTAACATGTCAGTTTTGCATAAAGGGTTAAACATAAGTCTACTTGCTCCGGTGCCCTTTCTTGAAAAGACTATCATTCCTTCATTGAATTGCTTTTACAACTTTAACAAAACTTTGTGGGTATGTTTGTACCAGTTTATTTCTGGGTTCTCTGTTCCATTGCATTGATCTAAAACTCTACCCCCCACCATTTCCAACTCTCTTTCTTATAATTGAGTAATAAGTCTTAATATTGACCAGCATGATTCCTGTCACTTTTTCTTAGTCAAGGTTGTTTTAGCTATTATGGGGTTGTGTCATTCCATATAAATTTTAGAATAAGCTTGTTTGTGTCTACAAAAATAACCTTGCTTGTGTTTTGATAGGAATTTCATTAAAACTACACATCAACCTAGAGAGAATCAACATTTTCACCACATTGAATCTTCCAGTCTCTTAACACGGTGCATCTCTCCACTTAGGAGATCTGACTTCTTACATGATGCTTTGCTTTCTAACAGTGCCTGGCATTGGGATTAGATTGTGTTTTCATGTTTCTACTATCCGTATAATGGCGTTATTGTCTGTTATGCATGTGATTAGAAAAAGAAAGGGAAAATAGGAAAGGGTCCAAAATTGCAGTTTTGAAAGGGAACCAATTTTTAAAAATTTAAGTCACTGTATCTAAAAATATACCATATGTGTATGATGTTGTAGTAATTTTAAATGATAAGGTTATAATTGTTTATAGACAGATTGATAGAGACCTATAATTTTTCATGAATGCAAAACATCTTTCTAATTACATTAAAGTCATGCATCAGGGTGTTTCTTAATCACTTTTTTAGCCTACAGTTTTATGATTCATGTTGTAAAATGAAGACTGGTCCTTATATTCTAATATTTATGAATAATCCCTGTATATTAAAACAGACAACAAAGTAATTAGAGCCCAGTACTAAATTTAAAAGTGAATTAGAAATGAACTTTTAAGTAACTGAAAACCCTAAAGGCATTGTGTTACGTAAATAGGGAAGGGTCTGAGTCATTTTCTCCACTAAATGAATTATTTAGCTTAATTTAAAACATTCAGATTAATACAGCTTCACAGGTAATAACCTGGGAAAAACGCAGGGTTGCTAGCTAAGATATTTATATAAAGTTCCCGACTTTATAGAGAAGAGGGAAAAAATTGGCCATTTTTGCCTCCCTTCCTCACAGTTATCTGTATCTCTTGAAATGGTTCTCCTGTGATGACATATATTTTTTAAGTTTTGATTTTAAAGCATCTTTTTATTTAAATGCCATGGGAAAATGTGTTAGCTTTTATTGGCTAGTTTAAGGGCGTAGATGCCAGAAAAAAAAATTAAAACCATTTAGAATCAAGCAGTTGATACTTGACATATATGTGTAACTCTGGAATAAGGTATTTCATTTGTCAGGGTGTTGCAGAGTGGAGTGTGTTTATGTGTGGAGTGATGTATTCATACACACGTGGACACATGGGCAACTGGAGGTCTTTTATCACTCACTCAAGTACATTGTCAACAGGTCAATCACTATATGACTCTTGTTTTAAACTCTGAGAAAATCCATTGCTTTTAGCCCTTACTTCTGGAGTGAAAACTTCATATACAAATCAGTATGGAGGTGGTAAGTTTTTATTTCAAGTTGTAATAAATATTGTATACTCAAACCACCAGATAAAGCCTTGAAAAATGTAGACATTGTTTGTATACAAAGAAACATGCTTCGTTATGAATCCCATTCATTTTCATCTTCTACTTTATTACTTCAAAGGGAGGAGCTGTTGATGTTTCTGATCTCCCTGTGTCAGCCATGACCCTGGCAAGAAACGGAATCTAGCACAGATGGTTCAGTGAAACCCGGTAACGGGACTACTTTCAGAGCTATGGGCAGGTTTAAAGGAGACAACAACAACAAAAAGGGCTGTTGGGGTTCATATATACTACCAGCAGTAGGAGACTGTTAAATGTCCCCCTACTCAGGTCTGAAGGATCAAGCAAAGGAGGTAGCATTTTCTAAATTCAGTAAGAGACCATTGGAAGAGGGGATTCCTAACAGGACATTTAGGACTGTAAGCTGCCGCTGTGAGAAATAAGGCCCCAAGAAGATGCAGTGGAATGGGGAAGAGATGCCTTTCTCTTTGCCTGCCTTTTTTTCTGATGGGTGTGCTGCCCATTGGCCCAAATCAACCAAGAGTAGTCAGCAAAGGATCTAATGAAATGTAACATATGGGGGATCAGCCTTGCAGGCACAGAGTAAAGCAAAGAAGGACATAAAAGTGGTTGGGTTCATACCAGCAAGAAGACAGGAGAATAAAATATTCAAGGCATAGAAAGAAAAAAAAAACACCAACCTAGAATTCTGTATCATTGAAATTATCTCTCAGAAGTGAGGGAGAAATAAATACTGTATCAGACAAACCAACACTGAGAGGATTTGTTGCCAGTAGATTTGCCTTACAAGAAATGTCAGAAGTACTTCGGAGAGAAAGAAAATGATGTAGCTCAGAAACTGGGATCTACTTAAAGGAAAAAAAAAAAAAAAACATTAGAGAAGGGCTAAATGAAAGTAAAATAAAATCTTTTAATTTTCATACTCCTAATAATGTAATAGATATCTGTCCAAAATCATAATAGCAATAATGTATTGGGTGATTAGAGCTTACTGATAAAATCAATGAATGGCAGCAATGTTACAAATTTCAAGGAGGAGAGTGGAATAGTTTGTTATATATAATGTAGCTGCACTAGCTATGGGGAAAAATTGATTGCAGTGGGGAGCAGAGAGAAAATGTCATAATTCCCTACTTTAGTCAATGTCAGAACTGTCCCCTAGCTAGTTCAAGTTCAAGTTCACTTATTTTTAACCATAAATTATTTCATTTTATTCTTTTCCTAATAACTGAATGAAAATAGAAAAAAATGGGGTCTATAAAGTATAAGTGAGAACCTAATACAGTTTCTCTTTTCTAATGGATTTAACTACTACTAGCCTTGTCTCAATATATTTTTTCAAATAATATTTTTCTACAAACCTCCTTTTCAAGAACCAGTTGTATTATTAGATTTCCCTGTCTTCAAATGGAGGATTTATTCAGGTAGCCCTTTCCCCCCCACCCCCACATCACCTTTTTTTATTGTTTTACAAAGAGGGACTTATACCTATCTTTAATCTTACTCTGTTCTCCAGTTTTCTAAAGGTATACCTCAGAATTGGGAAATCCTAAAAAGTACTTCATTCGTGAATGTGACAGGAAACATAACTTGAGGGGCACCTGGCTGGCTCTTTGGTGCAGTCCTTGATCTCGGAGTCATGTATTTGAGCCCCAAATGGGGTGTAGAGATTATTTAAGAAATAAACTTTAAAAGAAAGAAACATGTACCTTTGAAGACAAAGATGATAATGAAAAAGGCATATGTGCACACACATACACACGCACCTACATACATATTAAACCCAGGTTTAGTAACTTAGCAGACTTCTTAATATCCCAAATAAAGCTAAAAAATAAAGCTAACACTGAAACTTGACAATAAAATGTTTACTTTTTTAAAAAGTGGTGAAGGGAGTATGAAAGCTTTGGTTGTTTTGAGAAGTTAATTGAATCCAACATATTATAGGAATGTAAACAATGGCATTTAATATAATATGGGTTATAGGCTATATTCAAGTCATGATACTTATGAATTTTTGAACACTTGAAAAAAATTAAACCTAACTTTATGATATAAACCTATATCGACTTATTTTCTGTAATCCTCCTCTAAATTCAGACCATTTTTGAAACCTCATTTAAAATCAAGTAAAATACTCTCTGTGGTTTCCGTAACAGGCTCCCACTTTCAGGCTTCAGTGAGTAACTATATTGCTTATGGGGCTCAGGAAAATTTTTGAACCAAATTATAAATGGTCATTATTTCAGAGGTTATTTTCATTTTTTTAAGTATTAAGAGTTTCAAAATAGAATGCCACTCAATTAGAGACTCAATCTGAATGAAGTCCCCACCCCCCAGCTCTGGGACTGTATTAGAGAAAATAGCATGTGTAGGTTCACCTGGTTCACAATTCCTCTTTAATCTTGCCTCCCCAGAAGATTTGTCAGGAGACTAATGAAGCCTAAGTGTCAGGGCCCCTCCATTTCACAGAACTCTTCAAAGACACCGCTAAAGCCTCCAGATAGCCACATGCTTAAAAAATACCCAAAACTAAGAAGGTCCTCAAATTTTAGGCCCCGTATATTTGGATGAAGATCACTCTCATAACTCTCACACTCATTCTGAGAATGACCCACTCAGCCATCACAAAAAAATTGTCACGTATGTTATGGTTTTGGTATAGACGGAAACTTGTGATATTAAGGACACAGTAAATAGTGTAACAATTGCAGAGTTTGTTTTAACTTTTTTTCACAAAGAAATTAGCAAAGGATTTTGATTTCAGCCTACAAGTTTTGCTGAAGCTGCAATTTAAATGTCATCCACAGAGATTTATACTACTTCCGTTACTCTTTCTTGCACAGTAATAACTTGGTCTAGGTTTTCAGTACATTTACGGAATCTTTTTGAATATTAAGTAATGACAAAGTGTCATTTGGAGCACGTTTTCTCAAGATTCTCATATTTATTTTAAAAGGTACCCGGAATTCTTATTTGCAGATTTAAAGTCTTCTTGAACATTGTACTCTGTTACGATATTGTAACTTTGAACTGTGCTATTATTATACAACCTAGGCCCTGTGGCTTTTAAAACAAAAAGGAGCAGGAGCACCTGGGGTGGCTAGTTGGTTGAGCATCCAACTCTTCATTTCAGCTCAGGTCATGATCCCAGAGCGATGGGATCGAGCCACACATCGGGCTCTGTGCTGAGCGTGGAGCCTGCTTAAGACTCATTCTCATTCTCTCCCTCACTTGCACATGTACTCTCTCTCTCTCTCTAAAAAACAACAACAACAAAGAGGAGCAATTGCAGAGACAATTGTAAACATATTATTGCTGTCACCTAATCTTCATTAGACTTTACAGTATGTTTTATCCTTACTTTGTGTGCATATATATTAGTGTCCCATACGAGGAGTCTGAAAACTTAGGATTGTGGGCCAAACTCAAGCCCCCATCTTTTTTATTTACTTAAACTATATATTTTTTACATAACTGTAGATTCATATAGAATTATAAAAAAAAAGAGGTCTTATGTATCATTTTGCTTTGTTCCTCCCTGTATTAACATACTGTAAAACTATAATACAATATCACAGCCAGCTTATTGACATTAATTAGTACAATCAAGGTACAGAATATTTCCATCGTCACATGGAACCTTTATGTCACCCTTCTTTGTCCAGACCCATTATTTCCTTCCTGCCCCCACCTACTCCTTAACCCCCACAACCAGCAATGTGATACCCATTTGGATAACTTCGTTATTTCAAGCGTGTTATATAAGTGGGTTCCTATAGTATGTAACCTTTTAGGATTGGCTTGATTTACTCATGAAGATGATCTAGAGACTTTTCCAGATGGCTGTGTGTCTAAATAGTGTGTTCCTTTTTAGTTCAGAGTAGTATAGCACGGTATGGATGTGCCACACTTGGCTGAGCCTCTCTCCTTTTGAAGGGTATCTGATTTTCCAGTTTCTGGATATTCCAAATACTCTGAATACTCATATACAAGTTTTGGTGTGAAAAATAATTTTAATTTCTCTGGAGTTAATGCCCTGGATCGAAATTGCTGGCTTGTATGGCATTTATGTGTTGACTGTTTACAAAGCTGCCCAACTCTTTTTCATAGTAGCTGTACCATTTAACATTGCCATCAACAAGGAACCCAGTATCTATAAATTCTTGGCAGCATGTAATATTGTCAGTATTTTCTAACTTAGCCATTTTGACCTATAGTTACATCTCCCTGTGATTTTATTTTGTATTTCCCTAACAACTAATGGTACTATCTATCACCTTATTTGCCATCTGTGTATTGTCTTTGGTGAAATATCTCTCTGAGTCTTTTGTCCATTTTGTAATGGAATTTTTTTGTGGGAGGTTGGTTTTGTTTGATTTTTGTGTCTTACGAGTTCTTTATATGTTCTAGTCTCTGCCTGAATATGTTGTTCGCAGACCTTATTTCCTTAGGTTGTCTTTTTATCCCCTGGGAGGAAAAGTAAAATGTTTGTTTCTGTCTAGTTAATTAGCTCTTCCTTTTATGGACCATGCTGTTAGCATAAAATCTAAGAACTCTACCTAGCCCTAGATCCTAAAGATTTTCTTATGTATATATTTTCAAAATACAGTTTCATGTCTCACATTTAAATTCATCATCCAGGGGAGCCTGGGTGGCTCAGCTGGTTAAGCATCTGACACTTGATTTCGGCTCACGATCTCATGGTTTGTGAGTTCAAGCTCCACAATGGTGCTCTGTACTGTCAACCCGGAGCCTGTTTGGGATTCTCTCTCCCCCCCCCCTCCCTCCTCTGCCCCTCACAACTCACACTTTCCCTCTTTCTCTCAAAATAAATAAATAAACTTAAAAAATAAATTTATCATCCATTATCAGTTAATTTTATATAAGATGGCACACTTAGGTTTTCTGGCACCATTTGTTGTTCATTGGTATTTGTGCCACTGAATTGTTTCTGGATCTTTGTCTAAACCAGTTGGCCATATTTGTGTGGTTCTCTAAACTCCCATTGATCTTTGAGTCTTTGCAACCACCAGTGCCACACTAGTGCCTCACTATCTTGATTACTGTAGCTGTGTAAGTTTGAAAATCTGATAAACTTGCTTGTGTATTTTTGTTCTTCAACATTTTTATGCTAATTTTGTTGCCTTTACATATAAATTTTAGAGTGCTCTTGTCTATACTCTCTTGCTAGGATTTTGATGGGAATTGTGTTAAAACTGTATATCAACTTGAGTAAAATGGACTATGTTGAGCCAACCAATGAACACTGTATGTTGCCTCAGTTACTTAGATGTTCTTTAATTTATTTCTACAGCCTTGGGTTGTTTTTACCATATACGTACAGTGTATGTTGTGTGAGATTGACACCTTCGTTTTTTTGTGGGGTGGTAAAGATTCTTATTTTTAATTTCAGTATCCCCTTGTTCATTGTTAGTATATAGAAATACAATTGTTTTTTGTACTTTTATCTTGTATTCTGCTACTTTGATGAACTCACTTATTAGTTCTACGAGGGTTTTTTTTGTAGTTGGCTTTTTATGTAGTAGAGGAATTTTCCTATTCCTCTCATTTGCTTGTAAGCAATGGTTTTATGTCTTCCTTTACCTATAGGTAGGTGTGGGTCTATTTTCTTGCGTTGCCTCCTTGCACTAGCCAAAACTTTCAGCACTGTGTTGAATAAGAGTGGTAAGAGTATACATTCTTGCTTTGTTCACAGTACTAGGGGACAAGCATTTAATCTTTCACTATAAAGTATGTACTTAACTGTATGATATGTGTAGGTGCTGTTTATTAAGTTGAAGAAGTTCTTTTCCTATTTTTCAGAGAGTTTATTTCAGACACAGATGTTGAAATTAGTCAAACAATGTCATGCATCCACTGATGAAATCAAATGATTATTCTTCTTTAACATTTACTGTGGTGGGTTACAATAATGATTTTCAAATACCAAACCAGCTTTTCATCCCTGGAAGAAACCCTGCAAGATTATTTTGATATGCTGCTGAGTTTTATGTGCTGAAATTTTGTTAATTTTTGCTTTGGTATTAAGGAATATTAATCTCTAGGTTTTTGTTCTGGTTTTTTTTTTTTTTTTTTTTTTTTTTTTTTTACATTTTACTATCAGGCTATTGCTGGATTCATTAAATGTATTCTGTATTGTTGTTGTTTTTATTTTCTGGAAGACTGTAGAATTGGTGCTGGTCCTTTTTTAAAACTTTGGTAAAACCCTCTAGGCAAGGAGATTTATTTTTCAGAAGTTTTTAAACTTCTGAAAGTTCCATTTACTTATTATATGGCTTTTTTAAACTTCTAAAAGTTCCATTTACTTATTATATGGCTGTTCAAATTATCTATTTCATACTGGGTGATTTGCAGTAGTTTGTGCTTTATGAAGAATTAGTCCATTTTATCTAAATTGTCAAGTATGTGTGTGAATAATTGCCCCACAGTGTTCCCTTATTATCTTTTTGATATCTGCCCAATATATAGTGATATCCCATTTGATTCTTAACATTGGTAATTTGTATGTCTTCAGTTTTTCTACTTTGTCACTCTTGTTAGCACTTTGTCAATTTTACTGATCTCGTTGAAAAATGAGCTCTTTATTTCATTGATTTTGTCTATTGTTTTTCTGTTTTCAGTTTTATTGATTTCTGCTCTTTCTTATTTCCTTCATTGTGCTTGTTTGAGGTTTATTTTGCTCTTCATTTTCTAGATTCTTGAGGGTAGAGCTTGGATTATTGATTTCTTCTTTTCTGGTGCATGCTTTTAAAAGCAGCTTTTTTAGTTCATTGGTTATTTAACTGACATGACAATCTTTTATGGTAGGCAGTACATGTGATATTATCTTTAAAATCTGATTTCTGTCTTAGGTACCTCTCCCAGACAGCATCCTCTAGCTTATTTGAATTCATTAATTAACATGTAGATTAAAATGTATTTTATTTTAATACATTTGAAGCATAATCCCCTTGAGGATGGGGACCAGGAGTTATTACCTTATTTCCTTAATGTAGAAAATTTGGCCCTAATAAATATTTGATAAATAAATGCGCATTAATTCCTTGGCTTGGTGCCACTGTTTCAAATGAGAATTTGATACCATGGTTATCCCACAAAGGTAAGGGTCAGATGTCTTTTGACATATATTTGAGAACAGATTTAATTTGCTACACTCAAAGGATTCAGTCTTTATTTTGAATTTTATAATTACCTGTGATGTCAATTCCTGCTTCCTCCCTTGTACCTGTTTGCTTTTTTTCCAGTTGATATCTTTGAGCCCTTATGAAACCCAATGCACTTTTGAGAACTAATGATATCAACAGTAAATCTTAACACATCTGTAACATGAAGAAGTTTACAACTGAGTAGTGAAGATAGATTCATATCATTAGACTCAACTACAAATGGGGCTGAAGAAAACTTCAAAAAAATCTTCATAGAGAAGGTAAATTTAAATAAAGTCCAGAAGGATAAGGAAGCATACAATACACTGATATAGAATGAAAGATAAATGATAAGCAGAGGCCATAGCCTACATATGACAAAGTCATGAACAGTGGGAGTGAAGTAAATCAAAAGGAAAAGACAACATTTTTTCTGATTGAGTTTGTATTCTAGCAGCTAAGACATAT
The DNA here is from genome assembly GCF_046562875.1 of Panthera onca. Lineage (NCBI taxonomy): Eukaryota > Metazoa > Chordata > Mammalia > Carnivora > Felidae > Panthera > Panthera onca. The sequence goes on from NC_138357.1 coordinate 101,110,764, forward strand.
TAAACAAATATTCAGGTGATTTATTATGCTTGTAACAAATAAGCAAAGCAGTATGCAAGAAGATATTTGATGAACTTTTGAAATAGTTTGAGCTATAAAGGTAGGAAAGTACATGAGATCGCTTCAGGGGGATTCAGAGAGTTACAGTGCTGAAAAAAGAAGAAAAGGGCTAGATTGCAAAGGGTCTATTCATTTCTCATCATATTTTCCACTAAGTTATCATACTAGTGATGAGTATCCTGACAGTGAAGGCTAAGCCCACTTGCTAATAATTCCTCACTTGTATGAGTGGCCCTACTCTCCACCAGCACATCCATTTTGTGACATTATCTGCTCTACTCTTTGCCATGGGAAGTTTAACTCTTCATCTATCTCCGTTACCTAGGCCTTTTGCACCCTGTTAGCAAATTGTGTGACACCAGATCAGAGGATGGAGGGAAAGCTTAGTGTATTTATTTGTTACTTTGTATGTACTTCACTAAAGTCCTTGTCATGACTTTGTGGGTCTATTGCTGTTCCAGCAATGTTGGTCTCTCACTTTGACCCATCAGGCCTAGAGGTGGAAACAACTTCCCACTTTGGATATTACCTCGATGATTCACTTTCCTTTAGCCTCATCACCCTGCCTATACTTCTGTCCACACTTATTTCAACAAATTGTTTTCTATTAAGTGCTTTTTTGTCCCCTTGTCTCCTGTCAGGACCTTGACTAATTGAACCCAAGAAATGCAACTATTAAATCTTGGTACCGATTCGCATCTCACTGGCATTAGTGTGTTGAATTTCTTTGTGCTTATTATACGTAGGTTTCATTCAGAAATCTTTAATCACCATCACTAATTTCTACACATTCACTTTCTAAAATAGTTGAAGATCAATATATGACTTAGGCATCCATTATTTTTACAACACAGATAAATTACTTTTGAGTTTTATTTCGCTTAGTGAGTAAATGTTCTCTGTCTTGACCCCACAGAAGGCATTGCTATGTAGTACCAAGTTATAAAACCAAATCATTTTGTACATGTCAGAGACATCATGTCAGTGGGGATACAAGTTAAGAAGTGCTCTCAGGTTCACAAGTTGAAGCATTTTTCTGCCTAGTGGAAAAACTTCTAAATGCTTAAGAATGAACCTGCAAGGTTCCAGAAATCCATTTACTATTTTTAATGGAAATTAAAATAATGTTAAAGAAATAGAAACTGCACACAGAAGTAAATAAGCTCATGTATCAACATAGGTTGAATGGCAAACCTCAACTTCTGATGCACCAAACAGTAACAAGGGAACAACCCCCCTTCCCATGTTTCACCAAAGGAATGTAAGAACACACCAGATAAAACAGAAGATTTAAGTAAGGTCTGGAGTCTGATAACATAATACCCTAAATGTCCAGGTTTCCATTTAAAATCATTCATCAAACCAAGGAAAAGGAAAATCACAACCTGAATGAAAAAAGACAATCACCAGTCACCTACATCGAAATGACACAGGTGATAGAATTATCTGCCAAGGATATTAAAGCAGCCATCATAAAAAATGGTTCAATAAGCAATTACAAACTTGCTTGCAACAAATAAAAAATAGAACGTCTCAGCAAGAAATAGAAGACATGTAGAACAAAATGAAGTTTTAGAACTGGAAAATATAAGAATCAAAATAAAATGCAGTGGATGGTCTCAACAGCAGATTGGAGGGGGCAGAGGGCAAAGTCTCTGAACAGGAAGATAGAACAGTAGAAATTACCCAGTCTGAGCAAAAAAGAAACTAGGCTGATAAAAAATGAACAGATCCTCCGTGACCTGTGGGATGATAATGAAAGATCTGTGATGCATGTCTTCAGAGTCCTGAAACGGGAGGAAAAAGAGAGTATTGCTGAATAAGTGACCAAAGAAATAAAGACTGAAAAATAACCAAATTTGGAAAAAGACAAAAACCTATAGGTTCAAGAAGCCGAGTGAATAAAAAGGATAAACCCAAGGAGATGCATGACTGTACCCCTTATAGTGAAACTTCTGAAAACTAGTGATAAAGAAAAAAATAAAAAGCTTAAAAGCAGTGAAGGACAAAGAACACTTTATGTATAGGGAAAAAAAAAATCAAATGACAGGATTTTTTACGAGAAACCACAGAATCCAGAAGGAAATGGCATGCCATTTTTCACGTGATTAAAGAAAAGAACTGTCAATGTCCATAAAAATAGAAAAGGGGCAACACTTCCAAACTCATTTATGACACTAAAAGTCCTCTGATACCACAACCAGACCAACACAGAACAGAGCAAAAAAAAAGCCACTGAAGAGTATCCTTCCTACATAGAGACAACAATCCCTAACAGAATATGATAAACTGTATTAACTAAAAACAATCACATGTTATTATTGATGCAGAAGAAAAAGGTTTGATAAAATTCAACGCCCGTTCATGGTAGAAATTCTCAGGAAACTAGGAATACAGGAGGATTTCCTCAACATGATCACGAACATCTACAAAAATTCTCTAGCAAGCATCATAATAACGTTCAACTATTTGAATGCTTTCTTCCTATTAGTAGGATCAAGGCAAAGGTGTTTGCTTTCAGTCTGGTCTTTATAGTACTGGAAGTTCTAGCTAGCCCAAAACTGCAAGAAAGTAAATAAAAGCATAAAAATCATTTCTATTTACACATGTTATGATGGGGCTCTGTGTAATATCCCAGGGATTCTACAAAAGTACACGTAGAAATAATGAGTTCAGCAAGATTTCAGGATATAAGATGAACTACGAAATCCAATTGTATTTCTATATGTAAAAAGTGAACTGCTGGAAACTAAAATTGAAAATGTAATTTTCTGCAGTTACTCCAAAAAAAAAATAAATAAATAAAATAGAAAAGAGAGAGAGGGAGGGAGGGAGGGCTATGTTTGGGAACCTAACAAAACATATAGGACCTGAAATAAAACAAAGACCTAAATAAATTGAGATAATACTGTGTTCATAGACTATCAAGTATAACAGTAAATGTCACTTCTCCCCCAAATTCATCAATAGCTTTAATGTAATGACTATAAAGTTTCAGCAAGCTTTTTTGTTCATATGGACAAGCCCCCATTTGCCTGAATCCTCACCTGCCTTTTTTGTGTGGGTTCAGTGATAATAAACTACGCATACCTAGCACATTTCTCCTTTGGCTTTATCTGCAGAGATTTTTTTTTCTTAACACCTAAGAAATACATGTCTTAATAGAATGTGTAGCCTTTCGGCCAATATGGGTCATTGTGGGTAAGAGAATCAGAAATGGCCTAGAAATTATTTTTCCCAAATCAACAAATCTGTCAGCTTTAATTTAAATATGTTAGCTACTAAGCCTGGTTTTTTTCCCTAGCTTACTTATCCTCTGATGATCTGTTTAATCACAGTACTTAGAATTATGTGAAATAATTGAATCAGTAGGGAAAATGACTCAGATCCCTCCCAATTTGTATAAAATACTGCTGTTAGGGTTTTCAGTTTCTTAGGAATTCCTTTCTTATCTGCTTTGAAGTCTACCATAATCAGTTCTCTCTAATTCATATTCCACTCATTTTATGATATGGGAATTACTGGTTGATAACTAGAATATAAGCAAGGACCAGTCTTCATTTTTTTTTTATAGCATGTATCTTAAATCTGTAAACTAAAGAGATTAATTTAAAAAACATGCTTATGTGGGCCATGAGCGTAATAAAAGTAAGCTTTGCATTCTTGAAGAAATAATCCATGTGTATTAATTCATGTGTAACAATGAAAGCTTTATCATTTAAAATTATTTTTGGGGCGCCTGGGTGGCTCGGGTAAGTGTCCAACATTGGCTCAGGTCATGATCTCAACATTTGTGGGTTCAAGCCCTGGCTCGGGCTCTGTGCTGACAGCTCACAGCCTGGAGCCTGCTTCAGATTCTGTGTCTCCCTCTCTCTCTGACCCTTCCCCACTTACACTCTGTCTCTCTCTGTCTTAAAAATAAACATTTAAAAATATTAAAATAATTTTCAAAGCATACATGTATGGTGCATGTTGAGTTACATATGTTTGTTTAATACCCTTTTCTGAAAGTGTTGTTTAGCAACCCCTGCTCTTTTTCTTTGTGCAACTACATATATAACAGTAATACTCTCAGAAGCATATTAGAAATGTGAAAAAAACCCATCCAGTCAGAATACAAAGCACTGTTATGATATAAATTAAGGATGGCCTGAATATTGCAAATATATTTGTAATGGATTGATGGATTAAAAGACTCAACATGGTTAAAATGTCATACCTCCCCAAACTTATCTATTTAAAGCAATTCCCATCACAATACCAGAAATCGTATTTTTAATTCTGATCTGTAGATCTATTTGTAGATAAGCCTACTGTAAAATTTGTAAGCTAGCACACAGGACCTAGAATTTCTAGAACAGTTTTGGAAAAGAGTAATAAAGTAGAAGGAATAACCCTAATGCTTAGGCATATATTACAGAGGTAGAGTTAACTAAGGCATTGTGGTATTGGGAACAAGATAGGCAAACACATCAGTAGGACAGAAGTGAGATCCCAGAGATAGATCCCCACAAATAGGCCCAACTGGTTCTGGACAAAAGTACAAACGTTTTCATTGGAAGGATAGCCTTTTCAACAAATGCTGTTGTACTGTTTGAGCAATTTGAAATCTATAAGAAAAAATAATCTTCAGAAACCCCACACCTCATACACAAGTGAACTCAATCACAGATTTAAATGTAAATATAAAATGATGAAAAAGTTAGGAAAAAAAGGTAGAAACTCTTGATGAATTAAGGCTTGGTGAATAGTTTTTAGACCTGATACCAAAAGCACCATCCATAAAAAGAAAAAAAAAATGCAGTGAATTGGACTTAATAAAAGTTCAAAAAGTTTGCTTTGGAATGACACCGTTAAGATGAAAAGTTAAGCTACCAACTTGGAGAAACTATTTGCAAATCACGTATCCAACAAAGGACTCATACCTCGAAAAATATAAAAAACACTCAAAACTTAGCAGTTAAAAAAAAGGTATCTAATTGGAAAGTGAGCAGAAGACATGAACAGTCATTTTGGTGAAGAGTACATTCAGATGGCAAATAAGCATGAGAAAAGATGTTCAATGTCATTAACCAGACAATTCAAATTAAAACCACCATGATATATCTCTACCTGCTTAAGACTAAAAAAACTAAAATTGACGATACCATATACCATACAGAGAATGTAGAGAATAGGATACAGAGAATAGGATACAGGGAAACTGGATCACTCACATTGCTGGCAGAAAGGTAAAATGGTACAGACACCCTGGAGAATGTTTTGGCAGTTTATTTAAAAAGTAAACATATGGGGCGCCTGGGTGGCTCAGTCGGTTGAGCGTCTGACTTCGCTCAGGTCATAACCTCACAGCTTGTGAGTTCAAGCCCCGCGTCAGGCTCTGTGCTGACAGCTCAGAGCCTGGAGCCTGCTTTGGATCCTGTGCCTCCCTCTCTCTCTGCCCCAACCCACTCACATTCTGTCTCTGTCTCTCTCAAAAATAAATAAACATTAAAAAAATTAAAAAAAAAAAAAAGTAAACATGTAGCATAGAACCAACAACTTTACTCCTGGGCATTAATCCCAGATAAATGTAAAATATGTACATGATGGTTTTGCAATTTTATTTGTAGTAAACTCAAGCCAAAAATAACCAAAATTTCCTATGATACATTTATTGTAACTAAACCATAGTATGTTATTAACATGGACTACTACTCACAGTAGAAGAAAGCAGGCTATGGAGGGTGGTGACAACTTGAACGGGTCCCTAGGACATTATGCCAAGTGAAAAAAGCTGTTATCAAAATATCATGGGGGCGCCTCAGTGGCTCACTTGGTTAAGTGTCCGACTTTGTCTCTGGTCATGATCTTGGGCTTTTTGAGTTTGAGCCCCGCGTCGGGATCTGTGCTGACAGTTCAGAGCCTGGAGCCTGTTCCCTATTCTGTGTCTCCTCTCTCTGTCCCTTCCCTGCTCATGCTCTGTTTCTCTCTGTCTCTTAAAAATAAGTGTTAAATTTTTTAAAAAAGATCACGTACTGAATGATTCCACTTATGTAACGTTGTTGAAATGATGAAATTACAGTGATGGAGAATGAATCAGCAGATACCAGGCTGTGGGGTGTGGCATCACAGAGTGGTGGTTGGTAGGACTATAAAGGGAGAGCAGAAGTGAGATCTTTGTGGTGAGGGAACCATTCTTTAGGTTCTATATTGTGATTTAAGCTGTGGTTGCACAAATCCACAGTATTAGAACATGGCAGAAACATATAAACATATTAATGTCAGTTTTCTGGTTTTGAAATTGCATAATGGTTTGCTTAAATGTAATTGAGGGTGCACTTGGGTGGCTCAGTCGGTTAAGCATCTGACTCTTGATTTCGGCTCACGTCATGATTCCAGGGTCGTGGGATTAAGTCCCTCATTGGGCTCCACACGAAGATATTCATATTCTCCCTCCCTCTAATTTTGTCTTAAAAAGTGTAACTGAGGACACTGAATGCAGAGTCTATGGAATCCCTGTTTACTGTCCTTGCAACCCTTTTGTGAATATGTAATTACCTCAACATAAAAAGTTAAATTTTAAAAAGCTCCATTCTGCCAATTATGAACAGTGGGAATTTGAGCAAGTTGCTTTAACCAGTGATCTTTGTCATGGGGCTCCTAAGACCTCGCCAATGTAGTTATCATGAGGACTAAATGAAAAAGGTAAGTAAGTGAGGACCACAGGAAAATAGAACAAGGTCTGAATTAGAATTCACTCTGTTTGGACTACATTGTATTTTATGTACCTTTCGGCTTTCTGAGTTAAGTAGATCTTCTCACCTAGATTTTAAAATCTTAAAGGAAGTATGTCTATTTCACATTAATGTAGAACTTCTTATAGGTGCCCAGTAAGTTCTGATTATTGACTAACACTAAAAGACCGTTAAGATGTACCTGAAAGCCTTCAAATCTACTGCTTTTTTGTGTAGTCAGTATTAACCAAGACAGGATTTTGGTATATTTGGAGCCGTACTTATTTTTAGAAACATACACTTCATGGTTTTTCACAATTGGCTATGCGTTAGAATCACCTGTAAAACAGTACTAGGTCTTACTCCCGGAGTGTTTATTTCTCAGATCTCAGGTGTATAGCATTTCCAGAAAGTTTCCCGTGTGATGCTGATGCTTCATGGATCACAGTTTATATGATGAGCTGTCCATATGCCTTGGCTTAATTGGATCTATATCCTTAGAAAACTCACAGTACAAGTTGTAAAGGAACTTACATTCAGGGTGATATTGTACCCAATAGCACAGAACAACACTTGGTAAAATACAGACTTGGTTCCATGTTGGTCAAAAACCATTTTAATTTTGTTTTATGAAATTGTTGCACATACACATATTTAGATGACCACACTAAGAAGAGGAAATGAGATGACTTACAGAGAATATTGTAAATATATTTTGGATAATAGTAACTTAAGTACAATTACCTACAAATTAAGCCCTGTGCTTTATTTCATATTGATTTTGTTGTGGGGAATGGTGATATTATGATAATGATATTCTAAAATAGGAAATGTATAACTATTAAGGTAAACATCATACTCTGATTCAGTATGCCAGGGTTTTTTTTCTATTTTTATATATAATTTATTTTTCTGCCAAGCATTGGAATGCTTGACATAGAAAAATGAGTCTGTCACTTCAACAAACAGTATTATAAAAATAGTGAAATGATTTTAGCTCAGAGTATTATTAGAAAACAAATAACTTTCTAAAAAGTTAAACCAGTGTTTCTTATAAAAAATGGGTTCACCTGTTGCATTAAAAATAAGAAAGAAGTCTTCTACTGGCAAAGAATCATTTACAAACATGCCGAGTCGCCTATTAAAACTGTGTCCATTTAATAGAGAAAACTTCTTTTTGCGAACCATTAAGTAACTAATATTGAACCCAGTGTCTAAGAGAATGGCATTTCAATAATTGCCACCAAAGAAATTGAAGAAAGAGTGATTTGTTAGTAAAGTTTTATCTTAAGGTACTGCGGGAATTTAGCATTTTAGGAAGATTTCTTGATTCAATTATAAGAGTATTCTGTATTTTAGAATAAACCTTGTCCCCTGAGAGCTATACACATTCTGCCTTCAGAGCCCAGCTGCTACATTCTGCTGCTGCTTTTCTTACAGACTGTTGGCATCATCAATACATGACTTCTGACAAGATCTCCAGGGTAGAAATTAAGTTTTGTAGACAGTGGATACATAATGAATGCAGAGATTATTCTGGGCATTTCTTTTTGTTCACTAGAGTGAAATTTTTGCGTTGTTGAAATGGGAAAAACAGGAAAGGCATTTAAAAGTCTTTTCTGGATTAGGATTTTCTGCTCTCTTATTTTAGAAATGTGTATAGAAGTTACAGAAAGTGTTGTAGTTTTGTCTGAAGACTTTTTATGTTTAGAAGCCTTTGAGAGCAAGTACTGTGTCCACTGTGCTGTTCTTGTTTGGATATTAATCAGATCACACTTGAACATTATTTGACTTCACAGGGCTTTGCCATGCTCGCAGCACAACCTTATTTGTAGTGACCATGGGCAGTCCTATTATGGGAAACCAACTTGAGAGAGAAGGCGGGTCACTTGCTTGTGCGCAGGTCCTGGAATTTGAAATATCCAGGGGCCTCTACAGAATCCTGGCATCAGTTACTCCGTTGACTCACTCAGTGTTGGGATCACTCACTTTCCCCTTACAGGACTCTGATCTTGGAGGCATTTGGCTTCAGAGAAAAACGAATAGGAAAAACTGAATTGTTATTTTTTAAAAGGCTGCTGAAGTTGGTTGATTTCTCATCATTCCTAAACCTATCGGAGCACCTAAGTTGGGAGCAAATTTACCAAGATATTTGTTGCTGCGGTGATAGATACTTTTTTTTTCCCCAAATGCTTTGGTGGGAAGAAGTAGACGAGTGTTGTAAGTACAAAGTAATTGAAAATATTTTCCCCATGGCATAACTTACAATTTGTGGCAAGCGCACTGATTAGGCAGATTGATTTTAAAGTAGTATAGTGGTCTGTGAATAAGCATAAATGTTATCTTCTCTGTAATGTACACATATATGTGTGCAGGTGTACATGTTTCACATTGGGAAAACTTTTCAGGAGAAAAGTAGAGTTTAAAGTGTTTTCTTTGCAAATACAATCAAGCAGATAGTTCTTATTCAAGAAACCACTAAAGGAATAGAATATGGGTAATTGGCCTGGAGTACTTGTAGCAAACTATTTTAATTGCTGTGAAATAGTTTGTATATCTGAGTTATTATCTTGATTATTTGACCCTTCTCTATTCAGTAATCGTTACATGTGGGTCAGTGACCTACCATATCTTCTCAATGAACTAATTGTGGTATGGGAATAATGCATGGAGACCCCAAGGTCAGAAAAATTCTATGTAGCACATCTTGGGGGAAAAATTGAAAACAAAATGAATTGTAATGGATAAATGGAGGCAGAGAAAAGGATTGATAAATATTTAATTTAAAAGTCCTTTTCTCATATTATATTTAGTATTGTGAATGTTCTGTAGCGTATCATGAAAATTCCTTCAAATAATGATACGATCTCTGTTGGCAAGTGACCATGCACTTTTGTCAAGAATACAACATAAAAGCATGAGAGACTTCTAATTATTTCACGCTAAGCTCACCATGTTGTTTTATATCTAGTATGACCTAACTTTTCAGTTAGTCTTTTTAGTTTGGCTTTTATATAAAGCAGATCTATTTTGTTTATTTTAAGAAAGTCATGATGACTAATGAAAAAGTTAAAAATTGTGGCACAATAGCAAAAATAATATATAAAAATAACATATGAGGAATACAGAGTGTCCCAAAGAGATGGATGGAGGGGATTCCCACCCCCCCCCCCGCCTCCTTTGGTGGATTATAACCATTCTGAAACAGATTTGATGGTGATGCCTATAATTAACAATGATAAAGTAAACCTCTCCAATTAAGTAACTCTTGAAAACTTATGTTCAAAGTTCAGAACAGAACTTTGGCCTCAGAAAAAACTGTGGGTGGAAAAAAAAAAAAACATTGGGCATTTATTGATTGACATTAGGTGCTACCAGATTTTATAGTAAACGTGTTTTAATGAAATTTCCTTATTTTATGAACTTATTTGGTGAGCCTCAGAACTGCTTTCTGGTTGAAAAACTATTCCATTTACTAATATTCCAAAAATACAACAGCATATATTCTTTGCAGTACACACATATTGATTGATCGTTGATAGACCTACACACTGAAAACTGTAAACCAGTTTATAGAGTGATTTTGGAAAAATAGCAAAGCTGCAACTCTGGAATGAAGTAAGGTAAAGGGAGTCTCTGCTTTGGCATGGATATTGAAGCAGCTTTAAATTCTTACAGAATTTGAAGAAAGCTAACCTTTTGGGGACAAGTTTTGTAGGACTCGATTAAAGTACATTTTAAAGCTATCAGGTAATACTTAGGCTGCATGACAGTGGGTTTGTGAAGAGAATATGAAGAGATTCACACAGTTCTATTACACATTAACTTTTACCACCTGATACACTTCTGTTTGAATGTATTGACATTTGAATGTGTGTTTCTTTTAAATTGCCATAGTTTGAAAAACTGAAAAGAGTACATGTGGTTTGTTTTTAATGAAAGTCGTTGCCAGAAGATCAGTGTATTAACATAAATATTGTTTACTTTTAGAACTGCTCAAAAATTGCATTGCAAAGAGTTACTCAAATCATTTATTGCAACTATACATTTCATTGGAAGTTTTTAAAGAATATAAATTATCTTGAGGTCTAATAAAATCATCTTTTAGAATGATTTTATTTGCAGAGTCTTCTAAGGGCATCTTAACTGTGAAAGATACATTGCTGATCTACATAGATAATATATATTTTAACCGAATAAGAAGTTTTCTGTGTCTTTCACATGGCATAACATTATTGACAGTGCAATAGAGAATGTCATGTTGTAGTTACTGTAAACTTGACGATTACCATGTCCTTTGTGCAAATTTAGGTTATTTAAAGGAAAAAAGATGTATTGGTTGACACTACCCCAGCTAGACAGTACTGAAATATAAATTCATAATTTGGACAGAGATGTTAATAGAGTTTCCTCTTTACTTCTGAAGGATTCATTTGAAATCCTTGTAGTTCAAGTCATTTGTTACATGAGAAACAAATTGTCAAGTTCTTAACCACTTGTGTGGTTTAATAAAAGAGATTTAAATCTTCGTTGTCTTGGAAAAGTCAGGGTTTTTAAAATCTCTATTTTACTATATTTCATCATGGCTTTACCACGAGAATAAAAGCGATTTCCCAAATTTTCCTTCCCTTTCCACCTTCTACTGTAATATCTAACTTATTAAAAATGATTTATCGTATTTTTTATTAAACTATTTTTCTTCCATTGCAAATACAGGAAACATGGTATTTTGGTGTGAGTATATATGTTTATATAAATGCATGCATACACATTTAAATCACAGAGTACTAAAGCCATTGAAGAGTCATTGGAAATTAACCTTTCTTTGAAGAGAATTTTCTGTTCATGTTGTTCGTTTTCTATTTTAGACACATGTCATTTTGTAGGAAATTGACAAATTGTCCTCTGTCTGACAAAATATAATGAACCATGAAGGAAGACGTCAACTTAGGTTTTAAAGGGCCTGGGATTTTATAATTTGAGGGAGCGGGGTCTTTTAAGAAAAATAATACAAAATTATGCATACAAAATCAGGTAGGACCTTGGGAAGAGCCCGCAAAAAGTGATGGGCCTCAAGGCTTAACCTTCAGAAGCTTCATGGGAAACCACCTCCATATGAAGAGATTCGTTGTTGTTGAATCTTTTCCCAGTTACATTTTAAAAAATGCAATTGATGCCAATTATATTTCTTTAAGGCCCGCGTTACTTCTCAAAGACCGGCTTTTATTTAATGCAGATCAGAGAGTTAAAAGAATGTATAACGGTCGCAATTTGACATTTCTGCCTTTCGTTCTGAAAAGATACATTGATTAAAATGATGGCAAACTCAGTTAATGGAGGCGGTACAGTTATTGCACATATACAGAGTATGTAATTTGAAGGCAAGCCAAATCACGATGAGAAGAATAACGATGACCTTGGTTTATTTTTATAAAGCACATTCAGGTTTTGATTGGATTCAGAGGGAGGCCGTGGTTTTCTTTCTCACAAAGTCTTGCTCTAGTCCTAGGAGATGTGTGTTGTGTTATCAAGGCACTTGGCTCATAATGGAACATTTTGTTGGGAGGGTTGTGGGCTGTGGTATGGGAAATGAAGAGACTTTTTTTTTTATGATCATTATTAAATGCAACCAAGTTCCATAGCAGAATTTCATGAAAATGTTTCTCTTCGGGGAGCATGCACCATGCAGCCAACCAAGCTTGATACCACAAACACGCCAACAAACATTTTGCGGTCTTCACCTTTGGCCTCACTTAAACACGTCTTAGTTGAACTTCTTGGAGTTGCACTCTGTACAATATTGACACAGTAATATTCATAACACATATTTGGAGCTCTGCAGTTTAATTTACATACAGATATGAAAGTTAAATTGGCAGTGTGCGTGAATAATTATTTCACCAATTTTGGAAGGGTTTGTCTACTTAAGTCACATGTAGAAGTTTTCTTAAAATGTTTTTCTTTGTAAAGTTTCATGTTTCCTCTAGTTAATATTAAAAGTGAATAAGTATTTTGTAGATTTTCATATCCTGTCTTGAAGGGGACAGTAACCCTGCTCTTTGTGAATCACTCTTATGCAAATTATAGTTAGAAGAGGAACAGCTAAAATGATTTGGTTTACTTTTTTCTGACATTTGTAGTATAAAGAGCTGATTTTTGCCATATATAACAGCATAATAGAATTTTGCAGGTACCTTTTTAAAACCAGGTGTCTCTCCAGGGATTCAGTGACAGTAAATCTCAGGGACAACGTGGTCTCTCTCTTTCTCCATTCAACATTGCCACCATAATTATGGGGCAGGGGAGGGGGGCACAAAAATCTTGGCTCTGGTGTTAGCAGGTATCTTAAATTTCTCAGCCACAGTTCTTAATAGGAAGCAGGCAGGATGAGAATGAAGAGAAGAAAATGGCCCTGCTTGCTCATGCTTAAAAGAGTCCTCATCTTAAGGCAGCACAACTTGTTGCACATGAGCATTAGCAAATCCAAAAGGGAATACCCACTCTGGCATTACTCAAGCCTTCTACTTAGGCTGCCATTTTTATTTAATGTTTGTTTATTTTTTGAGAGAAAGAGAGATAAAAGTGGAAGTGAGGGAAGGTCAGGGAGAGAGGGAGACAAAGAGCTCCAAGCAGGCTCCAAGCTCTGAGCTGCAGCATAGAGCCCAAAGTGGGACTTGAACTCACAAACCATGAGATCATGACCTCAGCTGAAGTCCGACCCTTAACTGACTGAGCCACACAGGCACCCCTACTTAGCCTGCTATTTTATTTTATTTTATTTTTAATTTTTTTTAACGTTTTTTATTTATTTTTGAGACAGAGACAGAGTATGAACGGGGGAGGGGCAGAGAGAGAGGGAGACACAGAATCGGAAGCAGGCTCCAGGCTCCGAGCCATCAGCCCAGAGCCCGACACAGGGCTCGAACTCACGGACCGCGAGATCGTGACCTGAGCTGAAGTCGGATGCCCAACCGACTGAGCCACCCAGGCACCCCTTAGATAAGTGCTATTTTAAAAAACAATGTCTGTTCAAATCTTTGCTCAATCTTACGTTATTCTAGTATCACGTGTTCAAAATACCTGGGAATTATAATAGGTGAAAGAACACATAGGGCATTTTTCTCGAGCCTTACATTCCCTGGAGGGATTTTGCATCGTATAGGTAATGATATTAAGACCTGAGGGGAAAAAAAAAATGTTCCTAGCAGTCTGGATTGAGTTTGGAAATCAATTTCTTCCCTGTCTCCTTTATTATCTTTTGCCTTCTGCCTCAGTGCCTTACTTTTGCTTTGTTATTATGTTCGCCATTCTTCAGTAATGGAAGGTGGGGGCAAATTGACAATTATCCTTTAACTGGAATGGAACTGTCATTTCTTTGCTCTGCTGGTAAAATGTTGATGCTGCTGTTGTATTTGTTTTTCGTAAATGACTCTTCCAGAACTTCCAATTCAAAATTTTTATTCCGTATAATTTTAAGTTAATATGCTTTTAGTTTAAAATGTTGGAAAATTGATGTTTTATACATCAGTTTTGAAATCTGAATATGTCTAAGGTTAGTTAAAAACATTTAGACTTATGTTACTGTTCAAGAAGCTGAAGAAGAGCTTTGCTCCTATTTTTGCTTATTTTGGTTTATTTTATTTTAGTAGGTAATTTTAGTAGGTAATTTGGTTGTTTTAATGAATAGGAGGAATATTAAACTGCATGATAAAAGCCAATGCTTATCCATGTAATAAAGTAAAAAATGTTGATAATTAAATGGGTTTTAAATAGGGTTAACATGATTTTAAAGAAACTTTACAAAAATACATGTTTGAATTGTCATGCTTTTAGTTTATATTTAATAAATACTCAACCCATTAATTGGCATTGCAACCAGCAAGGAATTTATATATACCAACATAATGTAAGATATTTTGCCAGTCTACTTTCACCTGTTAAATGTACGCTGTCTCTACCACTGTGAAATAACTTATGTTTTAAGAAGACCAGTATTGAGCACAATTAGCATCGTAATCTCCTATGTCCAATTATGGGAAAATGAAGGAGTTATCCTTTTAATGTTGTCACCCTCTCCTTGGCTTTTGCTTTGTTTTGTTTTAAATTGCTGCCCCCCCCCCTTCCACTCTGTTTTTGGCTAAGACTGTCATTGAATCAGGACTATAAAAGGGCATAAACATCAGTGGCTTTTTGCTCATTCTTGGCACCCGTCTTTATTTGCACACCACTTGTCTGCTCCTTTATCAGATTACAGCAGCAGTGCTACCTTAGTCTGAACTAAGGGCTGAGTTAAAGGGCATGGGAGTCAGCACACTGTTACAAGTACAGGTCTTTTGCCTCAGAAACTGTATGAGGTCAAACTAAAGACATAAGAAAGAGAAAAGTCACACAATCAGAACTGTCAAAGTATTTTCATCAGAGGCAAGTTGAGTAATTCCTTTTTACACTCATGTTTTGAGGGGAGCAGTATTATAAATAATGTTATCAAAAGGTCTGAAGAACTTAGAAAACTGTCCATGGAAGTGGTAAATCTCAATCTTTCCCATGTATTGGAAAACAACTTGGAAGGAAAAGGGAAAATCCAGGTTGAGAGAATGCAACCAGATACAAGCAATGTTGGCTTGTAGCTGGTTAACTGAAAGAGCTTACTGGAAGCTCAGACAGCTGGGGAATCCTGTTTTAGTAGAGCCCAAAGGGCAGGTCAGGAGCCATGTGAACAGCTGCTGAAGAGCTAGAGGATTCCTTTGGATTAGGTGTACACACCCCATCTCTAATGGGCTATGTCAGAGAGCACCAAGTGTTACCACAGAGTTCACTGCGCTCAAGCCTGTGGATTTTGCAGTGTTTTACTTTAAATGCCTGGAAACAGAGTTGCTCTCAAAATCAGAAATAAAAGTATCAAAAGAAGTGACTCTGCAAAGTTGGTATTGTATTGGGTTTGGGTGACCATTGTGTAAAGAAGTAAAGGTTTGTTTCTCATCCATTTATTCATGCAACTAATATGTATTGAGTGCCTACTTTGTGCCTGGTACTGTGCTGTTGTCTGGAGATAGTGTTCTAAACAAGTGAAGTTACTGAGATTAGAATTAGAGAATATATCTGTATCTCTAGATACACTATTCAGATTGCATTTGTGATAAGCGCTGGAGAATAAGGCACACGTTGTTATAAGAATATATAATAGTGAGATGTACACTGGTATTAAGTTGGGGAGAGATTCCTAGGATAAATTACATTCAGAGTAACACAAAGAAGAATGGGATTGGGATAAGTGGTCAAAGGGGAAAAGAGGGAGGAAAAATGTTTACATTCTGAGGGAACAACATATGTGAAGATACAACTTGGTCTGAAAGAACTAAAAGAAGGTGAATTTTCCTTGAGTATAGTAAGTCAGGGCAAGTTTGGAACACACATGGTGCTGAAATGGTGAGCTGGGGTCTGATCACTCAGAGCCTTAGAGCCCATGGGGATGATATTTTTTCTTCATAATAAGATCATTGGACAGCGTTTTAGCATTTCAGGTAAGGCAGTGATAGGAACATATTTGTGGAGCTTTTCTCCTTGATATCACTCTGTTTGGTGAAGAAGGGATTAGGAGGTGTTAAAAGTAGATGAGGGGCTATCAATCTGGTAGCTTCTGCAGAGGCAGAAGGTGGTGGTGACGAAAATGGTGACAGTAGAGTTGATAGAAGTGGATTTATCCAAGATTTAGTTACGAGATAGAGTAAATAGGAATTGGTGTTGAATTGGGTGTGTTGTCTTCCATGGCATGTAGAACTGGGTGGATAAGGGTGCCATTTACAAGACTTGGAGGAAAGCTGGAATGATGGGAAGGATTGGGGATGTGGGTGTTGAGTTTTTTATGAAGAGTATGTGTACTGTAGATAGGGACTGTGAGCCTAGAAACAAAGTCACTATTGAGGATTTGATGTATGAGCTCTGTAGGATGGATGAGACCAACTAGAAAGATCATGGAGTGTGAGAAGGAGGACAGGAATTCAAGATGGAAGACAAGAGCATGGCAAAAAATTATCAAAGAAGCATCTAGGTAGAATGATAAAATCCTAAGGAAACTAATATTTCAGTAAAGAGGAGTGTTCTTTCAATCTCCCATTTAATGACTTTATGAATGAGGATCTCACTTGAAACACCAGGTGTCTTGGTTTCCACAGTGTCTGCTATCTATTTACCCCTAATTTTCTTTCCCAGATTGCTATTTCTGTGAGATAGCACCAAAATGTTGCCTTAGTAGAAAAGCTTCAATAAATATTTAAATTGTGTAATGTATTCAGCTTTTTCCTGTACTCTGCACTTCCTAAAAATACCTTCTTCGGAAACCCCATTTCAACTGACTGCTGTATAATGAAATGAGACTTCAGTGTAAAACATTTATCATAGTCTGAATTTCAATTGCTCAGTCAGAGTTGTTAAGCAATATGAAAAATCATCCTTTAGAGAATACAGAATTGCACAGATATGACAAGGTAAGTTTGCACTTTATTTAATGCTATTTTAGTTAATATAGATGCTTATTGGAGAAATGTCTAAAATTTCTTGAGAACCATTAGTAAAATTGATTATTCTTACATCTGGAAAAATGGTAAAAATACTTAGAAAACATTGACAATTCAGTTTAAATAAAACTAGAATTGTACTGAAGAGATACAAGGCAGTCAAGTAATTGAAATTTAGTCATGGATGAGTGTAATGTACTTACCACTTAGCTGTGGGTGAAGTAGGACTAGATGGAATATTAATATGGTATTGAACAATTTTTTTTACTATTAGGTTTTTACTTATAGCTAAACATTGGTCAGCACCTGCTATAATATGTCTGACTTCTTTGAGATTGTGCCTCTGTAGGTGCACACACGTACACACTCAACACACACATGCATATAAATACAACTACTGTAATATGTCAAGAGAGTTACAAAGCATGGTACAAATTAGCCATAAATGATTACTTGTGGATGATGTGATTATGGAGGTTTTCACTAAATCTACCTCTATAAATAGTCCTTAGAGTATGGGCATATGGAGATGTGAATTAGAGAATGAGTAGAAGGAGTGGTGATGCATAGACAAGGACTAATGAGGCATTAATCTATCCTACATGAACAGTTATTGACAGTACCTTGTGTGTGCATAGCACTATTCAATATTAGTGGTATGAATAGATCTCTCTCTATGTCTCTCTCTCTCTCTCTCTCTCTCTCTCTCACACACACACACACACACACACACACACACACACACACACAGCCTAGAAATTAAATGGTTTGCATACAAAAGTGTTTGGCTTGACTATTACCTATAAAATCAATAAGTACTGTTAAAACACAACTGAAAACAATGCTGCCACTCAGAAAACTTAAACACTACAACACAGTTGGAAAAACAACAAAAAAAAAACCTGTTATTTATTCCTTAAGGAGCTATTAGTCCTTTAATTTCAATATTAAACATTACAGGTAACTATTATTAGTGGATTTTTGATAGTCCCACTTATCCATTTTCTTAAGATTATCATACAATCACAAAGTGATAAATACAAAAAAACCCAAAATACTACCTTTGTATTCTTTATATCCATCAGTTGGACTAGATATTGATATTTTTCCTTACAATTTTATGATCGTGTTATTTTTTTTCAAACTGCAGTCGATGTAGTTCTGGTGAAATACAGAATGTCATGTCATTAAAACCAATTGAGAAAATTTCCATCTGCTTTCTTGAGCTCATAGCAGTTCCATCATTGGCGATTTTCTCCCTTTTTAAAAATGTTGTGTGTCCTTGAGCTCTGTGTGTTCCACTCTCCTGGTTTCTTTACCATTTCTTTGGGTATTTCTGTTCAGTCTACTTTACAGGCTAATTCTCTGTACTCAGCCTTTAAGTATTAGGATTTCTCAGGGCTCACTCTCCGCGTGAGTGTCTTCTCTCTCTGTAATCCCTTCCTTGGTCACTGCACCCACGCCTTTGACTTACTAACACGTATGTGCAGATAACTAACCAAGTTATATATACCTCAAGCTCAGATTTCTCGAGTAACTTCGAGAACTGCAATTTCACCTGCCTCGTTGGCATCTCCGTTTGTATGTGACAAAGTCACCTCTATGTGCCCCAAACAAAACTTTTTGTCAGTAAAACGTAATATTTTCCCATTGTTCGCTTTATCAGTGGATGTGCTACCAGTGCAGTTTGACAAGCTCTTGAAACCTATTATATCCTTGAAACTCTTACCTCTCAACCACTTGTGTCTAAACCATTGATTACTTGGGTTTTATCTCCCTAGTCTCCTTTGAGCCACTTCTTTTCATCTCCTCTACCATTAGTCTAGCCCAAGTAGCTTTCACTTCCTAGGAATATGGCAGCAGTATCCATTCTGGTTCTTTGCATTGCCTCTTCCCCATTCCCTCTAATCTATTCTCTAAAATCCATCCATTCATCTCAGTTTGACAGTATTAGTGCACATTCAGTCACTTTAGTAGCTTCAGCTCGTTGCTAGGAAAGCAAAACAAAATAAAACAAGATCTAGACACTGTCTTCCTCTCCTGTCCCATCTTCTGTAATACTTCCCTTTCCTTACCACTTTACTGTTTTTCTTTCTATTCCTTGAATAGACCCC
The DNA here is from genome assembly GCF_046562875.1 of Panthera onca. Lineage (NCBI taxonomy): Eukaryota > Metazoa > Chordata > Mammalia > Carnivora > Felidae > Panthera > Panthera onca. Next base: position 101,130,168 of record NC_138357.1, read on the forward strand.
ACTTCTTTCCACCATAAGGCTTTTGGATAGGCTTTTCTCTTTGTCCAGAACCTTCCTCATACATATATATGTATACATATTCGTGTGTGTGTGTGTGTGTGTGTGTGTGTGTTTACTATTCAGGGATCATCACTCAGAGTATGTGGTAAGTTCCATGAACCCACATAATTCAATTGGTTTTGTCACCATTGTTTTTCCAGAACCAGGCACAGAAGTATTTTTGAAAAAGAGAAAATTGGTGTGTAGTACTTTGTAATTACAGCCATTTACATATATGAACATGTTATAATAATGATAATTTGATTGTGTTTCATATGACAATAAAAGCACTTTAGTTCTGGTCGAAGCTTAATGTGTACAATGAATATTTGTGTGTGTGTGTGTGTGTGTGTGTGTGTGTGTGTGTGTGTGTGTGTGTTTAGTTTCAGGAGTAGAATTCAGTAATTCATCACTTACCTACAACACCCAGTGCTCATCACAAGTGCCCTCCTTAATGCTATTTACTCCATCCCCCATCTACCTCTCCTCCTGCAACCTTCAATTTGTTCTCTGTAGTTAAGAGTCTCTTATGGTTTGCCTCCCTCTCTGGTGTTTTTGTATTTTGTTTTTCTTGTCTTTTCCCAGTGGTCATCTGTCTTCTTTCTTAAATTCCACATATGTGTGATATCATATGTTATTTGCTCTTCTCTGACTTAATTTCGCTTAGCATAATATACTCTTGTTCCCTCCCCATCATTGCAAATGGCAAGACTTCATTCTTTTTGATGGCTGAGTAATAGTCCATTGAATATATATACCATATCTTCTTTGTCCATTCATCTGTCGATGGACTTTTGGGCTCTTTCCATACTTTGGCTATTGTTGATAATGCTGCTATAGACATTGAGGCATATGTCCCTTCAAATCAGTATTTTTGTATCCTCTGGATAAATACCTAGTAGTGCAATTGCTGGGTCATAAGGTAGTTCTATTCTTTACTTTTGGGGGGATTCTCCATACTTTTTTCCAGAGTGGATGCACCAGTTTGCATTCCTACCAGCAGTGTAAGAGGGTTCCCCTTTCTGCACTTCCTCACTAATGTCTGTTGTTTCCTGAGTTGCTCATTTTAGCCATTTTGACAGGTGTGAGGTGGTATCTCTGATTTATATTTTCCTGATGATGAGTGATGTTGAGTATCTGTTAGCCATTTGTATGTCTTCTTTGGAGAAATGTCTGTTCGTATCAAATGAAGATGTGTATTTCGTCATTGGGTTTTAGTCTCTTTTCTGATTTCCCATACTCCATTTTACTCCGGTCTTTGGGTTCTTGGTTTTGTTTTGTTTTACTGGATTCCAACCAGATATTTTTGTTCCTTCCTTCATTAATCTTTGTAGACTCTCAATGGCACTTCTCACTGTCAACTGCTTCCTGCACACCTAAGATATTCTTCCTTGATTCCACACTAGTCTATTCTTTTTTTCCTGTCTCTTAACAGTTGTTGCCTTCCCTTTGTCCTTGGACTTGGTATCTGTGGATATCCTGGAAAAATCACTCGTTTACTCTTTTTTTCTTATACTTGCCAGTCTGTCTCTTGAAGACGAGATGCATTTTCTTTAAGAGCTTGTGACACGTATTTGGGTATAAAGACGTTGTGACTTCATTTTAACATGTATTAGAGAAAAAGTGACACTGACTATTAACTATACAACAAAGACAATTTTGACAATAGAGCAACTCTCATAGACTTTAGGGGTACATGGGTTAGGACTGAGGGAGGTGTTCTATATAGGGGTGCCACAACAGAGCCTCTGGTGATGACCCTATTCTGTATTGTGATGGTGGCATTTTTTATACAAAGGGTACACTTGATAACCCTGCACATACCTACACACACACACACACACACACACACAAGACACAAGCGAGTTCACGTATAAGTGGTAGACTTTTGAAGAAACTGTGGAATATACTGATAATTCCCCAATTGTGACACTGAACTGTAGTTATCCAAGGTGTCACTGCTTTGGGAGGTGGGATGAGGGTTGAACCAAGACATCCCTACATATTTCTTCATAGACACTTGTGAATCTGTACTTACTGCAAAATATTTTTTTAAGTACAGCATTAAACCTTTAACAAGCCCTCAGTGTCCTGATGGCCAGTGTGTCATCACCAGACCTAATCAACAGATAAGTCTTGTAAATTAATGAATCCACCACTTAGGGTAAAAAGGATGGTTTAATTCTAACCCACTAGAATGCATTCCATTTCTATTATACAGGAACATGCATCACTTATTGAACAAAATGTCATTGTGATTTAAGCCTTGTTCTAAATGCCCTAACTTGTGAGATATTGTGCTTCAGGTTGTTTATGACAAAAAAGCCTGTATGAGAAGGGCTGGCATTTTAGAAATTATGTTGGCCCACAAGCATGGTAACTGGACAAGACCAGACACTATGTGAGTTTTCAGCCTGACTCTACCTATCAAACTAAATAATTGTGGACAAACCAGTATTCAACTATTTGCTTACTGAGTGCCTGGTACTGAGCTGAGCATATTTAATATTGATTCTCTTCATGAAAATATTAGGAATAATAATGTCGCTTCACACGTTACTTGTTGTAGGTATGACAAATGGGACTTCCTTGGTGAGCAGCAAAGTGTTCACAAATTGGACTTTTTTTTTGCTTTGTATTATTTTAACTAGTAGTATTTGTGAATAGCTAATTTACATTTAACTTCCAAAGAGATGACAGATTCTATAAACAGTTGCATAGATCAGGAGATCATCTCTGATTTTGTGTGTGTGTGTGTGTGTGTGTGTGTGTGTGTGTGTGTGTGTGTGTGTGTATCTGAGACCTCCTTGTTTTAATATGGTCTTAAACAAGTCCATCCTTCTCATTGTTACCCAGTCATGTCTCTAAAACACAAATCAGATCTTGTGCCTGTAGCTTAGCACCCTATAGATAATGCTGTAGCCACAGGGTAAAAATCCAAGGCCCCAGCACCCAGGTCACTTTCCAGTAGGGCACCTGCTCGTGTCTCTCACAGTTTTTTCTGCTTTTCCCCACCATGAACCCTTCTCCCTAGCCATAAAATTGTGGGTCCACAAATAAGTCCTGTAATTTTATACCTATGACTTGTTCCCACTTCCTGGAATGTCCTTACAAAAACCACTATCACCACATATCTTCTACCAACAATTTCTATTCATTGTTTTAGTGTTTTTATAGGACATCATTAAAAAAAAAAAACATTCCTGACTACCCTAGGGCAGGATATGGTATCTCTGTTCTTTGTTCTTATTGAAAACTCATTGCAGATAAGTCTGCATGAGTAATTACATCCTCTGTTGGCAATGTTAGGTTGCTCTTTGAGAGAAGGGTTTGTATGTGTTTTCTGTGAATTACTTGCGCCTGCTTGTTTGTAGGCACATATATGAATGATGAAATGCCACAGCATTTGTCTGACTGTTATTTAGTTGTCAAATCATTGTCTTTGGAACTCATGTGTCCTGGATAAAAATGTCGCCTAACAGTGAATACTGGCAGGTATTATTCTATTCAAATGCATGTGCAGACATATACATGCACATACGTGATAATAAAACAGAGTAGGGTAATTCTTAAGTATGTTCTTTTTTTTCCTGAGGGCTCAGTGAATTGTAAAAGTTACAAACTTCAGACTGAAACGTTTGTTGCTTACTTTAGATCTTTGATGTAATCAGTGGTATTTTTGGTTTATCTGAAATTTGTTGTCCCCATTTTTTCTTAGTGTCAAAAGAAACATTCTAGTTTAAAAAGAAACGTGACTTGTGGGGATTCCTTTGAGGGACTACAAAGCTGAGATCTCTTTGGAGTTGTCACATTAATACCAAGTGACAGAGATTCAGGGAGGGTAGAAATTAGGTGAATCGCTTCCGTTAATACAGTATGTGCATACTGCGCCTGGTGTTCTTTGATGTGGGACAGGAGTTTTGTTTCTGGCTGGGTGTCTGAGGACAGATTGCTAAGAAAGTGAACGGTTGGCTTGGACTACCTGGAAGACAACTGTTTGCTTCTGCTTGGGCTATTGTTGGAGTTTCCCTGAAGGGGACTTAGAACGGAATGTCCATTCCAGGGAGTATTCAATTTCAAATAGCTGCCTTCCTGAGCTCATTTTCCACCCTGAGTACTGGCCACAATGACTGGAAATCTTTCATCTGTTTTAATCTGGAATGGAGCTAATTTATAAAAGGAAAGTTAGTTGCTGGGTAACTATGTGCATAAGCCTAGAGCCCATTGCACATGTGTCCAAACTCAGGGTGACAAATGTCTGTTGAATGACTCAAACATATGGAATCACAGGGTCCCTTAAAACAAAAATAGCTTCTATTGAGTCAGTCTAACAGCCTATCCATATTCATTAGGTGGAGACTTTTTGCATTAAAAACATGTTTACAAGGGTTTTATTGACCAGTGAATATGAACTGTGTTTTGTGCATTATATGAACATACATTCATGCATTATAGAAATCCTTACATCTGGTAGACCCGGGCATTTTATGAGAAAAACTAGCTTGAGTGATGATATTGATTTGCTGAAGTAGTAGGCCCTCTGACCCAATTTCAAAATGAAATTGAGTTTCTGCAAAACTAATACAATAACTTTTTCTTTAATATTTTATCTTTGAGTACATTATTTGTATATAAAAGGTCTTTATGGGACATCATGACAATTTATTTTGACCTGGAAGACTTTAACGAAGAAAAAGATATGATATAGACCCATTTTATCCATGACAGTATATGATGATAGGTCTGTGATTAATTTTTTCTTAATGAAAGCATACCTTATTGTATTGTCTTCAACTCAAACAGATTATGTGACCAACTTTTGATCTTCATATGCCAAAAGGAATGAACTTCCCAACCAGAAAAAAATCCAGGTCTTAAATAATGTTTTTTTTAATGATACATTTTACATAAATTAAACTTACAGGCATCCTTCTGCTTGAGGACCACATTGCAGAAATATGCACAGTTTTGAAAATTTAAAATATAGACTATGGATGAGAAATAGGGGATAGTTGAATTCTCATCCATGGCTTCTATAAATCAGGTTCTACCACTGAACGGTTAATTTGTGTATATCCATTATCTTTTCTAATAAATGATGATGATCATTACATTGCTTATAAATAATTTAATTCTGAGAAAAATGTTGGTGAAGGAATGTATTAACCATTCCTACTTCACAAATGTGGTAACTTAGTATGTATGATATGCATTATAATGTGATTAATTATCTCTACTATATTACCTTTTTCTGGATGTTGCAAATCATGCCTTATATGTGCTTGTATTCTCAGTGATCTTAGAATATTATTACATACTAGGAAGAACGTCAATAAATGTGTGTTGAATTAATTCATATCCAAAAGTGGTGGAAGGAGTGATCTATTACCCGTTAGTTTCTTTTCACCTAAACCATTTGATAATGCGATCTAACACTTTAGAAATAATAGAGTGTTGAAAACAATCTCAGATAATTTTTAAAAATATGATTATGTACATATACACACAGAGTTCTGAAAATGACATAGGGTGTTCACCTTACAGGCCAGATACACAGTGCATTTGCATTTTTCATGTGTGTATTGTTTACATTAAAACGCATTACCTAGGTACAAATACCCTTTGGGAGTCTTTAGCGCTTAAAATTAACAAAAATGTACCTTTTAAAATTCAAGTAGAAAAAGAAACTAACGGATTAACACATCATGTATCTTTCCAATGGTAAGAAACCATTAAAATTGTATACATACATTTTGAATATGGGGTATCTTTTAGCAAATAACATAAACAATTGATTTAGATACTCAAATACCTATATATCTGATAGATGCTTATATTAGCTTCAGAATTCTTCCAAATATAAATTCCCATGGGTGTTAAAGGAAGTACAGAGTTTGTATATAGAAGGAGATACAGTATCTGGCTCTCAATTCTATAGTTAGAATTCATTTGCAGCTGTTTTGGAGAGTTTCTTTTCCTTTAAGAGGAAACCCAGCTTTCATGGGGTATGTGTGTATGTATGTGTGTGTATGTGTATGTCTTTGTATATTGTAAGAAAAGAAAAACACAGGGGTCCAATATGTGAATTGTAAGATAAAGGTATTATCCACCTAAAATAGGTAACTTCAGAGCTGGGAATTGCTTTTTGTTAGTGGATGTGATTTATCTATTGCTTAGAAATAATTTTAAAGTACACACAGGTCATTGTTACATAAACCAGAATTTAAACAGAACATTTTCAAAACATTGGGCCCTATTTCCTCTCCAGCCTAAATTTGAAAACTCAGGAAATTTTAGATTTCAGTAAGTTGAATATGTAAAACAAAATTTTCATTTAACTACAGAAATCTGTATATCTGAGTCCCAGGGCCAAGATACTCAGTAATTTGATATTAAATTGCTACCTATTCCTAGGCATTAGTAAGAAATACTACATTATAGTTCTTCTACTTCCTCTATCCTGACTTAGGTATGCATTTCTTAATATTGGTAGTCGATTAATGAGTGAAAATATTCATGCAGCCCAAGAGCAGAGCATTCATTTCGTTGACTGCGGTTATTAGCATGATTTTTGACATCTTATTCATTGGGAGAGTGTCATTTAATGTTAATTAGAATGAATGTGAATGCTTTCACATCCTTAGCTAATGAGTTTGCTCATAAAATAAAACATGTCTGTTATGCTTTGAGGATCAAGAATATTCCTTAAACAAAATGTGAATAAAGGCCAAAGAAGGTGAAATGACATCCTCCATACTAGTTCCAACATGGCTATTTTCTAGAAAAACAAAACCTTCTTTACATCAAGGTTGATTGGATAGTGTGGCATCCTTTCTCTTAATTCTGAGAGTTTGGTGGCTGTTTTTCTTCTATTGTGCTTAATTCTGGCCTTGAACTCACTTGTTTACAGAACTGTCTCTCCCAGTAGGCTCTGAGTTTATTTATACAGTGACTACTGTTATTTATATATCATGTGTACTAAGCAAAATTTCTAGTGAATGATGCTGAATAAATGGTGACTAAATAGATGGAAGCTAGCATGGCTGACCTCTGATGTCATCCTTGTTTGGTTTTTGTGTGCAAGGTGGGAAAAGAAGTGGGTAGCTCTAAGCAGTAGGTTCAAATAGCTTTCTAGCATTTATACATAGTATTAGCTTAGACAGTGAGGGAGATAAAATAAATGTGTGATCAAGGAGTATTTGTGTATCTTGAAATTTTTAAAGGGGAAGATTTGGACCTCCTTTCTAGGTGGCTGATGATATGCGTGAAAAGTCTTGGAAGTTATAAAGTAATACGGCAATATAAGAGGTTTCCCATGAAGAAAAATTGCACCACCTTGCTGGTTCCCTAAGATCTGTAATGTTATATGTGCTTCATGGTCAGAGTCTCTTGCTTAGAAGAGATACACCTCATGATCCAATAAAACTTCCCATAACATTTAGGAGCATCTTCATTCACTGACTCTTAAAACACATCTTCAATTTCAGGCATCACAGTACATGTGGTGAAGTTAAAAAGGTGAAGGAGGGGCACCTGGATGGCTCAGTCGGTAGAGCATGCAACTTTTGCTCTCGGGGTCATGAGTTCAAGCCCTATGTTGGGCATAGCGCTTACTTAAAAAAAAATTAAAAACAAATAAAAAGGTGAAGCAAATATATTTTCTTTCCCCAAAGAAGGAAAGGAGAAAATTATATAAATGTGATGTCGAGTAAAATGAGGAGGTTGCTATGATAAAGGTTTTCACACTTCCAGTGGCAGCATGGCAGTGTGTGGGCAGGAACACCTTAGTCTGCAAGGATATCTAAGAAGACTTTCAAAAAGGTATAATGAGTTGGGCTGAGGCTTCATGTAAGAAGACTTTGCCAGATCGAGAAGTAGGAAAGGACATTTCAGACAGAAGAACGTACAAAGATGTGGAGTATGTAAGTGTAACGTATTTAGGAAATTAAGTGGGTATTAGATCATAAATCCACTGATTATGCTATGACCATAAATCCACTAATTATGCTATGAACAAAATAAAACCTGAGCTAGCATCATGAAGAGCACACTAAGAAATTACAGGTCATGCTAAGAAGTTTACAAGCCAGTGAGTAACTTTGAGCAGAGAATTGGTACAATGTAATACTTATGTTCCAGTCCTTCATGTTTATAGAAGATTCTAACACCATCTTGATTCATCATGAAGTGATGGGAATCAGTGTGGGAATCCATTGTTAATCTTCAACTTTGATCCCAATTACCTGATGATAATCGAAACACAGATTGCTAGGCTCCGCACTGAGTAGATCTGAGGTGGGGCCTGGTAATTTGTATCCTTACAATAAGTTCCCAAGGTGATACTTCTGTCCCAGATCCGGGGACCATACGCTGAGAACCCCTGACTTAGAGGATGGTTCTGGGATGCTGTAAGAACCACCTGGGGAGGTTTTAAAAGTGTGCCTATCTAGTGCTCAGATTCTAGACCAATTAAAGCAACACTTCAGAGCACACCAGGTGTGGATGGTGTCAAGAGCCACTGTTGTAAAGGCAGGTGTAAGAAGGTTGTGGTTATATCCCAGATCAGAGCCTGCCTTCCTCTTACTAGGAATGGAAATTGTCCAATGCGATGAGGTATTTAGATTTTTATTTGGGAAAACTTAATAATTGAATTTGGGTAATGAGGAAGGGCAAAAAGGGTGCAGAGAAAAACATGTCAGTGTTGACTCCCTAGTTTCTGACTTGGGCAGTTACAGGTTTATATGGTATATAAGTTTACTTCCTTTTAGAAACTGGGCAGAATACTCATGTACATTGGGAAAAAAAACCTGATTTTCAAATATCTAAGACATTGGTTCTAGTTTAAGTAACTTCAGAGACAAAAGTTAGACCTAATATTTAACCATTTAGCTTTTAGCCTTCAGGAAGGGTGTACAGTTATAAATTGAGCTCACAGAAAGACAACACACATACGTACTTCATCATAGTACAGTATTCAGCATAGGGGCAGTGGGGGCAGTATCCATCAATCCTATCAGAAGGCTCGGTTTGGAACGCAAGACAGATTTAATGACAGTAATATGACATGTATATAAAACAGCTCCTGTCCTGGACAACAGGGATGGTGATACCCTAGTTTGTTTATCCTGGCTAAATACAGAACAGGAAATAGTGTCTTCCAACAGGGAGAGCAATTACAATAATCATTAATTAGGATATTTGCAATTCCTTTGTGAAGGACTCTTCTTTGTTAAATGAAATAAAGCTCTCTGCCTTGATTATAGTTATCATCTCATGAAAATATTGAATGAGTTTAGATTCCTAAAGGAAATTAGAAGTCAGGTAAAATTCACATTCACTTAAAAACCCCTTGCAATGAAAGATCCTGATTACTACAAATGAATATAGGAGAACTTGATTGATTCAAAGAGATTATTATAGATGACAAGTTTAAAATTAACCTTACCCAACAAATTGGAAAATATTTTCTCCTGCTATAGACTGCTGTCAACTCCATGAAAGGTTATAGGTTACCTGGACCCAGCTTACTGCTCCTGCCTCTTGGCCCACAACTCTCCTTCCCTCCTGCTCTTGTCCCTTTAGCACGAAGGTCCTAGGTTGGAGCCCCCAAACTACTGAACTCTCATGTTGTCAGGTATATGTCTTCCTGAAATGGCTGCTCCTTTACCCCTCTTTACCAAAACGTTGACCAGTTACAGCTTGGTTTCCATTTCATCTCCACAGGAAATCATTTCCTCATCCCTTCTCCCCAGTCCTCTTTATGCCACCAGACTACAGCAGGAGGCAAGGTACCATGTCAAAGTATCACTTTGATACCATTCTTTGAAAATGGCATCATTCCTTCAATATATGCAATATCTTTCACCAAATTTTGCCAATTTATTTACTTTTGTGTTAGAATTCAAGTTCCTTGACAGGAGGCAGGTGTGTTGGGCTTATCCTTATTTTGGTGGTAGTGTCATTTTATGTGGTGTGCTTGCCACTCTCTACCTAAAAATAAGCACAAGGCTTAGAACATACAGGCATCAGTTTGTGGCTTTATCAAAAAATGAATGTCTGAAAGCATATGAGGAACAGAGCTCATCCTTGCAATGAGTACAGTTAATATTCTTGTTGCAGTAGCAAGAAATATATGAGTAGGGTGTTAGCAGAGTTCATTTCTTCTGAGGCCTCTCTTCTTGGCTTTTAGATAGAGGCCATCTTCTCCCTCTGTCTTTACTTGAGCTTTCCTCTTTGTGTGTCTGAGCCCTAATCTCTTTTTATAAGGACACTGGTCATTAGTTTAGGGTCCACCGTAATGAACTCATTTTGTTGCCTGGTAAACTGAAAAAACCCCAAGCCCTGGGGCCTCCAGCCAGCCAGTCTCAAAGATGTCTTTGAAGGTTCTTGATCTCGACTGAACAAGAATTCAAGGACAGACACAGCACAGTGGATGATCGCCACAACCAGGAACTTGTATTAAGGCAAAAGTATATTCTCTAGGTGTGAGAGCTGGCAGGTTTGAGAGAGAGAGAGAGAGAGAAACAGAGTGCTTGAAAATGGAATTTCTGTCTTTTCTTGACAGCTGTGAACTGCAGGGTGGAATATTCATTGCTTGGGATGGGAATTTCTTGGAAGCAGAGTTTCCTGCCTATTTTTCCTTATTTGGTCAGGGGCTTCCTACCACGGCACCCACCATCTTGGGCCTGTCTGGGTTTGATCTAGCATCTTAGGGAGTGCTGCCAGGATAGGCCTCTGACTTTCCCAGTAGCTGGCTATGTCTTCCTCTACCCTGGCCTCCAGGTATCCTGTGAGAATCTAACTGCCTACTCCAGCAATTTAACCTTATTTACGTCTTTAAATGTCTTATCTCCAAGTATAGTCACAATCCAAGGCACTGTGGGTTAGGACTTTAATATATAATTTGGGGGCCACAATTCAGCCTGTAATAAGGAATCATGTCAAAGAACAGTTGTGAGAGCAAAAGGGATTGGTGTCTGAGTGGAGTATGTAAAAGAGGAAAATGACTCAGGTCTCTGTTGTTCTCACTCTTCAAGTGAACCAATCAGATCCATGGAAAATGGTCTCTCAATCCCCGCAGGCAACTAGGATTCATTTGCTCTGGAGGTGTTTTTTTGTTTTTTTGTTTTTCCTTGAGTTAATGAGGTCTGCTGATAGTGTGTTTGTAGTGCAAATGAGTGCTTTGTACAAGGTACAATCAGCAATTGGTAACCACAAAGCAGCAGTGGGCTAAAGAACTGTAGGGCAGTAAAAAGAATGTGGCCAGAAAAGAAAAGGAGTCTGGAAGGGTAGAAAAAAGGAGAAAAGAAGAAATGCATGAATAAATGGGCACCTGAGTGATTCAGTTGGTTGAGTGTCCAACTCTTGATTTCGGCTCAGGTCCTGATCTCATGGTTTCTGGGATTGAACCCCACATTGGACTCTGTGCTGACAGCACAGAGCCTGCTTGGGATTCTCTCTTTCCCTCTCTGTGTCTCTCCCCGGCTCTGAAGCAAGCTTGTTCTTTTCTCTCTCTCTCTCTCCCCCTCTCCCCCTCCCCCCCCTCCATCCCTCCATCCCTCTCTCTCTCTCTCTCTCTCTCTCTCTCTGTCATAACATTTAAAAAAAGAAATGAATAAGCAAAAAGCACAATCAGACCTGTAAATACAGAGAACAAACTAGTGGTTGCCAGAGGGGAGGGGATGGGCAAAAAGGATGGAGGAGAAGGGAAGATTCAGGCTCCCATTTATGGAATGAAGAACTCACTGTACTATCCTGGTCATTGATATTATACTGGCTTTGCATCATGACAGGTGGTACACTTGTGGTAAGCATAGCATAAAGCATAAACTTGTTGAATCACTATGTGGTACACCTGGAACTAACGTAGCATTGTGGGTCAACTACACTCAAAAAAGTAGTTTAAAAAATTGGAAAAAAATAGACTTGAAAAAATGCATTCAGAAGATTGAAAAATTTTAAAGATGATGTTAATAGAGGGATAGACCGATACGACTAAAGGAAACCTGGTATTTGGTCTATAGTTTTGCTTTTTCAGTAGCTCGACACCCTGTGGTGAGTAACAAGATCACAGACCATCACAGCTAGAAAGGACCTGGAGAATATGTTCTAATCCTTCATTTTACAGATGTCAGAAGTGAGATTCCAGATCTCCAAGCTAGTTAGATACACAGCTGAGTAAATCAAACCCAGGCGTTTCAGAGCTGGTAATTGTCGCATGTCACACTGCTCTATACTTGTCTGGTTGTTATAAAAGGTCTTTGGTTTAAGAGGGTCAAGGTGGTATCTTAAGTTGCTTTCATGGTCTCCACAGCTTCGTAAAGAATAATAAATTCATTTGATTGCAGGTTTACTATTCAATAGTTATATGTGTCTATCTGTAATTATTGAGATATATGAGTGTGTAGTGTTATATCCATATAAACCTATGTATTTTTATAGACATCATGCCTCCTTATAAAAAAATACTCTCTAGCAATCATCTGTCAGCATTCTCTATATGCAGAAACAAACAATAGAATTAGAAAAGATTGGCGTAATGAGTAAGTCAAAACCATCACTCCCAGAATTACAACAGATAAATTTTAGAAACCAGTGGCAGGGCCTGTATGTGTTAATCCAACCTCATCTTTTGCTCCACTCGGACATTTCATGTTGCAGCTCTGCTAAGCTACAAAACACGTTCCTCCTTTTCACCTCTGCATTTGTACGTGCTCCTTTCTTTGTCCCTTTTCCATTCTTGTTCGTACAGTAAGTTACTGAATTTTCCCTGTCTAGATTTCCTTTGACGAAATTGTCTCTAACTACAATTCCTACATTCCTCTTAGAGTTCAGTGTGGTCCTATTGGTTACTTACACATATCTTTAAAACAGAATTTGCCATGTTGTAGTAATTATTCACTACCATTTATTACCATTTTATTACAGTCCTACTCACAGAGTGCAGAATGTAAACCACTAGAGGCCAAGAAATATGAGTGCAGTGTTGGGAAAGAGATGGAATGATTATTGTGATAACTATAGAGCTTTATACTTACTGGAATAGTACTTATATTTTTGAGTCCTGTCTCTGCGTGCAGCAACAATATGGCTAGATACTCTGCATTACAAGCATTGTATGTCACAGAAATATGCTAATATGTTACAGGGATTGAACAGTGGGTGATGTGAAATGCCCAATTCTTAGAGATGATTGTTTTGAGATTTACAAAATAGGTTCCTTTTTTTAAAGTGTTTTCCTTTATAAAGTATACTTTGTTAAGCTCAGCCTCAGCAGTATGAGTTTATAGCTTTCTTGTAAGTTTGAGAAAATACATGGAAATAAGATATGGAAACGGAAGCAAAATGTTATAAACATTGCTCCTGCTGATAGGATTTTTACAATGTAGCCACCATTTAAATTTTTTTTCTTAATTTTTGGAATATTTTGTTACTATTATTATAAAAAAAACTTTCACTCTCAAAGATAAAACTTTGGAATTATTAACTTGGAAACATGTCAGCCAAAATAAAATTTCAATCATAATTAGCACTGGATATACATAGAGTGAGATTATACTCTGGATTATTTCGGTATTCTTATTTGTACATTCCAGCCTTTCTCCATGGAGTATTATGTTATAAAATTATATATATATATATATATATATATATATATATATACACACATACACACACACACACACACACACACATACTTCTTTACTTTAAGATGAGCGTAGGCTTCAGTATAGGAAAATATTTTAGAATATTTCATTTAAAAGTTCCTGGACTAATACCATTCTGTTCCTACTTCCCTAAAAAACCTGGTTTAACCTTTCCCAGAGAAGCATTTACTGTAATTTCTTTAAAACTTCGGTGCTGTGTGGTAGTGAGTAAATTTGAACTTTGTCTATCCCTATTTCCCTTGAGTTTCATGACAATAGAGATGACATCTTAGACATCTTGGTATCTCTTAGAGTCAAATAAGTCTCATATCTACTGAAGATACAGAATTGTGAGTTTGAGATGATAGAATACAAAAGGTAGTAGATGGAAGGTATGCATTGAATCCAGGCCAGATGTATAGAGGATATAGACTCACAGAGGAAGAGGAGGGCATTCAACAGAGAGAATTAAACTTATTTGGTAATGAAGCGTCAGAGGTGAGGAAAAAGGAATGGTGATCCTAGACATCATGATAGTAATCCTTTGAGAGTGCTCTATGGAACACTATTCAATGGGGGCCCTTCTGTTTTTTTCCTAGCCCTCAAAAAGAAAAAAAAAGATTGCTTACACATTTCAGTTCAGGCAGCCCTGCTTGTTGTATTACCTTCTTAGATTCTTATAGCACATATGCTAGGATTTTTAGAGTCCCAGTGATGCTAATGATTGCATTTTAGCCCAGTTTCTCAAACTTTTTTAACCCTGGAACTCCTTTCCCATACAGCCAGTTAAAAGCCAAGGTATTTAATGTTTTATGAAACCTATTTTGGGATTCTTCAAAATACCTGATCAGCCTGCATAATTGGGAAGATGATAATATTAGTGACAAGGAAACTAGAAATAGGACCAAAATTAGAGTGGTAGGAAGAGGGTTGTTTATTTGACATATTCATACAAAATTAGGGAAGGGATATCCAGGTAGGTAGATAAGCTAAGCTTTTGGGATAGAACACTGAACCTAAGAAAAGAGTGAGACCTATAGAGAAATACTTGGGAATCGTTCACACGGTGCTGATAGTTGAAATTATAAAAGAGAACAGTATTCCTTTTAAAAAAAATAATGTTTGTTTATTTTGAGAGGGATAGAGCACCAGTTGAGGGAAGGACAGAGAGAGGAGGAGAGAAACCCAAGCAGTCTCCATGCTGTCAACATAGAGTCCTACACGGGGCTCAAACCCATGAACCATGAGATCATGGCCTAAGCCAAAATCAAGAGTTGGATGTTTGACTGAACCACCCAGGAGCACCAAGAAAACAAGATTTAAGGGACAGAATATGCTCCAAAAGAAAGCATAAGAGAACCTGGTGGAGTGCAAATATGTGTACCTTGTTTGATTTTCCTGACCAGATCATGAAGAATGAATCCACTGTTAGAGATGCAAAACTAAAGCACACAGAATATAAGTAACTTCCTCAAGGTCACATAATTTCTCATTGGCAGAAGGGAGATTTTGAACTCAGCTCTGAAATTTGCTCCTGAGTTGGTTTGTACGTGTATGTAACTAATACAGAGCTCTTTAAAAACATGTTTATAGAAGCACATCCACCATATCATTTTGTAAGACTGCCTCTTTAGTCATGCCTTTCTTTGAAGTGCAGTAACATTTTCAGTGACTGGCCCCAGAGGAAGATACAGTAGATTGCTTTTGGCAAAAAATGCCCTTATTCATGAGAGACACTTAATTATGAACCAGGCTGATCTCTGCCCAATCCTGGTTACCTGGGAAGAAGTCCTTGCAGTGGCATCAGCCATATTGAATTTGAATTGCAGTTATGGGGATAAAAATTAAAATGGGAACTAAAATAACACTTTTCCTTCCATTATTATTTTATTTATTATTTTTCACTTCAGGCATGTGAAATTACATTTATAGGGACACATTAAAAAGCCTTCTCTAGGCAATTATCTCACACAATTAGGCAATTACTTCAAATGACTTCATGTAGAGGTAAAACAGTTCTGTAAAATCAAGGTTTGGCTTTGCTTTTGTTTGACCCGTATTTATTTTATGACTGCATTTTATTTTTCAAAGTGGTATTTCATCTCAAAAAGCTCATGTCAATTCACAGCAAAATAGCATTTTAGAAAAAGAAAACGGGGTGGTTTTTACTACTGTTTTGATAGTGATACCTGAGAGTGTAATATGAATATGTACAATGTACTTCCATTTACTGATTCCAAAGAGATATACGGAGAAAGCAAGATCTAATGTGGAATAATTCCTTTCATTAACAAACAACTTTGCACCTGGAAATGGTACAAACCCACTGAAATTATGTTCACACATGGTGAAACCTCACACACATACTGCTAGACCTATGAGCCTTGTGCATCAGTATTCAACAAAGGTAAAATAATGCACACCATTGACTATCAGACCTCTGGGCTCCTGTACCTGGCTTCCTTTAAACTGTCAAAACACAATAGTCTGTTTCTTTTTCCTTTCCACATCGATCACTGTACCTGCCAGTCTTTATATTGTAAGCATTCAGTTTCCTCCTGTTTTTCAGCACAGTAGTCGCAATGGCCATGACTTATAGGCTTAATGAAGTGAAGGACATATTACGAACACATTAAATCCACTGATTTTTTCATGGAAACAGTTTCAGAGTGTTCGTGATTTTTTTTTCCTTTTCCAGTAGGTACTAAGAAGAAAAATCTCATGGCTTCAAGGTCTAGAACTAAGTGAGACCTGGAAGTTCAAACAGGAGAGGGACCATGGAAGTAATGGACATAGACACATTTGAGCAAGATGATGAAAGCCACAGGTGGCTTGGGATTTGCAGGAAACAGAGTTTAGGGTCAGGGTGAGTCGGCAAATAGACAGGAGGTTGGTGGAGCCCTGATACAACTCTAGTGTCTCAGTGCTCTCAGCCCTTGCCCTCGTGGTGCTACTGAGCTTTGGCGGAGCGCCTACCCCAAACCTAAAAACAGCTCAGCCTGGCTCTTCCGTAGTGGCAGCCAGAGGCGCAGCTGTGTGGAGACTGGCTATCTTACTCCTTGGCTTTGACAAAGAGTTGAGGGTCGGTGGGTCCCAGTGTGCACCTGTTTAGACAAGTGCTCAGTGTCGTCGTCAACCCTGCTGAAGGTTATTTCAGACTTTGATTCCACCAGATCAGTTGAACCATAGGAAATGCTCCTCCTCTTTTACTGCCCCTCCTTGCCGAGAAAATACATTTTTCTCCAGCACATTTTAGAGTGATTGCCACCAAATGTTTTTTTTTAATTATCCAAGCAATAAATCCCTTATTTAAGTGGCTAACAGAAATTTTAGATCCTTATGTAATTTAGTAAAATTTTAGAGCTTTAAATATACTTTTGAAAATAGGAAATACTTTCATTGCTACAAGGGTAACATTGTTGTCTCTTACGCCATTACATAAAAAGATGACCTCTACGTTTTTTATATCCTAGGATGCTCAGTTTGAAACTGGGATTCGGATTACATGTATTTTTCAAAAAAAAAAAAAAAAAAACCCAAAAACCTCATTCTGAATTTCTTTCATCTACACTATAAAACTTTGAGATTTCATTAAAGGTTCAGATTGTACCTGTTCTTGAAGTGCTTATTATTAGCCTTATACAATGACTTTAGTCACACAACTTTAGTTTTTCATGGGCATAATTTTCTTGATCGGTTTCTTTGTTATGCAAACTATATGAATTAAAAAACAAATTATTTGTTAATTGTTGAATCTTGTAAATGTATTAAGGTATAACCAATGTCTTTATTCAAATTAGGAAAACATTCATTCTGTAATATCAGTTGCAGAGTGTTTTTTCCCCTCTTCTCCTTTTATGCTTGCCCTTATTTACATGGGATTAAATCATTCTTCCTAAATTTGCCAGTAGGACTAAGAATCAGAAATCAGAGAAATAGTTTTAAACGTTTTTATTGTACAAAAGGCAGTATCTTTTATCAAATGAAAATAAGTACTGCCTTCTCTTTTTTGAATCTATTGAAGATACAGCTTCTGTTACGGATTGTGTTTAGAGTTTTGTGACACTTTTTTAATACAGCAGTACATTTTGGGGATGGTTTGCTGACAGTATGTTCCACAGTAATCAGTGGTTTAGCTGTAAATAGAGGGCTGATTATTGCATCTGGGGAATACACATTAGAAACGATTGGCATTTCTGGTTCATATATAGGTGGAGAAATACTCTGCCAGATGGGCATTTATTTACTTGCTTATTTATTTAGTTTCCTGGTCAGAAATAACAGGCAATGTATGAGACAGTGCAAAAAATACTGTGTTGGCAGTCATAAGCAGGATCTCGCAAAGGTTGAATGGAGCTAATGTGATGAGGGTTCTTTTTGTTTTGTTTTAATGACCAACATAGTATTTTTTGAAACATCTGTGGACTAATGTTCATGCCAAAGGGAATGATATTTTTCAAGCATTTTGGTCATTATAGTAGCTCTGCAGATAATGACAGCATATAGTGAATTTTGAGCACTTTCTCTACTGTGGTGAGAGCTTTAGATTCATTATATGAATGCATTCTTAGGACAAGCCTGCAAGACAGTTATTATATTCCCATTTTACAGATGAGAAATTCTGAGTTAGAGCTAGGCTTTAGAAAACTCAGATTTCCTGTTTCATAGTGCTTATTGTTATATACCACAGCAACAGTGTTAAAACTACACCCAAAGTTTACCAGCTGGCCCTATAGCTACCGATGTTTTAATTGCTTTGTTTTTGAAATGAATGGACTATGAATTGGTATCCATTGTCTGACAGAGAAAGCAGTCATATTTTTTCAAAGTTTTTGTTTTTTTAGGTCTGGGGTTATATAGATATCAAGTTGAATCCAAGTTGTTTCCTGATTTAAATGCTTCTAATCATCCATTTGTCAAAATCAATTGACTGGACCCAATGAATTTAGATATTAAAAAAAAAAATTGGTCGTGTAATCCAATTTCCTCACTTCTCAAAAAGGAAAACAAGGTGCTGAAAGTTTAAATAATTGGATCAATTTCATTTTTAATAAGCTTTATCATTAGAATCTAGGTCTATGTCTTAGTCTAAAAAAACATACGTATATATACACGTGTAGATGAGAATTATTCAAGTTATAAGGGGCATCTGGGTGGTTCAGGTCATGATCTCATGTTTTGTGAGTTTGAGCCCTGCATTGGGCTCTGTGCTGACAGCTCAGAGCCTGGAGCCTGGTTCGGATTCTGTCTCTCTCTCTCTCTCTCTCTCTCTCGGCCCCTCTGCCTCTCACGCTCTGTCTCTTTCTCAAAAATAAATAAACGTTTAAAAAATTAAAAAAATATTTAAGTTATAAATGACAAAAAAGTTGCAAACGGTTTTTAAAAAGGCTTTACCAGTTTATATAATTAAAAAGAGGTATAACTTGATTTAGGTACATTTAGAGGGAGGTGTTCATGTGATACCCCCTGGCACACTGTCACCCTCTGTTAAAGCACTATGTGCTTTCCAGTCTCTTCTTCGGTATTCTCTGTCAATATGGTATCCATATTAGTTTTGGGTTTATATTATTGCCCCTCATTTCTAACAGAAAATAAAAACAACATTTTCCCCAACAGAAGACCTGGAAATAGCTTTGATCGACTCTGATAAAATCACCTACCCATTCTTGAATCAGTTAACGGTTTGGGAATGCCAAACCTGATTGGTCAGGTGTCATGATTTACCCACTCCTGAGGGAGGAGAGAGGTAAACAAGCCCTACCCAGCATCATCTGAGAACAGTAGGCAAATAGACCAAAACAAAGAGGGTAGTAAAGAAGAAAGTGGAATGGATAGCAGTTATAATAAAACTGTAATACACTGTGCACCTAGTACTACGTGTGTGGGTGAGTGTGTACTCAACAACCCTCAAAGATACTGAAAACTGTGCTTCCAATAATCACAGATAGATGCCCTTCTGTTGATAGTAATGACTTCTGTAGTCGAGGCGTATAAGAAAGTATTTTGTTCATAAAGAAAATATTTGGAGATGGAATAAATTGGGAAAGTTATGCAAATATTACATTTATCTAAATAGAACAATGTTTGTTTTACCTTAAAAAGTGTGCATTGGGGGTGGCTGGGTGGTGGTTCAGTCAGTTAAGCATCCAACTTCGGCTCAGGTCATGATATCATGGGTCATGAGTTTGAGCCCCGTTTTGGGCTCTGAGTTGGCAGTGCAGAGCCTGCTTGGGATTCTTGCTCTCTCCTCTCTCCCTGTCCTTCTCCCACTTAACCTTTCTCTCTAGGAATAAATAATCAAACTTAAAAGTGACCGATTAACTGTCAAAAAAACTGTGTCAGATGATTTGACTATATATTATTAACATGTTGAAACAGGTGATCTGTCTACTTGGAATAACTGGCAATGGGAAAAAGTAATGTACTTTTTTAGGTGACACTAGATTTCTCAGATTATAGTAGTTTCAGTATGCTAATTTGCTTTATTTTTTGGTAGTCAATCATTTGTTTTTGAATCTTTGCGTCATCTACTACCTTTTTTTCTTAGTTTCTAAGTGAGGTATATAAATGTAGGAATTGTAGAATAGCATTTCTATAAACAACCTCCTTTTTCTGTTAAGTTTGTCATCTGGAAACCTAAATTCAATTTTGTATTTCAATATCTAATACTGATTACTCTGATAGTTACATTAAATCCCCTATTTAGTGACTGATGTAAGTTAGTTTTTAAAAATGTCCAGCCTTTAAAAGTACATAGTGATGGTCCCATACTGATTATTTTAGATAAATTCAGGCTTTACTGTCCTTTTTTTAAAACTATTTCAAAATTCAGCTTTTCTTACTCTGTTAAGATTTTAATGAGATATAGCCTATATATGTGTGTGTGTGTATGTATAGACATATATATGACATATATGTTTAGACATATACGTATGTCTAAATTATCTATTAAGGATGAAGTTTAATCATAGTTACAATGGAATATTATTCAACCATTAAATAAGAATGAAATCTTGCCATTTGCAACAACATGGGTGGAGCTAGAGATGATAATGCTAAGGGAAATCAGTCAAAGAAAGACAAATACTATATGATAGCACTCATATGTGGAATTTAAGAAACCAAACAAGCAAGCCAAGGGGAAAACAGAGACAGAGAGGAGAGAGGAGAGAGAAAGAGATCTGAGACAAACCCAGAAACAGACTGTTAACTATAGAGAACAAGCTGATGGTAACCAGAGGGGAGGAGGTGGGGAGAAGGATCAAATAGGTGATAATGTTTAACGCTCTTGTCATGATGAGCACAGGGTATTAAATGGAATTCCTGAATCACTATATATTGTACACCCCAAGCGAGTATTAAACTGTATGTTAACTAACTGGAATTAAAATAAAAACTTAAAAAAATTTTAATCATAGTCATGTCCCCTCATTTCAAGGCTACAGGCATCAGTCATTTTGGCAGTAAACAATATTTGGCTGCTTGAGGATCCAGTAACTGCCCTTGAGTTGAAATCTGCCTATGTCATGTGACTCTCCACATTCTGTTTTCATTCCAGTGGAAATGAATACCTGGCATTCATAGAGTCTAGAGTGACTTAGAAAAGATTTGGTACTTTTCAAAGAAATGTACCAGTAAAAGTTACAAGATGCTTTTCACTCAAAAGCAAGCAAATGGTTCTTTAGTATGGCAGAGCAGTCTAATTTAATTTGCACTTGCGTGATGAAAATGTGCTACACATTTGCGTTCATTTATGAGATTTTGTCTGGTTGGATTTCAATATATTTATATACACATTGTTCTAAAATAATGACAAGGTATTTTGACAACATACTTTCTCATCGTATGGAAAAATTTGAGGTTCAGCCAAAAGCGATAATGGTAAAGTTCACATTTTGAGTATGAAAAAATGGCTGCATCATTCAGAATTGGGTTTGGCTACAAGTAACAGATCCCTGAAATGGTGGTCTGTTGAGTAAGAGAGATTTATTGCTCTGTCACATGAAAGAGGTTCAGTTGTAAGCATTACGTTGCTGGCATGGCAGGGCCATAGTCCTCAGGGAGCCAGGAACCTTCAGTCTTGCTGTATTACCTCCCATGCCAATGTTACCTCATGGTCCAAAAAGGCTGCTGGACCTCCAGCCTGTTCCTGGTGGCAGGAGGAAGAAAACCAGCAGAGTGAAAATAATGGTCATGCTGAGTCAGCTCCCTGTGACCAGCTTTCCCCCAAATCACACTGGATACTTTTGCTTAGTTTCACTTGTAGTAGTATCAAAATTGTCTAATTCATTCTTTCATAGCAATTGATACTGAAATCTCTCTATTGTTAATCACAGTACGTTTGATCATTCTGATTCCCGTTCTCCAGGGGTATAAATCCATGTCCGTAAGTTTTTAGTAAATAAGCATGGAATTTAGGTTAAGTTTTCTTAAATTTCAATTGGGAACTCTTAGAGATATTGATACATGTGTTCACATTTTGGCCAGTAATCTGTATGAGTGCTTTATCTAATAAAGCATAAATTCAGATATATCTTTAATACAGTGACACTAGAAAAAATGTAAAACATCTTCCTTTGTGAACTGTTAATTTTTTTTTTTTTTTTTTTTTTTTTTTTTTTACTCTCTTTGCTGGCACTAGTGGGGACTAAGGACACTATAGCCCAGTCACCTTTACCAGGTCAGTGTATCCATCCCTCAAGTGTTGGGAGTGCCCACTGCTCACAGTGGTCTCCTTCTCTGGAGAATTGTCCTTGTTCTGAAAGGAGCCTTGAGCCTGGAGGCCATAAGTCTTTCATACCAGGTTAACCTGGAGTTAATACTGTCTGACGGGAGTGTACAAAATCCCAGCCCCTTTGCGACAAGGTGGGACCAACTTTGTGGTGCAGTCTATACTCCAGAGCTCCCTCCAGGAGCATGTTAAAATTTGGCATGCAGCTGGGATGTCATCCTTGTTTACTTTTCCCCTGCCCCCATGCTGATCCCTATACATCTCTTGTTCTTTGTGTACTTACTATATCACTTTGGCAGGTACCACAGTCTCAAGTTGTACTACTAGTAGGAACTCTAACATAAGATAGTCTTTTTTAAAATTTTTTTTATAAAGTTTATTTATTATGAGAGAGAGAGCACAAGCAGGGGAGGGACAGAGAGGGAGAGAGAGAATCCTAAGCAGACTTCACTGACAGTGCAGGGGCCCCATGTGGGGCTCAAACTCATGAACCATGAGATCATGGCCTGAGCCGAGATCAAGAGTCAGACGCTTAACTGACTGAGCCACCCAAGCACCCCAATAGAGTCTTAATAAGAAACAAAAATTGCCCAAACATACCTGCCATTCGATGTATGATCTAAAACTTGATCTTACATAAAAAGAGAGGTGAGAGAGACATTAAAGTATAGCTGAAAGTGTTCAGGACGATTATGGAACTTCATTTTTGTATCTCCATTTGAACCTTTCTACCATTGGAATCTAATGCTCCCTTCTGGTTTAAAATATTTGTGATTCTAAATTCTGTTTAGAGTTTTGCACATGCCAGGTAGGTTCTGGAAAGTAGTAACTTATAGCTTTGGCCATAACAACTTGGAGTAAATGCTCAAAATATAGCCATTACATTAAATTGATCTATTAAAATTTATGTTCCTTCTTTGATAACCTCTCCCTAGTTCTGGACATATCTGTGTTCAAAGTTGGGAAATTACACGTAGTAATAAAAAAAGGAAAACGCAAATTGCATAAACCTTTATGTATATGGTACATGTACAAGTGTATATGTCTGTGTAGGATATGACATTGGGAATTCAGTTTGAAGTCCTAGTTTATTAGTTTTATCTGGAGGAGCAGGTGGTCTAACGGCAAGGGTTTACTGCATATAGATGATAGGGAGTGATGGAAAAACAGCCTTTTGCTAGAGGATGCATCAAGAAATTGTAATTTTGCCAAAATTATCAAATGCCATAAAAAACCAAGATGAATGACATTAGTTTTTTAT
The DNA here is from genome assembly GCF_046562875.1 of Panthera onca. Taxonomy (NCBI): domain Eukaryota; kingdom Metazoa; phylum Chordata; class Mammalia; order Carnivora; family Felidae; genus Panthera; species Panthera onca. The sequence goes on from NC_138357.1 coordinate 101,153,845, forward strand.
ATCATTCCCTGCCTACCTACTGCCCCTCCATTCACAAATGCTCTGTTTCATCAACACCTCTCTCTCTCTCTCTCTCTCTTCTCTCTCTCTCTCTCTCTCTCTCTCTCTCTCTCTCTCTGTCACTCAGTCACTCACTCATACACACTCCTGCAATTCTGTACTCTTCTGTCAATGCTTGTGTGCCTGTTCTCTGGTGAAGCCATGTATCGCATATAGGTAACTGCATCTTCTAGATACTTGTAATGACAGGTTCCTCTTGTTGACATCAGCTCTGTGCCCTATTTCGTATGCGTTTCTATTTATACGAAATATTTGTTCTTCTGACTCAGGGGAATTTTCAGGACACACGCCTCTTGACAGCCTGAATTAGTTCAGGTCTAATTCAGAAACAGAGTGTTCCAGATTAGAAATCTTGGAGCTAAAAAAAAAAAAAAAAAAAGGCTGAACACAAACAGGGTGTGCCACATACTCATGCACAAGTAGACTAGGTAACAGAGTTACTGATACCCAAGAATCTTGGCAAGGGGCGAAGCGCGTGTGGAGAAGGGGTTGGCTTAGACTGAGTCGTTGGAAATCAGGAAGATTAGAGAAAATCTTAATCTTCATGGGTGGAAATATACAACATTGAAGCCTGCACTTTGTTCCTGGGTCAGGTTCAAGAAGTAATAGGTGAAGGGATAATGAGCAAAAAAGAGTACGATTGATTTTAAAAGATTAAATGGTGGAGGCAACATGAAGTTGAAGGGTGACAGCGTTGGAAGAGCTGCATATGTGAGCAGCTTCAAATGGAGAATATATCAAGTTTATAAATGGAACCAGATAAAGTTACAGGTCTCCCTCAGCTCTTAAAATTCTACAGTTGTTAAAATCAGGCAAGCCATACCAACAGTTCATGGATAAAGAACCTGAGGCCTGCAAGGATTTAGGTAACATGCCGATGCCCTCAGAACTGTTAATGGCATAATAGATCTAAACTCATGTAAAAGTGGTAAAGGGATCTTTACACAGTTCTGACTCCATTCGTTTGTTATATGTATGTACCTCAGTTTCCACATCTGTAAAGTAAGGGGGATCACTGTACCTTTCCCATAAATTTTGAGTGTAAATAAATAGGTTGCTTCAAGTAATGTGATTATGATAGAGTCTCACATAAATTAAATGCTCATTAAACATTAGCTGTTGCTATTGCCCTTTATTCTTCCTCTGATGCCTGTGAAAAAGGCTCTCTGGAATGACAGCATCAAATGACTGGTTCTGCCATTTAACCATTTTAAGACTCTAAACAGGTTTCCCCATATCTCTGAGCTTTAATAGCCTGACTATAAAATATTGGGAAAACGGCCCCTCCTCACCTGGTTGCTGTGAGGATTAGATGAAATAGCATATGGAAAAGTATTCACATGTAATAAAGTCTGGCACATAATATGCAGTAAAGAAAGCAGTAAGTTTTCTTATATTTGTGCCTTTCTTAGGAAACAACTATAAAGTGAGTTGAACGAATACACGCTCATTCCCAATGAAAGAGAATGTTTCCCTGCTTAATCCGTGAAGAAATGAAGTCTAAAAGGGTTGTGATGTCATTCTCAGAACTATTAAGAGGCTAATCCATGTTTCAAACACATATCTCATTCTCAAGTCCATGTTATTTCTACTCGATTGTACTTCTTTCCCATAAAAATGAAAATAATATTACCTAAATCATAATGTTGTGGGCATTGAATGACATAAATCTAAAGTGCAGAGCATATATCAGGTATTTAATAGATGATTCCTGTCCTTAGGTAGGAAATAGATGTTCCTCCTTGGTTTAGCCCCTGTATTACCATCCAAATTCCGTAAGCCCATTAGGAGGAAGTTGGCCTACTGTTTTGAAGTCCAGGTAGCCATCTTGATCTCTGTACTGAATTTAGCTCTCAAACTATTACTCAGCTCTTGTCTTTCAATAATAAAGGGTCCTTCCATTGTCCCTCGAATGGAGTGATTCCAAAGGCACTGTGGGAAGAATGTTCTTCTGTTACTTCTGTACGCTAAGAGCCAAGGTGTCATACCTTCCACAAGAAGGGGAGGAATGCCATTTCCTGTCTGTCTTTCCTCCCGTAATTAGGTTGGTTCTTTGATTGTTCTGATGACCCAACAGAGAATCTCTGATACAGAAAGTCGGCACACCCCATCTTCACAACCTCTCTCCCATCACAGGCTAGTAGTCTTGAGGAAGGGTGTGTGATGCTTGATAGCCTTTGGGATGAGCCACAGGAAGAGCAAGAAAGCAAGCTAAATTGACTCTGAGGGAAGTGATCAAATTGTCAATGGCTCTTTGTGGCTGCCAATTTGGGACAACTGCCTTGCAACAGACATTTCACGCCCACCTTATTTAGCGTCCTTTGTAATATGGTTAAGATTGGAAGCCACATGACTCAAAGCATGGCAACTTGAGAATACTTCTGGCCACTTGATTCTTTTCAGAACAGATCATTAGCTACGACAGAGTTTCATGCATGAATTTCATGACAAGGCTTTCTCCGTTTTACGCTATCATTTAAACGATTTCTTAATTCCAATTCTTTTTCTTGTTTGAATCCTACTCTAAATTTGTCCCATCTTTTTGAAAGTCTTTCCCGGTTCAAAACTTACCCTGCTTTCATGAGCTGCAGTCTTAATTCATTTTTTAATGTTTGTTTATTTTGAGAGAGAGGGGGAGACGGAGAGAATGCACACGTGTGAGCAGGGGACGGCCAGAGAGAAAGGGAGAGAGAAAATCCCAAGCAGGTTTCACATTGTCAATGCAGAGTCCACCATGGGGCTCCGTTCCATGAGCAGTGAGAGCATGACCTGAGCCAAAATCAAGAGTCAGACGCTTAATGGTCTGAGCCACCCAGGTGCCCCATTAAGTCTTAATTCTTTAGTCAAGTTCTCCTTGAATCCTCTAGTCTAAATTATTATTTCCTTCCCCTAAACTACTCCTCTTCATTGTTCTAGTTGTTGTACTGCCTTAGGTTAATATATGCAAAGATCAGCCTTATCAATCTAGACACGCACACAGTCCAATTTCTGACAGATGCCACATTCAGGAAAACAGTGGTCAAAAGAAAGTTAAATAAACCTTGTTTGATTGTTGAGAAACCTTTATTTGATTGTTGAGAAGTTTACACTAAACTTCTAAAAGCAGATATCTAAAAGCAGATCTTTTAGATCTAAAAGCAGATATCAAAATCTCCAGCAGCATTTATGATACTATTTGTCTCTCCCTCAGTTTTCTGGCTCCTTGAATTCCCAGGAGACTTTCATTTTCCATTGCTCAGGAAATTCTCCGTACCTCATCACCATGCCTTACTTCAGTAGCTTCCTCTTCCCTGACACTGTGCATATTCACAGAAGATGTACTCCTGACAGGTGATTCTCCAAACAGTTAGCAGTCCCTTTGAGAAGAGTGAGATGTCTTCCGCTCTGGCTGTTTTTCCGGTGATTGGCAGCCGAGAGCACTGCTGTCACTCCTCCACTCCCCATTCAGACTCTAATTTTTTGTAGTTGCTGAGCCTGTTTTCTTGTGTAGCTTATTCCACAACCAGATTTTGAAGTCCTTAGATAGGAGCTAATTATTATTCATCACTGCAGCTCTTCTCCCCCTGCCCTCTTATTTTCTAACATGATGTCTGGAATTTTTAGCACTTTGTAGGTGAAGCACTCAGCAGTGGTTGGTGAAATGTCGAACAAATTGTAAGAATCATCTGAACTTACTGTCATATTAGGTGTAATAATAGAAACCTAAATAGGCTGTGATAAATCATGATTTTTTTTCTTAACTCTGGAAATTTTTATTGGTCTTAATTCTCTTGGTCAGATTGCCAAGTTCTTGTGAGAATTCCAGCATCTAACAATGTTATCATTCCATCAAGCTTATTCTCAGCTGGTATTCCATTAAGCTGGTATGAATGGGCTACTGTTGGTGAGATAAGAGGATGCACTTTGATGTCTCAAAGCAGCACTAGTAATGAATGCACACATTCTCCTACTGAGAAGATACTTTAAACTGTAATTTTTCATTCTATTCAATATCTCTGTTGCATATATGTATATTTTTGGCTCAAGACATGATAAAGGTTTCAATTTGTCAGGTCACAGACTTAGGGACTTAAACACAACTATCTTCTTGATTTTAATACTTACACATTTTAGCCATTTGGCCAGTATCTAAGTACATTTAAATTTAAAACAATTATTGGTTTTTAATTGGTAGATGCTGAAGAATTCTTTTCAAAATCAAATATGAGCACTGAGTTTATACTCCCAATAATGGCATGTAAACATAAAATTTTCCTTATAACTTAGGAATTTAGTAGACCTCTGGGCTTCAAGTTAAAAACTTTTTCGTAAGCAAACTTAGAGACCAAATTATAAAAAACTGTAACTACATTGACATTTAGACTGCATTTTGGAAAAAAAATAGTGCTTTGAAAAAAGTTTGGACTAATTGTCATGGTTTTATCAATAATGACGTGGGGCTTCACAAAATCTTGAGTTTTTCTGTTTAGAAAACTTACTAGGTATGGTATTTCAGTCAGTAACTTCTAAAGCCCCTTCTAAGTAAATTAAGGGTATACCTTTAAAGAAGGATAATGTTGATCAGTTTCACCCTATGGCAAGTATCTACATATGTATACATTCGGTCACTTTATCATTCCTATTTTTTTCAAAAAAAAATTCTCTTCGGAAAAAAAAAAAACTTGATTTGTATGCAAGTGTGTGTACTATTTAATATTACGTGCTTAAGACCATTTGGTAGATAGTCAACTTTAGACTAAACATGTTTTTAGTTCTTGGTGAAATACTACTAATGTGTTAGATTCAGAATAAGATCTTAAACAATATTACCTTGGGAATGTAATCTCTCCAATAGTGTTTATTTCATGAAAATTGATTCTTCAAATCTGTTCGAGAGACCAGTTTTCTAGGTATCCCTATGGGTGGTAGGCACAGAATACAGAAAACCAAAGCACTCTTTGTTTCACATTCTCTCCCTTATCTGTTGTTGGTTGCTATGTAGCATATCACCTACAATATAATAAGATACTGAATAAATGTGCTTTCATACTCACACCATCTTCTGTCATTTCTTCCTTTGTATATGTTTTTACTTCTTAGGTTTTGTGGAAAAAATGGACATCTCCATAAAACACAGCGTATCTGACAATTCTGATTTGATAAAGTGCAGCAGAAAACTAAGTGATTTGTTTCTTAATTATTTTTGCATGATTTACTAAAAGTAAAAGACAGGTATTTGGGTGTTCTGTGTGGGGATGCATAATCACATACATAGAAGGAATTGATTCCAAGGGTTTAAGAATAACCTATGGATAAATTAAGAAAACAAAACAAAGCAGGACACTATCATAGACTGTAACCAGAAGTGAAAAAAAATTGCAAAAGAAATAGCTTTAGAGGTCTCAAATCTGCTTTCAAAATACTGGGGTCTAGTTTTTGTAAATTACAGTTCTCAATAAATGTAGGACAAGTCCCAGCTGCACCGTAGCATTAACATTACAACTAAGACACATCTTGCATCTACTCTTCCCTTAAATCCCCAGAGGTTTCAGACAAGAGAGCAGGTCAAAATAAAGTCCCCTACCTCTTCCTCTTTCCCAGGAAGCACATCTCATCTGTTGGATTTCCATTTTGAGGCAATTCGACATCTGAGAGAGATAGTTTAAAGAGAAAGTACTCAATCCATCTGGTCTGGGTTTTCCAAAATTACAGAAGTTATTTCAGTATCATTAAATTTGTTAAGCTTATGCAATAAAATCTGGAGAGCTGTGACTCATTAGTGAAGGGATCCACTAATGTGCACTTTGATGCCTTAAATATAAACTTGCATGTTCTCCATTTCTTCAAAGATTTCTCTTGACTTAAGTGAATCCTGGCCCTTCTCTGAAGATAGGATTTTCCTGAAACACCTCAGGTTCTTAAAAACAAATCAATATCTTGGTTAAAAATCTAGAGATGGAGACCCAGTCCACTATAATATCAGGAATGAAACACCTCGTGCAGTCATTAAAAGGACAATAAGGGAATATTGTGAACAACTTTATACAACAATTTTACTTACAAGTAGATCAAGATGAAATTAATCTGAATAGCCCTACAACCATTAAAAAATTGGATTTGTAACTAGAAAACTCCCCAAAAAGAAATCCATTATAGTATTACTCCAAAGATTTACACAGAAATTAGCAACAATTTTACCATATTTTTGCCAGTACAGAAATCAGTTGTACTTCTCTATGCTAAAAACACACAGAAACCAAAATTTAACACATGAAAGAAACCATGTGCAGTAACTCCAAAGAAAATGAATTACATAGGTATACATATTTAATAAGACGTGTGGAATTTATATGTAGAAATTTACACAATAATATTGAAAGAAATCAAAGACCTAAAGAAACGGAGAGACAGATCTTGTTCATGGCTTGCAATGCATAGTTCATACATCATTTCTTCTCAATTTGATTCTATAAGTTTAATACAGTTACTCTTAAAACACCAACAAAATTTTTTGAAAGACATGCACAAGTTAATTCTAAACTTTATATGGAAATTTGCAGAGCCCAGAATAGATAAAAAGAAAAAATTGAAAAAAAAGGAAATCTGATGAAATCACACTACCTGTTTGTTCTTAAGACTGCTTATATAGGCACAGTAATCAGAAATGTGTGATACTTCAGGAGGATAGACACATAGATCAATGGAACAGAGTAAAGAACCCAGAAATAGACTCACAGCAATATGCTCAAATGGTTTTTGACAAAGGAGCAAAATAATTTCAGTGGAAGGACAGTGTGTTTATGAAATGGTGCTGGAGAAATTGGACATCCATAGGCAAGACAAAATGTACCTCTGCAACAATTAGAAATTATTTAAAAAAAAAAAATTTTAATGTTTATTTATTTTTGAGAGAGACAAAGACAGGATGTGAGTGGGTTAGGGGCAGAGAGAGAAGGGAGACACGGATTCCGAAGCAGGCTCCAGGCTCCGAGTGCTCAGGACAAAGCCCAATCCGGGACTCGAACTTACGAGCTGTGAGATCATGACCTGAGCCGATGTCGGGTGTTCAACCGACTGAGCCATCCAGGCGCCCCAAAATTAAAAATTATTTTATCCAAAGTTTGTAAAGTAGAAACAGGGCTATCACGTGTTCCTTTCAAGTACACTATTTTTTTTTAATGTTTATTTATTTTTGAGAGAGACAGAGTGCCATTGGTGGAAGGGCAGAGAGAGAAGGAGACATAGAATCTGAAGCAGGCTCCAAGCCCCTCTGTCGCCACAGCGGCCGACGTGGGGCTCAAACCCATGAACCGTGAGCTCATGACCTGAGCCTAAGTCGACCGCTCAACTGACTGAGCCACCCAGGCACCCTCAAGTATGGTAAATTCTGTGAAAAAATCCTTGATCTCAGACATGGAGAAAAACAAAACGATGATTCTTCATTTTTTTAAATTTGTACTTGAACATTTTTTAGTAAGCTCATGTTATCCTTATCTGACTTTCTCAGGGAAAGTAACTTTGCCATCGGCAAGTTACCTAAGTTCAGCAAACTAATGGTTTTCTTGGTTACTGAAACTGATGATGTTTTTCTCTACATTTTAGTTTGCTAGGTTCCCAAATTTCTGTAGTAAGATCAACTTTTTTAATGGGATTTTTAGAAATGGGTTGTATAGAGGAGAAGGCTATGGATAAAGCACTCTCACAGTGGGTCTAGATGTAATAAAGATTCTTTCTTCAAGTGTTTATAAAAACCTTCTTCTACCTCACACCTAAATAAAAATTCACAGATGAGAATGAGGTCGTTTTTCTCTTTCCATATATCAGCTACAACCATATTGTCTCTTGTTGCCAATATAGTAAACTCATGCCATGAGCATGAGCGCTTGAAAGGTAGCTGGCATGAATTGGGATGTGCCATAAATGTAAAATGCGTCGTGGATTTTGAAGACTTACTATGAAAAAATGACAAATACGTCAATTTTATACTGCTTATATGTTGATTTACAATATTTTAGATATGTTCAGTTCAATAAAACATATTCCTGAAGTTAATTTTACTTTCTTAATATTTTTAGTGTGGGTATTTGAAATTTTAAAACTACGTATACAGCTTGCATTAAATTCTTACTGCCAGAGCTAGTCTAAAATACAATTTCCAGTTGCAGTTTCTTTATATTTCGATATGAATGATAAGATACCTGTTAAAAAGCATAATCAGACCTGTAAATACGGAGAACAAACTGATAGTTGCTGATGGGGAGGAGGATGGAAGGGGGGACGAGCAAAATGGGTGAAGGGGAGAGGGAGGCACAGGCTTCTAGTTATGGAATGAGTAAATCATGGGAATTATAGGGTTGCCCTTGTGGCTCAGTCAGTTAAGTGTCCAGCTCTTGATTTCAGTTCAGGTCATGATTTCATGGTTTGTAGGGTCGAGTCCCACATTAGGCTCTGTGCTGAGGGTGCAGAGCCTGTTGCGGGATTCTCTCTCTCCCTGTCTCTCTGCTTCTCCCCTGCTTGACCCCATGTATGCGTGTGCTCTCTCTTAAAATAAATATTTAAAAAAAAATTAAAAGGCAGAGCACAGGGAATATAGTCAATGGTATTGTAGTAGTGTTGCATGGTGACATATGATAGCTGCCCTTGAGGTTGAGTGCATCATGACATATACAACTGTTGAATCACTATGTTGTACACCTGAAACTAATGTAACACAGTGTGTTAACTATACCCAAATTTTTTAAATAGAGGAACGTGGTGGCTCGGTCAGTTAAGTGTCCGATTTTGGTTCATGGGTTTCAGCCCCGTGTCAGGCTCTGTATGGACAGCTCAGAACTTGGAGCCTGCTTCAGATTCTTTGCCTCCCATGCCCTCTTCCCCTCCCCCACTCTCAATCTATCTCCCTCTGTCTCTGAAAAATAAACATTAAAAAGAATTTTTAAAAATAATTAAATAAATATAAACCTGTGAAACAATATGCACAGAGAACTGGAGACTTTTTAACCAAATTTTACAATACTCAGTTTAGTTTTTGTGTCACTAAACTTTTGTAATTATATTTAAGCAATAAATATTGAGTAGAAACCATTCTATTTTTTTTAACGTTTGTTTATTTTTGAGACAGAGAGAGACAGAGCATGAACGGGGGAGGGTCAGAGAGAGGGAGACACAGAATCTGAAACAGGCTCCAGGCTCCGAGCTGTCAGCACAGAGCCTGATTCGGGGCTTGAACTCACGGACCGTGAGATCATAACCTGAGCCGAAGTCAGATGCCTAACTGACCAGGCCACCCAGGCGCCCCGAGTAGAAACCATTCTAATTACTTGCCGATTACAAACCCTTGTGTTTCTGGAACTTAAATTTGTCAGTTGAGAATCTTTACTTAATTTATACAACACTAGAGATAATTATATTTATGTAAGTAATCTCTACACCCAACATGGAGCTTGAACTCACCATCCCAAGCTCAGGAGTTACATACTCTTCCAGCTGAGCCAGCCAGGCGCCCCTATAACTCTTCAACTAATTATAGCTGGCTTAATTAACTTGACTTGGTACATACTCACCTAGTAGGAGCAGAACCTGTGTGCCTACCGGCGAGTTGAGTGTTATCTAAAAGAATCCATCTTTTATCTTAAGCATTAGTCGGTGTGCATTCTAGAAGATATGCAGAATGTTTGTTAAGCTAGCAAATTGGCTAAGCCGACAGTGGTTACCTGGAGGTCTGTTCAAAGATACTTCTCTGTACATTGTCCTATTGGCTGCTTTTCTCACTCTCACTCTAGACTCTGAATTCTTCAGTTTATTTCTCGTTGGCACACATGCCCGTAATTGGTAAATAATAAGTAGCAAATAGACTATCTGATGAATGAAATATTCTGAGAAAATATTAAATCAGATTTTAGGCCAGTCAGCATCACAATTCAAGTGAGATTCCCTAACTTGTTAAATTGTGACAGTTGGCTTCCGTCTTTAATTTCGAGGTCTGGACATTGCCTGGAAGGGTCTGTCTTTGTTTAGTCTGTTAACTTGAACACCTGAAATTGGTTTATACTTTCATGTGGACATTTTCATTGTTGTTCAGAAATATATTTAATGGGATCCTCAGACTAGCTTCAGAAGAAAAGTAAGCTGTCATCCAAAGATTGTTAACCTCATCAATATATTGGCAGCTGTAGGGCATAGAGAGCTGTGATATTGTTTAGGTGGCCTTAGTGTCCAGTAAATTTACTCCAATAAATAGTAACTAAAGCAGTTTCCTTGACAGTTACATTTTCTAGTCATTGATTTTTGTAAATGTACAGCATTTAGCATTCTAGGAGAGATTTAAGTAAGCTTAAGCTCAGTTGAAATGTTATGAATAGTGATTTGGTTTTTCTGTTCATTAGGTAATATAAGCACTTACATAATTAGGAGGCTCTAATAATGTTAAAGGTGGATCGGATGAAAAACAAATATTCAGAAACCTTCTGTGAATGCAATAGAATCAATAGAGGCTAAAAATTTTTACTATCTTATAAAGAGTTGTAAAAGGTCTAATTTGGAAATTGAAGAAATATTCAGGCATTGATAGATTCTTTGCCAGTTTTATTGCTCATGTAATGACCCTTTATCTATACTGCCTTTTATTTGAAATTCTCAGTCCTAAAGTTGGTTATATTTCGCTGAGGGATCCACTTGTATCCTTTAGACCTTGCTATTGTTAAATAACAAAAATTCAGCCAACCAAAATCGAAAGATCTCCTTGGCTTTATTGGTTGATTGATGAATCTGGCCGCACCCCAGCTAGCTAGTACGAAGGAGCGTCATGGAGCTGTAGAGAATGGTGGGCTTATATAGGAAGAAGGAGGGTAGAAACAAGGACAGAGCAGATTGTCTCATCTTCATTTGGGGTATAGAAAGGGTGTGTGTGGCAGACTACCTCACTGGTACTGAGCAGAAATGTTCAGACTGACTAGTTAAAACTGTATTTCTGGGGAACACTGAAAGTGCAAATGAGTTAGGTATTAAACTGTAGTTTGATGATGTGGGATTGGCACAAATGAATCCATTTTGGTCCTCTTCTTTTTTTTTCTTTTTTACCAATATTAGTTTTGTTTTCATTACCCTCAAAAATCTCTTCCCATCAGTAATGCTGGGTACCTTCCAGCCACATTCAGGCACCGTAAGTATATGTCAGTGTACTGGGTTTGATCCTATAACTCTTTGCTGGCAATTTTGATAGTTTCTGCTGATCTACTTTTTTGCTTTCCGCTGTCCTTTTCCACCTTCCATTTACCTCTTTTCTGTTATTTCCCAAGAGGACTCATGTGGCTTTTTTTCCCCCATCATGTTTACTTACCTTGATATTTCCAAATATGGTAAATTTAAATTTATCTTAAGACCTAAATTATCTGAATTCAAGTTAATAAGACTCAATATGTCAAGAGTTTTCTAGTATTTAATCTGAAAACCAGTGTTCAGGGTATGGCTTACGATCTACAGATTGCCAAAAACACTTGAGCTCTATATCTACAGTCCCCACTGCCATAAAGTAAGACTGAAGGTAAGGATTAAGACTGGGCAGTATTAGAGGATCCCAAAGCTCCTTATGATGTTAAAAAATAAACAATGAATGAAGCTACTTTTTTATATTATATAATGACAGCAACCATCATGTTGTATGTTTGCCTTTAAAGATAAGCCTAGTTGAATGAGACATTCTGATTTCACTACATCCTATAGAACCTTGGAAATTTAGAAATAAAATAAACACCTAAGTACACTGAGACATGTGCTTCTCTCCGTTTCCACCAATATTTCCCATTATTTTAGAGGTTAGATGTAACCATGGTCTGATGTTACAAAACAGAATGAGTGCTCTTGGTTTGCCTGTCAAATTATTTATATCACCCATTAATGGTGCTTACATTGTGCCAGATACTATTCTAAGCACTTTGTAAATATTAACTCATTTAACGCTCCAAAAACCTTTAAAAGATACACGATATTATTCTCCCCTTACTGACCCTGGGCCATCTTGTTCCCAGGTCCAAGCTTTAAGTTCTTTGGCACTGCTCTTGCCATACTTGGTGTTTGTATGAGAAGTTTCGGTCCCCTGTGATTGAAGATAAATACAATAAGCCATCTTACTGCTTTATACTCAGACTTTCCCCAAAGTTACTTTTGTATGCCCAGCACGTTTAAAGAGATTTCCATTATACAGTTGTTCTTCTGAGTAGAAACTGGGCCTAAAGTACAGACAAAAGAGAAATTATACTTCAGATGAAGTAAAGTTTAAAAAAACAAAGTTTCTGGGTGAAGGGTATATGGGAATACGTGATTTAATTTCTGAAGTTTTCTTGTAAGTCCAAATTTGTTTTATAATACACAGTTGAAATATTTCCAAGTATTATTAATCAAACTGAAAAAGAGAAATTGAAGTGGTCCTACTTAGCGCACAAACTCCAGGGCATGCCGTTCATATCACATTCTAGAGTGAATGGTGCTGCCGGAAGGTGTGCAGTGAGGAAGACCTTAAGTAAACTTGTTTCTTTAATGCTTATTTATTTTGAGAGAGCATGAGTGGGAGAGAAGCAGAGAGGGGGAATCCCAAGCAGGCTCCACACTGTCAACATAGAGCCCGATATGGAGCTCAACCTCATCAACAGTGCAGTGGGATCGTGTTCTGAGCCGAGATCAAAAGTTGGATGCTGAACTGAGCCACCCGGGGGCCCCGAAGGTAAAAGTTAGTTTGTTTACATTAAAATCCATAGAAGAATGAAAACAGAAAAATTAACTGAACACCAGACATTAACCTGAATTACCCCTCAGTTTCCATAATTATGGTATTTAATGTTCTTCAGCAAAAATTGTCCAAGCATTGCTTCTCAGCATGGTAAGAATGCTCAGGATCTCTCAGAAATAGGTCATTTGTTAATAATATCAATACATTTATAATGGGAGGGCAGGGACAATATTAGTGTCATTCAGAGATGTAATCTCAGAACACAGACCATGCCTGATCCCTAGTGGATACTTAAATTGTGGAATGGATAAGTAAATCAGTGAATAATAGGTAGATGTTGATGGTGCTTTTTCTGCTTTGAACTACTTTCCAATGTGCTGATAGTCCTTTAATAGCCTTCTAGATTTACTTAGGTAGAATCTAAACTTTTATTTGATGGAAGAGTAAAAAACAACTTAGTTTCAACTACCCATTCATGTCCATCCAAGGAGCGTGTGTGTGTGGGGTGGGGGGATGAGTGTGTGTGTATATACACACATACTCACAAATGAAGCCCAACCAAGATTTCTAGTCCAAGGTTCTTTTCACTACAGAACATTTGAACTGAACAGAGCAAAAATGACAGAATCGGGAAATTTACTTAAAAGTAGATCTAAATGTACAAACCAGGGTACATGCATTTTTAGATGCATATTCCATAATGCCAAACAAATGTGGGAAGTAATTTCACTGAAATATTTACTAGAATAGTAACCTGAAAGCTGTATAAATCAAAATACATCCATTTGTTCCAGATTTAGAAATGAAGTCTTTTCTTCATTGAATTCATCTGCATATGGAAAATTGTGCTGTGCTTTTTTAGTAGAAGTTTTAATTGATTTAACAGTATTGATTTACTATTTGAGAAGAGAAATACTTCTCAAATTTACTTCCATTTTATTTTTGAAGAAAAATTCTCTGTTGATCTCTTTCTCACATCTTCTCATATATCTTACTTCACTTTTAATTTCCTGCAAACGTATCTTTCCTGTTAAATTATTCCTTTCCCTTTCTCCGTGATGACTGATAATGATAATGTTGAGATATGTTTCCTTTTAACATCCAGACTACTATCCCACCTATATCAATCACTCCGTCATATTTTAAAAATCTGGTCTGCACTGCTGCAATCTCTCCTGGCCTGGTATTCCTGTATCTTATACCATCTCCCAGTTCCCACACTGAGCGCTTCCCTTCCTGCACCATCCTTTCCAATCAGTTCACAAAGCCGCCCTCAATCTCCCATTCTGTTCCTAAAACAACGCCATTACTCACTTTCAGTTACTGTCCTCTCTTCCTATATCTCAAAACTTCAGAGTTTACCTTATCCTCAGTTTCTTCTCTCCTGCAGCCTTTTTTCTTGGCAGTGGGGGAAGGGGGTTGTCTTTTAACACCCTATCATCCGCTACTGTATGTTTTCTTTTCATTACTCTTTTCACTTGATGCCTTTGTTTTCTTCTTATGTGACCTCCTTCGTTCTATTTTGTTTGTGTGAAATAGCATTGGCAATGGCAGAATCTTCTCTTTTCCCCTTAGTTTACGACTAACTCTGTTCTGGTACTTATTTTTTTATTGACGTATAATGGACATATAATGTTGTATTAGTTTCAGGTGCACAAGATAGTGATTCGATATTTATATATATTCTGATATGACTACAAATGATCCCCACAATAACATCCGTCACCATACATAGTTAATTTGTTTGTGTGTGTGATGAGAACTTTTAAGATCTCTTCTTGTAGCAACTTGCCAGCATGCAATATAGTATTGTTAACTACATTCACCATAGTAGACTGTGGTACTTATTTTAATATGTTTTTATATATTGCTACCTAGAGTAACTGGGATAAAGCACACACACACACACACACACACACACACACACACACAGATGGAATTGTGATTCTCTGTTGTCAGTCATTTGAGAAATAATTTATTGCCAAACTTCTCTAAAATGCATTTTATTCATATCTCCTTTTCTTGTTTATATTCATTCTAACTTGTCTCTGCTTATTTAGGTGGAATGGTTGGAGTTCTTCATTGTTGAGTTAATAGTTATAAATCACACTTCCAAAAGATAGTTGTGGATTATCAAAAAAGGCTCGAAAAAAAGAAGGCTAGCATTGTTCCCCTGCGCTCTCCACATGTCCTCAGGCTACAGACATAGTCTTTGATAGAAGTTCTTGTTTATTGAATGTGCTAAAACTAGGCAGAAGTAAAAGGTGGTCTGTTTCTGTTGCAGAAGTTTAAGGGATTTTCCCCCCAACTTCTTATTCCCACTTCCAATTATGAACTCACAGAACAGAAAGAAAATTGTGATTTTTCTCGTGGAGTGATGAAACCCAACTGACATGTAGGAGGAAGGAGCAGAAGTTCTGTGGGTTTGTCAGGATGGTGAGGACATGTTGTCTTGAGAATTACTTATTAAAGTCGGCGAGTTCACTAGGATGAAGTAGAAAGCTATACACTGCTAACCACATGTAAGTTCCATCCTGAACTTCATTCCCTTATAGTTAGAAATCTGGAGATGTAAGCGGTCATGTCTTGAAATTTCATAATATCTCACCGAAGAGATGTTTAATAAGTTTTTAATTTAGCTTGGTCTGGGTGCCAAAAAGAAAAAGAAAGCAGAGGATAACCTCAAGTGCCAGCTCTAATTAATTGGTAGTATCTTCTTGGACTGAAACGATGAGAAGGTCCCATCTGGACTCGGTAGGCAAGTACAGGAATGTAATAGGCATGCTTGCCATCAGCCCAGAAGAGGAAAGAAGGCAGGGTTACTGAGGGTCTGTGGGCCCTCCTGGGCTAGAACACCTTTCAGCACTTCAGGTTTGCATTTCAGCCCTGTACATTATTAATTTGGCCTCTTATTTTCTGACCGATACTACTGTTTTTTTGGTGCCTGATGCAAAGGTATGTTGTGAAGATAGTGTAGTAATAACTACCCCTAAGAAGAGTTTATACTTTGAAATATAGAGACACATGGTACTTGTACAACTAGGTTATCTGTTTTTAGAAACTAAACCAGGGCATTCGTGAGCTACTATATCACTAGAGTTTATCATGTGTGTATGATTGATCATCTCAAAGTGAATTTATTGATCTTTAAATTGGTTAAGGATCAAGAATGATGATTTCAATTAAAGAGTCAGTCCTGTCCTTCTCAAGTAAATAAAATTTAAGTTGCCAAGTTTCCAAAGGTAGTTTAAAGCTTAGAAATGGCCTGGCTTTTCAAAATTAAGTAATTGTATTATTTATTTTTTTTTTATTTCTGGCAGCTACAGATGAATTCGGCACATGTTTTTGCCCACTTTTGTGAAAAATTTGCTTTGTGTACATTCTGTCCATTTTGCATGTGTTTGGAATATTGTGCCTTAAGTTCAAGTAATTAAACACCCTTTCATGGCATGAACCAGACTTGATCTCTAACAGTTTTGCAAATTTCAAGAGACAAAGTGACTTTGGAATTAGTGTAGAAAAATTAAATGTATAAAAATAAGTGGGAATAGTAGCTACAGTATTTGCTGGAGAGCCATGTGGTGGTGGGGGGGGAACATATGGGTTTCATTTTGGCAAGGGAAGGGAAAAGAGTTATTAAGACATGCAATACAACAAAAAAGAACTCACAACATTAAGCAACATATTGGCTGTGGGTAGGAGAGGCTCATGAGAACCTGACAACTTTCTAAGTTTTTGTCTTGGAAAACACACGAGTGGGTCGATTTGCTCTTTGTGCTCTGGAAATTGAAAATGTATTTACCTTGAAGAACTTCTAACTTGCATTCCATCACTCTTGAAGTTACATGATCAATCGCCTTATCATTATGAATAAGGGGAGCAATGTGATCCTGAGCAGTTTTTGCCTAAAACTTGTGTATCTTTTTGAGTGGCCTCTTTACTGATGATGCATTCTATAAATCTATTCTGTAAGGATCTTATTCCATCATTTTCATATTTGTTACTGGCCTGACATACCACACTACTTAATGTGAAGGTAGATATGTTAAGGGTTCCTTTTCAAATTGTATATTTTTTCCAACACATGTTAAGTGAAGCCAAGGGAAGATGGAAATGTGCTTTGCCTTCTGTGAGCTGCAGAACTGGGACAGAAGTGGACTTGCCTTCAGTTTCATTATTAGAGAAGCCTAAAATGTCACACATCGATCAGTAGTTTATGCTGTTGCTAGACAAATACAACAAATAATAACCTAATATTGTAGGCCATTCTCAGGAGCACTAAAACTTACTAGAGGACGAAAGATGTTTGGAGCACAAACACATCACATGAATTTCTTACACAAATGTACAAGCAATGAAAATTTTACATGAAGTTAAATGAGGATTTGAAAATGCCAAAAGGAGCATTAAAACAGAGGGCTCATAGTGACTTAGATGTATTCAGCATAGAACAGTCTACATCTTTTAGGTTGTGGCTCTCAAAATATCCAAAACTAAACAACGTGTATATGCTTTCTGATTCTTGAAGTTTTCTCTGACTTGCTCCCACTATTCTAGCAACGGGTCCTGAGTCTTCCAGTCCTTTGGACCTGGTATCTTGGAGTAAGTTTCATATATTTTTCGTTGTTATTACTGTCAATTCCTATCAAACCTGCCTTTGACATGTTACTGACGTCCATTCCCTTTCTTCATATTCTAGTGGCTATTATCCTGCTCTAGGATTTCATCTCCATTTTCTCACTAATTCTTTCTTTTCCTTTCAGAGTGTCCTATAAGATTACTCTTCTTAAAACATGATTGAGTCGTGTCATGGCTATACTCTAAAGCCTTTACTTCATTGATTTAAGTATATGTTTGGCAGTCTTGGTCCTTAATCATTTGCTCACAAGCTAATTATTAAAATTGTCTTTGATATTTAAAAGAAGTTAAAAAAAAATAAATAAAAGAAGTTAACGTTTATTTATTATTGAGAGACAGAGCATGAGCATGGGAGGGGCAGAGAGAGAAGACACAGAATCCGAAGCGGGCTCCAGGCTCTGAGGTTTCAGCACAAAGCCCGACGCGGGGCTCAAACTCACGAGCTGTAAGATCATGACCTGAGTTGAAGTTGGACACTTAACCGACTGAGCCACCCAGGCACCCGAAATGGTCTTTGATATTTGAATGACACTTGATACTTTCAAAGAGTTTTCACATGGTTATCCTATGGGATTTTCTATAAAACCTTGTGTGACAGGTAGTTTTTATTACCAGTCTGTTACCAAAAAGGAATGTAGGGGCACCTGGGTGGCTCAGTCAGTTAAGCGTTGGACTTCAGCTCAGGTCATGATCTCACCGCTCATGAGTTTGAGCCCCGCGTCAGACTCTGGGCTGACAGGTCAAAGCCTGGAGCCTGCTTTACATTCTGTGTCTCCCCCTCTCTCTGCCCCTCCCCTGCTTGTACTCCGTCTCTCTTTCTCTCTCAAAAATAAAGAAACGTTAAAAAGAAAAAAGGAATGTAAATTCTACCGGTTACAAATTACAAACCTTGCAGTTGTCACTGTGGGATTTGAACTTACAGCCTCAGACTCTAGAACAGTGTTTGTACCACAGTTACTGTCCCCCCAACAGCTTCTCTCTCTCTTTGCCTCTTTTGTCCCAGGTCACTTACTCCCACATTCCTCATCCAAAGATATAGTGTGTTAAGGCTCATTTCTAGTTCTAATTACTCCATGATGAGATATTAATTTTGGAAATATGAATGTAAAATAGCTTAGTAGCTGCACAACTTCAGGAAAGTTAGGGCAGAGTTCCAGAAGCAGGTTAACTGTTAACTTAGGGAAGCAGAAGGAACATAATTTGGTGAAAGTGACAAACAAGAAATAAACACCGAAGCCTGGTGAGCTAAATTATTTCCATGCTTGGACATGGTAGTGTTAGAGTCCAAGATAGGTTTTGTGATACGGGAAGGAGGAATTCTGTCATGCGGCAATAAGAGTTTAAAGGCTGCCTTGGGAAGGAAACGTGGCTTGGGAATGCTCTCAGAACAGTGCTCAGTGAATGAAGTCAGTGATGAGGATTTTGGATAAAATCAGAAGCCCTGTGTTGCTCTGAAAAAAAAAGGGTATTTAAGTACACTGAGAGTCAAATTTTCATCTGTAGAATGGGATCAGTAATTTTCCATTTAATGTTTTGCTTAAATATTAAATGAGATATGTGAAATGCTCTGTAAACAATAAAATGCTACGCCAATGCAAAGTAATCTGTAATATCAAATGTGTTACAAAATTTCAGCATGATTGTTAAAATAAAAGTGAATCTTTAACACCAAGGTTGGGAATTTAACACATTTATATTGTTCTAATCTCATTATGATAGAAGTGTAAAAACTCCAAGTTTGGTCTTTAAATTTTATTATACCAGATTAAAGGTGGCTAATACTGTCTCTGTGACTTTAGTAGATTGTCACCGGCCATGCAAGACAAATGTTACCATGTAGATTTTGCAGAGATAGTAAACTCTCGATAGCTAGAAAACTTCCTTTGAAAGAATCACATTTATCCTTGATACATGGGGTCAGATATTGGTATTTAATGTCTTATTCAGACTTTACCATCTAAGATCACTGAAGGACTTTAGAATGTTTTCTTTGGCTTTCTAATAATAGATTTTTGAATTTGACTTTGCCTTACCAAAGTTACTTATTTATTTCAATGGAATGTATTTAAGGATGTCATGTACCATTGTGCTCTTTTTCATTGCCCAGGCATGTCTGGGCCAGGGGTATGAGGTGGGGCAGGTGAGGCTGAAATCCAGCCTTCCATAAAGGCATCCAAGCTATGCTCCCTGGCGTGTAACTGCATCTGCCCTGAGGAAGTAGAGCCTTCTTTCACATAAATGCATTGTCCTTGTCCTGACTGGTTCTGGTGGCTGAGTCTACCCCAGTGGATAACTTGCTTCTTTAGTTCTCTGAAGGGGCCATATAGTGTGGAGGTTGGCCTTTTGTTGCTGTTGTTCTATTTTATTATTTTTTTAATGTTTGAGAGAGAGACAGAGCATGAGTGGGGGAAGGGCAGAGACAGACAGACAGACAGACACGGGATCTGAAACACGCTCTGAGCTATCAGCACAGAGCCCGATGTGGGGCCCAAACTCGGCAATGGCTAGATCATGACCTGGGCTGAAGTCAGATGCTTAACCAACTAAGCCAGCCAGGTGCCGCATGTTGTTGTTATTTTTATCAAGAAGATTATGAAGGTGATGAGCATAGAAGTTAGAAAAAAATTTCAGGAATGAGAAACGAATGGTTCAGTCAACACATAAAAACATTTCAGATACAATGAGAATAACAGCCTTCAATATGAGCTTTAGAGCTGAGAAAGGGGAGTTTGAAAGGAGGAAGTCAGAGACACTAACCACGTCACCCAAAGATGGTGTGCATAGAAAAGTTCAGTTTGTGTGAGAATCTGAGAAGCTGGTCTGCTAAGTCTGACCGTGGAAGAGGTGCTTTCGGGAAGGTGTGTGGAAGCCACTGCTTTTGCAAGGCTTCACTTAGTGGTGGGCTTGGGGCCATTGTTGGTAGACTCATTGTCACATGCACAAATAGTAAAGAAATCTGGAACATTAAAAGTGCAAAGCATAAAAACTTTATAGGTAGGATGTTGATCTTATTTTTAAAGTTGTAAGAGAAAGCTGGAGGATCGAATGCGTAGCAAGGAGGTAGGGCACACCCACTCTCTTGGTCCATTCAGGCTGCTGTAATAGAATACCATAGGACAGGTGGCTTAAAACAATGGAAATTTGTTTCTCATATTTCTGGAGGCTGGGAAGTCCAAGATCAAGGTGACAGCAGATTTGGTGTCTGGTGAGGACCTCCATCTTAGTTCACAGTTGTCTTCTCTCTCATCGTCCTCACACAGTGGAAAGGGGGATGAGTTCAGTGGGGTCCCTTTTATGAAAGTACTAATTCCATTCTTGAGGGGGTCTGTCCTCATGACCTCATCATCTCCCGAAGCCCCCAGCTCCTGATACCATCGCATATGGATTTGGTTTCAACATAAGAACTTTCAAGGGATACAAAAATTCTGATTACCCCCTAACTGGCTGCTTATTCTGAATGAGAAATTCCCATGCTTTTCATTGTAATGCTGAAAAAGTGCCAGAACGTCACTAAATCTGTGTTTGTAAAGTGGCAATAACAGTGACGTGAATATGATATGATGCAGTTTTGTATAATTCTTCATATGTGGTGGATATCTAGTGAATGTTACCTACCATTTTTGGCTGCTATAGTAACTTATTGGAGGCTGAGCTTTATTGGAAATATGACTTCTATATTTTAGGCATGTGGGTTATCAAAGCAGTAAATTCATCATTAATGTACATACTTTTGACACTTGCTTCCTTCAGTATTTAAAAATATTGATGTAAGCAGATAGTTCATCTCCTAAATAGAAGGGAATATGTTGACATGATCACTCAAGTGATATACTATAAGTCATTTGACATTTAAAATGTCAGTTTGATTGAAAAATGAGAGTCCTGGGCAGATTAATGTGATTTAAATGGGGTTTGGTTCATGTACATCACCAAATGAGTGATAACTGGGTTCTAGAGACTGGATAGACCAGGGGTAGGGCAATTCACTGGAGTCCTGGGGCACTAGGTCTGAGAAACAGGACGGAGGTGATGCTCCCCTTTGTCACCAACAAGTGTGTTTCATAACAGGTAGATACACCTGATAGTCACGAGCGGTTGGCAAAGGTTTTGGGATCTTGGGTTCGTAGATAAAGTGAAGAAATAGAGCACAGTGTCAGGATTATCTATCGATTGCACACCTCATTCTGACCATGGCAGATAGAGGGTCAGGGTGCCGGTCCAGGAAGATAGGATCAGGAAGTCAAAAGAGCTCTTTCCAGTTACAAGTTCAGGCCTCACAGGACTGAAGAGGGAAACAACTTACTGGAGCATAGGGCAGACCATGGGTCCTGAGAAACAGTGCAAGAACCAGGCTTGAAACCACAGCCACAGCAGTTTCTGATGAAGCTGCTCATGCTGGGACCCTCACTGGAAGCTTCCTAAATCCCTCAGGTAGGCACAGGGCCAGACAGAGAGGCTGGAGAGCACAGGCTGCAGGAGACCAACAAATACTTTAATGAATTCCAGGGCCTTTAGAACCTGAAATAAAAGTAGAATGTTCTACATGTAAACACAAGCATTCTGAGTGATCAGCACAGAAATACATAGGTCATCATTTTGTGTAAAGTCATAAGGTAATGACTTTTTATTACCATGGTTGTGCTTGATCTAAATGAGTTATCTTTGATTTCTGTGTACTTTGAGAGCTTTGTAGTATAACATGACATCTCTGTCCACCAAATCCACACCTATTTACTCTCTGGCCTCTTTCTCCTTTAATCAGCTAGGTACTGCTTTTCATTTATACCTGTATTTTGTTTGCCTGCTAAGTTAGATGTGAGAGTAGGAGGTGGAATTGAGAATTGAGAGACTGACAGGAGCCACTTCACTGAGGATTGCATTACTGTGTGTACTGGGTTGGAGAGTACCCTGTTCTCCCAACTCATGTCCTTGTCAGAACTTCAGAAATGTGACCTTGTTAGGAAATGGAGTTGCTGTGGATAGAATTAAGGTGATGTCACACTGGGATAGCGTGGTCCCTTAATCTAATATGACTAATATCCTTAAAAGACGACAAGAGAAGATACAGAGAAGGCGACAGGGAGAATGGCGTGTGAAAACAGAAGGAGAAACATGGGTGATGGGTTTGTGAGCCAAGAAATTTCTGGCAAGCCAAGAATTGTTGGCAATACCAGAAACCAAGAGAGAGGCATTAGATAGATTCTCCGGTAGAGCCTTCAGAGAGAGCATGGCCCTGCCAACAGGCCAAAATTCTGATTTTGGATTTCTAGCCTCCTGGCCAGAAGGGAAATAGAGTTTGAATGCAGGAAGTCAGAAACATTCACTGTGTCAGCCCAAGGATAGCATGGCTGGAATAATTCTGTGAGAGAATAAATTACTGTTCTTTTAAACACCCAGTTTGTTATAGCAGCCCTAGGAATCAGATATACCACATAAAGGAATTTAAATACTATATTAACTTATAAAGAATTTTAACTACCAAACATAGTCTTCCGTTGGATATCAGTTCTATGTATCTTTTATGATATAATACGTTATTAGAGTAATAATTTTAAAATACTTAAAAGAGGATGTAATACTTCCTTGAAGGTACCCAAAAGTTCTCATTTGTAGATCAGGTCAGTGCCTTTAAGGCATTTGATACAGTTTCTCATGGTATCCTTCTGTGCACTTAGAGAATTGCATCCTCTAAATAGATTTCTTATTCTATATTTGATGATTTAGACTTTGGCCTAGAGGAGGCAGATTAGGGCATATTAAGATATACTCTAGGGTAAAGGTAGCTATATCCTAAATAGAGAAATGAAAATAGGCAGAATTGCCCATCACCAAGAACATATTGCTTATATTTATCCCTCTTCTTAAAGCAATGATCCTTCTGCTCTCACCCTTCCCCTTTTTATTAAAATCTGTCAGTCTTCCAGATCTTTAAAGTATTGTCTTTAAAGTGTCATCCCCCACAATTAATCTTCTTTCCATTGTTTAGGCCAAATGCAAGTCTTCTGTGATCTAGTTTAGCATATACCATATGCATGGAAGTTCTTTGTAAATTTTTTGAAGACAGGTACCCTATTTGATCTTTGAAATATCAAAGTCCTAAAATATCTGCGTCCTGTTAGACATGTGTCTTGAGGTGGGGGGAAGTCTTAGTCACCAGTGAATACTGTGGCAGTTGATACAAGTACAATCCTTAGCTTTTTGGACCATTAGGGAAAACTTGGATCTAATAAAGAACACGAAAAGAAATGGATTCCTTTTCCTCCGAGGCTCAGATGAACAGTGTTTTTGGACATTTTCAAAAATGACAGAGATTCTTTTTAGTTTAGGGTATGTGTGTGTGTGTGTGTGTGTGCGTACTGTGCTTTCTAAAACACAGCAGATACTTGATGGGTTTTGTTAGCACTTTTTAAAAATTTTTTTTTAATGTTTATTTAGTTTTGAGACATAGAGCATGAACAGGGGAGGAACAGAGAGAGAGGGAGATACAGAATCTGAAGCAGGCTCCAGGCTCTGAGCTATCAGCACAGAGCCCAACATGGGGCTCGAACTCACAGACTGTGAGATCATGACCTGAGCCGAAGTCAGACACTTAACCCACTGAGCTACCCAGGCGCTCCGTAGCACTTTTTTTTGAGTATAGTTGACACACAATGTTACATGAGTTTCAGATGTACAACATGGTGATTTGACAAGTTTATACCTTATGCTATGTTCACCCCAAGTAGCTGCCATCTGTCACAATATAAGACTATTAAAAATCATTGATTCTATTCCTTAGGCTGTGCCTTTTATTCCCATGACTTAATTCATTCCCTAACTGAAAGCCTCTATCTCCTCCACCCCTTCACCCATTTTGCCCATCCCCCCACCCCCTCCCCTCTGGCAACTACCAGTTGGTTCTCTTTAGGTGTAGTTCTGATTCTGCCTTTTTTTTAAAGTAAGCTCTGTGCCCATTGTGGGGCTTGAACTCACAACCCCGAAATCAAGAGTCATATGTAGTACCGACTGAGTCAGCCAGGTGCCCATGTTTGTTTTTCATCATTCCTTTGATTAAGGCTTTGATGTTGCCAAAAACGTTATATTAAAAAATAGAAATAGTAAAACATTCAGCCTTCAGTAGCTAACCATTCTTTGCAGATAGGTAGTATATCTGCATATTTCTTTGCCAGGGATTTTAATTAATGTTTCAGAGAGGCTCAGCGATTTGGAGGACAGAACTGGTTCCAAGTGGCTGCATTTCTTTAAGGCCTGAGCCTCCTGTGGAGGCATCTGGATTTGAAATGCTTATGAACATAGTCTAAATTGCAACCTAGATTGGTATTGTGAAGTTTATTAATAGATTCGGTCAACAGAAGGGGAAAGTAAAAAAACAAACACAAGATACTTGCCCTCCCAAATCATAAAGGCATCTATTTTTGAGGAAGTGAACGAGAAGTATTATGTTCATTAAAATAATGGAAAAGTTGACATTATTATCAGTAGCCATAAAGTAGGATAGAGGTGTGTGAAACCATGTGAACAGTTTAGAAAATAAGCTAAAATTAAAGTAAGTTTTTGAATTGTACTTTTGGAAAAAGGACATAATATGCAATCAGGTCATGTCTCTCATAACTTAAATTAGATGAAAAAAATCAGATGAAAAAAATCACATAGATAAGAAAATGTGATTAAGTCACTCGAAATAAGAATGTCATTGTTACCACTTTCTTTTAATAAGTGAAAGGTGAGGAAAGATATCCTTTTAAACTATGTGTGAACAATTCCAGTACCTTCTTAAAAATGAAAATTGGATTGTAATATGGGCTTGTCTTTGACCATATTCTAAAAGGATAATATAATGAGTTGGCAAAAGACCCCATAAAGGGAGTCCGTGTACAAAGGAACAAATACACACACTCCTACAAACAAAACTCCTACAAACAAAAGTCGATGTAATTGGCAGCAAGATTCAAGAGAAAAAAAACAAAAATGGGCCCTGGGAGACAGAACATGTTTTTCCTCCTCTTTTTGGTGTTTTCTAATCTAAGGAAAACCAAAACAAAACAAGAGATGAAACATTCCATCTTTGTGGCAGGAGAGTAGAAAGATTCAGGATTATTGTTTATAAACTGATTGGTGTGAATTCAGAATCTAGAAGACACTCCTGTTTTAGAAGTTCTAACACCATGAGCGTTGCTGCCGATTGTTAGATTTTTAAAGTATTTTTTTTTTACATTTAGCATTTTACTAATGCTCAAAGGAAACGTTATTTATTAAAATGAAGAATGCTTGAAAGAGATAAATTGAATGGAAATAACTGATATTTTGCCAACTTCTTGGCTGTAGCTTTAGAAATAAACCAGAAGGAACAGTATGTCAGGATTACCATTTCTTTTTATTGATTAGACGCATTGTTTGCATCATGCGACCTACCTAGTACTAAGGATTTGGGGGCCTTTCTGCAGTTCTTTTTCACCTATTAAAAGTGAAAGAAGTTATCTGTGCTACTTTTTAAAGATTCCTGAGAATTTGGATTATCAAGAGAACAGATGAGTCTTGCTTATTGCAAAACCAATATACAAAATTTAATTTTACAACAAAGGTAAAGTGAGCATTAATGTGGCACACTGCTTTTAGTAAAATCCCTTTAAACGACACTTTTCATAGTATTTTTTTTTACCTTATTATATATTTCAGTTTTATTCTTAAACACTTTTTAGGAATATCTCCATTGAGCTAATTCAAGTATCCCCATTTGTATACATTTTCACTTTGTTGTAGTTCATGGTTTTGTATTCCTTTTTGGAAAATTGTGTGGCAGTAAAGTACTAAATAAAAACAGAGAATTTAGTGTCCCTTGTGAAATACAGTCATTTTTTAGTACATATTCTTTGCTCTGAAACATAAATGATTTATAACCAAGACAGTTCATATCTGAATCAAGTGTGCATGATGAATACAGCACCATCTACATGTGTTAATTGAAACAACTTGGAAGTAATTTTTAAAACTGCTGAAAATTTTCCTTGCCATAATGTGCAATTTTTTTTTCTGATACACCTAACCTTTTGCCTGCCCAGTGGGATTGTTGCTTTTAAAATTTTTCGTTAGTTCCTAAACTGTATTCTAGTGTGTTTTTCTGTACATTTGCTTGAAGTGACTGTATATTTGAGGGAAAGCGAGAGTAGGTTTTCTGATGAGTTACAGTGGTAATATTATTGCTGGATGAAGCAGCTTTTAACATCGAGAATGACCATAAAATGGTAATATATTTAATAGAAATAACTTTCTCTGTGTTATAGCAATATATTGTAATAGTTTTCTGTATGTGAACTTACCTCCTTCCTACAGACAATTACTAAGTAACTAGTATATTTCACAGATAAAAATCTTTGATGTGCCTGGGTGGCTCAGTCAGTGAAGCGTCCAACTTCGGCTCAGGCCATGATCTCATGGCATGTGAGTTTGAGCCCCACCTGCTGTCTGTGCTGACAGTGTGGAGCCTGCTTGGGATTCTCTCTCTCTTCCTCTATCTCTCTGCCCCACCTCCCCTCTCAAAAAAATAATTAAAATCTTTAAAAAAAATGTTCAGTGGACTTCAGTACACATAAATGTATACATACATACATACATACATACATTCTTACATACATACATACATACATACATACCCTAAATAGAAATGCAACATGCCCTTTGGAAAAAAAATCCATCAAAACTCACCTGTGTAGCTCTCAAGAAGCTATTACCATCTTCTCATCAGTTAACCAGGAAAACTAATGACTACCATCTTTTACCTAAATTTTCTAAGTCTAATATAATACTTTTTAAAATCCTGTGCAAATGCAAGGACCATATAGCGAGCAGTATAATGAATCTATTTGATCACTTTTTTCAAAATTGTGTTAAAATTTTTGATAATTATAAAGGATGGTGCATTGTTAAAATATTTTTAATTGAAGGCTAATGGTTATATCCTTTCCCTTATTCTTTTTTTATTAAGAGCTCATTTCAGGAAAATAAAGATAGTGATAGCAATCATTTTTAGGTCTTAATATGGACGATTTCCCATGCATGAGCATGTTTTGATTTTTCTTTTTTTCGTTCAAGTTTTTATTTAAATTCCAGATAATATACATTGTAATAGTAGTTTCACGTACAGAGTTAAGTGATTCAGTACTTAAATACAGCACCCAGTGTGCATTACAGTAACATATTTACCCAAAGGATATAAAAATACTAATTTGAAGGGGTACATGCACCCTCCTGTTTATGGCAGCATTACCAACAGTAGGCAAATAATGGAAAGAGCCCAAGTGTCCATCAACTGATGAGTGGATAAAGAAGATGTGATGTGTATACACACACACACACACACACACACACACAAAATGGAATGTTACTCAGCCATAAAAAAGAATGAAATCGTGTTTTGGCTTTTCTTGTTTAATGAATACACACTGTAAGTAAGGTCTTACCAATTTCCTTTTATAGGTAAGGAAATTGAGATTCAGAAAATTGAGTAATTTGCTTAATATCACTATTAAGTGATAAAGCTAGGATTTGATCCCAGATAGGCTTTATATCCAAGTTCATAGGACCATAAGCTTCCCGAGGGCAGAGACCATGACTTTTGTTCCTGGTATTTAAGTATCTACCATATCCAAATAAAACCTCTTACTACCAGATTTCATGGATATTTTGAATTCCTTTTGTATTTTTTAAAGAAAACACATTTTGAAATCTTACAGCAAATGTAAGCAGTTTCGTTAGCTAAAATAAAAATCAGGAGCAGTATTTAGTATAAATATATCATGGGAAAAAATAAGCAGCTAAAATGTATGGGGTTTTTGGAGACACAAGCAAAAATGTATATTTTTTTTTGCCTTACACTTGTTGACTTCAACATTTCTATCTAACTGACCCCAGAGACTTGTAATAACTTAGGTATTTCAGATGGAAAAAGCTTTGGGTTACCTGAAAGAGGATGGCTGAAAATAAGTTGTATTCATTTCAAGGTGCTTGGTCCATCCCTTCAGAAGTACCCAAAGAGAGCTTCATCTTGGCCCATTGGAATCCATGCCAGAATGCAGCATACTCTAGGATACATGTTGATGATGTCACACTGTCACTGTCCTTGGTCACAGCCTGGAGGTTTTCTTCATAGTCTTGAATATAGTTTGAAAGCCTTAGTGTTTTGTTCACTGTTTTATGTGATGTCCTGAAACTGTGCTTCATGATTATCTATTCCTCCTTTGTGATTCACTTCACAATGGAAACCCTCTTATTCCACACAGGACAGTAATAGTTTGGTATGTTAGTAAATGGCACCATATGTCAAGGATCTAAGTGTGATGGCAATTCGATGTAGTAGAGTAAGGGAGTTGAGGTGTTCCAGGACCCGAAACACAGTATGAAATGAGGAGTCACGACGGATTGCATTGGGTGGCTGCAATCTGAGCAAGACTTGAGGCCAGCTGGGTGTCTGTGGGGGAATTGTTCCAGGTAGAGTGAACAACTAGAAAAAAGGCTCTAAGATGTGTTTTTTGTGTTCAAGCAATAGCAATGAGGAATGTGGATTTTACAACCGGACAGTAGTAGTAAACCGTGAAGTTAAGGGGCTTAGCGTATAGATTAGAGACATGTACACTTTGGTTCCTGTGCACTGGAGCAAGAACATGGAGGCATTTGCAAAACAATCTGAAAGGAGATTCCTTGAGTAGTTTTATAATATCCCCCATAGGAAGGCCTTTTTTTAGCTTCAGCTCCTTTTACTAATTTTGTCCCACAAATTTAATTGAGTTTTATAGAAAGAACACATGGCTTTATTTTATACTCATATTTCATCTAATTATGTAGTATATATGTCATTAAATAAATAAGAATGGAAACAATCACAGAGGACTCTTAGTAAGCCATATGTTCTGGTTATCTTTTGCTATATAACAAATTAGTCCAAACTTTGTAGCTTAAAACAGCAGTCATTATTTATATCTCGTGTTTTTGCGAGTCATAAATTTGGGCATGGGTCAGCAGGGTGATCTTTCTACTTCATGTTGTATCAACTGTGATTATGCAATGGTAGCCAACTGTCAAGTGGCTGGCCAGGAGAATTCAAAGCAGCTCCACTCACATGTCTGGTGCTTCAGTGGGGATGACTGGAAGACTTGGCTCAACGCTACTGACCTAGTGCCTACATATGGCCTTCCCAGCCTGGTGGACTTAGGATAGTTGAACTTCTCACATGGCAGTTGAGGGTCCAAGAATAAATGATGCAGAAGGGAGGAAGTGTAAGTTTCCAGTCTCTTGAGGCCTGGCCCCGGGAAGCAACAGAGAATTTCTTCTACCATATTCTCTTAGTCAAAGCAGTCATGGAGCCAGGCCATATTAAAGAAGGGAAACAAAGGCTTTACCTCTTCACTAGGAGGGGTATCAAAAATGTTTGCAGCTATCTTCAGTCCATGAAGCATACAGTTCAGGGCACCTGGGTGGCTCAGACGGTTAAGCATCGGACTTTGGCTCAAGTCATGATCTGATGGCTCTTGAGTTTCAGCCCCACGTCGGGCTCTGAGCTGACAGCTCAGAGTCTGGAGCCTCCTTCAGATTCTGTGTCCGTTTCTCTCTGTCTCTCACCTGCTCGTGCTCGTGCATGCTCTCTCTCTCTTTCTCAAAAATAAATAAATATGGAAAAAAAGCATACATTTCAACTTAAAAGTGTAACTTTCTAATTAAGATCTTTCAGCAGGCCATCTTGGTACATCAGGAATGTAACAGGGAAATGGAAAGTTTTGGTGTATCCAAAAATTCAGGTAAATGGAGGCCTATTAAGACAGAAGCTGGTAAGGGGTACATGCACCCCTATGTTTATAGCAGCATTATTTACAATTGCCATGATATGGAAGCAGCCCAAGTGTCCCTCAATTGAATGGATAAAGAAGAATGGTATATTATTTAGCTATGAGAAAAGAATGAAATCTTGTCTTTTGCTATGACATGGATGGACCTAAAAGGATTATGCTAAGTGAAACAAGTCAGTCAGAAAAAGACAAATACGATATGATTTCACTCTTAGGTGGAATTTAAGAAATAAGACAAAGAGAAAAAATGAGAGAGAGAGAGAGAGAGAGAGAGAAATCAAGAAACAGATTCTTAAGTACAGAGAACAAACTGATAGTTACCAGAGTACCAGAGGGAAGGTGGGGGTGGGTGGTGAGGTTGG
Organism: Panthera onca; assembly: GCF_046562875.1. NCBI lineage: Eukaryota > Metazoa > Chordata > Mammalia > Carnivora > Felidae > Panthera > Panthera onca. The sequence continues at coordinate 101,184,444 of NC_138357.1, forward strand.
GTGAAATAAGTGATGGGGATTACAGAGTGCCCTTGTTGTGATGAGCACAAGGCAGTATAAGGATGTGTTGAATCAGCATATTGTACACCTGAAACTAATATTACACTGTGTTATCTAAGTAGAATTAAAATAAAAACTTAAAAAAAGAGATGCTAGTATAATTGCATTCATTGTTTTTATTTCACATTAACCTCATTTGAAATTATCACTCATATGTCTACCCAGATATTTAAAATCATAAAGGTGTACTGTATTATTTAGGAGTCAATGTCCATGTTAGTGTAGTGTAGTTATAAACATTTTAGTCTCTAGGAATCATATTCTTTTTGTCTGTTCTCTTTTAAACAAAACCGATCAGTTTTTAAATTTAAATTTACTGTACTTTAAGGTTTTAAATACTTACCTGAAAAGAACACTTTCCAGATTGGGAGGGTTGTGTAGATTTTACACTGCAATAAATCATCGTGAAAAATATGGGCAGTCAGATGTTCGAGATTCTCTTCCTACTTGAACCCTGAGAAATATTAACCATCTTCTCACAGGATTTTTAGCACATCTGCTCCTTTTAAAGCTATGGCATGGAGGTGTGCAAGACTGAATCGATTGTCTCTTAGAGTTTACTTTGTGTCTTTAAAACTTTGTTTTTCAGTAAAGGCAATTGCTCCTTGAGTAATACTGGTTGTTCCACACCCACTAATTATCATACAGCCATTTAAAGTTGAAATAGTAATCAAACCAATGAAAGCCCAAGATTAGCTGCCTTCCTTCTTCATTTCTAGTGGAGTGACTCATCTGAATATCTATAAAGGATTTTGTGGTGCATTCCCCAGCAGATGCAGTGAAACAAATGCAGTACACGCTTTTAACGTACAGCTTTGAATGTTAGGTTGAATTTTAAGTTGGACATATTTTAACTTCTACAATTTAATTATGGGAGTTAAGTGATCTTAGGGGATCATTTCCAGTTATGAATGGACTGTGAGGATTTGGGTTTGATTACACAAAGAAAAATCTATTTTAAACGGTAACATTTATATTTTTTGCCCATCAGAAATTACTGGTTGATGCTTCTGTTAAAATTATTAAGAGCTAAGTCTATAATGATACTTGGGGCAAATTCTCATTTAAGGAATGGCATACTGCATGACAGGTTGTGAGGTGTTAAGAGATAATTGCATGCCTAGAAGGTGTGGTGAATCATATGAGCAAAGGCCAAGAACATCCAGAGACCAAAATTCACAGTCATTTCAAATATTACTCCCTGGTGTGCATTATTCTACTTAAAATTTGCATACTTGTTATAAATATAAAGACCAAAAAATTTTTTAAAAAGATGGTTCAATGAGTACTTTCATAATTTTTAGAAATGTATTTAAACATTTACCAACCCAGTGCAATTTATTCAATTCATAATTATAAGTAGGGGAATATGCCACATACTATTCTGGACCTTCCTTTTGAAATAATCTTGAGTCCCAGAAGACTTAAATGCATGCTATGAATCAAAGAAATATAATGTATCAAATAACGAAGTGTTTACATAGATGCATTTTGATACTCCTATGTATTTAATTTTTAAGCAATTATTTTTTATTAGAATTTCTTTATTAGAGTCAAAAAGCAAGTCCTTAATTGTCCTTGTTTTGATAGAAGACCTCAGTGTTTTATCATTGATAACCAGGGAAATTATGGATAAGAGAAAGGAGACAGACAAAATGAACATTTTACGGTTTATTAATTTGTGTTCAATAAAATAATATGTGCCTTGCTGTCCCTTATATTCCTTACTCATGTAAAGGTAGAACTATTTCTGCTTGTGGAATTAATGTTAATTTTCTATGCCCAAATACCATTAGTAAAGGCTGCAGTGAGCGTCTGACTCCACTACTAAAAACAGTAAGAGATGAGAAGAGCAAGAGAGACACAGTGACAAAAGTAACTTACCATTCAAATTATACCTATGATCAGGACCTACGTTTAAATCCTGTTTCCTACATTTTTAACTTTGTGGTCCTGGCAGTTCTTAAACTCATTTGCCTTAGTTTTTCCACCAGCATCTGTAGATGGATATTAATGGTAATTAACCTCTACATTTATTACAAGGATCACATGAACTAATGCGTGAAAAGTGCTTTGTAAACAAACAACCCAATTTAAAAATGGGCCAAAGACCTTAACAGACACCTGCCAAAGAGGATCCACAGATGACAAATACACATATGTCATCAGGGAAACAAAAATTTTAAAAAATGAGATCCCACTACACACCTTGTAGAATGGCCAAAATCTATAACACTGACACCACCAAATGCTGGTGAGGATATGGAAGTGCAGGAACTCTGATTCCCTACTGGTGGGAATGTAAAATGGTGCAGCTGCTTGGGAAAACAATTTGGTACTTTTTACCAAACATATTCTTACCGTACGACAGTAGCACTCCTTGGTATTTACCCAAAACGATTGAAAATTTATTCCACGCAAAAACCTGAACATGGATGTTTATAGCAGCTTTATTCACAATTGCCAAAACTTACAAGCAACCAACAGGTCCTTCAGTGAGTGAGTGAATGGATAAATAAGCTGTCGAGATAATGGAATATTATTTAGTGCTAAAAAAAAAAAAAAAAAAAAAAAAAAAACAAGCCATGAAACAACATGGAGGAATCTTAAATGCGTATTACCAAGTGAAAGAAGCCAATCTGAAAAGACTACATATTATTTGGTTTCAACTATATGACCTTTGGGAAAAGGCAAAGCTCTGCAGAGAGTAAAAAGATCGCAGGTTACCAGGAATTAGGGAGAGGGGGATGAATATGTGGAGCACAGACTTTTAGGACAGCGAAAATACTCTCTATGGTATTATAATGATGGATATATGTCATTATGCATCTATCCAAACCCATAAAATGTACAAGAGCATGAGTGGACGTTAAGATGAACAATGGAAACTGGGTGATGATGATGTGGCAGTGTAGGTTTATCACTAGTAACAAATGTACTATTCTAATGGGGGATTTGACCACGGGAGAGGCTATGCATGTGTGGGCTCAGAGGGTATGTGGGAACTCTACTTCTCATTTTTGCTATGAGCTTAAAACTAAAGTGAAAAAGATAAAATTAAGTCCATTAAAAGACTTGAAAAGGCTTAAAAAATAAAGTCTCTTAAAATTAAAAAAAATATTTTTAGTAGATACTTGTTTACTTCACCTCTTGTTACATTATTCTAATCATTTTGTCGTAAATGAGTGCTAAATGGATTCATTTTTTTAACAACTAAAGAAAAACAAGTGCTTTGAAAGGCTTCCAACCCTTACGTGTTCAATACATATTAGATAATTTTTATTAAAATACAAAATTGAGTGTTAATACTCTCAATTGATGAAGTTTTAATATGCATGAGATGTATATGAAATGCCTAGAATAGGCAAATCAATACAGGTATAGAATAGGTGAGTAGCTTTCAGGGTCTAGGGAAGCGAAGAATGGAGCAAGACTGGTAATAGGTATGAGGTTTCTTTGTCAAACTGATAAATATGTTTTGCTTTAGTGGTGAGAGTTGCACCACACTGTGAATGTACTAAATATCACTGACTTGTGCACACTTTAAAAGAATGAATTTTAGGGGCGCCTGGGTGGCTCGGTCAGTTAAGCGTCCGACTTCGGCTCAGGTCATGATCTCATGGTCCGTGAGTTCGAGCCCCGTGTCGGGCTCTGTGCTGACAGCTCAGAGCCTGGAGCCTGTTTCAGATTCTGTGTCTCCCTCTCTCTCTGCCCCTCCCCTGTTCACGCTCTGTCTCAAAAATAAATAAACGTTAAAAAATTTAAAAAAATGAATTTTATGGTGTAGCAATCATGCTGTATTGAAAACCTTCTAAAAATTAAATGAGAAGGCTAGAGAGACAAGTAAATTTTGGAATGGTATTTTTTTAATCGGTTTACACAATACCTGGCATGTTAAGCACACTCTACATATATAATATACACTATAATATGTATGATAATATGTATTATGTACAATATAATAACATGTCATATATATTTTATATCTCACGTATATATAAATTCTCAATGAAGTACGTATTATAAATTAAAAAAAACAGATCTTATAATAAGTGCTTCACTGAAGATAAAACACAGTGGGTGATTGGATGGTTACTCTAGTTCCAGAAGGCTTTGCTGAAAAAAGGCTTTGCTCAGGTATATCACCTAAGATATGATTGTCTAGAATGAACCAGTCTTCTAAAGCCTAGGAAAGAGCATTCCAGAAGGACGGAATAACTAGTACAAAGACTCAGAAACATGGCTGCCTTCATGTGTTTAAGGAGGCCACAAAAGAGAGAGAGAGAAATGCAGGAGGGCTAGGGCCATAGTTGGCAAGTTAACCTCAAAGGATACTTTGCAGATTTTCTCATATGTGAAATGAATAATAGTATGGAGAATTGACGTGAGGTTTAAAAAATCCCGTTAATACTTATTAGTGTAGTGTCTAATTCATGATAGGAAGTAAATAAATATTACTACTCTATTAGCTTGTCAATTACATATAGACTGGCCCAATCATGAGCAAATTTAAAATAGATTTAAAATGGGGCAGCTGGGTGGCTCAGTCGGTCAAGCGTCCGACTTCGGCTCAGGTCGCAATCTCACGGTCCATGAGTTCGAGCCCCGCATCGGGCTCTGTGCTGACTCTCAGAGCCTGGAGCCTGCTTCAGATTCTGTGTCTCCCCCTCTCTCTGACCCTTCCCCGTTCATGCTCTGTCTTGCTCTGTCTCAAAAAAAAAAAAAAAAAAAAAAAAAAGTAAACATAAAATAAAATAAAATGAAATGAAATAAAATAGATTTAGAGCACTTACAGTGGTACCTTGGGCTTCTGGAAAACCTACTCTTTCTTAATCTGTGAGGAAAGAAATGGTGAGTTTTCCACTGGTAACAAAAAAGAATTACGTAATAGAAAACAAACTGTTCATACCTTCATCATTTTTTTAAAAATTCCATGTCATGGGATTTTGGACTTACTCTAGTCTTCATATTAATTGGTTTTGGAGTCAGAATGCATTTTCTTACTTTTTTTTAAACTGGTATCCTTATTTATTTTTTTGTATCTTCAGTGGTTCTTCTTGTTCTTCACGTTATCGGGAGAAATGTGTATAAAGTTAGGAGGAGTAAAAAGTACGAAAAAGAAACTTCCTCTCATTTGGTTAATTGTCTAAAAGCCTGTATATAGATCATGGATATAGACAAAACGTGACACACTAAGTAATAGGAAAGTATCAAAGACCTTTTCGCTTTTATTAAAACCATCATAAGGACTTTGGCAATAGTTTTCTTGCTAAGGTCATCATCAGCGCTCTTAACAGAAGGCATAAAAGGACTTCTAGGTTTTGCACACTGTATCTTAGTATTCTCTAAATATAGGAAAATAACATAATGCTGCAGTCAAAAGAGGAAGCTTAGAATAAGCTTGGGAATAATGTAAATTTAAACTTTCCCTTACTTTCTAGCAGTAGGAACTTAAACTAGTTCATTAAACTTTCTAGGATTCAATTTCCTTATACATAAAATTATCATACTAATAATTACTTCTTAAGATGCTGTAAGAAAAGTATTGAGTACAGTTTCTGTGATAGGCAGTATTGGTAATAATATAATAATCATCACCATCACTACCTTTCCCTTTATAAAATTCTAATGACGACAGAAAGATAGTTTTAATTTAAAAATCAAGCTGATATTGTGTTCTTGTTAAAATATATACAAGTACAAAGAAAAAATATCTCTCTACTAAAATAGTAAAAAAAAAAATTAAAAAATTTGGTTTTGTAAACCTGACCTTGATAATTATCATGATAATTAAAATAATCACTATTATGTTACTTGTTTTGTGATTAACTTCTATTTATATGCTTTCCCTCTATTGATAATTTAAAATATTTCATAGCTGAATCACTTGGAAAAGAGTTTCATTTCATATTATGTTTTCAGTATTATATTGAGCATTTGACTCCAATTTCTCTACAAAAGTTGGGGCCCCCATCCTTTCCTTTCAACAACATTTGTGAGTTGACAAACATCAAGGGTTATGCCGTAGCATGCACAAGAGATGTGGAAAGATACTGTTTAAATTAGTACCATAAATTTTCCTTTTATGTTTCCCAACCTCATATTTATTGAAATGCACTAAATTGCCTCAGACATCTCAGGATACAGCATTCAATTTATAATAATCTTTGTGGTTAACTTAATTCCATTAAACTTATCTTTGAAAGGTGGCAAATTAAGCAATCCAGAGTGCAGTTACATTTCTTTGGGAGATGCTGTGAACTATGTAGATGATTGCAGTGTGGTGGGGCGGGAGGAGTATTCAAGAAGTAGTTATGTAATTTAAAAAAAAAACAACAACAACAACTTGTGTATGGTCTCTTTCACACCAAAGCTCTCTGCTGCGCTACATGACTTTGGATGATGTCGCACTGCTTGAATCACTGCAGTCCTGACCATCTGGGGTGAAAAATGATGAGTTGGCATTTTCACCGATTTAAAGGCCTACATTTTTATTTTCTGACCAGATTTCTCCTTAGCAAAAGTAATCTCTAAAAAGAGTTTAGGCATTTCACTTTTGGCAAATTTCTTTTCTTGGGGTGAAATGTGTGTGTGCAGATTTGGATGTGCAACATAAGATTGTAGGTACTTAGTTACTGTTAGGTAATTAAATGCTGTGTTGTCATGGCAGTAAATTTCCTGTGTTGTGCATCACTTTTGGGGGGATGTGTGCTGTTTCAGTGACACTCGCTGAATTGATTTAGTGGATTTCCTGCTTGCTTGTTTTAGTACCCTAGGGACCAGCTAGTTCTTTGTGGAGCTTGTGAGCCTTTCGGATTTTACCTGGGTGTGTGATAAGACATGAATACAGTGTCCCCCAACTTAGGAGATCTGACTAGTGGGTTTCTCTTGATTCTCCTTTGTACGGTACCACCTCTCCAATCAGACTGAATGTCATCAAGGCTCTTAAACTTGTTTGAAGTTCTTCCTATCTTCTGAAAACCAGATATTAAAAATTTTTAAACTGTCATACTACATGGCCAATCCCCAATTGTGCTCTTTATCTGTGGTAGCAGTTTGGCGTTCTCGGTGCACAAGCCAGCCCCATTTGGTTCAGACATATAGCAAGGTATATATTTGGAGAGAATATTAGGAAATAGGTAAACATTCATTTAAAATGTTTGACCAAGGGCGCCTGCGTGGCTTAGTAGGTTAAGCGTCCAACTTGGGCTCAGGTCATGATCTCATGGTTCGTGGGTTTGAGCCCCACATCGGGCTCTGTGCTGATAGCGCGGAGCCTGGAGCCTGCTTCAGTTTCAGTCTCTCCCCCCCACCCCGCCCCCTCCTCCACTCACACTCTGTCTCTTTCCCTCTCTCAAAAATAAATAAACATAAAACAAAATGTTAAATGTTTGACCAGTTGTGACGTTACACTGACAGGTTGCCCTCCCCTGTAACCTGGGGCTGTATTCCTGACTCCAACAGGTCTTCTGCTGAATCATGCTGTTAATCTCATAGTAGATAAGCAAAGAAGCAAATAGATGAACACAACCATGTTAGAAAAGGGAGTTTTTAGATGCATAGATTCTGGAGATAGTGCTGAGTTCAAATCTCAACACTGCTATTTAATAACTGTAGCCTTGGACAAGTTACTTAGATTCTTTCTGCCCCTCTTTATTTTTAAAGTGAGTAATGATATGCTTACTTTGTAGGTTTGTTGGAAAGATTTATATCTCTTAAAAGGTGTTCAGGACATAGAGAGCATCACATGATACTTTACATTTACTATTACCATTTCCTTGGGGGAAAGATATCAATGTCTAGAGATACAGCTGTATCTCCAGTTACTGATATAAATAATTTGAGATGAGGGAACCACTAGCAAATCAGAACTTGGTGTAGATCTATTCTGTGTGTATGCCACAGCTAGTTGTTGTTTGATATTTATTGTTGTTTTTTTATTTGTCAAGTTTCCTGAATTCCTATTGGAAAACCTTTTGGGGTCATTTCCATTAGTGTTTGTAGGATAGCTTGCTTATTTCAGGGGAAAGTACCCATTAGCGGTACAGTACAACCATTGTGTCAGGGAAATCTACTAAATGGAGTCATGAGTGTTCATCTTTGTAATTATATAAGTGTGCGTTTCACAGGGCCAGTGTTGTAGCAGTAAATGGTTATAAATCATAGAGTGCTAAATGTAGATGGGACCTTAAAAGCTGTGGAGTCCAAACCCTTATTTTATAGATCAGAAAACTGAGGCTCACAAGATGGAGTGATTTGTCTAAAGTCATAGTAGCTACTGTCTGAAATGAGGAAAATATCCAAATGTCTGAATAAATCCTACCTTCTTTCTGCTAAAATTTTATGTCCAAATTAGTGTCTGAAAGATACCTTTGAAAATAGCAACATTTTCTTTGTCCCGAACATCTCTGCCGTGTTCAGAAAAACCTAGAAAGCCCACTTGAAAAGCTATCCCTTTTTTCTCTTTTCAACTTCTGATTAAGACAGAAGCTCAAACTCTGCACTCTCCCTTACAAAAACAATCTAACATATTGAGACTAACACTAATAATATTAGAGGCAAATTACTACTTCCCATATATATTGGCAATATATTTGTGGAAAAACCCACTTAGAATTCAGAGACACTCCATACCATTTCAGGACACCATCCCAAAACCTGATTAATGAAATGAGTGACCTCTGACTCAAGAATGGATCCATGACGCTTGAAATACCGAGCAGTAGCTCTTAACTACTGATAGCAGAAATGTGATACATAAGGCTCTTGTTTGACCCTTTCAAAAGTTGAACTGAACCACTATCTGTAAAAAGCTGAAAGGCACAGGCAGAAGCTGGGATCCCAAAGATTCCCGTTCATACAAAGTATGTGCTTCCCTAATGGCTATTTATCTTCCAACTCAGACTAGGAATTGTATGTGGGAAGGAGGCTGCTTGTGATTTCACAAGCAAGCCAGAGAAGCACAATGAGGGATGATACTGTCCCTTTAGTTGTCAGCCTTCCAAATGTGAAACAAATAATAGCAGAGGGATAAATGTGACAGAAAGCAGAGGAGAGAATCAGAACAGTTAGATATGGGAAACATCAAAGAACAAGAAATAGCAACAAAGCGATGCCAGAAGCCAGCAAGAAAGGGGGGGGGGGCGGGATATGTTGTGAGTACCAGTAAAATTGGTGAAGAGTGGCTGTAAGAAGGGGTGGAGAATGCTCACAAAGGAGGCCTTAAGAGGCCGGTGATCTGTTACAGGGTGAAAAGAAAAGGAAGCTGATGACTTTTCTCTGAGGCAGAGAATACATACTTTTCTCTTAAAAAAAATAAGTGGAATTAGAATGCATTCAGGAATGGAAAAAAATTAAAAGAGATGAATTCAGAAAGAAGTAGCAACATCATTGAGCATTGCACCTGTGATTGAAACTGCTGGGTTGTTTATGTCTCCTTCCAGCTATAAAGCTTGTTCCTGGGAAATCACCCACGAGCCTGGAAATTAGGAACAGGACAATGAGAGTGCCATCAGAACATCAATTAATCCCAAAAGAAGGTTTGCTGCCAATAAATAGCTGAGTGTGCAGGCCATGTCACCTCTGTCTGATGTTTCTCCCTTTCAAATAGGTAACAGTAACAATTATTTTATCTAGCTCAGGGGACTTTAGTAAAGAGATAGGAGGTTAATGCATATGTAAATGGAGGGAATGTAGAATAAGCATTCCAGAATATAGTGGTTAAAAGGACAGACTCAAAGCCAAACCTTCTGATTTTGAAATTCAACTCCTTTTCATCTTATCTCTGTGCTCTAGGGTGGATCACTTAACCTCTTTTCCTTAGTTTCTTCATTTGTAAAACGCAGTTAATAATAGTGCCTACTTCGTAGGGTTGCTGTGAGGAGTGAGAAAAATACATGAAAGTCACAATACTACCTGTCACCTATTAAGGACAATCTGAATGATGTTCACGGTGTTGATGCTTTGGAAATCAACTTTTCATATGAGCATAACGTAGTGCATTCATTGATGGTACGACAGGGATTAGAGTTATTGCTGGTGATGAAAAAAAAGTCCTGACATCATTATATTCTGTTCATTCACTTTCTCTCCTTCCTCATGTCCACATTTTTTCAGTCCTGTCTCTCTCTTAGTTCACTGCAAAAGAAAATCATTCCTTTTTGCCTGACTTGCTGAATATATATTATTCATCAAGCATTTATCAAACACTTACTATATACAGGCATTGCTAGAATTATGAAGAGGTTGAAGGCACTTTTTTTTCCCTGAAAGATACTCATCAAAACAAAGTAGCTCCCAAAAAAGAATAAATAAGAAATGTTCTGATACATGTATGAAGAAACTAATTTCACCTGGGCATACTTGGATGCTAAGAACAGACTTGCCACAAATGTTGAAATAATAATTGTTTTTTTAATCATTGCGTTTTAATGGTACAATATTACATCAAGCTTTCTTATATCTCACATTTCACCTTTTCACCTGTCTTCTAGTAAAATGTAGGGCTGGAATCTCAAGTGTCCTCACTCTTCCTGTCATCCTCCCCTATCACTAAAAAAAACCCTATTTTATGCTTAAATGTTTCTGATGATGTTTTTCAGTATCTCATTCTATTAGGCTAACCGTTCTCATGCTCATTTAAAGCAATACTCATGACAGAGAACTGAAAAATAGCACAAACCCTACTTCTTATGAACCTTAAGGAAGGAGGCAGCAATCTCTCTCAAAGTCCTTTCGTGTAATTTATGAGGTTAAGAATTATAGTAAAGAGGGCACGTGGGTGGCTCAGACAGTTCAACGTCTGACTCTTGATTTCAGCTTAGGGCATGATCCCAGGGTAATGGGATTGAACCCCCATGCTGGGCTCTGTGCTGGGCATGGAGCCTGCTTGAGATTCGCTCTTACTCTCTCTCTGTCTTCTCTCTCCTCTCTCCTCTCTCCTCTCTCCTCTCTCCTCTCTCTTCTCTCCTCTCTCCTCTCTCCTCTCTCCTCTCTCCTCTCTCCTCTCTCTTCTCTCCTCTCTCCTCTCTCTTCTCTCCTCTCTCCTCTCTCTTCTCTCCTCTCTCCTCTCTCTTCTCTCCTCTCTCTTCTCTCCTCTCTCCTCTCTCTTCTCTCCTCTCTCTTCTCTCCTCTCTCCTCTCTCCTCTCTTCTCTCTCATCTCTTCTCTCTCATCTCTTCTCTCTCCCCTCTTCTCTCTCCCCTCTCTGCCTGTCTTCCCCCACTCCACTCTCTCACTCTCTAAAATTAAAAAAAAATAATAAGAGATTTTTACAGGTTTTTTTCTTTAGTGGTGCAAGTTTACATGAAAGCACTTGGAAATTCTTATTCTTAGTGAAATAGAACATAGTTGAACTACCTCTACTATTTGACAGGCAATAAGATGCTTCTCATGCCAATAGTTGTTGTTTTCAGCACCCCCAGTATGCTTCCCTGTGTGTGCATTTTACCTATGTTATCTTCAGCAAGCATTTTATATATTTTAAAAGGAACCAGAATTAACTTTCTTTTTTACCATATGAAGTAATGTATGCTCGCTGTCCAAAGTAGACTGCAGAAGAAGACAGTGAAAATAAGAGTTGTCTGAAAGTTTACGATTCAGGAATAACCAGTGTTAACTGTTTGCTTTATACAGTTCTGTTGACAACTGTATAATGATAACGAATGTTTATTGAGCATTTTATATGCACCAAGCAATTTGAATGACTTTCTATGTTAAATATTACCAGTTATGGCTCACAACAATCTTAGGATCTAAGTACTGTGATTATATCATATTTTAAATGAGGAAATGGGTGCAATAACAAAGTGCAGTACCTCATTCACGATCGCTGTTATAGTAAGGAATGGACCCAGGATTCTAACCAGGCAGTCAGGCTCAGAGCCCAGGTTTTTAACCACTAAGAAGTAATGCCTTTTTAGTATTATCACATGCACACAATTTTGTTAAGCTGCTTTAACTCACTTAATATAGCACATGTTTCTTCCAATGTTTTTTTTTTTTAACGTTTATTTTTTGAGACAGAGACAGAGCATGAACGGGGGAGGGTCAGAGAGAGAGGGAGACACAGAATCTGAAACAGGCTCCAGTCTCTGAGCTGTCAGCACAGAGCCCGATGCAGGGCTCGAAGTCACGGTCCCCGAGATCATGACCTGAGCCGAAATCGGATGCTCAACCGACTGAGCCACCCAGGCGCCCCTCCAATGTTTTTAATACTCTATAAGAGTATGATTTTTGTTGGCTGACTATAAATCTATCCATTCCATGTACTAGAATTGTTTTAAGTCCTATTTGATGGAGATTTAGTTTGCTTCCTGTTTTTCACTATGGAAATAATCTAGCATATTTTGCAAAAATTCTGACCAGGTGTACCACTTTTTGGTGAGTTGAATATTTATTTAAATAAGCAGGTATTGGACCCCAGCGGTGTACATAGCAATATGAAACATGCAATAAGTATTTTCTGTGCAACTGCTTGTTCCACGAACGATGCTAGGAGGCAAAAGGGAATAGAAAATTATAATGCTAGAGTTTCTGTTCCTAAATATGTTATAATCTAATGGAAGGAGATCCCTGTAAAGCAGTGTGTTTAAAATAATTTTTAATGTTTATTTATTATTGAGAGAGGGAGAGAGAATGGGAGACACAGAATCCAAAGCAGGCTCCAGGCTGTGAGCTGTCAGCACAGAGCTCGACAAGGGGCTCAAACTCATGGACCATGATATCATGGGGCTCAAAGTCATGGACCATGAGATCATGACCTGAGCCGAAGTTATACGCTTAACCGACTGAGCCACCCAGGTGCCCCTAAAGCAGTGTCTTTAAGCCAAATCCAGATAGGTGTATTGAGGAATGAATGGCAGGTAATAAAATTCTGGCAATGGATGAAAAAGTCCTATCAAGGGTTATGGTTATAATAACAAGTGTAGGTGGTAAGAGGAGATGAGTGTTTTAAGAAGATAAATATGATAGCATTATAGACATGGGAGTATTTGCGAAGACCGGAGCTATACCTACTTAACTGGGTTGATTTAATCCTTTCTCAGGATCTTATGATGTTAAATAGCATGTCTTACACTGTCCTTATATCGGTAGTGTAATACATGGGCATGCCATTAACCAATGGTGATTATAAGTAGAAGAAGCAGTTCTGTTGGCTAACAGCACTGGTTATAAATTAATGGGTTTGCTAAATAGTTTTTCCCAGGCCATAGAAGTATTGGGGTTTTGAATGTAGTAAGAAATTTCCACATGCTCTTAGGGCCAAGTGGTAAGCAGACCATTCTTTAAGACTGGATCTTCTGCGGTATTTCTGTAGTCTTTTTATTTTACTCTAAGCCCTTGGTGTTGCCTTCAGGGGTTACTGACTAGCATTTAATTGAAGGCCGGCTGAGTTAGATATATACCTCCTATAGTTGATGGGTTTTGTTGCCAGAAATATCCTTTTGCTTATCAGTGGGGAAGGTTTTTGCTTCTACTGCTGGATTTAAAGGTGTCCCTCAAGATTCCATTACTCAGTTCATTGAGAAAAGCTTAAAGCTAAGGGAAGGTCGATCGGAGCTCCGTTTGATGAAGGAGGCTGAGTGAAATAACAGCTCCCAAGTTGGCTCAAGTTCTTCCAGATGTTCACGTTTATATGAAAACTTAATACTTGGAAAGATTCCATGTGGTGAGACTTCTGTGCAAAATTTCCTTATACACAATTACAACCCTAAAATGATTGTTTTTGGTCATTAGATGTGAAAGCTATCACTGATCATCCACAATAAACAACCAGAATGATTTTTTATCCTCCTTGACTTCTAAAGGCAAATACTCCTGTGATAGTCAGTGTATCGTTACCTGATTTTTTCTTTAAACTTGCTGTAAGTCCATGGAAAGACATGGAGTCAAAGGAAACAAACAATATTAAGAAATAAATTGGCCCTGAAGAATTGTGCTTAAAATCTTAACGTAAACATAGATGCATATACTCTCCACTGCGATGCGATTACCGGGACTATAAAGAAGCTGGCTGAAGTGGTGGGGAAGGACTTGACTTTCCATGAAGTGAACAACTAAAACTAAACTTCTTCCCTGGGAGATAAGCTGAAATCATAGCACAGTTTGCATAAAAGTATACCTTTCCAAGGTTACTGCAGAACAATTAGGGCTGGGATCCTGGCAGAGAAAGCTCTGTAACCTCTTATTTGAAAGTGACTTCCTTGAGCTATAATGCCTCCCGGCCTGCACTTTCAGGCACTGTGTTGGGTAATGTGTTTACAGGCTGGTCTCATTTTTCTTTGTGTAATAGGAGATGGGAGTAGCTTACTGCTACTTGGAGGTGACTTCAGGAAACAAGATTTTCAGGATGGTAGTTTTAAAAATGTGATTACTGGGAATAATAACTCCAGAGACAAAGATTTAATGGGATTACTCCCGATTTATTCAGCACATGACCAGGTTATTGAAGTTCTAGTTTTAGACCCGTGCATTCAGAGTCCACACTGTTCCCTGATGTATTGGACGTTTAGGTTCTTACTACCATATATAGGCATTAAGGTTGCCTCTAACTCTCAACAGCCGTCTTGCCTCTCAGAACACTTATTGCAGCCGGATCTTTGACAGCTGTATTCCTTGCTTACTTACCACTACTATCTCTTTAAAATTAGGCTATGGAAAAACTACATTATTAAAAGGAAGCAACCCCATCTCCAACGCCATTATAGTGTTTTTCAGTTCAGCGTTTTATTTTGTATGCATCATTTGATTTCATTTCCTCCAAGGCCTTGGGAAATGTGAGTTATTACCATCTTATTGTTGTTGATAAACAACAGATACTATTTATTTAGCACTAGCTCCACATCAGGGGCTGTGCTAATAAACACGTTGCCCTTCGTCCAAACAATACCCCTAGGAAGCTGGAATTAATATTATGCCCATTTTACAGATAATAAAATCGTGGCTTAAATGACAGACCCGGTGTATGCAGTTAGTGCCTAGTAGAATTGGAACTCGAGCACTCCTTGATCTGCTTTGAGTCTCTGTGGGCATGTTGCCGCACTGTTTTTTAGATGGAAGGGCCAGCGATGCTGAAAGTTTAAATAAGTTGCCTTGGGTTATACAGTTAGTTCCTGATGCCTTCCACCTGCAGCCCCGAATATTCTCCATTATAGCATGCTATCCCCAGAGCTCTAGCTTATGTGGTGCTCTGAAAATGAGACAAAGGAGCACTGCCTCCCAGACCATAGGGGAACCAGTTTTTTGAGAAAGCACACTATGTCTGATGCCAAGTTCACAAGGATGGGGGAGTGGATTTGATACAGGATACCGTATTCAGCCCCTACTCATCTTTTCTCAAGCACTATTGTCCACGACGCAATACCCAGAGCTGTCACCAATGGCCCTGGCAGGCCTCATTGAAACTAACAGCTTGGCATTCTAAAATAGTGGTAAGAGAAATATTCAACAGAATTTTCATATAACTATGTGCTCTTCGAAGCCGTAAGGAAGTAAAATTTGTAGTCCACTAATTACATTTCTAATAATGCTCACATTTTCCCTTCACCGCCAACAAAAATGTTTAACGAGATACAATGTGACAGCACTCGTGCTAAAACTCCCCTGAAGGCAAAATGTGTCACTAGTCAAAATGACCCTCATCTTCTCCGGCCCTTGAAGAAGAGTTGAGAATCATTTATGAAGTGGGTTTTAACCACAGGGTGATACATTGTGCTGCTATTATTGAGCTCAGGGATCATTTTTTTGGTGTATTCATTTCAACTTACTATCATATTCTTTTTCAAAATCGATTACTTTTAATTATGTAGCTACCTTGTGCATAAAGCTAACATCCTATAACTTGGATGCTTTCCACTAAAGTACTGACAAAGTAATAGATAGAAGGTGCACCTGACTATAATAAGAAAAACAACTTTTTTAAAAAAAAAAAAGCCTTGAGTGTATAACGAGGACACTGATTACCATGAGAGAGAGAAAGAGAGAATAAGTGTGTGTGTGTGTGTGCGCGCGCGCGCGCGCTTGTGTGTTTAATATGTCCGTGGATGGGGATGTTGTGGTTTGAGAGGCTCAGGAATTTTTAGCTAGGAACGTGTCTCATCAAAGTTGAAAATGTTCATGGTAGCACACGGCTGATTGATTTCACAGAGGATGGACTAGAGAGTGGTTCTCAAACTTGGTTAGAGAGCAGAATCACCTGGGGAACTACTTAAGCATGCAGAGGCCCCAGTCTTATCCTTACTTTAAGGAACTTGGGCTTTGTTTTGTATGATCTCTTCGCTTGATTCTGATGCACAACTCTTGTGAGACCAGCCGGTCTGTGGGCAGATCCCCATTCTTGGCTGCATCATAAAATCACTGGAGTCTCACACCAGAGATTCTGAACAAGATGAAGTGCAGCTTGGACCTTGGGAGGGTGGAAAAGTGCCCAGGTGGTTCTCATATCAGCAAAGTTTTTAGAAACACTCTTCTAGGGCTTTGCTACCCAGTGTGTGCATAATTAAAAACCCAGCAGCAGGAATACCATCGGGAAGCATGTCGGAAATGCAGAATCTCAAAGCTCACCTAAAATTACTGATTCCGTAGCCACCATTTACCAAGGCGCCCAGGTGAGTGTTGATGCACATTACCTTTTGAGACCTACCAGGCGAGAGAGTCGGGAAGAGCAAAACACTTTCAGTGCTCCCATCCAAGGCATTCCTATCCTTGTATTCGTGAAGGTTCTTTGTAGGGGTGCGTGCAAGGTGATTTTCATTAATTCAAAAGAATATGTGTTTCCCAGACACAAATGTTGTCTTCCGGAAAAAAAAAATAAAATCACAGGAAAGCGATCCTTAACCACAGTGTCCTTGAAGGTACCTCGGGCACCCTGCATTGTTGTGCATTTGTGACCAAGTTAATCATACTGTGCCACCTATTCATACTGTGTTACCTTTAGTTTTCTCTGTTAGATCTTGATCTGCTCTTTGTCTCCTCCTTGACCAAGAGCTAGTTTCTTTAGAGAAACTCCTGTATAGGGTTCCTTTGCTTTTCTCTTCAAGCCACTGACTTCCATAATTACTTTTTTTCTTAATTTCTCTAACTTTTGTCCTACAAAATATTTTCTCATTTTTCCTGTTCTCCCTGAACTCAGACGTGGAACTGACTTGTTCAGTAAAGTTTCTGTCTGATCAGAAGGGTATTAACGTACTGCCTTTCTAGTATAATCGTTTTCACATTTAGATAGAAGTTGAAGTGTCTAATGGGGTACTGCCGAAGAAACACCCTCAACTAATCTTTCCAAGCAGGACGACAGTGAGTGATGATTGCAGTGAATTAAGTCAGGCAACCTCCATTTCCATTCACTTAGCACCATTGCTAATTATATACTCATTCTACAAGGTTTCTTTAGTTCTTCTATAACTTGGATGCAGTATTCTTTTGGAGGCATGGGGTTACGGTACGATTAATGACCTTTTCCCCACCAACACCTCATGTTCTCTCCAAGTGAAATTTCCACATCTGGAAATTGAGAGTAGAAAAAGGAACAAGGAAAAAAACAATCACTCACATTTTAACATGTTCCCATCATAGCACGTGGTTGTCATGGCAGAATATTTTATGGTAAAGAAAACAGTAGCATTTAATTTTTTTGGAAGCCAGGTCAATTTAAAGCCTGGGTTTATTTAAAAATGAAGTACAGGGGCACCTGGGTGGCTCAGTTGGTTGAGCGTCTGACTTTGGCTCATGTCATGATCTCGCAGCTTGTGAGTTCGAGCCTCGCGTCGGGCTCTGTGCTGACAGCTCAGAGCCTGGAGCCGGCTTTGGATTCTGTGTCTCCCTCTCTCTCTGCCCCTAACCCACTCACATTCTGTCTTCGTCTCTCTCAAAAATAAATAAACATTAAAAATTTTTTTAAATAAAAATGAAGAAGTACAGGGGCGTCTAGGCGACTCAGTCGGTTGAGCGTCCGACATTGGCTCAGGTCATGATCTCCGGCTCATGAGCTTGAGCCCTGCGTCAGGCTCTGTGCTGACAGCTCAGAGCCTGAAGCCTGTTTCGGATTCTGTGTCCCCCTGTCTCTCTGCCCCTCCCCTGCGCTTGCTCGCTCTCTCTCTCTCTCTCTCTCTCTCTCTCTCTCAAAAATAAACAAACATAAAAAAATAAAGGAAATACAGAACTTTGCCATTTAAAATATAAATAGCAGTGACGATGACACTTGATGTTGTATGCTTTTGTTCACTTTAAATGAACACTTGTCGCCTGCCAGGCCTTGAGTCAGGCCCTGAATCTACTACGTGAAATAGAAGCAGCCCTATTTTTCCAGGTTTCATTACATGGACCTCAAGCATTTTGACAAGTTACTCTTTAAATTAGAAAACCGAGAGAAACGCAGCTTTTCCTGGGGTATATTGTTAATGAAGCACTTGAAAAAATTAGTTTATGTGCTTTGATCAGATGGGGATTGACATACTTAAGAGTTTTATTTTTAATCTGAAAATCCACTTCAGTCTTATGCTCTGGGTAAACAGTCATTACTCAAGGCTGGCACAATTCTGTACTTGCGAGAAGTGGGATTCAAGGTTTCACTTCCAGTACAATCTCAAGTAAGTTCCTCATATTATTCCTTTTATTTAAAAATCAGGGTTTACACGCATGGATTTTTGCTTCAATCTTCAGTAATCTCCATTTGCTTTGGGTATTAACTTGTGCACTGTGGCTTGTGTGCAGTGTGAGTCTGTTTCAGATTGTAGAATTGATTTTTAAAAGTAGGTCTGGAAGAAGGTATCTGGATATCAAGTGCTTGTATTTTGATACTTTCAGAGGAAGTTCAAATGCATTTTGAGCACCACTGGACATGATTGGAGTTGTTTTCTACCCTCCTAGCAGCATCTCACAGGTGCACAACTTTACCGGTCCAGGCTCTTCTGTGTGCGTCCTGCTTTCTGCTGCTCTTTCATAACATGTTTGCATAAACGAGTGCACTGTCGAGTTCACATGAAGGCTAGACAAAAATACAGGTGTCCTCATAATAATCAGCTCCTTTAATTCTGATCTCTGGTTTCTGCTGCACTCTCCAAGAAAGCCTATATAAAGCAGCCGGCACACTTATTACTACAGAAACTGAGGTTACTGATTAGAAGGGAACGTAATCAGGTAGATTGAGCCTGTGAGGGAAGAAACCATTGCTGTGAGAGGGGAGTGTTTGCAAAACGTTCCCTGTGAATCTGCAAAGATCACCTCACTTTGCATGGCAAGCGGAGTGGAAGAAACAGGTGCAAAAAGATAATGTGTTTGTCTGCTTTGGTGAAGCTGGTCAGAGATTAGGTACCTGCTTTATCTGTGCCGGGCTATGACTCTACCTCCAGGTTTATCAGACCCCATAGAATGTGTAGGAGAAAAGTACCAACAGGGAAATCAGCAAAAAGCTTTCCTATGAAGGTGTAGCAAGCCACCGCAGAATTTGAAATGTCTGAGGTCTCATCTGGTGAGTAAAAGCTGCAGATAAATGCTACAGCCATTCAGAAGAATGATAAATGCCACAAGCCTTCGGGAGCAGGCTTCCCCAGAGGTGACTCCTTGGTCAGTTTGCAGCCTCTAGGGTAAATTTGGATCTCTCTCCTTCCATATGGCTTCCTCTAAAAGTTAAATTGGGACTTTTGCTGTGAGAAAAGGAGGGAAGAGGTTGGACATCAACGACCTATAGGATAATGCGAAGCACTGAAATAACAGGGAGCCCAGGTTCTACTTTTTGGGTTATGACTTTTATGAACTTGCCCTTCAGGAATCTAAAATTAGTTCTGATATGAAGTGACAAGAAAAAAAAATTCACGACCCAGACCTGAGTCGAGAAACAGTAATATTTCTACTTCAAATGCAGTTGCTAAGGACCTAGACTAAATCCATGGACATATTAGAAAACTTACGTGATGTGTTTATATAAATTCTTGAAAGTGTATAAAGTTTCAAGAAATTTCTTTTTGTCAAAGAAAAGGAAAATAATAAGGATTGTTGTGGAGAGTAATTTAGACGTGATCAGATATTCACAGCTTATTAGGAAGCAAAGTGGGCTCCCGTTTGTAAACAATGATTCTAGGCCGCCTAATTGCCTGAAATATTTAAGAATGATTTTAAAGGCTATATATTTACTGCTACATCCTACTTCTTAAGTAAACTATAAAAGAGTTAGGATTAATCGTATCTGTGATGTTTTTAACTCTTTTAAGGTATCCTAAAATTTTAAATAAGGAAAGATTTCAGTAGAGATAAACCATATATTAAATGTACTTTAATCCTAAATTTGGGCCATTTTCTTAAAATTCATATCTCCTCTGACAGGTTTTTCTCTCCTTAGGAAGGAGAATGTCTAGTTTTGGGGGCAGGGCAGAGCTAAAAAAAAAAACAGGATTAAGAAGCCTTTTAAAAATTATGAATATATATTAAGAAAAAAACCCAAAGTTAAAAGTATATTTTGATCCCCATCTATGCCATAACTTGATTGGTAAGAAAAGCTACCCACTTTTGCAAGACTTGTCTCTCATTTGCTCTGAACTAAGTGGTTGCCATTTCTCACTTAAAAATTGCCTTTTACTCCTCTTTTTGTAAAAGATTTTTTTCTATTATTTTTCTATTTGTGTTTTGTTCATCAGGCAGATTGTCCTGGAAGTACAGAGGCCAGTTAATGGTTTATGAATTCAAGCTGAGCCGAATATAGCTAAGCTCTGTCTTGCTTGACATTTCATCAAAAGCTGTGTTGATTTGCAATGTTTACCGACCTATTTATTGAACCCTCACAGCTTGAACTATGCCACCAAGCTTGCTGACATTGCTGAGATTATCTTTAAGTGCATGTACAAACTACAGAGGAAATAGAGAAACAGAAAAATAAGTTAAAAACAATCCTTGACCTATTTAATAAATTATGCTTACATAGTCCTTGGTTTATTTATCTGTTTCTTTCAGAACGCCATGACATAATTTTTCTCCTTTGATATTCAGAAAAATTCTGGAAGAAGGTAGACTAGAGCAGTGATTCCCCCTGCCTGGGGAGGGCATCAGAATCCCCTGGAGAGTCTGTTAAAATACAGCTTGCTGGGCCCCACTGGCAGAGTTTCTGGTTCGGTATTTCTGAGATGTGGCCCAAGAATTTGCATTTGAAAAAGTCTCTGGGAGATGCTGATGCTGCTGGTGTGGGGACCATCCTTTGAGAAGCACTGGCAAGATGAGAAGATTCTCATTTAGGAATCAGGATCACCAGGATTCAGGTAGATTAAGAATTTGGCTCCTAAGGATTTATCTAGCTGGAGGACATTCTAGGTAGGGGGAATGGACTCATGGGAAATTGGCAGACTGGCGAATTGCCAAGGAAGGCTAGGTTATCTGAGTTTGGTGGGAGATAAAAGCAGAAAGAAAAAGTTCTGCTCTCTGAAAGGTTACATTTTTAATAAAAGGACAAAAGACTTTTGAAATAAATGCATTGCATGAAGTAGGAGTTCAAGAAATAGTGGATTGTGATGTATGTGTCACGTCAATGTTGCATGCTCAATAAACTTCCTGTTGAATGAATAGAGGGAAAACAAGAAGTTGGCTTCTATTCACAATTGGAAACAAAACACCTATTTTCTGTCTCTTAGTCTAGTTACCTATGTTCTCTTTACACACTGTTGAGAGAAGTTTCCCACAGCACATGGAAATAAATACAAATCCTACACAAAACTGAGGCATTTATTAAAGTAATGGTTAACACATTAAAACATGGAATATCTCTTTAGAGAAAATTATTATTCCATAGAAATTAGCAATAAAATTACTAAAGTAAACAGTTGGTCAGCAGTTCTCAAATATGTAACATAAGGAATCCATTTTTAATTACTCTTTTGATTCTTATTCCCTGAGATACCTCCCTAAGTAAGGATTTAGTCTGTGATACTTTTAGCAAAATGAAAATATGATCCATGTTTTATAAGCACTTAGTCTATACTGTCCATCAAGTCTCCCCTTGTGGGTCAGTAAAAATAAGATGTTTTCCAACTCACTTGACTGAAGCCACAAGTGGGAAAGTTAAACCATGGAAAGACAGAGTATTTTACTTAATTATAATGCCTAATACAAAATTTAAATGCATCTTTTGAGATGGGAATGCCTGAATTGAAACATTCACAAAATTGTGATCTTTGCTACTTTTTTAAGTTACATGCTCATTTGTTTTGGTCCATTTCTTCTATAAAATATAAGCTTTGATATGTTGTAATGGGGTACAACACTGAGATTAAATGTATAATATGGATAGTTGACTTTTACTGGAATTTAGATGTTTGTTACTTAGAGTTGAGAGTGAGGGGCCTTTAAGAAAGTAGAGATATTTATTATACACATTCTCTCCATTTTCCTGATAAAATATATCAAGAAAACAAATACTGCCATTTATTCCAGTTTTAGAGTGTGTTCTTTTTGTCTAGTCTTACCTATCACATGCCACCTATAGAGGCTTCAGAAATCATCAGAGCTATGATGGCATTTTCATGCTATTTTAATTCCAATACTATTCCAAATTGATGAAATGAGGGTGATGCTTAAAAGGCAATGTGCCATATTTTTGATGTTCAAATAATATAGCAAGATATTTATTCTGGCCTGGCTCACTTCTCAGTTTATTACTTTTCACTTCCACATTCATGATCAAAGCAACTGAGAATTACTAAAATAGATAATATTTATGATAAATTACGGTTTTATTATGAAAATAAACCCATCTTTAATGGCATTTTAGAAGATAATTTAGGGGGAAAAAAGCCTAACACTCTCCTAGGTCTCTCCTATCCCTTGGCTGTCATCATTGAGTCCTGAGCACTTAATCCCACCTGAAATGTAAGGAGCATTCAAGAAACCAGCTCTGTGAATGAATCCTACAGGCAAACTTGCCCAGGGCAAAAAGAGAGGGTGTTTTTATTTCAGTTTTTAATGCCATTTATTTTGGCAAATGAATAATATCTGTGACATTTTATTCTAGTAGCTATTAGATCATTAACTCAATGTGAGAACAAAAGGCATTTTGGGTTTTTTTGTTTTTATTATTAATACTAGATTTATTTGACAAACTCATTTGAGTTTTTCAGGATACGATCATCTGTTCATCTTTTCAGTTCCCAGATTCCTCCTGGTCAAGCCCAAATCCTAGCTCTTCACATACACACACACATACACACACACACACACACACACACACACACACACACACAGCAGTGCATTTTATTTTAGCAACCACTTGAAATTGAAATGGAAGTTGGGGAAGGGAAAACCTGAAACATCTGGGGAGCCTCTGTGTTTTAGGAAAGGTATTGATAATATGGTGAAGAGAAGGTAAGGGAGAGAAATGAAAGTTCTGGAGGGAGGTCCTCACCTTTTTGTACTTTGTTAGGTAGCTTCAAAGGTGCCAAAAGCAGAAAAAGGGTTCCGCCTCACTTGACTCAAGCCAAGATTGAGCATGGACCTATGCAAAAGTGCCTTTAAACTCAATCCTCTTAAAAATACAGTATGTTGCATGTGTTTTCCTTTTTTGAAAGTTAAGACATCCTGTCTTCCTAATGAATAATGGTAAAGGGGTGCCGACGTGCTCACAAAATTTTCAGGAAATCTAGATGAATCTCTTTCCAATAAAAATTGAATATCACCAGTGTCTACAAAAAGTTCTTTGGAAGAAGAGCAAGTAGGAAAAACTCTTGCCAAGTAATAAAGATAATGAAATGATCTATCCTGGCTAGTTGCATTAGATTATTTGACTTAAAGGTTTTTGATAAAAATAAATTTAGTGTGAATTATGTTAAAAACATCTATTAAGTATGTGCATCACTGTAGAGAGTGTCATTTATGCAATAGATTATATATTTAACCCCTTTTGGAATGGTAATTGTTAATCATTAATTAGACCAAATTAAAAATAAAGTATACTACATGTGAAGTCACTTCAATGAATAAAACAATTTCTGTGTGAACTAACCTGCTGTTCAAATAAACTATAGTTGTGTTTCAGATACTATTTACCAAAATACTGATAGATTCCTGTAAGCACAGTTTTTAAACACTTACCTTGGAGGTTTCCAGGACCCTGAAAAGACGTCTATTGGTTTAAAATCCAACCGCAAAACAATAATAAAAAAAAACTCTACTCGAGGCCATATATAGCCCAAATGAAAATATTCTGTAAAGAGGATTCTGAATTTAAATAGCTTTTGTGGTTCAAATATTTGCAGTTAGCCCATTCTTAAAAGTCTGCAATTTTTTTTTCATTTGAGTATTGAATACAGATGATAAAACTCAACAGATGTTGGCTTAGATTTGAAAGTTTGTGACCCAGTAGGAGGTACTACATGTTGATAGTTGGCAATGTGATACCGAGGTATTAGAATTAATGTTCATGTTATTGAGAACCTAAAAATACATAAAATACTATAAAATGCAATGTACATTTTAGAGACCAAGCAAAATGTTTGCAAATAGTGTCCCTAACATTAAATGAAGAGTTTTGGGGTTTAATTTTCAAATCTTCAATTAAGAGGGTTGGATTAGAGGATTTATAAGGTTCCTTATATAGGTCATAACAATAAGTCCCTTAAGGAGTGCTTCAGTAGAGCTGAGAAAGAAACAAGGTCTTAAATGAGGGAAGAACATGTAGATGGTCCTGGAACTGCCCTTCCTATTTCCTTACCCACCAGCGTTCATTGTGTTTCCTGGCTCACCATCTCCAGCGTTTGTGTTTCTTGCTCGGTTGCTCTGCCCAAGGGCTTACTCCAGCACCACGGCAGCTTGCTCTGCTGGGAACAGGAGTGATCCAGAATTATTGAGGGAGGGTGATGATGTCGCCAGGAGCAAGCTTTAACTACTAGGGGATGGGAATCCTTGGAAAGGCACCCCAGCCTCCTCTTCCTCTGGCAGGACAGTTCTGAAGCATGGTCCACACTGCTTCTCAGGGAACCACCAGAGGGACTGAGCCCCAGTTACCCCCATTACTAATTGCTCATTAATACATCCTTTCTTGCCTCCTCCCTCTTCCTAATCTCACTTTCTTTGCCCTCTCACGTATACTTTCTGAAATCAGAAAGAAAAGCTATCTGCATCGTAAGTCCTTGCCTTAGTGTCTGTTTTGCAAGAATCCAAATGAACACAGGGTGTTAGAGATAGATTATTTCACATGCTTACAAATCAGGGCAAGGGCAGTGGAGATGATAGAAAGGGGGGCATGAGGGAGCTCATGCAGGATGAACTATGCTCTCTTTAGTAACTAAAGCACAGTCATCCATCAATATGGAGCAAGAGGTGGAAAAGAAGGAAACAGTTTGTGAACCTGAAAAACCCTGGGAAGGTTTAGAAAAGCTGCTCTAGGAAACATGCCAGAATGTCACAATACATGAATAAAACACTCAAGGAACAGGAGAGAAAGTACATGTCATCCGTATATTTTGATTTCATTTTATTCTAAGTTACTGCTAAACATGGCAATACCCCCCCCCATACCTTGTCCCTTGCCACTTGTGCTTTTGACACATTCTAGTCCTTTCTCCTTGATGCGTCCATAGCGATCATTTAAAAGTGTAAACCAGGTTGTGTTCATCTCTGGTTAATGATTATTATTATTAGTCAGATTCTGATAGATCTTACTTTTTCCTCCTCTGCCTCTCTGTCCTTGCTGTGCTTCAACAACACTGACCTGTTCTCATTCTCACATGGCAGACTCAATTCTGCTATTGTGTCCGCCAGCAATACTTTGCTCCCTCAACCTCTCTCAGCTTTGATCATCACTGAATATATAGTGAGGTGCATGTTGTCAGGTACACTGTCTTAGCGTAATACATGTTTTCGCTGAATGCGTTCATTAGAAGAGAAGAGTAGGGGTTAGTTGATGGTAGGTAAATAGTAATTTACTGAAGCTCAGTGTCTCCATCCTGTGATGTTTCACTAGCAAAGAGTAGACCTTGAGAGAAAGTAGACAGTAGTTAGAATTCAGTACTCTGGATTGTGTGGAAGCATGTATAGGCATGGTCTGAGATGTTGTTCTTTGGACAGAACACAGAAGTGGTCATTTGCAAGTCTACGTAGGCTGGGCATCACACAGTGGATTGTGTGAAATGGGAGTGAGTGATGCTAATATTAAAGATGACGAGCAGTTCATAGGTGACAGGGTTAGAGTTAGTGTCAAACATAGAAGTTGTAGTTGGTTAGTAGTACTTTTAGTGAGAAGCCCTTTGAAATCGGTAAAGGGGTTTATTGTTGTGGATAAGGAGATTGACATAAATGGGGAGAAAGTTAGTGTTGAAACATGAGGTGACACCAGGACAAATGGCCGGTTTGGCTTGGTTAATAGAACACCTATGATGCAAGAGAGGCTATGCTGGGAATGGTTCAGCAGACCTGATTGCAGGGAGCTTCTGAGGGCAGTGTATCGGGTTATCACATGCCAAAAAAATACTTCATTTTGGAGACTTGAGTTTTCTCATTAATTTTATCACTAATCCGTTCATTTTCAAAATGTATTTCAGGATTTCACGTCAGGTTGACTTTAAAGCTTATACCCAGATGAAGGTTTCTTTTCCAAGCACCAAGTGAGGCAGTTGGTCCTATTCTGTGCTTAAGAGTGAAGCAAGCTTATGCTGGCTCTGCGAGCAGGATTATTAAATAACCAATTACTATTCAGACCGTGTTACATTCCTTAAAATTACTCAAGCAAGAGTCTTGAACTTGTCCAACCCGAACACATCTGATATCCTCAGCCAAGTAGGGGATGTAAATTAGGGAGCTTCTGGCTTTACTACTGTGGAATCTGGCATACTTTTTTCCCTTAGGACTCCATGACTAATGACCTGAATTGTCTAAATTTCCAGAGTAGTCAGGTCTTCACTGGTAAGCTTGTTTCATCATTTCTGCTTCTGTTTGGTCCCATATTATTTGATGGTACGAAGGATATTTTACCTGCAAATTTAAGCAGGTTAAGATAATCCTTTAGTGGATTTTTTTTCTCCATATTCTGTTAAGGTGTGATTCCAGACATCCTAGACATGTTTTTGTGATAAAAGTTTCACTTTCTCAATAACATGAGAAAATTATAGAAGTAGGTAATGGTTTTGTAATCAGGACATGTGGGAGGCGTCCCTACGCCCATGTTTATTGTATGCCTTTAAATCAGTCATTAATCTTCAGGGGGCCTCTGTCTTTGCATTCAAAAAAGGGTAGATCTTAAATGTTCTTACCACACACACACACACACACACACACACACACACACACACACACACACAGAATGGTAACTATGTGAGGTGAAGGATCTATAAACCTCACTGCTTTAATCATTTCACAATACATACATGTATCAAATTATCATGGTGTATACCTCAAACTTATACAATGTTATATGTCAGTGAAACCTCAACAAAATGGGAAAAAATACAAATGAAAACTGACACAATAATGATCTTTTCCTGACTATTGTCACTACTTTCAGGGATCAAATAAGATTAAGTGCAAAAAAAAGCAATAAAGATGAGTTACTTTTAATAACTGTGTCTTTAATAACTACCAAACCTGCCTGGTCCAAGGCCTTTAGTGATCAGCTGCATGATTCTCAAATCTAGCAGAATTTCTTTTAAGTTGAGACCAGTATGAATCCTCTCATTCTGACTGTATGCTCTTTTTTTAATGTTTGTTTATTTATTTTGAGAGACAGGGAGAGCGAGCAGCTGAGGGGCAGAGAGAGAATATCCCAAGCAGGCTGAGCGCTGCCAGCACAGAGCCAGATGTGGGGCTCGATCTCACCAATCGTGAGATCATGACCTGAGCCAAAATCAAGAAGGAGTCATATGCTTAACTGACTGAGCCACCCCGGTGCCCCCTGACGGTTTGCTCTCAAGGGTTTGAGGTGTGTTTTCTTTATATTCTCAGCATAAAAATTCTCTGTCCTGCATAGGCCAGTTTACTCACTTTTATCTTGCTAGTCTCATTCTCCCTTTCTGGAATCTTTTCATTTTGGTTTTAAAGCATTACCGTGTTCAAAAATCCATTCTAGTATTATAGGTACCACAACAATTTCCCAAAGTGCTTCGAATCTCAGTTCATTCTGTGAACTTTTGTTCCACGTTTTTACCCAGTTCTCAGCTTAATTACTTGCTAATTATTTCCGGTGGATTTTCTTTGTTTCTGTAATTTTTTATAAAGTTCTTGAGAGCAGGTGCTATCTTTTAGGTTTTCCATGTTTTTGATTCATTATTTATAAAACATTAAGCCACAGATAATGTTTTCAAGCTTTATATGACTAATACCGTGTTCATAGAAGTGTTTCCTTGAATGACCATATATTTATCATATTTATCCATAGTTTTGGCACAGTCTCCAGAATGAACATCACTCTACTGTAATTCCTTTTGTTTAGCGGATCCCCGCGCTCCACTTTCATTAGAAGGAAAAATTCTTTCCCCTTCTCTGTGATGGACAATTGGGCCATTTCTGGCTTTGATTGTAGCATAATATATTCGAGCTTTGTGTCACTTAACTCGAGAACAATTAAATGCATGTGTAGTGAATGTCTCAGAAGAAAGTGAAGAATGAGCTTTCATCATGTATGGATTTGTTATTGTTGCTAAAAATAATGTGGTTGTTCTGTGGGAGTTTCATTAATTTATCCAACAAATACTTAGTAATAAGCATAAGTGAGAAAAGGCATGTCCTCATCATAGAGTCTTTGGTAATGCTGAGGTTGTGTTTTCCAGCATATTTTCAATGCTCCTGCTAACTGGAAGTGTATATTATCAAATGATCGATTCTCAAATATCCAAATGAGGTCCTCTGCTCTGTAATATGTACAATTTTCCTAAGTGGTTGCTGTGAAGATACAGAGTTTTGAGGAGAACTTTATGACCCGGGCTGACGGGTTTAGCACGATTAACATCGATGTAACTCCCTGGTGTGATCATTCTTCCCTGGAAACTGGAATCTGGGAATATTGAAGTTATTCCCTTGTACAGTACGTTATTTAAGCATTAAACACGGACCCTACTTTTTGAGTGACCTATTGTTAGACACCTATGAAAATACAGTACTATTTATGTTTGCATAAAAATAGCTCCTATACTTTATTTTGAATATGATAAAGTAAACTTGTTAAAATAAATATGAGTTAGCAGCTTCTTCTGTTATTTTTGTTTGTTTGTTTGTTTCAGATTTATGCTCTTCTGGTGTGATCTGGACTCTTCACTTTAACAAGCTTACCATACAGGAGATTTTTATTTTCAAAATAATGAGGACTAGCGGCAACTGTAGATGGAAATATAAAATGTGAACATGCTAAAGGGCTTTCCCTCTTAGCTACACATTTCTTGCAGTAGTATTTAAATTATCTTTTCAGAATTATTTTGGCATCCATTCCCATTACACAATAATATAAGACAGAGAATATTAGAGGAAAATGATTGTATTTTAAATATTTCTAAAATATGTTTCGTTTTGATCCTGTCTCATAGAATTATATTCCATTTATAGCACAACCTATTTCTTGGTCTTTTGAGGTATACATTGAAAGAGTACTATATCACTGTTGGCAAGTTACTCATCTACCTATGAGTACCTACAGTTGTGTCATTTTACAGTAGCTAATATTGTGTGAGAGATCATTTACTCTTCGCAATATATTACATAGACATACTGTTAAAATGCATTATGTATATATGACAACCGATCTTGAGGGGAAAAAAACGTCCATGAATCACTCCTGTAACATTTGGAATTAAATTCATTAACCAAAATAATGCCATGCTTTATCTTTTAAATTTTGCTTCCTTAGCATCTGGTCTGTAGTCTGTCTAATTACATTATAATAGCTCTGTGTTGCAACAGATGCTAGAAGGTTTTTTTTTTTTCCAACAATGATAATTTTGTTTCATATTTTGGAATACCTGCTTTGCAATTGTCTTTCCTATTTACTAAAGCCAGGAGGGGAAGAAGCCTATTTCTTTTGTCATTTGAAAAGTATTACAAGCTCATCTTTGTTCAAACAGCCAGAACTCTATACTTCTCACATTAAAAACTTTTTTTTCCAATTAGTTTTTGAGTACTGCGCTTCTGGTTCTGAAATCAAGAGACATGATTAGCCATCAAATGGCTAACATAAGGAACAGCACATCTCCGTTTTCTATGTATGCAATTAATATTCTTTTAAATGTTGAATAAGTTAATATGATATTAGAGCTATACAATGGGCTAATTCCTTGTAGTGAATATAATAAAGTCTTATGAAGAAGAATCAATTTTTAAGAAAGTAATACACATAATTATAACTCAGGTAGACTTTTATCAAGTTACACTGTAAAGGTCCTTTATATTTTACCCAAATCTTATTTTTGTACTCAAAGGGGATAGGCTGCTACACTTCCCAATTAGGTGGCACATTTGTTATTATTACCGAAAAAGCCTGTTTTCTTCTTCAAGCAATTATCTATTGATGTCTTTAACGTTAATAAGC
This sequence comes from Panthera onca, assembly GCF_046562875.1. NCBI lineage: Eukaryota > Metazoa > Chordata > Mammalia > Carnivora > Felidae > Panthera > Panthera onca. The sequence goes on from NC_138357.1 coordinate 101,214,981, forward strand.
GGCATAACATTATGAAATCTCTTTGAAAATTTCTGAATTTAGAAATAAGTTTTGGATGGGAAAGTTGAAAACAGACTCCTTGTTTTAATTCTTTTGTAGTGAAAAGCATTATATTTTATTATACATGTTCTATGTATCATATCTCTTTGCCAAATGATTGAGATGATTATTTTCTATAGTTGCTTTTTTTTTTTACTAAGATACAGAATTGTGTCTTTGTTGGAATCGTGTCATTAAAACACGTTAAGATAAATGGTGTTTGTAATTTTGTTGATCATCTAATTGGATTACATTGAACAGAACAGTATGTCACCTATAGCTATACCAGACAGTATGCTAGAAATAAAACAGGGGAAAGCTGAAAAGTTAATCATAGACTATTGGTTCATATGATATTAGGAAGCAGTTTATTGGGAGACATCCAAATGATAGGCTTATTTTTTTTTTTCCACATAAGTCTTGGGTAGTTTTCTTAATATAATAAAGAAATAGCCATTAGTCAGGAAATGGAGCATTTTGTTTTTCTCACCTTCGCTATCTAATAGTGAAATGTCTTTTTGCGTGTCACTGTTACTGGTGTCAGAGTCTTCTATTTGAAAGGCTGAAGTCACTGACGGTTCCTGTCTTCACGCTGTGCTGTAGAGACTGCTTAGGTCCTGTGAAGAGAGATTTAAGCTGGAACGACAGAAGTGACGTTCAGTATGAGGACATTATCACCAGCGTTATCAGCATCTCCATGGTTGTCTATTGACTTAGGGGAAAGGAGGGAGAAATGTAACAAACACCAATCGCTTAGTCACAGATGTGTTTCAGTTTTAGTTTTCAGGTTTCTGTCTGTGTGAACAGAAGAATATACATGGCACCATGTATGGTACCCCCTGACAAACTGAATTGCAAATACCAAATGTCTTCATGTGTTGTGATGTGATCAGGGTATTGATAGAATCAGCAGCCATGCCTTCCAAACACAATTCAGCCACCTTGCAGCAAACTTTGTGGAGCACTTGGATTGTGCCAGTGGTTCTGTTGTGTACACAAGGATCAGCAAATCAAACACTCTTCCCCCAAGGCTATGCAGTCAAATTGAAGGTTCTTAATCTGGGAACCACAAATCAGGATAGGGTTAAAAAGTGCATCCTTATTTTCACTAACCTGTAACTAAAAATTACCATTTCTTCCCAATGATGAAAACAGGCAACGCAGTGCAGTGTTAGCAACATCTGTGAATTTATCACCAGTATTTTTGTATCCTATCCTAGTGGTAGACAATCGGGAAGATCATTTTTATTAACCACTAGTTTGAATGTATGTTAATTATTGTACCTTGAAATAGAGAATGAATCGCTCATAATACTCCTATATTTAATATTTGCTAACCATATTGTAGGATAATTAATTTCCTTTGTCTTCCTATATAAGTTTCTTTTATTTTATGCATTTAAAAACATTCTGGGAAGTGTTCCATTTGCTTCACCAGTTGCCAAAAGGATCCATAGCACAAAAATAGTTAAGAACACCATGTCTAGAAGAGACCCAGGCGAATACATATAATACCGTGGTGCAGAACAGTAATAGAGGCACGTACCAGATGCTGTGAAATTGGCCGTGACTGTCCCAGCCGGGAGAGCTGGAAAGGCAGTGTTTGATTTGGTCTTGAAGCAAATGTAATCGTTTCACGAGTGGTAACATGTGAGAGAGGGCCTGCGGAAAAGATAAAAGTAGGTGCCTAGTCACCCAGCGAGAGCCTGCAGGGTCAGGGACCAGAGAGTAGCTTAGTGTGACAAGGTACAATCTCTTTCTTTACGATGTTGGGGGCCTCCTGTGCTGTTTACATTCGTCAGTGTGCAGAATTCTATTTGCCAAGTTGTTTTTATTAATCATTAGCAAGGAGAAACTATGCTCTGGCTTTTTCTTTTAACTGACCCTATTTTACAAAGAGTAACATCGTAGACAACAGCAGGAAGCATCAAAGAAGAGATCAAAGCTGTGTCAGCTTTTTAAATCTCTCATTATTTCAATCAACATCTACCTGTAAGAGGGGAAAAAAAAGATGAATCTGTTTCACCTTCCCACTTTATCATCATGTCTTCAGACAATGATCAGTCACTTTTCTGGCCTGTGGGCCATAATTGGCTACCACTAAATCTCAAGAGACTGAACCACATAACTGGAATAATTTTTTAAACACCCACAGAGTTGTTCTTCAGTTACAATAGTCAAAGGCAGCTTTATATGCCATGCTCAGACTTTCTAAATTTGTGCTTTATCTGGCTTTCGGGGAGAAATGTCGATGTGACTGTCTAGATTATAATGAAGGTCACCCATAGAAGCAGCTATGATTTCAAGAAACTAAAGAAACAAAGTAGACTGAAAGACACGTTAATGGACAAAGGTAGTCTATTTAAACTGCTCCTTCCTCTGGACAATTCTGCTTACATTCCTTGTTGAGTGAGAACCTCCATTCTTTTTGTCTTCTCTTTTTTAAAATTTTATTGTGGTAAGAACACTTAATATGGAATCTGTCCTCTTACCAAACTGTTAAGAGTACAATATAGTATTGTTAACTGTAGGTACAGTGTTATACAACAGATCCCCAGAGCTTATGCATCTTGCTTATCTGAAACTTTATGGCCATTGATTAGTAATTCCAAATTTTCCCGTTCCCCCAGCCCCCCATGGCAACCATCATTCCTTTCTTGGAGTCTGTGAATGTGACTATTATAGATACCTCACATAAATGGAATCGTGCAGTATTTGTCTTGCTGTGTCTGGCTTGTTTCACTTAGCATAATATCCTCCAGGTTCATCCGTGTTGTAGCAAATGACAGGATTTCTTTCCTTTTTTTAAGGCAGAGTAATATCCCCTTGCCTGTATATAGTACATGTTCTTTATCCATTCATTCATCAGTGCACATTTAGGTTGTTTTGACACCTTGGATCTTGTAGATAGTGATGCTACAAACATGGGAGTGTAGATACTTCTTTCAAATCCTCATTTCGGTTCTTTTGGATAAATACCCAGAAGTGAGAATGCTGGATCATATAGTATTTTTATTTTTAGTTTTTTCAAGGAACCTCTATACTATTTTCAATCATGGCTGCATCATTTTGCATTCCTACTAACATTGTACAGAGGTCTTAATTTCTCCACGTCGTCACCAATAGTTGTTATCTTTGGGTTTGTTTGTTTTTTTTTTTTTTTAATAATAACCATCCCAATAAGTATGAAGATGTGTCTCATTGTGGTTTTGATTTGCATTCTCCTGATTATTACTGTTGTTGAGCTTGTTTTCATATACCTGTTGGCCACTTGGTTATCTTCCTTGGAGAAATACCTATCTTAAATTCCTTTGCCCATTTTTTATTCAGGTTCTTAGGTTTTTTTGCTATTGAGTTGTAATTGTTCCTTACATATTTTGAAGATTAACCCCTTATAAGATACATGAGTTGCACATATTTTCTCCCATTTTAGAGTTCACTTCTTTAAAAAGAAATTCATTTTTGAGGGAGAAAGATGGAACATGAACAGGTGAGGGGGAGAGAGAGAGGGAGACACAGAATCTGAAGCAGGCTCCAGGCTCTGAGCTATCAGCACAGAGCCCGATGTGGGGCTTGAACTCACGAACCGTGAGATCATGACCTGAGCCAAAGCTGGATGCTTAACCTACTGAGCCACTCAGGCACTCCTAGAGTTTACTTCTTAAACAGCTCTTTCAATAATTCTCTTTAAGACTCTTATTATTGGCTTTAATTTCAATCAGAAATCTGCCGAGACCTGAATGGACACTAGTTAACCAATATAAACTTACATTTGAAACTAAATGGTTATCTGTAATTTTCAACAAATAAGCATGGGAATGTTTTTTAAAGTGGTTGAAGTGGGGAAATTTAATATTCCAGGATGAAATAAAACAAATCAAAATATATAACACATTTAACTGTGGTCCAACAGGCCATAATTAGATTCACTTATATCACTGGGATTACAAATTGGATATATATCTACTTTATTAAATTTTTAACTGGCCAATAAAATTGATAGTATAATCATGAATATAATTTTCATTTGAGACTGTGAGCTTTATAATTGAACAAACTTGGGTTTAAATTACTTCTTAAAGTGTAATCCTGTGTAAAATTTTCAACTGAGTTTACAGTTTTCTCATGTATGAAGTTGAACTGAAAAAAAAAAAATGACACAGGGACTTATTATAGCAAAATGTGTGATTGGTATTTTGTAAGTGCTTCAAAAACAGTCATCCTAATTACTTACTGTTTTTAATGAAAACCTATTCGTTTTATAGTTGTCAAAACAGTATATTCTTGATAATCCATATCCAGCATGATTTTGCTTCTTTCATAAATCGGTCATCTTAGGTTTGTTCCTTTACATTCCTGTAAACATTTTTTTTTTTAAACTCCTTTTCCCCTATCAATAAAAATGTGACTTTATTGGATTTGGAGGTTAGTTTTATTTCAGGAAAAATGTTTTTATATCAAAAAGTATGCTTTGAAACTCACACGTTTCTAATTTAAATTCATTATTAGTTTCTAAAGACCCTGAAATTATGACATGAACACAATAATTATAATTTTTGCTGAATGAATGAATAAATGATTCTTTAGGAACTTGACTCTCCTACACTACAGTTAATGCTTCTTTAACCTGTTACAAATTCTGTTGCTTTGTTCTCGTTTCTGTTATAAATGCAGTTTTGTTATTTTGCGTATGAATCCCCATGCATAAATTCATAGTCGATATGGGGTTTTAAATAATCATTACCATAGATTTTATACTTACTCAAGTGTCAGTTTCCTTGGATGGAGTTTTTGAATTTCTAAATTTAAAAAAAAATGCTGATTTAAATTTAGTGTCTCAACTCCCCTAAAGTATTTTCACATCTGCTGCCTTTCTAATAAACTTTGTTAAATATGTCTTGACAGCAATTGATATTTATTCCTGCCCCCTTGGCATTTATGATGCTTAAACTTCTTTTTGAAAGCTTTCCCTCTGATGCATTTTGAGTTAATTCCTGCTTGTCCTCTGACATCCACCCAACTTACACAAAAGCTTTTAGCCACTTGCTGCCATAAATGGAGAAATGCCATAGCATGACAGGATGGAGGCTGGAAACATGACTGCCCAGAAAACAGTAAATAATCTGCAAATCTGTATTTCTCCTAGAATTTCTTGGCCACGTGTAACTAGACATTTTACATTTCTACTGCCTGTCTGCTCCAACAAAATCTGATAATCAACTAAAATCTCTGTTAGAAGTAAATAGGGAAAAATATCTGATATAAAACTTGATATTGTAGGGGGAGCTAAGAGAAGACACTGTACATAGTCATACTGTTGTGATAGTAATAATGAGAAATAAAATAATATGAAGGAAATGGGTAATGAGGAACACTTTCAAATGTTTCAAGTTTGGCCTTAGAAAATCACCGGCAAGTAATTTAATGAAAAATATTTCAAAGAATAAATATTTTTTTTTTTTTTTTTTTTTTTTAATTTATTTTTGGGACAGAGAGAGACAGAGCATGAACGGGGGAGGGGCAGAGAGAGAGGGAGACACAGAATCGGAAACAGGCTCCAGGCTCCGAGCCATCAGCCCAGAGCCTGACGCGGGGCTCGAACTCACGGACCGCGAGATCGTGACCTGGCTGAAGTCGGACGCTTAACCGACTGCGCCACCCAGGCGCCCCTCAAAGAATAAATATTTAATAAGCCCTTACTATGGTGCAGTTTGCTGAGAAATGTGAATATCTGTAATATTACAAACTTCCTCCTATTAGAATAGACATTTTAAAATGTTGGATTTGGGGGCGCCTGGGTGGCTCGGTCGGTTAAGCGTCCGACTTCGGCTCAGGTCATGATCTCACGGTCCGTGAGTTCGAGCCCCGCGTTGGGCTCTGTGCTGACCGGTCAGAGCCTGGATCCTGTTTCAGATTCTGTGTCTCCCTCTCTCTCTGCCCCTCCCCTGCTCATGCTCTCTCTCTGTCTCAAAAATAAATAAACGTTAAAAAATAAAATAAAATGTTGGATTTGGAGCTACATATGGTTAAGACTTCAATTTTCAGCTACTGTTCATTTTGGTTGAGGGGAGGGGTAAAGAGCTTAATCATTTTAATTAAATTGGTTATTTTATATTTACATTTACGTTTACCTCTGGGGCACCTGGCCGACTCTTGATCGTGGCTTGTGAGTTCAATCCCCGTGTTGAGTGTAGAGCTTCCTTACAAACAAACAAGCAAGCAAAAAACCCAATATTCAGCTCTGACTATTAGAAGGTGATTCACATTTGAGAATGAAAGGTAGATTATGGTCTATAACTTGACACTGTGACCTGTCTTTGAGATAACCACTATTTTAGATTATAACTGATATTTCCCTAAAACTCTGAATTTTTGCCAGTTTGATAAAGTCACTTTTCTTGAATTAAGAATGGTTCAGTGCCTATATGTGAGCATTTTATTCAAATGCAAAAGTACTATGTTATTATCTAAAAATGTAAATAGCCTATATTTCCATGGTAAAGTAAAACCTTATTTAAATGAACTAACTCATTTAGAATTTATACAATATGATCAGATTCTAGGAGGAAGTTTACCTGTGAAAGGAGTCTGTTACCTAAATCAGTAATGTATTCATGAGTCAAGACATTACATAAATTTTTAGTACTATCAGTTCTTCTTTTGCCCAGAAGTATCGATATCCTCTTAAATTAATCTCATTTATATTGTTCCCCTGAGGACCTAATTAATCATCAATTAGGATTACCTAATTTGAATTACCATTCTAAGGAAGAAAATAAAGAAATAATGATTTTCTACTTAAGATTTTCATTGCTTTTATTTAAACTTGCCTAAATTAGTAAAGTTTTACTATGAAATCACTCTGCAATAATCTTCTAGTGATTATACTTTTCTGTGAGTCCGTTATGGAAATACATTGAAACTCTAAAACTAAAACTTAATTTTATGAAGAAATTAAGTTAAAGTCCAGAATTCATGGGAATTCTGGCCACCTTTGATAGTGTGATGCTGGAATATTTATGGGCAGTTAACATTACTGAATTTTTTAATTGTATGTGAAGTTTTAAGAGATATCATTAGTTACTTACCAAGAGCCTCATTCCTGTGTTCTTTCCAAAAGAACTCTAATTTTGTTGAGATATCCATCTATACTATTTGGCAGTAATTTTCAAGGGAGAAAGAAGCCTATCCCCTTACCACAGAAAATAAATCATCCTTCATTTATTCCATTTATGTGTTCCCACACCCTTTGCCATTTATAGGTTTAAGTATGGAATGGGATACAATTTGGGTCACCAAAACATGAGGCAACTTTTTCTTACCAACGAAAAAGATGCACTTAACAAGTATTTCCTTGTGCTTTGATTCAAGATAAACATCTTGATTGTGCCATTTAAGACAACATGGATGGACTTAGAAGGTATTATACTGTGTGAAATAAGTCACACTGAGAAAGACACATATCATATAGCTTTATTCATATGTGGAACCTAAGAAAACAAACAAATGAATGAACCAACAGAAAGCAGAATCGGACATGTAAATCCAGAGAATAAACTGATGGTTCCTGGAAGGGAGGGGCTGGGGGATGGTCAAAGTGGGTGAAGAGGAGAGGGAGATACAGGCTTCTAGTTGTGGAGTGGCAAGGTCACAGGAAGAAAAGGTAGAGCATAAGGAATGTAGCCAATGATATTATAATAGTGGTACGTGGTGACAGATGGTGGCCACACTTGTGAACACAGCATAATGTATAAACTTGTCAAATCATCCTCTTGTACACCTGAAACTAATACAACATTGTGTGTCAACTCTATAAAAATTTTTAAAAAGAGGTATGTATATCTTGATTATATGTGTGTTCTGTATATATAATTTAAAATGTAGAATATCTCGTGCACCTGGGTGGCTCAGTCTGTTAAGCATCCAACTGTGGCTCAGGTCATGATCACGCGGTTTGTAAGTTTGAGTTCTGCATGAGGCTCTGTGCTGACAGCTCGGAGTCTGGACCTGCTTCAGACTCTGTGTCTCCCTCTCTGTCTCTCTCTGCCCCTGCCTTGCTCGCAGTCTGTCTCTCTCTCTCTCTCAAAAATAAACATTACACTTGATCTTAGCCAAAAGGCTGAGAAGCGATAAAAATAAATAAACATTAAAATAAATTAAAATGTAGAATATCTACTGACTTATACGTGATTCAGTAAGTATTTACTGAGCTCTTATTATGCAACTGGACAGAATGGACTCAGGGTCTGAACTACTATACAATGTGTATAGTATTACATTTTAGTTGAACAGGTAAGGCGTTCACAGAAATGAATCATTATTACTATTATTAGTTCTCTCACTTTAGGAAGACTTAATTCTAGCATTCCTTTGTAATGTAATACTTTAAAAAAAAATCCATTTCTAAGCAGTCATTTGATGAGGAAAAATTTAACTGTACAAAAAAAAAGTTAATTAGGACTTTGTCAAATAACATTGTCTGTATTTCCTTCAGGTCTAACATTATACTCAGTGAAGTGTAACACCTGATTTTTTAAAGTAGAATATTAAAAATGTTAGGATTCTAGGGTAATAGCCATTCTTTGGGGGTTTCTTACATAGAAATATTCAATAGTATGCTATTGAAACATACTACATTTTTTGGACATTATATTACAAAGACAATTATTTTGGTGAATAAATTTTAGAACCAAGTCGAGGGCATAATGGAGGGAATATTCTTTTGTTTCAAAGAAAAAACTTTCTAGAAAAAAATGTCTATTGTGGTAAACAACTTGAACTTAATTAAATAGGACTTTTGGAAATAACCTGTGAAGTCCCGTGAATCTAAATTTTTTTTTTTTTTCAACGTTTTTTATTTATTTTTGGGACAGAGAGAGACAGAGCATGAACGGGGGAGGGGCAGAGAGAGAGGGAGACACAGAATCGGAAACAGGCTCCAGGCTCCGAGCCATCGGCCCAGAGCCTGACACGGGGCTCGAACTCACGGACCGCGAGATCGTGACCTGGCTGAAGTCGGAGGCTTAACCGACTGCGCCACCCAGGCGCCCCTGAAGTCCCGTGAATCTAGAGCGCAGTGGTTATATTAATGTTCTAGGAAAGTTTACGAAGTTTGGATTGTATTAAAACTTGAATTTGAATATGTTAGCTCAACTTTAAATAGTTCGGAAGGAATATTGAAAGCCTTTGAAAGTTCAATCATAGTAGCACAGTGAAAGCAATGTGAATGAAAGCATATTGCAAACTTGAACAAAGTGGGGGATACCTGTATAACCAAAAAGAAGCAAATTAAAAAAAAGACAGGAGACAATACCATTCTTTTCATGTTTATCATTTACTTCCTCAATTTATAAAAGGAAATAGACATTTATTAATTAATATATCAGGTGCTGAGCATTCAGAACACACTATCACATAAAATCTCCCCAACAGCCTTTTGAAGTAGTTTTCTCATTTCCGTTTTATTGATAAAAATAGTAGACTTCACAGAAACTAAGTAACTTACAAAAGATTTTACAGTTGCTAAGTGGCAGAATCTAGACTGAAATCCTGATTGACTCCAAAACATTATTTCCTTAGCTTTATCACGACATTAACGATACAGTTGCCCCTTCAATACATTTAGAAGTGTGTTTTTCTTTTAATATGAAACCAAATAAATAAGCACCATAAGCAACCCACAGTCTCTTACAGAGAACCCTCAATGTAACAATTTCTAAAGCATTGAAATTGCTTCTTCAGGAAGCAGTTAGTTCAATCACTAACTGCTCTTCAGGATGTCACATGAGTCACATGGCTCTAGAATATACCATCCGATTCTCCATCCCTACCTGCTGCTTCTTAGTTGGCCACACTGACCATTCTATCCACAGATTATAGTTGTTTTTTAAATAAAGACATTTTCTAGGAGTCGATGACATTTTAGAGAGGTGAAGTTAACTTGTAAGGGTTAGTATAGGTTGATTATTGAGATATTCTATCCAAACATAAATGTATTTTTGTCATGGCAATTAATGCAATTTCATAGTTGAGACCCATATAGTTCACTAACTCCAAATTGTTCAGTTTTGCCTCTTGGTCTTATTTATTTAAAAAAAATTTTTAGCAAAGAAATACATGGTACTTAAATGAAATTTTTAAAGTATGATTTTAAAATGAAGGCAAGACTACACACATCTAACATCTTTCTCCTAAACAATTTTTTTCCTAAGTACAGTTAGCTTTTGAGGTGTTTATTTTTTTAATATGAAAGGTAATTGTCATTTAAATTGTTGCACAATATTCTCTCATATGGTTGTAGTATAGAGCTAATGTTGGATCAATATGCCCTTGTACAATTACAGCAATTTAAAACAGCATCTGTTTGGATTAAGCCAGCATCTATTCAGTGTCCAGGGGTCAGTGTCCACTCCATAATGCTGCCACATATTTTTAAAATTACTGCCTATGTTTAGTATATTGTTTGTCCTTTAATGTGGCACTTTAGGGCTGTTACCAAATTTTGGTTATTTTGTAGAGTGCATTTAACGTTCTTGTGCATAAATCTTTTGGGTTTTCCTCGTTCTCTAGTTGTCACTTATGACCAATCACAAAGTATATAAATTGTACTGATTTTTCTTGGTTGTAAAAAAAAAAAAAAAGTAAAGAATCATTACAATAATGTTTTTGTAACGTGAAATACTGTCGTTTTGAAGATGTAATTTTTAAAAATAGTCTATTTTGCCTTTAATAAGGAAGATGAAGAATTTATACCATTGTATAGCAAATGTCTTAATTTCAGCGTTCAGTGAAAATTATTCTAGGTACATTTTTAAATAGAAATACAGCTAAATTATGTTCATAAAGTTTATGTTAATTTCAAGTTATGTTTTGGCCCAGTATAACTCCTGTAGAGTGATAAATCGTTGGTTTATAGCAGATATTTGATGAAAGTTTGCTCATCTGTCAGGGCATCAGCAGGAAACACACACCATGGTGAGATGGGTAAAGGATGAGAGGTAATAAAGGGGCATATTACAAAGGTGTGTACAAGGTTAAGGGAAACTAATGGGAAGTTGCAAGTGGTGCTAGCAACACTAGGAAGACTTTACCTCCTCACAGGCCTGAAGAGGGAAAAGGCCGCTGTAACTAGAAGCTGGAGATGGAGTAGCGTAGAGGGAGGCCACCCAACTAGAACTCTGGCCTTTGGAAGACACATACAGCCTTTGGCAACCTAAGCCCTGACAGAGAAGGAGCATTAAGAGCATACATCCTTCAGACTCACTTGAAAATTATATATGTATGTATGTGTGTATATTATATACATATATATTACATATATATTTGTGTGTGTGTATGTTATATACATGTGTTATATACATATACATATATATATTGGCCAAGTCTTTGTGATGTTTCCAATATGCAGTGACAGTAGTCCTGTTCACAAAGAATTGGTTTGCACCATTAAGTACTATATACCCAAAAGGTTAGTAACTTGCTCCTAGGCATAACATCAGCACATAGTGTCCACTAGGATTCAAATACAGCTATATCCAACTCCCAAGTCCATATTAACCAAATTTGGTACATTTACACAAAATGGAGAGACAGCAATTTTCATGACACTGGCAGTATTCTCTGATGGAAAGAGTTCCAGTCTTGTGATAAGTCAAACTACCGTTTTCTCTTCTGGTAAATGGGGTTGAAACTTTTTTTTTACTGAATCGGCATCTATATTCTTAAATATCTGTGCCAGGCACAGTTACGTGTTGCAATTAAAGTCTGCTGCGCTATATTATGGGTAAAATCACACTGTATAGCAGGATAAAACAGTAGATCCGTTTCTCTTAGTGAGACTAAGCAATATTGCTCAGAGTACGCTGTCCTGTAGAACTTAATGTAATAAAAATATTTTCTATCTGTAGTAACCATTACAGTAGCCAGTGGTCACATATGACTGTTAATCCCTTGAAATGTGACTAGTGTGGCTGAGACATGGAATTTTAAAATTTATTTTTCATCAATTGAGATTTCAACTGCTTCATGGATATTGTTTTAAACAACAGTAAGAAAATAGTAAAGGTGATAATATAACAATTGTAAATACAAAGACCCAGTGTAAATTTCACTGGCTTACCCCTGTCGTGGTAATAATTTTAGAGTGACATCTGAATGATTAATGCATTTCTATATCTCTTTCAAGGGGTATGGGAGCAGGGGTATGAAAAGATGGTAAACCCAGAGCACAAACTTGTAGATGTTTGGCAGTAAATGAGACTGGACCTATTTGAGATTGTCTTCTTTTCACTATTCAGGATCACAGATTGGTTACACAGAACTTTGTCATCTTTTTTCAGCTTCCATTTAGAACAGTCTAAAATACCTTTGCTAATGGTTAAAGGAAAAATTCTAATGGAATTTTTCAAAGTACAGTGTTCTGTGATATCTCAGAAGTGATAAAGCTATAAAAATTATAGTTCATGCATTTTTTTCACGTATACCTTACCTTCTCAAACAATAAATGAGAGTCTTAAGAGCAACTATGGTTATTTACATTATGGAGGTGGTAGAGAGGGCAGGAAGTTTCCATACAGCAGATACACCACATAGAACTCTTCTGAGACCATGCTAGGTAACTTCTTATCATTTTGAATCCCCTGGTAAAACGTATACTTATTGATTCTCAGGGTGGTGAAAATGCCAGATATTGTGACTTATTTATGGATCTTTCTATGTTTGATAGTCCCAGATGCCTTGGGCTAAGTCAGCTGAGCGGGGTCACCTGTGTGCTTGTGGTTTGAATGGTTACAAGGTTGTTGTAAACTTTCCCTCGTACTTAAGGAAAGATTCTGTAGGTAATAGAACATGGCTTAAAATAGAGTATAATGTTCCTATGAAACATTTTAACTTACAGATTTAAAAAGAACATATAAACATTTAAAAAGAACATATAAAAAGAACACTAAAGAAGCATTATTTTGAAACACAACTGTGGTTTACTGACCTCTATAATATTTCTAAAGCCAGGAAGATTAAAATACATGTTCACGAAGAGCTTCCTTGTTTATCTCTCTCTTTTATGTCTCTCAAAACTTCTGGAAGAAGTCATGTCTGATTTAGCACTCTTACAGGGCAATGTAAGTTTGAGGCTGTTAAAATAACTTCCAGATTTATATTTGATTTCCATTATCTATCCAGTCTTCTCTTTTGGATGCCAGGTCAATGTATGTGATAACGAAATTATGATTGCTCTCTAACAATCTGGCAGCAATTCAAGACAGCTTTGGAAACATTCAGTGTACACGTTGATGCTGTTATTTATATCACATATGTCTAACAGGAAAACAAAATTTCTGAGAATAGGAAGATTTAATTATGACAGGTTGATATTCTGGAGGTAACAAAAATAGCCCCAAAGTTTGCAGATATACAGGTTAATGCACTAAAGGAAAGATAACTTTATTCTTTTTTATTTTTTCAATGTTTATTTTTGAGAGAGACAGAGAGCATGAGCGGGGGAGGGGCGGAGAGAGAGAGAGGGAAACACAGAATCCCAAGCTGGTTCCAGACTCTAAGCTGTCAGCACAGAGCTGGACACAGGGCTTGACTTCCCGGACCGCAAGGTCATGACCTGAGCCAAAGTTGGACGCTTAACCAACTGACCACCTAGGCGCCCCAAGGAAAGATAATTAAGGGGAAAAAAAAGTTTCAGTTCATTGGATTACCACTATTCATTCTTGATATAAATCGAATGTAAGTTGGTGAACCACCTGTAAACACAACTAGAGTGGTGGCTAATAGTGACAGTCTGCCATTTAGTTTGCCTTGAAATTGTTCTGCTTCCCTGATAAAACCATAAAAAGGGATGTAAAGAGATTGTTTTAATATATTGAGTGAATTATTTACATGAAAAACTACGTTCCCATAAAAGGTTGATCTATAACGCTTCACGTTTATGTTGCTCACTATTTCTTTGTACTCACGTGACCACCGTGAGTGTGACTGTTGGCTGATTTGGAAGAAGTAATGAAATTTTAAAAAGCACTTGCATGCGCAAGTATATCCATTACCAACATGTGCATATTTGCAGTTTAACAAGTCATTTACTTTCGTTTAAATATTGAAAAATTTGGTGTGTGTGTGTTGTACAGATTAGGTTTTATATTTTTTTAATTTACATTTGTCTATGTACATATGGAGCAAAATTTTAATTACCTTAACAAAAAGTAAATATATGTATATTTTATACATTGTACTTTCTATTAAATATTTCATTCATTGATCTTTAAAAACTAAATTTAGTTTTGTAATAAAGAGTCATACAAAATTGGAACATAGTGTTTTTATTTAAAATTTTTTATCTATTTAGAAATCCTGGCTACCTCTTTAGCCTCAAATCTATCTTCCTTTCCCCCCAGTATGCTTTTGCCACCAGCCCCATGACATTACTTGCTTTCTCTTAGGTATATTGTTCAATTTCATATAACACATGCACATTTCTCTGCCAGAAATACCCTTTCTCTTTGCTAGTCTCATATAGATTCCCCTTCCTAGATTTCCCTTGTTCTGCCATATTGAGACTGTCGAGTTATGTTGAAAGTACTGGTTTGTCTCTCCCAAAAGACAGTAAGTTCATTGATGACAGAATCTGTGTCTCTGTCAGTATCTCCCAAATCTTATACAGGGCCTGCCACAGAGCCATTACGCAAGTCAGGGTTGGGAATGAGTTAACGAATGAACAGAACGATACCTGCTTTCTACAGGTGATTATATGTAAGCAAAAAAGTTAAATGATCAATCTTGATATGATCAGAAGGTGGTTGTTAAGTTTGCAATTAACTCTGAGCATGAAGATAGTACTGTGTTAGGAATAATGCACTTAACGTGTTTTTGATGTTTCTGTTTCTATGAAAGCAACCCATCATCACGCAATCAGAATCAGCAAACATTTCTTCTAAGGTGTATATAAACTCATGGCAAAATTATGTTGCTTCAATATTTTTTATGTGGTGAACTTTCATAAAAATTCAACATAACATTTGAATTGCATTGATTTATTGATCTTCTTAAAATATTTAGGGCTTCCCTATTAATATATATGTAGTAATCAAACCTCAAGACTATTCATAGTTTATAGCGTCCTAGATATTATATGCCCATTACCATAGTCAAAGAAAGGAAAGGTTTGGTTCTGAATAATTTATTCTTCTTTTGTATCATTTCAATCAAAACATGGAGGAAAACAGTGTTTCCACCCTTTCATAATACTTGAATTTCAGTATTCATTACTTAGATTTTATCCACTGTCTTCCTCAAAGATATAGAGACATTCTCTAATACTAACACGAGCAACAAAATTAGTGACAAAGAAGAATTAGGAAAATCATGAAATGGAACCATATGTGTATACAGATTTAAGAACTTATGATACTCCATTTCATCCATTCAGATATTTATTGGCTACCTTGTACGTAAAAGGTGCTACCTGCTGGAGTACGGTGCTGAGAAAGCTAGCACCACCAATAGCAACATGGGAACTACACCCGTGGTCCTTATTCTCATGGAGCTTGCTGTCACTAGGAGTGACACACTGAGGATTACTTGTGTATTTACAACATAACACGGCTCGGTTCAGAACGAGCACATCACAGAGAGCTCACGCAGAATGTGAAGTCAGCGTGAGCAGCCACAAGGATGGGACTCTGGAGCTGTGATCTAAAAGGTAAATAGCAGTTAACTAAGTAGAGATGAAGGAACCCTGTTCTGGTGGAGTACAAACTTTATGCCAAGCTCCTGTGAAGGGAAGGAACAGAAAGACTAAGGTGACTGAGTCTAAGCACTTAATGGTAGAACAAGAGAGTAGAGAAGTAGGCAGGAATTTTCCCATGCAGGGTCTTTTTTTTAATGTTTATTTTTGAGAGAGAGACAGAGAGAGAGCGCGCGCGAGCAGGGGAGGGGCAGAGAGAGACAAAATCCAAAGCAGGTTGCAACCTCAGAGCTGTCAGCCCAAAGCCCGATGTGGGGCTCAGTCCCACAAACCTTGAGATCGTGACCTGAGCCAAAGTTAGTCGTTTAACCAACTGAGCCACCAAAGCACCCCTTTCCATGCAGGATCTCACACACCATGCTGAGAATCCTAAGAATTTAGATGTGTACCTTAAGGGCATTAGGAAGCTATGGAATTTAAAGCACATCCTGAGTTGATCATATCCATTTATCAAATTGTTACTTGTGAGGGAGATGTTGAGAACGTACTGAAAGGGGCAAGAGCAGGAAAGCTGCTCATGTGTGTTTGGATTACTCCAAGCAGTAGAGGATGGTGGTTTGGATTAAGAGCAACCTGGGACTTGAAGATGCTCTGTATTTCAAAGTGATACAACTGGTATGCAAAAGAGCTGGGACTAAAACCCACATTTGTCAGACTATACATCCTGTGTTTTTAGCCACTCTTCTAGAGCCTGATGAATGAAAATTCTTTAATTTGAATGCATATTTCTAATACCCAAACTGCAATCCATAAAATACAATTCTGACTGATAAAACACCTTTGAAGGAAATAAGCACCCTTCACCCCCAATGATTAGCAAAGTAGAAGGCTTAAAATACAAACGCATGGTTGAGGAAACTATGTATGGATGTATATATGTATGTAAACTTGGGCATTTGAATTGGGTTAGATTAATTTTCTAAGTCTAGAAAAATGGCCAGTTGACGTCATACTTTATTCTGAGACCCTTGGTGGCCGGGGAAAATGGAAAGTAAGATCAGTTCTAAAATTCTTTTGTTCAGAGAGGAGGAATTTCTTCAGGAAAAGGGATTTTTTTCCTAGAATTCTTTCTTGTATCTATAGGTAGAAATGTCTCACTTGTTACTTTATTACATATATGCAAAATAGACACATTTTAAATTATTTTTAAGTGAAATAAATTTCACGATTTTTGGTAGTGTCAATGACACCTAAAGAAAATAAGCACAACTTTTTAAAAGGAGTTTTGGAGACATTAAATGTTAATCATGCCCTATGAAAAATTGTTTTCAGGCATATCAGTGGCTGCTCTATGCCCAGCGACCTTTCGGGATCACCTCATACTACATCCTCCTATACTGTGCGTCACTCACAGAGGTTTAATTGAGCACTTGATCCAACTATTTGAACTCGGAGTTCCAATACTCTTAGAATCCATTCATAAACCAGCTTCCCTGGGATTAAATGGACTTCTGGTTGAGAATTCCTGCTTCCAAATATCTTGATAAAATAACGAAGAGACAGGAAGATACATAAATAAGATTATGTATACTTTGCTGAAATTTTAGGATATCACCATGTTTAAACCGCAAACTCTGAATTTACTTCATGGCTTAACAACAGACCATATATTCAAATAAAATATATATTGTGTCTATATGTCTATGTGTGTATATATACACACATAAATACATGCATGCGTACATATACATTTACATGCAGTCCTTGACTCACAAATACACCTACATGGTGTTGGAGATTTCTCAGTCCTGGACTCAGATTTGGGAAAAAGTATGTTTTCTTTACCCTTCTCTTGTAGGACCAAAGTAACGTGAGAATCACACAACGTAGGCCTTTGCAGTAGGACCTAAGGTCAGCTTCTTACCTTACTATCTATTGACTATATTACTTCATACAAATTACTTAATATGTTTATACCTAAGTTTTCATTTAAATAGGAAAAAATACCTAGCAAAGTGTTCCTGTGAGGATAATGTATGTATGCGTGTAACATTGAGTGAAAGCATTAAGCTGCGTTTGGGGCTTGAAATTCAAACCGATAGACATAGTCTTTTCTCAAGTAGTATGCAAAATAATAACAACAACACAGCTTTGCGTCTAAAAAGTAATCTTACGTATTATGCTATATGTAGTATATGTATAATCTGTATAGCTTGATGTGTATTATGAAACTCCCATAGACTGTGTTTGTAGTTGTGGGTAAATACATGCATGTTATTAGGGGGAAACATACATAGGCTGTGGGTTGATATGAATGTCATGGTAGCTACATTTTCACAGGGCTCATGAGGTCTACTGTAGTTTCAACAAACACATTCCATTTCTTGCAGATCTCATTTTATGTAGTCTGAATAAAAAAATCAAGCTTTATGGTCATCCCTTACTTTGTGGTTAAAGGTTACATCAAGGGCAGATTAAACGGTAACGTGGTACTCACATGGTGGACCATCTTGGAGATATTTATAGTTTGGTACTTAAGTATGTCAGGGAACCTCACAGTTGTTAGGCTGGATATACTGGAGGACTTCTGCTTCTCATTAATTCATGAAAACAAGAGACAGAGTTGCTATGGATTTAATCTTGAATCAACCCTTTGCCTTCCTTGATTTGTCTCCGAAGAGTACTGTCTGTTTTTTTTTTTTTTCATGTCCTTCTGCAAAGGCAAAATGTAAATATTCTCTAAACTCTACTTCTCTATCTTAACGAGAAGAAGAATAATAAACTCATTAATTTAAGTTTTTAAATATGCGTAGGTCAACAAGATTGCTTCTAGGACTTCTCATCAAATACCCCTGTGTACTACAATTTCCTTTTGCTAAAGCTCTTTAATTGTTAATTTTTCGTTCCCGAAGTGTCACATTGTCACTCCTTTATACTGAGGTTTATTATCATTTTTTAAGGATAGAACAATCAGCTAAGATTTGAGTAGCAACACGTATCTTGAGCTTTTTCATGCCAGCAGTGAATTGAGTCTTTCAGCATCACATTTAGATATATGCTTCTGCCTATCTGCATGGGCTGGGCTATTTGCTCATCTCTCTGTTATTTTACTGTCCTGTTTTCGAAGTTCTACAGCACTATTCCCCTCACTTTTTAGTGTCACTTTTGCCCGAGCCATTGAAAATAAATAATACCTTAGTTAAAATAATGAAATACTTCTTGGGAAAGTAAACAATTTTCGGGAGTGTCTTTAATAAAATTTATTTTGTCATGAGATGGTTTAAATACCAGATTTACAACAATCATATGTCATTTGGTGATTAATATTTAATGTTAAATATTAAGTCATAAGCTATTCACATACTAACTTCTCCACATCGTTATGACTTCTCAGCAGCTTCTTAGAGAACCCAATGCTCTCTAATGCAGATAAAACTGTGGCATATTCATTTATTCATTTAACCCTCCCCTCACCCCCTAATGTGGGATCCTGCCATTTGCAAGGTGCTGTGGTAGGCTTGGGACTCATTCAAAAGAATAAAATAGCTTCTTAGCCTTGGCAGTATTCACAGTTGAAAAGGAGATCCCACATAAACTCTAAATTAAAACGTATCAAGTTGAATATTAAAATAGAAGTAACTTTGTCAAGCTATAGGAGACAGAGCTGAGAATGGTTCATTCACTTTGGGGAGGCAAAGATTAGTTTCATACAGGAGGTGACATCTTGAAGATATGTAGAATTTGAAGAGATTGAGAAAAAAATGCCTTCTAAGCAGAGGGACTAGAAAATACAAAGCAAAAAGTCATAAAGATACAGAGAACGCAGTGATAAGCAAGAAGGTAAGTGTAGCTAAAGCATAATTGTAAGAGGCAACTTTTTTGTCGAATTCTTATGTCACCATTTGCTCTATTCTGGATGTTAACCTCTTTGTAATATGCTTAAAATAACCCTTGTCAGATAAGATGTGTTACCTTTATTTTATTATTTTTTTTAATATAATTTATTGTCAAATTGGTTTCCATACAAAACCCGGTGCTCATCCCAACGAGTGTCCTCCTCGGTGCCCATCACCCACTTTACCCTTTTCCCCCATCCCCCATCAACCCCCAGTTTGTTCTCTGTTTTTAAGTCTCTTGTGGTTTGCGTCCCTCCCTCTCTGTTTCTTTTTTTCCCCCTTCCTTTCCCCCATGGTCTTTTGTTAAGTTTCTCAAGATCCATGTATGAGTGAAAACATGTGATATGTGTCCTTCTCTGCCTGAGTTATTTCACTTATCAGAATACCCTCCAGTTCCACCCACATTGCTGCAAATGGCAAGATTTCATTCTTGCTTGTTGCCAAGAAGTAGTCCACTGTATATATAAACCTTTATTTTAGAGAGAGGTTGAGAAATACAAGTAAGGTCAACCAGTTATCACATGGCATGGAACCAGATTGAGACCCCCACGCTATCTGATTTTAAACCCTGTGCATTACAAGCACAGTGTTACACTGAGCAGAGTGAATGAAAGACAGTAAGTAGAAAAGGCACTTCCCAGTATAGAGATGGAAATATATCACACAAAGTAAGTAAGTATTAGTCAAGAATCGCCTGGAGAAAGAGGGGGTTTAACCTCAACCATGACTGTCACCACAAATAGATTTTTTGAGTTCTCACAATGGACTTAACATGGACATTCAGTTCTAGACATTTCCTTGCTTAATGCTACCAATGAATTTTGTAATCTTTCCAAAATGTTGACATTTTTACTAATTTTTAAACTAAGACCAAGATTCAAAGATTAGTTGTTACCTATGTTTAATTTCAAATAATAAGTTGAATTTAGCCAACAGTATGGAGCAGTTACTCAGGAACACTTTGAAGACTTTTTTCCAGCCCCTTATCTCCAGATCCTCTGGAAAAGTAACCTGGGTTTGGTTGTTAATCTTCTGAGGTTTTCTGACTGAGAAGACTTCTTAGAGGAGTGATATTGGACACCTCTCCTGATTTTTGAATTGCCAAACAGCAGTGAGTTTAGAAGCATCTGTGTTTCTTGGCAACAGATATAACATTTGTGGAAGAGTCCAATAATTTAAATCCTTCCACATGTCTCTACTGGAGAACAAAATGATCTATTCATTCAACTTTTGTATTTTTCTTTTATTCTTTGACCCTTTAACTACAAAAAATAGAGAACAGTGTGGTCTACTAAAATAAATTGAACAAAGAAAACTCCCTTCTCCAATATAAAAACATATATATATTTATGTAGCCATATATATTGTATATAAAGGCATTATGTAGAAATACACACAAGTATTCTAAATATTTCAAAACATAGACTTTAAAATCTATTAACCTGGATTTTAATACCTTGGGTCACTCTAAAATATTTTATATTTTACTTTACAAGAATTAATTAGCAGTTTGTATATGAATACTTTGTATTTTGGGGGGGAGGCTTTCACATCCTATACTAAATAGCAAATGCTACACAGCATTTCATAGCATAAAATGTACCCCATTTTGTAACACGCCGATGCCAATTTCTGTCACCTACACTAAGAAAATGGGAACATATGTTAAAAACAGATGTTGTTTTGAAAGCTGTATTACTAAATGTCCTACCTTATCATTGGATTTTGACTTAATACAAAAAATGTTTTGAATTCTTTTAAAAAATACTTAAGATCTCACATTTTCAAAGTTAACGTAACAATTCTGAATTGTATGATCTTCACAGGAAGATGTTTGGTATCCATGCCTTAGAAGTTCATTATTTTTCTCTTTCTGGGTGTTCACAGTGAGGAGAATGATCAGAAAATCTATTGCAAATAGAGAAGGGAACTCAAAAGGTTCGATTATATAATGTTCTGACATATTTTCCTAATGTAAAATGTTGTTTTAATAAATTTCCCCATCTCTTTGTTTACATCCAGGCTGCAGCCCTTATCTACTAAATTCTGGCTTTTGAATGATATCTACTACTTTAGTCAAATCAGAAGACCTAGTGTGTGCATCTGAGGTTTTGTTCTGTACTGGTAATAGAGCTTTTTTTTAACTTTAATTTTTTTCCTGTGTTCACATCATTTCATAAAATCTTTACTGAAGTCTAGGAGTTCTAGTAAATATTGCAGTAGAGTAGCTCTACCTGTTGTTTGCCAGTTTAACAGTTGCAAAACAATGACTGGGTTTTATGGTTGTTGTCTCTATGCAAACTGCATACCTCCACAGAATTTTACCTTGTGATTATTTGTGTAGAGAGTGAGAAGAAATTCTGAGTCTTTGAAAATAAGGGCACCTGACAGCCTCTTTCTAAGGTTACTATATTTTGTCTTTGAGCTTTACCATCTGAATAAAGACACAGGTATGGGAAATATGATTGGATGGTGTCTAGTCAATTTCTCATATCATGGATTTACAGAATGAGATTGTTCTGAATTCTTGGTTAATAGCACACAGACAGAGTTGTTTTAGTATAACCTGTCATTTGAAATAAAAATGCATTTTGTCGCAACCTTAGAAAATGTGAGATGGTGAGTGAGAAGAATGTTCTAGTTCCCATCAGAACCTAGGAGACACCATATTTCATAGAGAACAGCTGCTAAAGCTTCCTTTTTAGAAACAAGTACATGTAGTGTGAGGATTGAATCATAATTAATACTCGTGGCACTTAGGTCTGTGGTAAGAGCAAAATTGTAATTAGAAAATAATTATCATAAAATACTGAATTATACCTTTGTAAGGCCTTTAGAAATTGAATCACTAATTTAGTACATAGTGATTTAGTGTTAATTCCTTTTCATGAGAAAATGGTCAGTTTATGAAGTTGTGATATTTTTTATAGCCCTTATTCTGTTTTTCACCAAACAAGTTCTTTTTTTTTTTTTTTTTTTTTTTTTTTTCAACGTTTTTTATTTTTATTTTTGGGACAGAGAGAGTCAGAGCATGAACATGGGAGGGGCAGAGAGAGAGGGAGACACAGAATCGGAAACAGGCTCCAGGCTCCGAGCCATCAGCCCAGAGCCTGACGCGGGGCTCGAACTCACGGACCGCGAGATCGTGACCTGGCTGAAGTCGGACGCTCAACCGACTGCGCCACCCAGGCGCCCCCAAACAAGTTCTTTGACTGAAATATTCACTTAAACATCAAATAGCACATATATCCTTAAAATGTTTTTAGATTATTATGAAAAGTCTGTCTTAGCTTAATCAAACATAAAATAATAAATCTTTCTTGAAGCATTTAAGCTTCAGTAAAATAGTCTCGTACAAGTGATACAAATTAATTCAGCCCCCTCCTTGTACCCAATTAAAATATGTAACTAAAAGCTCATTTTTTTATGTTAAAGTAAAACATAAAAATTTAGAACTCATAAAGTCTTTTTTTTTTCTTACTCATCCCCATGTCCTCATTTATAGTTCACACAAAACCAAAAGCTTTGTAATCTAGTAAAAAAGTATTTGTTGAAGCATTGCATAATTGTTACATTTTAGATTACCAGGTTGTCCTGGTTTGTCTGGAAGTTCTTGGTTTGAAAATTGAGAGTTCCATGTTGTGGGAACTGCTTGGTCCCAGGCAAACCAGGATGGTCACCTTGAAGTTCTAGTTTACCTTGGCATTCTTGCATCCCTTGAAATGGAATACAAAAGGTTGGATATATGTTTATACCTACATGCATGTTTGCATTCCCCTAAGATAAGGATTTATAATTTTTATCAATGCCAAGGTATCACGGATCTCCAAAGGGGTGCCTGGGTGGCTCAGTCGGTTAAGCGTCCAGCTCTTTTCTTGATTTCAGCTCAGGTCATGATCTCATGGTTGGTGAGGTGGATCCCAGCTTCGGGCTCTGCACTGACAGCGTGGAGGCTGCTTGAGATTCTCTCTCTTCCTCTCTCTGTGTCCTCTCCACTCATGATTGTGCTCTCTTTCTCTCTGTGAAATAAATAAACATTTAAAAAAATGTATTCACATCCCTAAGTCTGTGACTTAAAAAGTCCCCCCAAATCTTAAGAACTGCTAAACCAAACAGGATAAGCACCTTTTGAAAATTTTATGATAAAAGTACAAATTTTAGATAGAATATTTTTTAAATAATACATTTCAATACTAAATAGTAAGAGAAATAGTGATTATACTTTGTAACATTGATTGTTAGTCTTTGCTGTACAATAAGGAACTCTTGGCTTGGCCTAATTCCTGACGTTTGGAGAAACGAACTGAGGTTTGAATCTTGTCTCTAAATTTATTACCAGTTGAGCTTGATCAAGTTTACGTTTTTGTGATTTGCTTTCCTTATGTGTAAAATGGTGGAAATAATGCCTAATTTTTAACATAGTTGTAAAGGTCAGTGAAAGTGTAGCGTAAGCCTCTTAGTTCATTGTGATATATAGTGGGCACTCTGTAAATGGTAACTATTAATGATGGTTATTGTGTGTCTGTTCCATCCTTAATAGTTTTCCAGTTAAACATGTCCCTATTACAATTTTGTCATTCTTACATTGATGTGTGATATTAAACCACTCCCAACCCAAATTGAACAATAGGTATACTGAAACGAAGGATTATCTTTCTTTTTTCTTTTTTTTTTTTTTACTTGGGGTTTGTAGTTAGAAGATTTTGTAATGTCTGTGGCGGTGAATAAAGGGTTATGTATAGTGATATTAAGAAATTCCTGAATTGAACACCCTTTGCTTTAACTTTTTCCAGCCATATGGATTCCTGAATATAAAGTGGCAAACTAATTAGAATATAGGACATTCAAATGTAGTTTACCTCAATAAGTAATGAATTCCAAATAGTAAGTAGAACCCAAGGCTGAAATATCATGGTGTGATAGAAATTACGCTGCCCGATGTTTTTTAAATCTCTACTGTAATAAAGAGCTGTGTAACATTTAAGCTGCCATGTCATCTTGGTCAAATCATTGTTACCTGAGTTGAGAGAAGCTACCATCTCCACATATTCTAGTCCAGACCGGTAAAATGCTCATGGGATCCCCCCGCAGCCAGTCTGGCTATCTAACTGAAACTGACCTTGGTGTCCTGATGACCTTTTGGCTTGTTCATAGCTAGATTCCATCCACTAATAGCCATATTAATGGCACATTTCCAGGTGATTCTGAAGTTATTTAGAGAAGATTCTGACACTCTGCAGTGTCCAAAAAACATTCCAAGTTTCTCAGGAATTACATTTGGACATCTCTAAGTGAATAACAGAGAGATTAGATGAAATCCCCATGTAATAACCTGTGCCCATATTTTTTTAACCAACACACGCCTTTGGGCTTTCTGTTCAGTGTTCCACACAGTTGGTTTTGCTGCATTGAAAAATCACTAAGAACACATTTTAAAATAATCTAGCTGGCTCCATTTTTGTCAGCTAAATTGCACTGAATACAATCTGTGATTGCAACTTTGCCTCTGCTTCAATCTATTAGCTATTTTTGAAAGATGCATAACTTAATTGAAAGATAAGTACAACCTTTTTGCTTAGAATCTTTATGAAAAATGTAAAAGATGCTTTGCCAGTCTGAATAGTTAATTGAGTTTGACTGTACCAGGGTAAGATGCAAAAAGAGTGTGTCTATGGCAACTCTTTATGTCATAAAAAATTTAAACGGCCTTATTTAATGTGACTCCTTTTTAAATTCACTTAGTGGAGTAAGTAAAGCTGGATATATAATTAGAGTCTAAGATTAAAGCATCATAATTGAAGTAAGATAATACGAAGAGGCTCATACAATAATGATTCAGCTCCAAATGAATATATTCTTCCTTAAACTCAACTAAAATCATGTAACTCTTGAATTAATTCACCATGATGTCATAATAATAGTATGTGGGGGGCACCTGGGTGGCTCAGTCGGTTGAGCATCTGACTTCAGCTCAGGTCATGATCTCAGGGTTGTCGAGTTCGAGCCCCACATCTGGCTCCGTGCTGACAGCCTGGAGCCTGCTTCGGATTCTGTGTCTCCCTCTCTCTCTGCCCCGCCCCCTCATGCTCTGTCTCTCATCTCAAAAATAAACACTGAAAAATAATAATAATAATGCCACGTGGATGAGAAGTATAGTATTTTATAAAGGTTAAAGTACCTTATAAAGGTACACACTTAGAGTATACCAGGCTCTTTCCTCTACATTAGTTACCCTGGATGTATGTTTGTCCATTTTGTTGACGGGGAAACCAAAACACACAAAATTTAACTTTTTCAGAATCACCTAATTAGTAAATGATAAAGTCACATTCAAACCCAGATAGTCCACCTTTAAGTCTAGTGTTCTTCTACTTGTGCTCTTTTTTGTGTGTCAGAGAGCACTGAGTTTGTGGGAAGGGTAGAATAGCCACAGATTTTTGCACTAAGTTTCAGAAGAATTCTCTGTTTCCTGCAGACCGGGTTTAGCTATTGGATTTCTCATTGATTTGTCTCTTCTTTCAGGGTGAGAGGCCCTTCCATGATAATAGCTTTCCTTTTACTTTTTTTTCCCCCATGTGTGTTGACCAATTTAGAATCAAATAGTTCTGGGTTTTTCTCCCAAGCTTGACAAAAGATGCTGGGACAATTCTCTATTCAGAAAGTAAAGAAAATAATAAGGATATAGATATAAATAAATATAAATAATATGTATTATATATTTAATATAAATAAATAAGGGTATAGATATAGTGAAACTGATCTAAAAGCCAGGAAGTGGGAACTGGATTTTCCAATTATACAAAAATAAAATATTTTCCTTTTAACTTTTTTCCTTAATGTTCTGTTTTCTTCAGGTAAAGTCAAGTAAATAAACATACTCTTTAAATAAGGAAGTGTTGTAGTAACCCAATCATTATCAATAATTTTTATTTTTTAAATTTTTGTTCTTTTTTTTCCAGTTTTTATTTAAATTCCAGTTAGCATACAGTGTAATCTTAGTTTCGAGTGCAGAATTTACTGATTCATCACTTACATATAACACCTGGTGCTCATCACAAGTGCCCTCCTTAATCCCCGTCACCCATTTAGCCCATCCCCACCCACCTCCCCTCCAGCAACCCTCAGTTTGTTGTCTGTACTTGAGAGTCTTTTTTCCGGTTTGCCTCTCTTTTTCCCCTCTATATCCGTGTGTTTTGTTTCTTAAATTCCACATATTAGCGAAATCATATGGTATTTGTCTTTCTCTGACTTCTTTTGCTGAGCATAATACTCTCCAGGTAATTTTTATTTTAGTATTTATCTTCCACTCAGCATCAACCTAGGAATTGTGTCTATAGTTTCTGTTTGGAGAAAACTCTTCTGTTCATGCAGCAGGAACTGCCAGTCACAGGGTTAGGGTTGTCAGGGTAGAACTCTCCCCCGGCTTTATTTTATTGCACTCCTATATACTCCAGGAGTATGTTATATAGGTGTGTGTATACAAACATACACACTGGAGTCATAGGTACATGTAACTACATATTAAAATAGGCTTAAATGTGTCTCTTTACACTGTGGATAAATTATCACTTATTCACTGTTTAGATGGGAATTTAACATGATAAAATGGCTTCATTATCCTTTCTAGACAATCTGCTAGCAGTGCTCTTCCAGCAACCTATCCCTCCCCCCACCTTTTTGATATTACACCAAGAATTTCTTTCCCATTCTGTTGATGTAATTATCTTTGCATAATTTTGAGCAAGATTTCCTGGCAGTGTACATCCACAAAATTGTGGATATGGCTTGAGCTCAAATGATGCTTCTATTCAATTTGTTTACCTATCAGCTTGAGCAGAGTTTTTGTGTCATAAGAAAAATAGCAAGAGAGAATATTATAGGAGAAATGAACTTTTATGGATGGATTTATTTTAAGTAAATATTGGCTGCAAAGGATCCAGGCATTTTAGCATTTTCTTGGAATCCCTAACCATATTTCATAGCCCAGAGCAAAACTTCTCTCAAGTGATGGTGAAAATCTAATTCTATTAAATCCTGGTTATTCCATGGGCTACCTTGGATTAACTGCCTCTGAGTTTTCCTGTGTAAGAAATGGACTGTTTGTTTATTGCTCATTTCACCCAAATCAAGGAAAGCTGTTGTTCTTCAATTTAGATTGATGTTGACAAGGTCCTCTTCATAACAGCAGGTGTTAGGCTATAATTGGTCATTATAGAATTATGTTTTGCTTGAAGGAATTCAAGAAACAAGAAAAGCATGTTCTTTTTGTGTATTGACTCTGGTGGAGAAATCAAAAGAATGACATGAGAGATAATATGTAAATTAACAGAATTTGTCATTTTATTGAGCGATCAGTATATTTAAAAGACAGTAAAATCACCATGAACATCCCTGAGAAACCACTTTTTGTGGGCCTAACCTACAAATTATTCCTCTTACCATTGCCCTTTTTTAAATGTAAAAATTCAAAATAGAAGAGCAGTACAGGGAACAAATTACAGCCAGATGACCTCTTTGATGGAGTGGTAAGAAACTGGAAGCTACAGAAATAAATAGGTTAATAGTGGTGAGTTAACTACTCAGTTGCAAATGCCTTGCTTTTCCATACCGGGTATAAAGCAGTTAGCACCAGCATTTTGATTAGTTTACATAAAAATAATACTACTTTGTAAATTCCTATAAAGACAGATGGCCTAGATAGCCTAAACTCTAAGAGGACTGTTCCTGAGTAAAATAAAACGTTACTGGTTTAAAGGAATAAGTATAAGAGTTTGTATTATGGTACATATTTATATAATGTTTATATAAGGAAGTGGAGGTAATTTAAAGCAAGCATCAATTATACACTTATAATCCATTTTAATACTTCTTTTTGAGTATTTTTTAACTTATTTATTTGAGAGAGAGAAAGTGCAAGTTGTGCAGAGGGAGAGAGAGAGAATCCCAAGCAGGCTCAGCATTGTCAGTGACTCAGTGACTGACTGAGCCACCCAGGCGCCCCTAATACTTTTTTTTTTAAGTAAACTCTATGCTCTGTGTGGGGTCGAACATCCCACCCAAGGACAAGAGTCACATGCTCTGCCGACTGAGCCAGCCAGAGGCCCCACTTACAATCAATTTTTAAAGTAAAAACTTCCCTAAAAAATGATGATACTTAGCATGACCTTGCCATCCGGTGGTTTCAAAAATTGTTAAACATGCAGAAAATAATCATTCACCTCCCATACCTAAGTGAACCTTAATTATTTTTCTCTGTTCCTTCCTATGCTTTTTTTTTTTTTTTTTTGCTTGCATCACACAGATTTCCACTCTACACATCTGAGATCCATTAACATTGTTGACCATGAAGATCATGAATTGGCTAATATAAATGCTGCATGAAAACATAAACACTGTTAAGTTGCTACAGCACCCTGGGTGAAGACCATTTTGAATGACACCGTGTTTTTTCCTGAATTTATAAGTGAAATGAAATAGGATTTTATGAGATACCCAGTTCTTGCCTGTATTAAAAAGATTCTGTACATACTCCCATGGCAAAGGGCAGTATCTCCTCAGCTATCGCTGCTCTTGCACAGGTGTTCTCATTCCCGGTTCTTCATGAGAATCCCTTGGAGAACTTATTAAAAAAAAAATACTGCAGCAGTGATTCAATACCTTGGTCTTGCCATCTACTAGGTAGTCTTGACACTCTACAATACAAAAGAATGTATTAGAATGCCCGTGTAAAATGCAGATTCCAGGGTCTCATCCCAAAGGTTTCTCTTTTGGTAAGTCCTTATATCAAAGTCATGTATATTCTAGGGTCTGTCTTTGAGAAACACTACCGTAAGAATTCTTGGGCTCTGGATTCTTTATTACAACCGCAATTGAATGTATCTCTTGAAATGTTCCTTTAACAATACTTGAAGTAATTTCATTCAGTGGCTATTTGCATTGGTGCTACCTGTGTTGTTTTATTCAATGTTTTATCTGCCATCTAAAACTTACAGTAGTTTATGATTCAGTCAGGTTCATGACATGCACCATTAATAATTCACCTCATTAAAGAATTAATATCATATCCCTATTAGTACTGAGGTTACTTCCCAATCACTTCTAAATAAATAAATATTTCCCTAACCATATTCCCAGGAAGTCACCTCTGTGGTAATTGTACTTGGAACCACCTGTTCTTTCTTTGCCCTGATTCTCTGTCACCAGCTTGTCCTCTGTCCTGTGCCATTCTGATGAATATCATAATAGTCATTTGTTTCTGTCATGGCTTTTATCATAATTCAGAGAATCAGTTCTTTGTGTCTCAAGTTACAGAATTTGCATATTGAATACAGAAATTTTCAACAACTTTGTTTCCATGTGTCCTGTTAATAATATTCTGAATTTGCTACTGTACATAATTGTACGTTTATAAGACCAAGTAGGTATGTCTCTTGTCCATGTATCCTCTGCCAAAGTCTATGCAGAGTACTTCATTGCACTTCATGTCTCTGCTTCACACATAGTCTGTCTCTGCTGAAGTGGTTTAAGGATGACAAAGATCCTTATGGGTTTTTGTTGGCCTGTAAATAACTGTCTCAGGACTCTTTGAAAATCATTTCTACACTTGTACAAAAACACTGTACTCTGATTTTCCATGTGTCATGTTAGCAGTCTTCCTTCTGGTTGCATTAGGCAGGATTGGTTGTTCTACATTCTTCTCTCTAGGGTACCCAGGCTTAGTTTACTCCAGTTGGGGTAAAACTAAGCATACCTCCAACACAGTCGTTGGTATTAATTACAGTAGGGCATGGGCCAATCATTCTCTCCAGCTGTTTTAGTGTGCTTCTTATTTTTTGAAGTGTATGTGGAGATCCAGGAGCTGAGGTCTACCCTACATTATTGGTACTGTTAGTGTCCTATACCATTTATTCCAGCTTCCTAAGATTGGCCTCTTTGCCTCTTCCTACCTCCAATACTCTGAAAGGTGTTTTAAGCTGCTTTTTAAAAATTCCTTTAGCTCTACAAGCCCATATAAAGTAAAACTGACTTGCTTCAATTCATGAAATCATGTTAACATTCTCTTAGGTAAAAGTAAGAAGCGCTTCTGCTGGCCCATATAGCATTGTCCCTTTGCGTTTAGTTTTGATGTTAGAGGCAAATCCCTCAAATGTGTTGCCTAATGCAGAGTCCTGATTCAGAGAATTTCAGGGCCAGTAGAAGAGGTTAGTAACATTAACATTGCCTACTAGTATGCAGGCATTGGTGTGTAACATGCTTCAGACTACAAGATAAGGAAGGCTACCTTTTCCACTTGAAACCTCTTCAGCCGTTTATGTAGCCAAAGAAAACAGATAATTAAAACATTGCCAAGAAATAAGGTTACAAACAGTGGGCTTTCAGAATGTATCGTAAGTCTGTTGGCATCGGAATCCCAAGCATATGACTGGCCTCCTTTATGCAGTGAGTACAATTCATGATTTCCTTTGCCAATGGGTACCACATACGTTTCATCTAGCCACCCTCATGTTATTACTGATACAAACGGGTACTTTCTCCTGAAGTGTTTTGTGTGTTTGTGTGTATATCTGTGTGTGTGTGTGTGTGTGTGTGTGTGTGTGTGTGTGTATTGCTGTTAATTATACTTAATGAATCAAATTAATAGTTTCCTAGGTTGGTAAAATAAATGTCTATCTAAACGTAGAAAAACTATACAGGCAAAAATATATATTTTATGAGATAGTTCTGTTGTTTTCATTCTATATAGATATTTGAAAGTTCTGAGTACCGTGAAAGCAAATATTTACGATCATGTTTGAGCATAAGGCATCACTTCTAATCAGATCTAATGTTTTTATAGGATTATGCTTTATCATGATTGGCTGTAATAATTTTTTCAAGTGGTGTATACATAACAATCCTATTTTGATTCAAACCATGGGTGGAGGCAGTCAAGTATAGGTAAATTCCAAATTGCCCTGTGTCTCTTTTGCCAGACCTTCTCTGGCCCTAAGCTTAATCCAGCAAGCAAAATAGCTGTTGCCTCCTCTGCTGCATTTTAGAACCTTCGCCGTTGTCTACAAGCCTATCTTAGTCACCTTGGGCCAGTATAATGAAATACTACACATTGGGTGGCTTAAACAACACACGTTTATTTCTCACCATCACAGAGGCTGGGATGTACAAGATGGAGGTGCTGGCAGATCTGACTCTGGAAAGAACTCTCTTCCTGATTTGCAGACAGCTGCCTCCTTTCTGTGACTTCACAAGGCAGAGAGAAAGCTTAGTTGTCTCTTCCTCTTCTTAGAAGGATACTAATCACATCATTGGGACCCCACCGTCATGACCTCATTTAAACCTAATTACCTTCAAAAGAACCCACCTCATCACATTGAGGGTTAGGGCTTCAACATACAAATTTGGGGTGGGAGTGAGGCACAAGTATTTAGTCCCTAACAAAACCTGTATATTCCAATAAGCTGTGAGCTCCTGGGAAGCAGAAACCTTTACTTATAGACTTGCAATTCCTACTTCTTAGCATAGTGGCTGGCAATTCACTATATTTCAAATAAACGAAGTAAATAATGCTGTTTAGTCCAATTCTTTTTATGTCTATTTACATCTATATGTATTTCAATCATATTTATTGGATGGTGATATAATTTGACAGAGCAGTTTTCAGTCTATAGTTTAACAAACTTTAATTGAAAGAGCCGAATTATATCACTGTGTATACTTAAAGAGTTTCTTAGATAAAACTAAAGGGAGAGAATAGTGAAAAGGAAAGGGTTTCATCGTATGACTTAGTCTTCGTGGGTTTTTTTCCCCCTCTTAGAAAGTTGCAATCATAATTGAAAATGTATTTCTTTTTTACCATTAGAGGGGTGACATTTTTGCTACAGAGTATGTGCCCTTCGATTGTGAGCTTTGAGCAGAAAACAAATGTAATAAATATAGGGGTACCTGGGTGGCTCAGTCAGGCATTGGGCTCTTGATTTTGGCTCAGGTTATGATCTCATGGTTGTGGGATCGAACCCCAGGTTCACCTCTACACTGAGCATGCAGCCTGTTTGGGATTCTCTCCCCTTCCCTGTGTGCCCCTCCCCTGCTCATCTGCGTGTGCATCTGTAGTCTCTCTCTCTTAAAATAAATAAGTACACTTAAAGTCATTATTTAGATAATGTTACATGAATAATGAATGTAGTATTATTACATCAGATAATCACTGTGTTTTGCCAACATTGGTGGGGATTTTTTTCTCAATAAACTCTCACTAAATGTGCCCCATTCAAGACAGGCTCGGTAACAAATATATATAAATAAATTCTACATATTCTGAGGACTTGCTATGAAGAAAGGAGTTGCTTACCTACTCTCGTGCTTCGTCTTGGTGATGTTCTTCAATTAAAATGCACACACAGGAAAAAATAGAAAAATGTAGAATCTGCTTTTCCATATGGGTTTAGAAAGATAGGGGGAATATTGGTATTGCATGAAGTGGAAAGTGTGTGTCTGTGTGTGTGTTCACCATAGCAGGTTATCTAGGATTTTAATTTTCAACTGTGTGCCCAAGCCCGAGCATACAGATTCTGAGTCCATTGATCTGAAGGGAGATATGGCCATGGGTAATATTTGGAAACTCCTCAGGTGATTCTAATGTGTATTAGGGGCAAAGAACTGGCTCCCCAGGTCTAGGGCTCCATTATAACTCTCAGTAGTTTATAAGAGCCATCTTAGTAATGCCTTTGATTATTCCTCTAAGGAAATATGTTCCTCATATCAGCTGGGGAGAAATGCAGTGAATCCCAGATGTCATCCTCCCCTAAAACCCACTCTGCTTGTGTTAGATTCTTCATAAACTGATCCTGGCTCCCATTCTAGGAAGAGTTATAAATATCAATTCTCTTGGTTTTTGCCCCCAGTAGTTAAAATTTTCAGGGATTTAGTAAAATTTTCTGCTTAACTCTTTAGGTTTGTGTCAGGTCCTTTTGAAAATCACCCTAAAATGCACACGAGTTTTATATCCTTAGTGACATTGGGTACTTTGTCATTTTCTATTTTCTCTTATAATTTTTTTAAATGTCAATGATTATTGGAGAATATCATAGACCAAGAGATTTGGCAGAGTATCTGGTAAGCAAAGTAGATTTCGTTTATTTCAGTATTGTTAACTTTATTATAATTTGATTTCTTTTCCAAAAATGAAGTCTTAATAATCTTTAAGGAAATGATTCACTTGAAGGCCAATATAAATTAAATCTTCACCAATGCACATGAACATAAGTGAAGCAGTTTAAATATAGTTATACTATTAAGTAGAAACTTAGATAATCAGGTTAGGAGAACTTGATGTGCAATGTCCCCTTATGTTCATATGTAAACTTTCAGTTTCAAATAACTGTTCTGAAACTAGAGTCTGCATGGCACAGATGGCAGAATGATGCCATGATTTCCAATCTGCTCTTTAGTGAAGATATGTCATATGTTTATTGATGATTGCAAGTATATTGCCATATTAAAACTTTGTATTTTGTACTATAAAGTCTAATGTAAATTGGGTAAAGAAGTTGCTACTTTTGTGAAAACTTCAGAGTAGAGTCCTTGGGTTCTAGTAAGAAACAAAAAATAGTCCATCTATGCAATTACTGTAGACACATGCACAGATGAGAGTTAAATGCACAGACTGATCTCACATAAATATACATATTCCAGAACAGAGGATGGATGAAGAGTAGAGAGATTACTCAATATCAAGTCAATTCCATCCATTGTGCCATTTGAATCCTATTGCCAAAGATGATGATTTATCAGGAAAAAGAGACTTCCAGTACTCGAGTCCCTGCATTTTAATTTGCCCTTATTAAAGGAAGATTTTTTTCATTTCTGGAATACAATCAACATCTTCTAAGAAAAAAAAAAAAGTCTTCAGTCAATAAGAACAACACAGGGGCACCTGGGTGGCTCATTTGGTTAAGTGTCTGACTCTTGATTTCAGGCTCAAGTCATGATCCCATGGTCATGGGATCCAGCCCCACATTGTGCTCTGTGCTGAGAGTGGAACTTCCTTGCAATTCTCTCTCTCTCCCTCTGCCCCTCTCCTCACCCTGTTTTCTCTCTCTGAAAAAAATACTAAAAATGTATAATTTGTTAACATTAATTTATATGGCCAAAAATCAAACCTTTAATATTGTATATTGTCTTCTGTAGTGTTTAGAGAAACACTTAAGTTCAGTGAATAATTTTTGTCATATATCAATATTAACTAAGTTTTACCAAATGAATAGGGAAATTTGTATTAAAGATATCAGGAGAAAAAACATGTTTAAATAAGAGACCTTGGGGACTCTAAAGAGTCGACAGCTCTGAAGCTGTAACGAAAATTCTGCTGGGGATTTGGCTGACCCTCAGCCATGGGCAAATACATAACCTGTTTTAAGAGCTTCCATGAAAGCCTCTGGAAGTAACACAGGAATGGATTTACAGCTCTCATCTAATCATGGAAAGATGCCTGGGGACAAAGGGGCTCCAGCCACCTTTGATTTGTGCTAAGCAGATACAAAACTTCATGGCGAATGGGACAGTGTCTGTTTACGTAGTCCTCTACTGTAGTCACTGAGTCTTGCTACCTCCTCTCTCTCCTAACCGCTGCAAAAACAACACTGAGATTAAAGCGCCTTGGGTGAGTATTAGCGTATCAAGTACCCAATGTATGTTGACCAACCAAATATACTTACAGTCTCCCTCCCATCCTGTATTAATCTAGGTGACTTATGCAGTATAACAGATTGAGGCAACCTTCCCCAAAGCTCATCACTTTGAATGTTAAAAGATTGGTTTTACACCAAGTTAAAATCTGCATTCTATAATCTATGTATAAAAAGCAAAAATACACATTCACTTTCAAGTGTAATGCCTTGCAAGTTTCTACTGAGTGCTTATATATCTTTATAAGTATCCCAAGCAAAATAAGTTTCAACTTAACAGGGTTTTTTTTTCCCTATTTTTATCTTGAATTTAAAAGAGAGTGAACTAACAAGAGCAAATTTGTTTTAAATTTCTGCCTTGATAGCAGATTTCAGTATTTAGAGCTGACGTCATTTTAAATGTGTAACTTATATAATGGAATGAGGCTAGGCCAGACTTTCCAAAAGTGTATTTTAAAGAACACTGATGACATTAGACGCCAAATAAAAAACACATTGTTGGAATATGATGATTTTGTTTCCTTCTTTGGAAGGTCGCAACTCAAACCTTAAAAATTTCTGTAGTGACAACAAATTGGTGGTTGCCAGAGGGGAAGGTGTTGAGGAGACAAAATGGGTAAAGGGGATTAAGAAGTATTAGCTTCTGGTTATAAAACAGTAAGTGTTGGAGATGTAATGTACAGCATGAGGAATATAGTCAGTAATACTGTATTAACTTTATGCTGTATTAACTGTATTAACAGTAATACTGTATTAACTGTATGCTGACAGATGGTAACCAGACTTATTGTGGTGACCATTTTGTAATGTTTGCAAATGTCAGATCCCTTTGTTGTACACCTGAGACTGATATATTGTATGCCATTTATACCTCAGTAAATTAAAAGTTAAAATTTCTGTAGCAAAAAAAATATATATATTTTACTGAGTTTAATTGCAGTTTTCCCTAACCTTAAATCACCAAAATGTGCTGGTTTTTATCAAGTAATACATAGTAACTTTCTAAAGGATTGGAATTTTATGAAACTCACTTTCATAAACACATGACTAAGATATTCTGTGCCTTTATTAACTATATAAGTACTGGGGTTGCCCATTACTTTATCATTTGTTTTGAAAAATAGTATGAAAAGACTAACTGAATACTAATCTTGGCTTGATATTATTAGCTGAAATTCATGGTCTTCGATTTATGTAGAATGAATTTTTCTACTTTGTTTTGAAAATGTATGCATTGATAGGATTATTGTTTTGTTAAGGAAATAAAGAATGAAGAATGCGTGTCTTTTGTAGAACTTCCTTCACATATCACTGCTTTTTATGTAAAAATACCTTTGCAAGACTTTTCCTATTTTATAACATACCTTTAGAAGTCAGAAAAATATGTATAACATTACCCCTGGGCTTGGTTCTAGGAAATGATTTTCCTTCATCTGTGCATTGATAGAGAAAAGTAAGCTAGGACTTCGAGTTCCTTCTCATACCAGGTTACACGGTTGGACCCTACTCTGAGTCTTGACCAAAGAAACCTGAATCACAGTGGATTGAATAGAATGGTGATTTAATGTATCTTTCAAGAGCTATACAAAGTAGGCACTTTCAGTACCGTCACCAACTCAGGAGCCCCTGTAGTTAGCTTCCATCGTCTCAAATTATGTGCTGGCCCTAACGTGGACTTCTCAGACCTCTCACCAGGTGACATGTGGTAGCCACATCCAACAATCCTGCTTAGATTATATATATATATATATACATATATATATATATACGTATATATGTATATGTGTATATATATATATATACGTATATATGTATATGTATATATACATATACATATATACGTATATATGTATATATATATATATATACGTATATACGTATATGTATATATATATATATGTATATATATATTTGTATATATATATACATATATATACATATATGTATACACACACACATATATATACACATGTATATACATATGCACACACACATATGATTATTTTAGCTGAGAAAGCTTACAGTCTCAATAATATGAGAGTCTCTGAATAAGGGATAAAGCAATAGTGTGTAATCAGTTGTCTCTGCCAGTGGTGATTAATTGAACATACTCAACTAGGATATGGCTCACTGTTGGGCAGTCTCTAGGCATAAGTAAGACGCAAGCAAAACAAAGATTTCATAAATAAGACCTAAGTCTGTTCTTTAAAATGCACCAGTAATGCCGAAAAAGAAAGCCGCACGTTGGGAGAAAAAAATATTCATGATACTTGTATCTGAAAAAATAACTTGTATCTTTAAATAAAATAAACTCCTTCATATTAATAAAAAAGAACATATTGTTTAAAATGTTTATTCATTTTTGAGAGAGAGAAAATGTGTGCGCACAAGTGTGTGGGGCGGGGGGAGGAGGGGCAGAGAGAGAGGCCCAGAGATTCCAAAGCTCTGAGCTGACAGCACTGAGCCCCATGTGGGGCTCGAACTCAAGAACCATGAGATCGTGACCTGAGCTGAAGTCACTCAACTAACTGAGCCACCCAGGCGCCCCACAACCAGTTTTTTTTTTTTTTTTTTTTTTTTTTAATGGACTGACTAGAGAAACAGGCACTTTGTGAAGGAGGGCATTCAAATGACCAAAAAGCATGTTAATAGGTACCTAACTTCATTAGTAATTAAGAAAATGCTATAGAAAGCAATGAAATACCTCTGTAAACCCATCAAGTAGATAAAATATAATACAGTAGTACCACATGTTGGGGCAAATGTGTCGATCATCTGGAGCTCTCAAATGATACTGGTTTAAGCGTACATTAGTGCCTTTGGTAATATCTACCAAGGCTAAACTTACCTTTCCCCTACAGTGTAGCCGTTCCTCTAATATGCATGTACCCAAGAGAAATTAGGGTATATGTCCAACAAAGTAACATGTACAAGACTATTAGCAATGTTTCGCCTACAGCAAAACTTGGAACAACTTACAAGTCTCTGAGAATTAAAATAGATGTCAAACATGCAGTATATATAGTGGAATTATACACATCAATAAGTAAAACAGAACTACTTGGAAAAAATGAATGTATGTCATAGACATAATGCCAAGGAAAAGATAAAGAATACTTGCCGTATGATTTCATTTATATGAAGTTGAAGAACTAGCCACAGGTACCTACAGTGATAGTGGTTAGAACTGAGGCTTCTTCCAGAGTGGCCGGTAGGAGCATAGAATTAACTGGGAAAGAGTGTGAGAAAACCTTTCAGGGTACCGCAAGTGTTCAGGGCTGTTCTTTCTTTCTACTTTTTTTTTAAGTTTGTTTATTTATTTCGAGGCGGGGAGGGGCAGAGAGAGGAGAGAGAGAGCATCCCAAGCAGGCTTCATGCCTGTCAGCACAGAGCCCGACCTGACGAGGCTTGAACTCAAGAGCCATGAGATCGTGACCTGAGGCAATATCCAGAGTTAGATGCTTAACTGACTGAGCCACCCAGGCGGTGGGGAAGAGGCACCTCACCTCTTTTAACTTTTTTATGGCGATGTACAAAGGTTTTATTTCACCTCGTTTTCTAACTATGCATTGAATTGCTGTACAATATTTCTACTCTGGACACATTCTGCCTCTACTAAAATACCTCTAGATATGGAAAATAATACTTTTTCTATTCCTCCCTTTGCCTAACCAAGCCCTTGAAAAAAAAATAAATAAAAACACATAAATATTTTTTTTCTTTAGGGGTGCTTGGGCAGCTCAGTTATTTAAGTGTCTGACTTCAGCTCATGTCATGATCTTGCAGCTCATGAGCTGGAGCCCTGTGTTGGATTCTGCTGACAACTCAGAGCCTGGGGACCACTTCAGATTCTGTCTCCCTATTTCTCTGCCCCTCCCCTACTCATGCTCTGTCTCTCAGTCTCTCAAAAATAAATAAACATTTAAAAATTTTTTTTTAAAAATGTTCTTTAACTCAAGCTTTAAAACAGAACCAGGCTTGGGGCACCTGGTTGGCTCAGTCGGTTAAGCATCCGACTTCAGCTCAGGTCATGATCTCACATTCCGTGAGTTCGAGCCCCATGTCGGGTTCTGTGCTGATAGCTCAGAGCCTTGAGCCTGCTTTGGATTCTGTGTCTCCCTCTCTCTCTGCCCCTCCCCTGCTCATGCTCTGTCTCTCTCTGTCTCAAAAATAAATAAAAACATTAAAAAAAAAAAAAAAACAGAACCAGGCTTTTAACGAGTACCCTGTAAACAGTATCTGCTCTAATTTCTACCACCTATCTGTGGATGTGGCTTTGACCAAGTCTTTTCCAAACATGGCTGGCCAGCACTGAAGAAAAAAAGAAAAAACAGGAGCCATTTTACCTATTTAAAAGGATAATGTGATTTCCAGTTTTGCAATTTTAAGAAATTTCTAACTATCTGGCATCTGGTCAATCTGAATAAACTCTCTTATGCCTAATAGATGTATGGAATTTCTCAGAATGCTACTGTTAGATATGTCACCGAGCTGTGAAAAAAAATTGTCTCTAATATGATCAATAGGTACTTACGCATATGCCATTAACTGCTGTATCTCTCAGCCTTCAGTAGATATTTTTATGAGACACATGGACCATGAGCTTGCTTTATTATAACTGAGACTAAGAAGAGATCCCGTCAGTACAATAATAACCCACAACAATAGAGGGCATGGTTCAGGAGCACTCATTGTCAGAAACTCCATAATGGGATCTGGAAATGATAAAGAGGTCCAATCCAAGATGCTGTAAAAGAGGGAATTTGCTATAAAAGCCCCTGAAGTACTATTTAAAATCAAAGCAAATATGCAAGGAAAAAAAGTTTTAAGGTATAAGTGTAT
Source organism: Panthera onca (assembly GCF_046562875.1). Classification (NCBI taxonomy): domain Eukaryota; kingdom Metazoa; phylum Chordata; class Mammalia; order Carnivora; family Felidae; genus Panthera; species Panthera onca. The sequence continues at coordinate 101,255,126 of NC_138357.1, forward strand.
ACTGTAGCAGAGTTTGTTGAATGAATGAATGAATAAATGAATGGGCAAAGAACATGTAATGGCATGGGGTTTGAAGGAGTGGGGATATTGTGCTGATAGGGGAAAGGAAGGAGTATTGAGGGAGAAATCCTGACTTTGGTGAGAAGAGTATAGGATTCTCTATCCTCAGGAACCTAGGGGACAACAGCCTGGGGCTGTTCCCATCAAAGAAACCCTAATACTGGGGCACCTGGGTGGCTCAGTCGGTTAAGCATCTGCCATCTGCTCAGGTCATGATCTCCTGGTTCATGAGTTTGAGCCCCGTGTTGGGCTCTGTGCTGACAGCTCAGAGCCTGGAGCATGTTTTGGATTCTGTGTCTCCCTCTCTACCCCTCCTCCCCTCAAAAATAAACATTAAAAAAACTCATTAAAAAAAGAAACCCTATTATTTACATTTACTGAGTGTTTCGTTATGCCCATGTGCTAAAGTTGTAGGTCTCCCAAGTAGGATTCAAACCAGCAACGTCACCTGTAAAGTTGTTAGAAATGTAAACTCTCGGGGCGCCTGGGTGGCTCAGTCAGTTAAGCGTCCGACCTCAGCTCAGGTCATGATCTCACAGTTTGTGGGTTCGAGCCCCGCGTCGGGCTCTGTGCTGACAGCTCACAGCCTGGAGCCTGTTTCAGATTCTGTGTCTCCCTCTTTCTCTGACCCTCCCCTGTTCGTGCTCTCTCTCTGTCTCAAAAATAAATAAATGTTAAAAAAAAAATAAAAAAAAAAAAGAAAGAAATGTAAACTCTCAGGCTCTCCTCCAAACCAGTTAAGTCACAAATCCTGAGGGTGGTCTTTTTGTTGTTGTTGAAAGGAACGATGAGTTTTTATTAATATTAACATCTAATCAGTGAGATTATTACAAATGGTATCATTTACAGCCTCATTCAGGAATTCAAAATGCCCCCTATCCTCTGATCCTCTTTGCAGGCTCTGGAAAGGCCATTCAGATGAAGACAGGAGGCAGTAAGTATAAGGCCACAGTGAAACAGAGCCACAAAACGTGGAGATCCAGAAGTGGGAAATTGTAAAACAAATCCCTCCACTTCATTCTCCCTGGGATCATCCCTAAGAATGTGCAAATACCATTCCTCCCTGGAAGGAAATAGGCCTTCTCACGGCTTTTGTCAAAAAAGGGTATTAGGGTTTTCGCACCTAAGGCATCACCCCCTGCAGCAGGAATGTAGAGCGCTGTGTGAGGCTTTCCCCACTGGGGACACCATATTTGATATCAAGGTCTTTCCTGATGGTGTTCCTCTGATAATACCTCTTCCCCTACCCCTCTGCCTGCATACACTCACAGTCTCCTCTAATGAGCAAATAATCTTTACTAAACACTGAGGGAGTTTAGAGTTGTTAACTGGTTCAGTGCCATGAATTTCTCATTTCTATCTAAAATATAGAGAATGGGATATAGCCTGATAATATCTGATATGAAGATGACTGTAACATCTGAACATTTGTCTCAGATATGTTTCCGTTACATCTGATGGCTTCTGGGAACATCTCTGGGTACTTCTTCCCAGTCCTGCTCATTATGGCTTGCCTGTTCTTCCTTTCAACCCTGAAGATAGTTCTGTAAGAAGACCTCCAGGTGATTTTGATATAGTCTCAAGTTTGAGAGACATTCTCTTAAGCAAAACATTCACTACATCTTATTCTTCTCAATGATTCTATAAAAGAACTGTTGTTAATGCCCTGCCTTACAAATGAAGAACCTGGGACTTGAAGAGGCTCCGTATTTCAAAGTCATACAACTGGTATGCGGAAGAGCTGGGACTAAAACCCACATTTGTCAGACTATACATCCTGTGTTTTTAGCCACTCTTCTAGAGCCTGATGCATGAAAATTCATTAATTTGAATGGATATTTCTAATACCCAAACCGCAATCCATAAAATACAATTCTGGTTTATAAAACATCTTTGAAGGAAATAAGCACCCTTCACCCCCAACGATTAGCAAAGTAGAAGGCTTAAAATACAAACGCATGGTTGAGGAAACTATGTATGGATGTATATATGTATGTAAACTTGGGCATTTGAATTGGGTTAGATTAATTTGTTCACTGAAGTGTAGTATTTCCTGTAGTAATAAAGTGGACACTCTGCTGTCAGCTCTTAAGTCTTACCCAAGGCATTTTCCACCCCTTAGGGTAAACTTCTCCGAGTATTCATACATCTCTAAGTATCTACTTCCTCACGTCACATACCTGTCTCAACCTTAATAATCTGGCTTGTGCCAAATCATTCAACTCAAATGGATTTTGCCAAGGTCCATATCACACCCTGACTCATCTTCCCACTCTAATAATAATTGTTATCCCATCCCTCCTTACTGAAAAGCTCTTCTCCCTTGGCTTCTGGGATATTGTACTGTTAGAGTTTTCCTTCTGTGTCTTTCTTTTGCCTTCATCATTTTGTTGGTATGCTTGTCTCTCTTTGTGAATCTGTTTGCATGTTGAGTTTCTACCTTAACTTTCAGTCAGCATGCTGTTCTCGATCACATCCAAAACTGTACCAATAGCAACTCTTAATGATGTCACCCAAATCTTTATCTCCAACTAAAATCTTTCTCTTGATCCATAGACCTGTATCCCCTTGCCTATCATTTATACCCACTAAGTCACATAGTTACTTCAGAATAATTATGCAGTGCTTCTCTCACCATCTCTTGCTCAGTGAAAGGCAGCATCACGCATCCAATTTCTCAGGTTTTTCAGTGTCATCCTTGAGTGTTCCAAATTCCCTTTATGTCCTTGCTCTGACACTACCTTTGTGTAAGCCGCCATCACTTCCTGCCAGGATTATTGCAGTTGCCCTAAAACTGATTATCACTTTTCCCTCCCCTTATGATTCAGTTTTCCATACCACAGCTAGGGTGCTTTCTAAAATGCATTATTTCATTATGTCATTTACCAACTAGAAAGCTTCTGTGATTTCCTCGAGATATATTGAATTTAATAACTAGTTGACTGAATCCATTATTTTTCTTCATCAAGCTGATCTACCAGTATTTTCATGTAACTTGATCCTGAGAGCTTGAAGTTCAAGAATAAATTGGCCATGTGTTTATTTTAACTTAGGAACTTACTTTAACTGATAACATTATTTGAATGGTTCACAAATTAACCAGAGGTGCAAGGTCTCTTGTGATCAGTGGGCATGATATAGAGTGGTTTTATTTTATTTTGTTAATTAACTTTAAGTGTAGTTGACCTACAATGTTACATGAGTTTCAGGTGTACAACAAAGTGTTTTGATGACTCTGTATATTATGTTACACTCACCACAAGTGTAGCTGCCACCTGTCTCCTACAACACTGTTACAAAAATATTGACTATTCAGTATACACTGTGCTCTACCTTTCATCCCCCTGATTTATTCATTCCATAACTAAAAGCTTGGACCTCCTACTCCCCTTTACTCATGTTGCCCATCCCCATGTTCTCCTACCCACTGCCAGTCATTGGTTTGCTCTCTGTATTTATGAGTCTGTTTCTTTGTTTGTTCATTTGTTTCTTAAATTCCACATAAAAATGAAGTCCTATGGCATTGGTCTTTCTCTGACTTATTTCACATAGCATCATACCCTCTAGGTCCATCTATGTTGTTATGCATGGCAAGTTCTCATTCTTTAAAAAAAAAAGTGTATTTATTTACTTTGATAGATAGAGATAGAAAAAGAGAAAGAGAGGGCAGGGTGTAAGTGGGGGAGAGGCAGAGAGAGAGGAAGAGAGAGAATCTCAAGCAGGATCTGTGCAAACAGCGTAGAGCCTTACACAGGTCTTGAACTCACAGACTACAAGATCATGACCTGAGCTGAAACCAAGAGTCGGATGCTCAGCTGAAACCAAGAGTCGGATGCTCAACTGACTGAACCACCCAGGCAACCCAAGATCTCATTTTTTTTTTTTTTTTTATGGCTGAGTATTTCGTGTGTGTGTGTGTGTGTGTGTGTGTGTGTGTGTGTATCACATCTTTATCCATTTAGATACTGATGGACATCGAGCCTGCTTTCCTGTCTTGGCTTTTGCCCATACAGTGAACATGGGGGTGCATATATCTTTTCAAGTTAGTGTTTTAATTTTCTTTCAGTAAATACACAGTAGTAGTTACTGGATCATATGGTATTTCTATTTTTAATTTTTTGAAGAACATTCATACTATTTTCCACAGTGGCTGTATTAATTTACACTCCTACAAGCAGTGCATGACGATTCCCTTTTCTCCACATCCTCGCCAACACTTGTTATTTTTTTCTCTTTTCTGACAGGTGTGAGGCGATAGTTCATTGCAGTTTTGATTTGCATTTCCCTGATGATTAGAGATGTTAGGCATCTTTTCATGTATCTGTTGGCTATCTGGATGTTTCCTTTGAAAAAATGTCTCTTCAGGACTTCTGCCCAATTTTTAATCAGATTGTTTTTTCGGTGTTCAGTGGTGAGTTATTTTATATTTTGTGGTTATTAGTACCTCATTGGATATATCATTTGCAAATATCTTCTCTCATTCATTAAGTTGTCTTTTGGTTTTGTTGATGCTTTCCTTCACTATGCAGAAGCTTTTAATTTTGGTGTAGTCCCAACAGTTTATTTTTGCTTTTGTTTCCCTTGCGTCAGGAGACATATCAAGAAAAATGTTTCTAAAGACAGTTTCAAAGAGTGTTTGTTGTTGTTGTTGTTGTTAGACTAGCGCTTTTTCTCAGACTGTAAATATTTATGTTTTCATATACACAGATTTAACATCATATGTAATGTTTGATATATAACTTAATATATATAATATATGTAATGTATATATAATCAATTCATAAGTTGATCATATGTATATATATACAGTCAATTTACAGAAACATTCAAAATGAACTGTCAAATTTTCCAAGGCTGCAATATCTGTTAATTGGATATGTAGTTTGTATGGAAGACAAACAATTAACCGATTTTGTTATTCTCTTCCCCCTTGGCTACTGCCACTTTTCACCTAAACTTTTGCAATAGCTTTCTGATTTTTCATCTCTGTTTGCCTTGTTCTCCTCCTCCAACACCCTAAATCCACTCCAAACTGCTATCAAAAAGTTGGTTTTTTTTTTTTTTTTTTTTTTGAAATGCAAGTCCAGTCATGCGACTTGCTGTGCTCAAAATGTTTACATTCTCCGTGGTCCAAGTATGAAATCTGACTTCCGTAAGATGCTCTACCAACCTCTCGGTGGTTTAACCTCTCCACCGTCTTTTTACAGCCCCCCTTCCAAAACATCCACCACACCCATCTGTCCATCAATCCCATTGTACATCCCAATCTTGCTACGCAGATTGCTACTTCTAGCTCCTGTCATTCTCTCTTCCTGAGATGGCCTTTTTGAGCCCTCCACTCAACTCCACCCCCACTCTCCCATGCCTCCTTTTTGCCCAGCTGCCTCCAGTGTATCCTTTAGGTGATGTCACCTCTTCAGAAAATCCGTAAGATTGGTGTTATAAGAGGAGTATCTCTTACTGTCATCTCATTCTACCGCAATCAGTGTATTTTAATACACATCGAACTACTTTTCAGTTTCTTGTTTATATGTCCCTATCGCTCATTAGTAAGCTTCTGGAAGGAGAAGTATTTATCTTGTCCACCATCATCTTCCCAATGCCTAACACAATGCCTGGTGATTAATACATGCTCAATAAATATTTATTAGGGAATTAAATAAGTAACTATGACACATTCAAGCTTGTTAAACTCTAAAACTTGAAAATAAGGCCAAAGGATAACTATACATCTTTTTAATGTCCTACTGAAGCATTGTCTAAAAAAGACCTCCTCAAAGATCATTTTATTTTCTAAGAAAATGCCTCTTTGTTTAACTTAGTGTTTACTATTGATTAGGGCTCTGACTCTCTGAAGTTTTATGTGAACTTATAGATTTTTGTCCAGTAGAGAGACAAATTATTGTTTTTCTCATAGAACAAATATCCTTGAAGGATATAATTTTATTACCCTTTAAAATATTAACCAGTTTTGTATCTAATTAAGCAATCTTCTTCCAGCATTCCTTCTTTCTGTGATTGTGTATGTTCGCTCACGTGAATTTTTATTTGAACCAACTTTCATTCTCTGCCTTTTATCGGTAGTTAAACACATATTTCTGAATTCCTAGGATATGTTTCTAAGAGAAGAGTAAATTTACTTTAGTTTGTTGTAAACTGTGCAAGAAACACTAAGCCTAGCATTAATAGCTATTTCTAGGGAGAAAAGAAAGGTTTCATGGTCAAATACGTTTGGGAAAATAAATATCTGTCTTTGAGATATTAGCAATAGCTATTCATATGCTGAAGGATCTGACAAATTTGAAGATAAAGTGATCTATGTTGTTTTGTTGAATCTCGCATTTCAAGATCATTTTTATTGATAGTGTTTCAGGAAAAACAGTTTGGAAACACCAGTTTACTTGTAACTTCGGAGGACAATGTCTTAAGCTACAATTTTCATATCTGAGGTATCGTTAACACAATTTATATTTTGAATTAATACTTACTTCCCCTAAATTTTCTCTGTTAAAATAAGATGAAATTCCAGACCTCCAAATATACATTCCAGAAAATTCTTCCTATAGCTGCAGGAAAGAGGTTCTGACTTCTGAGTAGCAATAGTCACATAGGTGGAATAGCTTTAAAGGGTATTTAAAATAGAAAATACTTTGTTTTCCATATAGAGTATATCAAAATAATTACAATCCTTAAGTGAAACTGACATCAGTTGTGTTTTTATTAAGTCCGTAGAGATGGTGCAGGTTCTGAGGATACCTGCAAAAAGGTGCCTGTTGGCTAGTTTTAGAAAAGAGTCATATGCAAATGAAAACCTTAGGGAGCAATTAAATATTTAAATGGTGCATTATTTACATTAAAGGCATAAATGGATTTCTAGAAGCTTTAGGATTGTGAGGACTTCAGTATTCAAAGAAGGTTTTTGCTGTTGGATTTGTTTGAATTTGCAAATGACCCTGACAGGAGCCTGGACCAGTGGGTGGACTGGTCCTCTTAGCTGACTCAACTTTGCTAATGAGAAAAAAAGCAAGATGTTGCTAAAGAACATTCTATCACGAGCTTCTTCTTGCCCTGTTTAGACTTGTAAATGACTACATGGATGGCTACACAAGCACTAATAAAAACATATTAATTTTATCTTGTTATGAAGACTAAAATTCATTAGTCTTGTATTTCCTCCTCCCTCATAATTATGTCTTGTTTTTGCTGGTTTAACAGTTTTCCATTCTAATCAAGCCTTGTCAGGGGCTGTGGGCTGAATTGCCCTGTGAAAGACTGATTTGGTTCCAGTCCCTATAATCTGTCCCCTTGAAGGCTAGAGATTGAAATCATTAAGGCACTGCTGTTGCCCTTGATCTCCGCTCACAGAGGATAGAGATTGATTAGTTGACAGTCGTTGACCTAGATGACTCAAAATGAAGTAGTGATGAAGCAAAATCAAGTGCCTGCATCTCAGAATATTTGATAATGTCCTTTGTGCATTTTTTTTCAGCCTTATTTCCTCTTTTTCTTTTTTGGTTAAGTACTTATTACAGATGATGACCCAGCCCCACCTTTATCCCTATCCTATACTTAGCACGTTCCTGCCTTCTAGCGCTTTTAAGACCTTTTTAATTTCCTGAATTAATAACCTGTAAATGTTGTGTAAACATTATGAAACAGCAAGGTAGTGTAGAGTCCTTATTATGGCATATGTATCGCATGAAAAGATTAGTTATTAACAAATATCTATTCAAAAATTTGATGAAAAATCAGCCTCACATCACTGAAATGTTATTGTGCAAACACAGCAGACATTTTATAGAATGAATATTCACTCTTTTCTATAGCTTTAAGCTTAGGAATGGTCTTAGTGCTGAAAAAAAATCTAAATGAATTCATGTAAAAAAGTGAAAGTCTGTTAAAAGAAGAAAACTTTTTTTTTTTTGGAAATGCTACCTTCAACTTACTAAAATTATTAAAGACACCTGACCTTCTTTTGAGGATTAGTATTCTATTTTGTAGATAGCTTTTAGCAGTCAAATTCTGGCCCAGTGCCATTCGAATTTCTTGCGCTTAAAATCGATATAGAAATTTAATAATTTTTCAATTTTATTGAAAAATAATTGACACAGATCACTGTATAAGTTTAAAGCATATGGCATGATGGTTTGATTTACATATATTGCAAAATGATTACCACACTAGGTTCAGCTAACATCAATCTTTTCATAGAGATGCAATAAAAAGGAAAGAAGAAAAAAAAGGAAAAAAAAATCTCCTTGTGATGAGAACTCTTAGGATTTACTCTCTTAACAGCTTTCCTGTATGTCATACAGCAGTGTTAGCTATACTCGTCATGTTGTACTTTATATCCCTAGTACTTATTTGTTTTACAAATGTCAGTTTGTGTCTTTTGACTACCTTCTTCAATTTCTCTCTTCCCCTACCCTTGGCCACTGGTAATTTGTAAATCTAATCTCTTTTTGTAGGAGTTTGGTTTCTGTTGTTTTTTGGGGTTTTAAATTCTACGTGTAAGTGAGTTCATATAGTATTTGTCTTTTTCTGTCTGGCTTATTTTACTTAGCACAATACTTGAGGATCCATCCATGTTGCAAATGATAGGATTTGTCTGTTTGGTTTTTTTTATAGCTGAATAATATTCCATTGTGTATATGTTCCACACCTTCTTTATCCACTCATCTGTTGGGGAAACCTAGGTTGTTTCCATGTCTATGCTATTGTGAATAATGCCGCGATAAACATGGGGTGCAAATATATTTTTGAGTTAGTGTGTTCATTTCCTTTGGATATATTTCAAAAAATGGAATTGCTGGATCATACGGTAATTATATTTTTTATTTTTTGAGGATCCCTGTACTTTTTTTCCACAGTGGCTGTACCAATTTACAATCCCACCAACAGTACATCTCTTTTCTTTTCTCTCCATCCTTACCAGCATTTGTTATCTCTTGTCTTTCTAATGATGGACATTCTAATACTTATGAGATGATATCTCATTGTGGTTTTGATTTGCATTTCCCTAGTGACTAGTGATGTTGAACTTCATTTCATGTACCTGTGGGCCTTTCAGATACCTTCTTTCAGGAAATATCTATTCAGATTCTTGGCCCATTTTTTTTAATTGGGTTATTTGGTTTTTTGGTGTTGAGTTGTATGAGTTTTTCATGTATTTTTCATATTAACCCCTTATCAGATACATGATTTGCAAATATTTTTTCATCATGTAGATTCTGTTTTCACTTTGCTGATGGTTTCTTTTGCTATTCAGAAGCTTTGCAGTTTGAAAGAGTCCCGGTTGTTTATTTTTTATTTTGTTGCTTGTGCTTTAGGTGTCATAGCCAAATAATCATTACCAAGAGCCATATCAAGCTGTTGTATTCCTATGTTTTCTTCTAGGAGTTTCATGGTTTCAGATCTTACATTTAACTCTTTAATCCATTTTGAGTTAATTTTTGTGAGTGGTGTAAGATATGGATCCATCTTCATTCTTTTACATGTGAATATCCACTTAGCCCAGCAGCATTTGTTAATGAGACTGTCTTTTCTCCATTGAGTATTCTTGACACCCTTGTTAAATATTAGTTGATCGTATGAGCTTGGGTTTATTTCTGGGCTCCCAATTTTGTTCTCTTGGTGTCTCTGTTTTTATGCCTGTACCATACTGCTTTGAGTACTATAGCTATATAGTATAGCTTGAAATCAGGAAATGTGATGCCTCCTTGCTTTATTTTTGAAAGCAACTTTTCAGTACTCATACACTATTTCTGTTTGAGTTTTTACTTTAAAAGGTGAAGAAGGCATAGTTTAAAAACAAATGTACTTGCAAATATTCTGGGATCACTTCATTGGACCACTTTGAGAGCTGAGCCTTTGAGTTGAATTGGTATATTTGGTTGAATTAAAAATGGGAGTGAGAAAGGACTGGTTTAGTTTAATAGTTGAAGTGAACTTAATAGAAGCTTCCAAGTTCATGGTAGCCCTCCTGCTTTGTATTGATATTGACAATCATGAAAAAAAATATATTGTAGAAGATGAGCAGGCAAAAATATCCTTCTAAAAATTCACTTTGATGATATATCATAGTGTCGAGTTCTCGCCTATTCTCTGGAGGGAAGTGGCCTAATTTTAGGCACATTTAGTATTTAGAGCAAAAGGAGGCAGTGTGATGAAGAGACTGACAGGCACCTTAACCCAGCCCCACCTTTTCTTTTGTTTTCACATTTCCCCTTCAGTATCTTTTCCTTTTTCATTCCCAGAATCTTGAACTTAAGATTGCCTCTCTTTTCTCTATTTTTGACCTCTATAAATGTAAACATTTTCCACCATGAATACTGCCATCTTCAGAAGCAACAGCCACCTTATTTATAGGACAGTAGACTCCATATCTGGGGAATAATAGTCTCCCAAGGAACTGAAATAGATTTTAGGTGAGATATGTGTGAACGTAATTGAGTGTCGGGGACAAGGATGGACAAAGTTCTAAGTGTATCCCAGGATGATGATAATGGTAAGTTAGGCCATCCATTTTCAGCAGAGTTTCTGTACCAATTTTACAAGCATCGCAACAAAAACAAATCTCTGAAAATTCTGATAGAAACCTTTTTAATGTTCAGGCTGAGCTGACAATGCCTACACTTTTCAAGTTTCCTTTGGCAGGCTTGACGCAATACACTCAGTGGAACACAATACAGGTCTTCCTTGGTTTAACACGGAAGGCTGGATCTACCCAACTGAAATTAAGACACGAAGATCAGGGAGTCCATATAGATATCACAGAAGATTGGGTGAATAAGCCAAGCCTTAGGCAGCAGAAGGGCAGAATGCAAGTTGAGATAAAGTTTCAATCTTCAGTGACTACAAGCACCACAGCCATAAATCATAAGGTTGTGCCTGTTCTGCCTTTTGTGCTCAGACAATGCTTTCTGTCCAGCCCCTCCCCTCCATTTTGCTTGCCTCCTCCCCTTTATTTCCCAAGTTTTCCTTAATCTAAACAACAGGCCATGTGGAAGTCTGCTGTGCTATGAGTTCTATAAATTTGTATTAAGTGATTGTGTCACAGTTACTACTACGTAAAGGCTCTAGGAACAGGAAGTTTCTTCAGTTTGGCCAGCACTGCTCTCCAGCTGATGTAAATATAAAGGAATGTAACAGACAACAGTAGATACATCTTTTCTTCCCCTGGACTGGCAAAGAATACAAATACAAATACACATTTAAAAAATTCATCTATATATACATATATGTGTGTGTGTTCAGACATATATAAAATTGAGCTATTCTTCTAAAATGGTCTATGTTTCATTCTCAAAAATGCTACGTGTATTGTAAATTTAAGTTAATAGGTTTATATGGCATTTCTAATTCTTAGACTTCCACAGATCTTGAGTGGTACAGAATAGTTTTCTCAGATCATGTGCAGAAGAGAGCAAATTATATATTGTGAAAATAATAAACAGTCTAGAAATCCCTATTGAAAGCCAATCCCCATATTGCTTCATAAAAATATCCAAAATTCTTTTTGTAATGGAGCCCATGGAGAATTGTAGGTTTTATTTCCTTTACACTTTTATTTACTGCCAGTAACTTGAGGTGGCTAGGAATGCAGGAGAAGCAGGTAATTCTGAGATCATTGTGAAGGAAAGCAGTTTTGCCCTAGCTTTTTGTTTTGTTTTGTTTTGTTTTTATTTATATATTTGAGTACCTTGTTTCAAAGATTTGAATCATAATTATTCCAAGTGATTGATTTTTAAAAGCATAATGGTCTAATAATAAAAAAAATGCATTCATTTCCTTTTCAGAAAACAGTTTTTTAAAAGACAAAGACCTATACTAATAAAATGCGGGGATTGCCTCACATATAATGTACTGTCAAACCTAAAAATATAAAAGTATGTGTGGGTAAACTTTTTCAAAAATCACCAGTAGTACAAACACATTTCACAGCCCAATTTTTACAGCAAGGCTGGAGGGGTTGCCATATTTAACCGTGTGACCTGTTTTAAGTATTTGGGTCAAAGAGAAGCAAGGCACCAATGTGTAAAGTGGCACAAACAGAAGAGTTAAAGTGGAATTGAGTACAGCTGAGAATGAAGGAAAGATGAAAAGATTTAAAAAATCCCAAGTACACAGATGATATTCCACTCAAGACAGTGGATGTTATTACGTGACCACTGTTGACTCTTCCCTCATCAGATCCAGGATCAGTGACTAGTCAGCACAAGTTTTTGGTTTAATATTGGAATTACAAGAGCATGGGCTTAAATTTGTGCGCATCTATTGCCAAGTAGTTGTATAACCTTGAACAGTTACTTAAGCTTGGTTACACATCTATAAAATGGAGTCAATGGAAGTACCTATGTTTAGGGAGATTGTGGGAATGAAATGTGTTAATCTATTTAAAGTTGTCAGTAAGGGGCCCATGGTAAGCACTCAAATTGTATACACTATTAATTACCATTACCTCAACAAACTGTTCATCTTCTCTTTCCATTTCCTCATATGTAATATGGATTAACACGACGGGTGAGTGATTAAAGTACACGAAAAAATTTAGATCAGCGTCTAGCAATTTGTAGATACACACTGTAATTAAACATCCCTTCTTCTTTTTTGCTTTACACAACATAATTAAACATCCCATCCTCTTTTTCAATTTCCATGATTGTGCTGCATGCTATGTGAGACACAAAAGGTTACCTGCTATTTGTTCAGCCATCTGCTGGTCACTGAAGAAATACATCTGTTTATTCATTATTTTATTCGGTCTAAAAGTTGTTGAGCGCCAAGTAGGTATCAGAAAGTGAAGAGACCATTAGAGGAAAGAACACAGAGATGTATAATACAGGAGAAAAATTTTGAGTCCCCGATCACTTAACATTACACTGGGTAATAAATGGGTAGGATCCAACCATTCTATGCCTTGCTTTTATTATTTCTAATTGTTGATAGGTCTAATAGTTGTTAGGAGATGCAAAACCTCTTCTCAACTACCATATTTTGTGCAGACATTAGTCAAAATCATGAATTATTTTGGGAGGCACATTGGCATGCCTCACAGTAAGCTCTCAGACACATTCCTTTGTACTAAGTGTATATCCTTAGTGGGTAAAACTTTGCCATCCCACAGATTTAAGTGGGCCAAAAATGCTGCCTTATTACTTGTCCCATAACTGAATTAAATTTTGACTTGGACTCTTTTTTTTTTTCTTTTTACCTGAATTTAGCAGGTTTCTTAATATGTCATTCTCAGGACATCTTAGTCACATTCAATGACTTCTTAGGTTTACCATTCGTATTCAGGATTCGTCAGGATTTGCCCTCCTCTCCAGGATGGCAATACTCTAGGGGTATTACTTAGCTTCATATCAGGACTGGTTTCTGGTCCTTGGTCAGGGACATGTAGAGATATGAAATGTGTTTAATCCTTTAGGTGAGTGGCCTTCTTGTGGGGACATCTGCTGAGGTAGACCAGCGTCTCCATCCCTCTAACCCAGTTGAAATGCTTATTCTACATTCCCAGCGTTGGGATCCCTCAGTCCTGGTTGCCACACCCTTGGAAGACTATAGTCTTACTCGTCCTAACTTCCATGACTTTCCCATGGGCCAGTATATGTTAGCTGCTCACAACATGCCCATTGAGATTTTCAGACCTCTGTGAGGCTCCCTCCGTGCCCAACCCCTTTGTTCGGGCGCTCTTTCAAAACAGCTCTCGGTGCCATTCTTTAGGCTCAGACTTTCACTCTCTAAGGGGACATTGTTATCTTCCTATTCTCTTCAAGTGAATATTTATTTATCTGCAACTCTCTGAATATCCCCCCAGCCTTCATTTCAGTAGGCAATGAGAGGTAGTAAAAACTTGTAACCAGTACTCTTCCATACCTGTTGTTTAGGCCACCGTCATGGTCTGTTTATACTCAAAGAATGTTTACCTACTGCATTGGAATCAAGAGTTAGTTTTACTGAAAAGCTCTGTATTTCTGAACAACTTTAAGGTAGTGAGAAGTACCTACCTAACCTGTCAAGGATGGAATTTAAGACCCTAGGTACAATCTCAGGAAACACTGTGTGTGTGTGTGTGTGTGTGTGTGTGTGTGTGTGTGTGTAGTTCTGATGATGGGACTGTTAGGAAGATAGGGATTGGTTGTATCACAGGCGACTAATGAAACCGTTTTGCCTCAGGTTTCCCATCTGTAAAAGGGGAACAGAATATCTAAATCATAGTCTGGTTGTGAGGATTAAATGCAGAATACTGCATTGTGTGTCTAGCACATCTTCCACAAATAGGAGTTCCCTTCCTGACCCTTCCCTTCTTGACGGTCTCTCCAGTCCTCTGTGTTCTTCAACGTATCACTATTTCCTCCCTCATTTGGGCTGAACTGCCTTTATCTAGAATCCTTTAGTGTTTTTTTTTTTTTTTTTATATTCATGCATTGTACAACTCATAAAATATCTCACCCCAAATTCTCTTGAATCTCTTTTATACATACCCAATAAGGGATATTTTTGCCCAAATTAATGTGTTTTATCTGAAGGTAAATTTCAAGTGAAAGTGAAAAATGGATTCCTTCTAGTTTTCAGGCAGAATTTTCCTTTTGAGAAGTAGGTCAAGAAACATTGAACGCAGAATAAATTTATCTCTGAAAACAGCTCTTCAGCTCTGGATTGTTTAAGGATGGCCTAGAATCCATGCTTAGTATTCTCTTGCATCTCCAGTTTCAGTACTCTTCTGAATGAGCATATTTGGGCATAAAGCATTTCCTTGGAATTGCTCTTATTTTTATCCCCATCGTCTGCCCTCCACTGTCAGATGAGGAGACAATAAGTAGCAGTCATTTCATAAATAAGCATACAAATTATTCCCCCGAACAGAGTCAGTGTGGATCTTACCTGTTCAATTCACAGTTAACTGAAGGTGCTGGGGCTTGCTTTTATACATTTTTTTTTCTGCTTTCCTATGATTTTTTTTTTAACAATTATAAAATTCATTGGAATGGCTAGAAACAGACTGGTCTCTAGGAACCTCTACAAAGAAAGGTGTTCCTTTCTTTTGTTCTCCGTCCTCTGCCACCCCCAGGATATGCAAAAAACTCTTCTCCTGTAGTGGAGCCTGAGTATCTCCATGAGGGTGTGGGGGGGTGGGGGGCGCGGGGATCATGGAGCCTGCTTGAGATTGTCTCTTTCCCTCTCCCTCTGCCCTTCCCTGCTTGTGTGTTCACACGTGCTCTCTCTCTCTCAAAAACAAAACAAAAACAAAAAGCAACCAAACAAACCAGAAGACCTCTTCTGTAGAAGAATTCGATGTGCTGAAAGAGAGGGATGGTTACCAGTTGTGGTAGGAATATTGGCCCTAATCTATTCCTTCGGGTACTCCACCCCATGGAATTTCAAATTTCTAATCCCCCCAATCCCGTCTATACATTCTAAGAGGGGAGTGACTTGGTTTTTGGTTTCTGTGGGTTTTGGGGTTTTTCTTTCTTTCTTTCTTTTTTTTTTTTTTTTTTTGTAGTTTAAAAGTAACGACATTCTGGTGCATGTCAAAACTTCTTGACTTCTTTTTATTTTCCCCACAGCTTCTATGTTTGTTTTCTGGTAGAGTGCCCTCGTGCATGTGTGTGCGTAGGAAAGAGTAAAAAGAAAAGGCAGAAAGCAGATCATTCCCTGACAACCCTGACAAGTGCCTGTTACTTCTTTCTCCAAGGTAACTAGAATATTGGACATACTGAGCCCTTCAGCAGCCATTCTAAAAGGATTGGTCATAGTTCATGTCTGATTTGCTGGATTGTCCATACCTACAGTGATTCGGTGGAGCTTTCTTGAGGATTTTAAGAAATAGATCAGATGGTGCTTACAGTTGAAGCTGCATAAGGCGTTTTGTTTATCTGATTTTATTGAAGTGGGAATTTGGGAATTCTGAAATGGTCCTATATTTGTCACCCCTGTTATTCTGGCAGCCGTTTGTCATGATCACATTTTCCCTGTCCATTTGTAATTACCTCTGCAAATGTTTTAATGATTCTAATGGGATCTGTGGGTTGTGCTCATGAATAACAAGCTTCAAATTAAAGAAGAATCCGTAGACATGTTTGTGGTTCCTAATTATTAATACATTTGGGCAATTTTTGTTAACCACTGTATACTGACTTTCGAGGTTCTTGTGCATAGTAAATTCATAGATATTTAACAAAACAACTATAGAGTCATGTATGTACATGTGCCGTATAGTGGTTCTGGGTACTAAGGATGTTTGCCTGAGTCCCGAGTGGGTCCTGAGCTCCACCCAAATTGTGTGATTCAGAGTTGGGGCAATGTAAGAAATTTGGTCATTAGATGACTCTCAGTCTGAATAATTACCTGTACACTAGGAGAATGGAGAAAGAACCAAAACCACAAACAAGAGCAGAAATACCAACATGTCACAAACTTACAGAAGAACAAGTTTAATCCAGTTAGTGCAAACATGGAACCAGTGTTTACTTGAAAAGTCCGGTTACTTTCTTCTCTGAGTCTCTTAAAAGATAAATCAGTGATATTTACAGGCATGATCATTAACTTTGTTTACTTCTTTAGCTTTGGATGAGTTGCATTTTTGGATGAGGTTCAGTTTTCCCTTACTGAGGATTCTCACCCGTCCACCGATCCAGAAAAGTTAAAAAGAGAAAAGAACAAGTGGGGCTTTGTACATTATAGCGAAATCTATTCATGCCACTTTACAAAAGGTTCCAAATTGGAATGGCTTGAAATTATCTACTTCTCTTTTGTTGCATTGTAGGAATATCAATGAAATTTGAAATGATTTAGAAGAATGAAAGGCAAGTTTGAACAAGAATTATATATTGAAAATGTGACAAAAGAGGTCGCCCCAATCATCTTAGGCTGCTGAGCAGGGATTATGCCTCATAATTTTGCATTTTTTTATACAGAGTCTTTCAATTTACATGGAGGTCCACCTCATCTTTGATTTACTAGTCATATAGCACAGACTGCTACAACTGGGATGGTTCTCTTTCTTCATGAAAATGGATCATTTAGAGCAGTGTATGAATTTATTTTAGTTTTATAGTATGAGAGGCATAGAGGTATGAAAAGAACAAAGACTTTGTCATCAAAGAAATGCACATTTATTGTCACTTATACCTATTTTAAGGTACAGTTGTGTAACCTTAAAATAATAACTGGGGCTTTTTAGTCCCAATTTCCTGTCCGTATGTCAGGAGGGGGTGGGAGGTGATAATAAATATCCTGCATATATCGTATTTTAAATTATGTGTCATTCTTAAGGTACCGCTGTTAGCTTTGTGATTTAGTGTTGTTTTAATTTATAATAGTAATAATGTTGCAAGTGCCACATTGACAGTTTTAATTGATTATAACTTATTTCCAGTGTTTCTAACTGATTCTTTTATAGTTTTCCTCACTGTGTGGAAGTTTCCCATCTGTTCATGCGAGTCGTCTACCTTTTTATTGAAAATCTAGATTAATATAACAATCCATATTTTTTAGTTTTATCACTCAGAGTTATTATAAAGTCCTTGTCTAATAGTTACAATGTCTAGGTTACCTCTGGGTCTAGTGTATTTTAATGGCTTTATCTCTTGACAGTGGGTGTATTTTGCTTGCTTTTTTGCATGTCTTTTTCTTTAAAGATTGTTTTTAAAGTTTATTCTGAAAGACAGCATGAGCAGGGGAGAGACAGAGAGAGAGGAAAAGAGAATCCCATGCAGGCGTTGCACTGACAGTGCGTATCCCGATTCGGGGCTCTATGTGGGGCTGGAACTCACCAACCCATGAAATCATGACCTGAGCCGAGATCAAGAGTTGGACACTCAACCAACTGAGGCACGCTGGCGCCCCTGCATGTCTTTCTTTTGTGTGTGTATGTGTGTTAATGTTAGACTTTGTGTGTGGAATAGCAGTAGAGGATAAAGTAAATATATTTATTCCTAAAAATGGGCGCAGGTCTTTTTGTGCCACACTGGTAATATGAGGTTTGAGTCAGTGGAATTAACATTAAGCTGGTTTTAGGTTTGATTGTTACAATTGCAGCCTCTGGAGTACCATAGACTTGAGATTTCTCCAACGACGGGCTGCTGGTATCCTGTGCTTAGTGTGGTACATGGAGTACTAACGGGGTTTCTCAGTGTTCCTGTTCTTTCCTCACCTTTCAGCAGACCTTGTATACCTGTAAACTACCTCCCCCAGTGGTATCAGACCATTACTTAGTTTCAGTGCAGGATCCTAGGCCCAGGAGGATATTTTCTCCTTTTCCCAGGGGTGATTTTTTTTTTTTTTTACCTCCATCTGCTTTGCCTAGATCTTTGCCTAGAGCCAAGGAGAGGAGAGTTTCCTATATCAACGAAAATATCTCTAATAACATAGAAGAAAGAATATGGATCCCCACGGCTGGGGATATGGCTCACAATAGACTTAGGAAGGCTGCAGTGTTTTCATAGTTTAGTAATTCACCAGAAAATTGGGAGGAAACATTCCTTTTTCATTTAAAAAAATATTTTTCAAATTCACATATCCACAGTCACCTAATTCATATTCCATCATATTCTTTTAGGGATGCTCACACCAAAGTCTGAATCCCTCAAGGCAGGTGGTTGGAAACATTCATCCCAAATCTGAGTAGGGAGCCAAGGTAACAACAATGCCCCATGGGCAGTGAAGTGTCTACCCATAACAAGGTCTGGACTTAACAAAGCACAGAGGGCCAAAAATGTTAAATGGGAGAAAATGAAAGTAGGCATCCATTTGTTTTCTTTCTTGTTGAGCTAATAATAAAGGTAATTATTTCCATTCATATTTGTGGTGGGGGAATTTTTGACATCGTGTGCACTGACACCAACTTATTTTTAATCCTTTTCATCTCCTCATAGCAATGCATATGAGGTTGTTGGACGTTTGCACTAATGCAGAGTGTTGAGCTGTAACCTAAAGTTAACAAAGAAAATAAAGTTAAAATGTCCTGCACACATTTATATTTGTCTTCTGGGGGAACTGTTAGACTGCACAAAGGGGACATTTCAAATACCTTCCTTACTGTGTTAAAAAATAAAATCAAATGGAGATTCGTGGTTTCTTAACAATAAAGATGCTAAACAAAATAGTATATTCATATTTTGAAATTTAACTGTCCGTGGCATTTTGCACTTTAAATTTTGTTGTCTAGCAAAGTTAATATGTCTCGATTAGTGCCATTTCGTCAGGCATGTCATTTTGCAAATTTGGTGACATTATTAGGGTGTTTATTTTATTGATGATACTAAGTCACAATGGTTCTTGCAATTAGTGGCTTCTATAAAACAAGCACATTAAAAGGAAATCCTGTTTCTGGTTGTGGTACACCAACTTCCTTTTCTCCTTTGGACTCTGTATGCTCCCTCTCATGTTTTATTTTCATATGTAGCTTACCAAATTGAGTATGCATTTTATTCTCTGCCACAGTTCCCATTGCTGACACAACCGGTATTATTTAAATTTAAGCAAGAAACTCAACAAGGCTTACAAGTTTTTCTTTGCTAATGATTTTTTTTTTCTCATTAAGTCTGGGTCTAATGAAACTAAACAGAAAGTTCTGGTTGGCTTCCTTGGTCACCCCTATCTGTGTTTGTGAATTCTTATAATTGGCATGAATTGAAAGTTCTTATTAGCACTGAGAGTAACCTGGAGACAATTCCAATTTGGGTTTAAATGGCCCTGTGCAGACAAGGATATCTGAGCAAACCAAAACAGCCTCATGTGTTTATAGCAGATAAATACCAATTAAGTGCTAGAAAGAAATGACATCAGTTTTTTCCTGTGTAGTTTCAGGTTGAGATTTTTTTCTTTGAGTTTGCAGATAGAGCCTCATATCCTTATAAGAGGAAGGAGAGCATCTTCCCATCTGCACATGAGATGAAAAAATTATATGAAATAAAACTTTGCTTTGCTGTATGGTAGCAAACTCTCTTTGTTAGTTGAGTGTTCTATTCACTAGGACACTTGATTACAAGTAACATATATCAAATGTGAACTGGTTTTAACAAGTGTGGAATAGATTCTAAAGGACAAATTTATTCTAAGAATTAAAAGGTTTCTTGAGGAAGGTGAGGAGAGAGTGCATTTGTGCCTCAAGAAGATGCTGGAAGCAGGCAATCAAAAGCTTTCAGGATTCTCTGTAATATCTCCTTTTCTCTGCACCATCTCTTTTATGGAGCCTGGCTTCCCCTATTCCTCACATGGCAGAACACAGTTGTCAACCTTCACTTACATTTATATCTTACAAAGCTTTCAGGGAGAGCCTGACTCACCTCTAAGCCCCAAGTCTAAATTATGTATGTATACATACACACACATATTCATGTATACATAGGTAGATAGAGACATACATGCATCTATGAGTTACATTCATATTCAAAATACTCACTATAGGCTACATTATGGATCTTCTCCTCCAGTACTGGAAGGAAGATGATTTTACACAGTATTTTTGAGAAGAAATTGGAAAATAGGTACCAAGAAATACATACATGATTATTCACCTAGATCTATTCATCTCATTTTTGAGAATGTTTGCTAAGGTAACAACCTCCAACTTGGGTTGAGAATTTGTCTGTGTAGACATTAATTACAACATTATTTTAATACCAAGATTTGTGAAACCGTTTTTCACGGTTTCCAAAAAAGGCAGAATGCCAAGTTTCTTGGGTCCATATAATACATTTAGCAATTTAAATTCTGTTTTAACAATAATGGAAAGCCCCCATTGTAATTTTAAATGACGAAAGCAGGATAGCCTGTTGAGGGTATAGATTGTGGTGATGTTTTCACAGGTAGATAAGTATCTACCTCCAAACTCATAAAGTTGTATACATTAAATAGGTATGGCAATTTTTATGTCACTCATACCTTCGTACCACAATAAAGTGGCTTAAAAAATACAACACATGAAAAAGAAAGAAAGGGAAAAGAATGTTTTGATCAACATTGAATTAGTAGAGTGCCTCAGTTCTGTATTTAACCACATGTCTTCAATTAAGTTAGAACTTATTATTTCTAAGTGCAATACGCTGCTTAATGAATGTTGAATGATATTTCGTTTTAATGTTCTCTAATCTGAAACTTTCTTCAAATGGCATAATAATTGTGAACGTAAAGTGAAACTAAATGTTTCTAATGAATATGGAGACAAAAAAAAGCAGGTTATACAATTACTTGTGCATTGCAATTACAATCACTCAAAGAAAAAAATGGAAAGAGAATATATCAAACCTTCAATCATACAGCTTTTACTACTCTTTTTTTGTCTAGTTTCTAAAATATGGGTAATGAACATAAATGTAGTTCGTAAATTAATTGGACTTGATGTTGTATTAAGCATTAGGGCCAATAATGTCTGGCCTGCCCTTCCTCTGTCTCCCTCTCTCTCTTTCTCTCTCTCTTCAACTTTATCCTAAAAATATCATACTCTATTTTTTTTTTTTTTTTTTACTTTCACTCCTCACTTAAGTTACTCAGTCAAAGCATTTCGGTCAGACCCCTTTTCATCTGTGAAGATGTTTCTTGATCTTGAAATTTCATTTCCTAATCTATGAATGTTTGTCCAAATCTAGTGTTTCCATTAACGTACACCTTTTCTCTTTTCATATTACTTTACTAATCAATACTATTCTTCTCTTAGCCATTATGAGTTCTTTCTATTGATCTTTTCTGAGACTTTATTTTCACTTTCATACTGTACTTTGAAAGTACTGGTTTTCATGCTGTGAATTCACTGTATCTCTGCAGCAAGGAGTGATTTGTTTCTTGTATGTCATGGTGCCTTTTTAAGTGTTGTGAAAATGATCATTTAAATGATTCTTTCATTGACATGGACTGCTTTCACTGAAGAAAAGCGTGCATTGAAGATACACGGCAAATAAAGGCATAAATGTCTGAAACCGATAGCAGACAAATCTTGCTGAGGCTCAATTACTGTACTGCATTATGTCAATACTTAGCATCACAAAAGATCGCAAAAGAAGCTGTGCTCTGCTCAGAAAGCAAAATGGGTTGTAAGAACACTGCATCTAGGTATACTTAGGCATAAGGAACTAAATAATAATAATAATAGTAGTCGTAGTAATAGTAATAATAATACTAAGTGCCTAAACCTAGACGATTGAAGAATAATATCTAAGGGAATATGAAGAAAGCCCACTATTACTTAGCCGGTTAAGGAGTCGAGCAAAACCCTGCATAACTACATTCTTTTCAACCTAGTTAATAGGTGTACATCTACAAAATGGACAGAGAAGAAGAGCAAGACATTTCTTTTTTTTTTTTTTTTTAATTTTTTTTTTTTGACATTTATTTGTTTTTGAGACAGAGAGAGACAGAGCATGAACGGGGGAGGGTCAGAGAGAGGGAGACACAGAATCTGAAACAGGCTCCAGGCTCTGAGCTGTCAGCACAGAGCCCGACGCGGGGCTCGAACTCACGGACCGTGAGATCATGACCTGAGCCGAAGTCGGCCGCTTAACCGACTGAGCCACCCAGGCGCCCCGCAAGACATTTCTTAAATAAGCTTTGAAAAAACCATAGTCGAGGAAAAATAATACAAGTTGACTGATTGCTGTTGATGCCTGTGTTGTAAAAAAAAAAAAAAAAAAGTTAAACATGGGTTGTTACTAGGCATAAGAGCCAGAAGACTGTCTTTATGTTTCATCCAACATTTTTCAAACCATGGATCCCTTTGGGAATCTCTTGAAGACTGAAGCCTCTCATTTGTATACACTCATAAAATTTGGTCACAATTTTAAGAATTCATCCCATAGTTGTATTCAAAAGCCCTTGGATTTCAAAGTAAGAATAGCAGTGTTGATTATTTATTTGGAGCCTTTTTATGTTCGTTAAAGTAATGGCTCATTTAATCCTCACAACAACACTGTGAGAGGGCTGTTGTTTTTCTAGCTCTTTTACAGATGAGGAAACCAAAGAGAGAAATTATGTACATAACTCAAGGAAACCCAGCTAGAAAGTCCTGCAAGCAACACTAGCTTAAAGAGTCAGATGATAAAAAATTAGATCTGGGGAAGCATGTAGTGGTTGTCTTTGCCAAACTCCTTTTTTTTTTTTTTTTTAACTTGAGGAAGTGCTGTTCCAGATAGTTAACCGAAATCCACAGAGCTAGTTAGTGTTAGAGCCAAAGTTCCAGCAGAAATCTTTACCCAAGACTCACAACAATGCCACATTAAGATTATCTTTATTGTTATTTACCGTCAGGGAAACTGAAGCACACTCTTCATACGTAGCAGAGTTGCCATTCAAACTGAGATAGTCTAGTTCACAACTAAAATCCCTGTATTACTGTAACTCAGGAAAGCTATTCCTTTGTATACTGTTTAGTAGAAACTCAGCATGATAAAAGTAATCTGAAAATTGGGATACTGTAATGTCTTTGGTTTACAAAGTCAGGAGATTTCGGAGGTTCGACTTTGCGATAATTTAATGTTCTCTAATCAGAAAGTAATGCTTGCAGGGTGCTGCAATTCACATGAACCTAAATCACACCCATTCATACACACGATACAGATAGTGCTCATACACTGGTCGTGGGGAAAGCCTTTTACCAATTTGACTGAAGTCTTTTGTAATCACTAAAACTTAGTATTTGTAACCATGGACAAAGAGGACTATAGTTAAGAAGACCTCTTTTTTTTGACTCAGCTAATTCCTTTAAAAACTCAAACTCTTGTACTGTTTGTTATTTTGTTAACCTTATTTATTTTTGAGAGAGAGCACAAAGAGCAGCAGCAGGGGAGGGGCAAAGACTGAGGGAGAGGGAGAATCCCAAGCAAGCTTCACACTGTCAGCACAGAGCTCCACAGGGGCCACAATCAAGAGTTGGATGCTCAACCAACTGAGCCACTCAAGCTCCCCTGTACTGTTCGTTAAATTTTTATGTTGTTAATAAGGATCCAGCTTTTCACTGTGATTTCCACATCTTTTTCAATTCTAAGTTATGTTTTCCTCTACAAGTTCAACACAACTGTACCTAAGTGCAAACAATGATGTTAGTTTGGGAACTTTTTGTAATTCTGTAATTTACCTGCTAACCTAAATTCACATCAACTTACATTATTAGTCAAGACGTAGCTAGAACTTGTCCACTGTCATTGTGCACTGAGGGAAGCATTCTCAGTGGAGTCCTGTCACAGATCCTAGAAAAGACATAAATAATTTTTTTTTTCCCCAGGGGCATAATAAACTTGGAAAAAAAGGAGAAATCCTTCATTAGGAATCTCGAAAGAAGCTGTTAATAACCACTTGTCATCAGGATTAGCGACCTCAAGCTGGATAAAAATTGATGGTGGGACTCTGTACCTTCTGTGCTCTGCTGCTTGGATCATGTATTAGCATTGGCACCTGATTAACTCTCAAAACCATCTCCTCTGATTAACTCCCAAGACTTCTTTTATATTATCAGTACTGATTTCCTGAAATCTGTCCTAAAAGACTGTCCTTAATTCTCTCCCACTGCCTGCAAAATTTCCCCTGTTTATGCTGGAAAAATGTTTGGCCTTTACTCTATTTATACTTTTTTGGCTTGATCTTTCACAAACACTGGCTGGAGACTTCCATATTTGGTGAAGAGGGAATAAGTGATTACTCTGAAACTTTTTTTCTGTTTTAAGTGCTTTCTGTATTTGGAACAAGGTATGTGAGCCTTCTCGGTACTGACTCTTGCTGTTACAATAACAGAGTGAATTTCTTTAGAACTTATCTTTCCCTTAAATTACCTTCGAGGTTGTTTTCAGTCTATGCTAATACTTGGCTGTGTATTAGGAAAAAATGCTTGCTTTAAAGTTTAAATTGTGAATGTTATGATAAGGGGAAATACCAATATAGAAAAGATAATATATTCTAAATGGAATTTTAGAGAATTTTTAATAATTGATTTAAAACCCATACATCAGCTTATATTAGATTTAAACAATTGATTACAAATCCATTTTAAGTGAAAGCACTATATACGTCTATTATCGTGTTTTATTCTCTAGGGTACATATACTATTTTCCTGCCATATGAATCAGCTTCATTCTAGGACAATGCTCTGTAAAAAACAAACAAACACAAAATCTAAATTTCGATGGCTTGTAAGAAACAACACTTTTTTCTTATTCCAGACTCTCTTTCGATCTTTTGTATTGGCTTTAGCTCCACGTATGAATCTCTCTTTTTGAGAACATAGTCTATTTGAAGCATGAGTTTCTACTGTCAAAGGAAGGAAGAGCCAGAGAAGTGAAAAAACACATCATGATGCTTAAATTCCTGTCTCAGAACTGACACACTGTTATATTTGTTCTTGTTCTATTGGGCAAGGCAAGTCGTACGATGAAGTCTACATCTGTGAGGTGGAATTACACCTACGTGATCCATGGCATGCAGGGAGAGGGAAGAATGAATCTTGAGCAAATAATGCAATTTGCCAATTTGCCCACAAACTTTTAATGCAATTAAGTGTATAGTTAGTAAATATAGTAATTGTCTGCATTGACTCTTGTTTTGTAATAAGTCCTTAAGACTATGCTTGATGCATTATACAATACCTCATGAACACAAAACTCAGAGTTTGTTACTATGATTATTTCCATTTTACAGACTTAAAAGCTGAGGCCTGGTGTTGCTTACGAGATATTAAATGCTGGCTAGTACATGATCAAGTCAAGCAACTTAGGCCCAGTACCCATATGGGTTAGTTTGAATTACTCAAAAAGCTCACTCAAATTTAAGTACGAGTGCAGGTAGTTCATTTGGAAAGTGATCCCTGGTAGCATAAGGGAAGGACATGGGAAATGAGCCAAGGAAGGGAAAATAGACAATAGTGGTGTTACTCTGGGCCATTTTGAGTTCAATATTCCAGGTACTCCTTGAGGAGCCTTCACGAATGTGCCCAACACTTGTTCCACTGGGCTTTTTAATCCATCGATTTCTCTCCCTCATTTACTGAGCATTGTACCTAGGGAAATTAAATCTCTGTCACTTCTTGGCTGCCCCACAGATGGGCTTACCACATTCCCCTAGATCTGGAAAAAGCCTTCTTGCAAAGAAGTAGAAATGTGGACGCTTTAGGTGGGAAATCTTCAGCATCACAGAATCTGTGCACAGTTATGGGTACACTCAGTGTTGGGCCAGGGAAATGAAGCACGAGGCATTAACTCTATCTACCATTTTCTTAATCTTTACTTCATAGTGCAAGTTTAGCAAATATATCTTGTGATCTAAATACTTATTTATAATACACCAAAAAAAGGACTCTGTGTTTGAGCCTTTGTCTGTTTATAAAGCATCTCATTGACATAGACCTTTGGAAGTGACTGTTGTGCACTTTGGCTGATTGTTTTACTTTTTATTTGAAAAGGGCTATTTTACAATCCAATAAAGTAAGTGTGTACACACACACACACACAAACCACAAAATAACGTGTTTTTAATTTTTTAGTAGAGAAAGTTAATACTTTAAAATTTTTTAAAGTTGTTATTCATTTTTTAGAGAGACAGAGCACCGGCAGGGATGGGGCAGAGAGAGAGGGAGACACAGAATCCAAAGCAGGCTCCAGGCTCTGAGCCGTCAGCACAGAGCCTGACATGGGACTCGAACCCGCAACTGTGAGATTATGACCTGAGCCAAACTTGGATGCTTAACTGACTAAGCCACCCAGGTGCCCCAAGAAAGTTAATATTTTAAAAGTCAAATTGACTATACTGAGGTATGGAAACAGGTATCTGGTTAGTGTGTATACCAGGATCCAAGTGTTTAATTTCACCTCCAAATTATATCAGAGACATTGGGATCTTATTTTTATTGATTCTACCATAATTAATCCAGTGTTATTATTTTTTTACAAACATAAGTTACCTTTTTCCACAAAAATAAGTAGTGACACACTACTAAAGTATATTTCAGGTGTGCATACTAATTAATAGTAACTTATTTTTACCGATAACAAGTTTACGCCCACACAGTCATGTTCAAACAAGATGAGATATTTGAAATCACTTTATAAATTATAATGCATGTCAGGAATATTCATTGTTCACCACAACCCAGAAATTGTACTACTAGGTACTTACACAAGGGATACAGGTATGCTGTTTTGAAAGGACACTTGCACCCCAATGTTTATAGCAGCACTATCTACAATAGCCAAAGTATGGGAAGAGCCCACATGTCCATCAATGGACAAATGGATAAAAGAGATGTGGTATATATGCACAATAGGGTATTACTTGGCAGTCAAAAAGAATGAAATCTTGCCATTTTCAACTACGTGGATGGAACTGGAGGATGTTATGCTAAGTGCAATTAGAGAAAGACAAATATCATACGACTTCACTCATGAGGATGTGAAGACACAGAACAGATGAACACAAGGGAAGGGAAGCAAAAATAATATAAAAACAGGGAGGGGGACAAAACCTAAGACACCCTTAAATATGGAGAACAAAGGGTTATTGGAGGGGTTTTGGGAGGGGGAATGGGCTAAATGGGTAAGGGGCATTAAGGAATCTACTCCTGAAATCATTGTCGCACTATATGCTAACTAATTTGTATGTAAATAAAAAAAATAAAACTAAAATTAAAAAAGAAGAAAGAAATAAAGAAAAATTAAAATTAAAAAATCAAAAAAAGAAATATTCATTGTTCTCATTATTGCTAAACACAGATTTCATTTTTCTGGGCATGAAGAGATATAATTTGTACTAATACCATTTCATATTTTTTTTCTTGAGCTTTCAAATCAAGAGGAGTCTACTTGCTATAAATTTATAAATAATATTTAAAAAATCTTACCAATTGTTAATATGAATGCCACCTGGAAATTGTGTGTCTTGTACAAGATAATGCAATTTATACAGATGGCCCATAAGAAGTAGTGGTATATCTACAAAAATGGTTTATCGGTTTTCTTGGGGCCCCTGCATGGATCAGTTGGTTAAACATCCGACTCTTCATTTGGGCTCAGGTGACAATCCTGGGGTCTTGGGATCCAGTCCTGTGTTGGGCTTTGCGCTGGGCATGGAGACTGCTTAAGATTCTCTCCCTCCCTCTCTCCCTCTGTCCCTGTTCGGCTTGCACTCCCTAGCTGAAAAAAAATATATAGTAAAAAAAAAAAAAAAGGTTTATAGGTTTTCTATTTTTTTTATGTTTATTTTTGAGAGTGAGAGAGAGAGACAGAGTGTGAACAGGGGAGGGACAGAGAGAGAGAGAGAGACAGAATCCGAAGCAGGATCCAGGCTCTGAGCTGTCAGCACAGAGCCCGACCAGGGCTTGAACTCACAAACCGCGAGATCATGACCTGAGCCAAAGTGAGACGCTCAACCGACTGAGCCACCCAGCCGCCCCTCCCTCTTTATTTACAATTTTCAGTTTTAATATGTGTCATAAATCTCTCACATTTAGCCTTAACAATTCTGTACCAGTATTTTTATTCCCATGATGCAGATGGACACAATGTGACACAGAGGGATTAAGTAACTTGCCTAAGGTCATAGACCTAGTGAGAAGTGGAGCTGGGGTGTGAACCCAGTCTATTTGATGCTGGAAGGGCTGTATTTAATCACTGACCAATGCTGTATCTGATACATATTCTTAGCATGGAATTTGAAAGGAACAATAACGAACCATTCGTACCATACGCTATATGGCACTCTGTTTTCTAAGTCATGCTACCTCCTACCTTTTCATACACTCTTGGAGTTCTGATTTGTCTTCCATTTTAATGATACATCTTCCTCGGTGGTATGGTGCTCTATTTCATGATAACTTCTGTAACCATCCAAAAACAATATTTCTACAATTTTTGCATTGTGTTTTTCATACATTTGGTGTTACTGATTATTTGTATGAACATACAATTGTGTGATTATATAAGGTTCTAGTCATAATGCCGATTTGTTAATATAGCATAAATTCTATGATTAAGTGGCAGGGGATGGGAGGGAACTTTTATCCACTATGAGCCGACACAGCCGTTCAAATTATTTTCTGGGTCCATCACCTCCCCACAATAAAGAGCAATTGACCTATATGAGAAAGAAGCAGCATTTGCAGGGGAGGCAAAGGGTCAGACAGGTCATCCATAGCATTTTACATTGTGGTAAGAGTCACGACAGTCATGCAAGATACAGTGAAGGGCAATTTCACCATATTCCAGAGTGTAATTTACCCAGAAAAATCAAGGGAGATTTTTTTTGCAAGAAATATTATCTATTCCTATTTTGTATTCCCTATAGTGATGAAAACAAATACTTGAGACCCAAGGACAAATTTTGGGAGAAGATACTGAAAAGTGATTTTATACAGAGCGGGTGCTCAGTGCATATTTTTGGAAATGAATTGATGATTAAGACAAAGGTTTATAGTTAACAGAGCAGTTTAAGCAATATGGTGAAGTGCAGGGAAAACACGTTGGCCTGGGACTTCGTAGATTTGTGGTTTAATTATGGTATTGATTAATCATTTGATTTATTCAACCAGTTCTTATTACGTATCTGTTTCTGCCTGAATACACCGTATTGGGTGTCAGGAGTTACGAAGACATAGTAGTCCTACTGTCTAAGTGCGTTTACATACAGAAGTAATAGGTGGTATGTGGGCTCCATTATAGAAGAGAGTAAAATATTTGTATGTATATGTATGTACACACACGTGCATGATAATAATAGAGTTTAACAAATGCTGCAGTGTTTGTGTGTATCAGAATTGATGAGTTCTTCCATAGACAGAAGGGTGATTGTGAAAAGTTTCACATTTGAACCTGATCTTAAGGCTGAGAGTTTTCAGGGACGCCTGGGTGGCTCAGTTGGTTAAGTATCCTACCTCAGCTCAGTTCATGATCCCACGGCCCATGAGTTCGAGCCCCACGTTGGGCTCTTGGGTTCTGTGCTGACAGCTCAGAGCCTGGATCCTGCTTCCGATTCTGTATCTTTGTCTCTGCTTTTCTCTCTCTCCCCCCCGCCCACCAAAAAAACCAAATAAACATTAAAAAAAGAGTTTTCAAGTCACATTCCTGGGACTCCATAAGCAAAGGACTCAAGTAAGAAAGTGTGTAGCTTGTTCATCGAGACTTTTGGTTTGTGCGACTAGCGTAGACCTGGTAGGTATGTGGGAGTATCTGTGAGTGCCGATAGGCATGATGGATATTAACTTTATAAAAGTATTTGGAGTCAAACTATAAGGGCCCTTATTTGCCCTTCTGAATAATCTGGCCTTTAACCTTAGGACAAGCATTTCTAAAACTTAAATAATGACTCAAGAGTTACTTATTTGGTTCCTAGATAGATGATGAAGCCATTCATTGACAGGAAGAGTAGGATAATGTGACTTTATTTGGGAAGATGAATGATATTGCTAAGGTACCTACAGGACATCTAAGTGGAGGTATTAACTTGAGTCGGCTCTGTCAGTGTCAAACTCAGGACATTAATCGAGATGAAAAATACAGATTTAGATATCAGTGTCATCAGTATCAATGTGGTGGTTGAGGTGAGGTAAGAAGTCACTTTGTTTAGGGAGAATAAATGTAATAGACCAAGATAAGAAGAGATGAAGAATAGATAGGACCCTGGGGGAATGCCAGCATTCCAAGGGTGAATGGCAGAGAAGTCAGTGAAATGGATTAGGGGATTGCTCTTGTGTTGGGAGGAGAACCAAAGACCGTGATATTTCAGAAGATCAGAAAGCTTGTGCACTCTTTCTAGTAACATCATTCATTCTAGGGGCTTCACTTACCACATGCCAATTGGCTTGAATCTCCCAAATCTTTACCTTCAGCTCAGATTTCTCTCTTGCACTTGAGGCTCTTAAATTCAGTGGCCTGCTGTATGTATCTTTCTTTTTGTCTCAAACATCCAAAAGGCACTATTTCCCAATTCTTCCTGGGACTTCAGAATTCCAGTTTCAGTAGTATCATTGTCTGTAACTCTCCCAAATCCCCTACCTCCACCTATAATTAATAACTAGTTCTTATCAGTCATACCTATTGAACATATTTTGCCTGCATTTACCTTTCTCCAGTCCCACTGCAATTCACCAGTACAGGGCCTGGATTATAATGATAATTGTATGGACTATAATTATATGGATTCTTACATGGATTAGAATTATAATCAGCTAGTTGGTCTTCTTGTTTCCAGTCTTAACACTCCCAATATATTTTCCATAATGTGAAATTCATTTTTAAAACACAAACCAGTGGTACCTGGCTGGCTCAGCCAGTCGAGCATGTGACTCTTGATCTTCGGGTTGTCAATTCAAACCCCATAGTGGGTGTAGAGATTACTCAAAATCTTTAAAAAAAAAAAAAAAAAAAAATATATATATATATATATATATATATATATATATATATATATATATATATAATATTGTCATTTCCATACTTGAATTTCCTTTGGTTTCTGTCTTCTGGCTAAAATTTAAGTCTCTTCCTAATTTGGCTAATAATTAGTTTTCTTTTTTCTAAAGTCATCTTGGCCATGTTTGTCCTTCTCCTCATCCTTCTCTTGTTCCATGAACAGACCATACTCCTCTCACATCCTGATAGTTGTGCCTGATCTTTTTATTATCTGGGGTTCTTTTTACCTTTTATACTTGTATATTCTTAATTAACTTTCAGAACGCAGCTCACACTTCATTAAGGAAGCATTGGATTTGTCAAGTTAGGTTGCTTTCTGTATACTTTTTTTCTTTCTTGAGAAAAAGAGACATAGGCAGTATGAGCAGGGGGGAGGGCAGAGAGAGAGGGAGACAGAGAATCCCAAGCAGACTCCACACTACCAGTGTGGAGCCCGACCTGGGTCTCAAACTCCAGAAACCATGAGATCGTGACCTGAGCCAAAACCAACAGTTGGACGTTTAACAGACTGAGCCACCCAGGCACCTCTCTATATACTTTTGACGAAACCCTATATTTTCTTTATCAGAGAACTTACCCATGTATCTGCAATCTATTTGTTTTGTGTGTGTCTATTTCTCTCACTGTGCTGTAAAGGCAAAAGGGTCGGAACCTTATCTTTTATACACTTGTATTTATGTCACCTTGTAGGTATCAGTATATGTTTGTCACTTGTCCTACTACCCTTCAAGAGGAAATGCTATGCAATAGTTTGCTATTGGTGCTCTCAAAATTACCATGCATTTAGCAATTTAAAATCATACCTGTTTATTATCTGAAAGTTCTTCAGATCTGAAGTCTGAAATTGACCTCACTGCACTAAACTTAAGGGCCATCAGTGTTCTGTGCCTTCTGGAGACTTCAGGGAAGAATCCATTTCCTATCTTTTCCTTTTGCAGAGGCTACCCGCAGTCTTGGGCTCATGGCCTTCTTCAGTCCTCAAAACCAACAACTTTGGCCCAAGTTCTTCTCATGCTTCCTTCTCTCTCTGGTCCTCCCTCGTAGGCTGCCCTTGATTACCCAATATAGGCACCCTATCCAAAATTACCTGATTTGCCAAATCTAATTCCATCTGCAACCTTAATTCTCCTTGCTGTAACGAAGAGTTTTAAAATACTTCAGCTCATTTTATTTATTTTTTTTCAATATATGAAATTTATTGTCAAGTTGGTTTCCATACAACACCCAGTGCTCATCCCAAAAGGTGCCCTCCTCAATACCCATCACCCACCCTGCCCTCCCTCCCACCCTCCATCAACCCTCAGTTTGTTCTCAGTTTTTAACAGTCTCATGCTTTGGCTCTCTCCCACTCTAACCTCTTTTTTTTTTTTTTTTTTTCCTTCCCCTCCCCCATGGGTTTCTTCAGCTCATTTTAAAAACAAATGAGTTTTAACAAAACTTCTTCAGAGATTTTGGGGAGTGGGACATGAACCTCTTAAGTGAGGACCATTTTTCTGTATACCACAGGTTAATAGAATTAATATCTGCAAAGAACAAAAGAAGAGGTCTGAAAAGTAAATTTGGTCTTCATTAACTTAAAACACCTTTATTGAGCACTGACTGTGTAACACATTCTGTGCTAAGTGCTGGGAATACAGTTACATTGTATATAGTCGCTGTCTTGGAAATCAGAAAGGATATAGGTGATATTATTAACAACTCGTGTAGGGTGATGAGCAGTGAAAACTGCATTACATTGACTGTAGTGTGAGTGGGAAATACGGAAACCTTTTTGACACTTACTGGTTTTCTCTTCTTTGTGTAGTAATTTAATTATTTTAGACCTCCTCATTATAAAATGACCACAAATGTCACCTTTGGCCCTAGCATTCTGTAATCCTATGATCAAAAGCTATTACTCAGATTTAATGGAAAGCATTTTTCATGCCATTCTCATTCTACTGTCTTCCACTTTGCGTTGCCATTTTGTGGTATTAATAACGTGTTAAATCCATTTTCTAAATATGTCCTGAGTTTTGGGCCTTCCTTCATAATGTTCCACAGTATCATGTAACCTTATCTAATGTTTACCATTAATCTTCCACATTTCTCATTTCCCTTTTTCTCATTTTTCGTGGAAGCAGAGAATAGAGACCATACTACCTCTTCCATGCAACTTAATTGTCCTCTATTTAAAGTGAAATAAACTCATATCCCTTTGTATTTCTTCACCATATGTATTTCTAAACTGTTAACAACTCCAATATGCCCTTCTAGTTCTAAACTTGTATTTTCTGGGTCATGTAAGTGATGAGGCTTTTCAGTTAACATACTAATACCCCAAAGAAATAATTATTTTAAAAAATGTATTTCTGGCACAGGTTATGATTAACTTCCCTGTGTAATGAGGATAATTTGTGGTATGTATGTAACTGAGTTGTTTGCTTGTTTTGGTTTTTAAGTGCTTCTGCTCACATTGTCTTATCTGATCCCATGATCTCCCTCCCACCTTCCTTTATAATTTCATCCCATGCTCTTCCCTTCTTCAGAGTTCAGAGTGCGACAAAATGGAGTTAAATATAATGAAGAGCATGCCTTTTTTTATTTGAGTATAGTTGACACGCGTTATTCCATTAGTTTCAGGTGTACATTGTAGTAATTTGACAAGTTTATACATTGTGCTATGTTGACCACAAGTGTAGCTACCGTCTGTCCAGTTACATGACTACTATGATATCATTGACTCTATTCCTCAAGCTCTGTTTTTTATTCCTGTGGCTTACTTATTCCATAACTGTAGGCTTGTATCCCCTGCTCCCCTTGACCCATTTTGCCCAGCCTCCTCCCCTCTGGCAGCCATCAGTTTGTTTTCTGTATTTATAGTTTTCATTCTGCTTTTTGTTTGTTCATTTTTTTAGGTAACATTTATGAGTGGAATCATAGGGTATTTGTCTTTCTTAGTCTGACTGACTTCACTGGGTATAATATCATCCAGGTCCATGCATGTTGTTTCAGATGGCACTATTTCATCCTTCTTATGGGTATGTAATATTCCACTGCATATATATACCACATTTCCAGCATCCGTTTGTCTTTTGATGGACATTTATGCTGCTTCCATGTCTTAGCTATCGTAAATGATGCTACAATAAACATAGAGGTGCATATATCTTTTCAAGTTAGTATTTGTTTTCCCTGGGTACATGCCCAGTAATGGAATTGTTGGATTGTATGGTATTTCTTTTTTTTAATTTTTGAGGAACCTACATAGTGTTTTTCCACAGTAGCTGTACGAATTTACGTTCCTACCAACAGTGCACAAGGGTTCCTTTTCTCCACATCCTCGCCAATACTTGTTTCTTGTCATCTTGATTTTAGCCATTCTAATAGTCATGAGGTGATAGCTCATTGTGGTTGTTGTTTTTAAGTTTATTTATTTATTTTGAGAGAGCATAAGCAGGTGAGGGGCAGAGAAAAGGGGGGACAGAATCCCAAGCAGGCTCCACACCCTAAGTGCAGAGCCTGACGTGGGGCTTAAACCCATGAACCATGAGGTAGTGACCTGGGCTGAGTTTCAACCAACTGAGCCACCCAGATGCCCCTCTCATTGTGGTTTTGGTTTGCATTTCTCTGATGATGAGTGAAACCACCAGCAAAATAAAATGACAATCTACTGAATGGGAAAAGGTACTTGCAAATGACATCTGTGATAAGGGGTTAATATCCAAAATATATAAAGAATTCATACCACTCAACACCAAAAAGCCCAGATCAATCTAATTAAAAAAAGGGCAGAGGATCTGAGTAGACATTTTTTCCAAAGAAGACATGCACATAGTCAACAGACATATGAAAAGATGCTCAGCATCACTAATCAAAAGAGCATGCCCTTTTAGTGTCTTCTCTTTCTGCTTTTGCCCTTGCATTCTCCTTCTAAAGATTCGTCTTTACCTATGAAACTTTTTTCTTTTCCTTTTATTATTATTTTTTTTTTTTTGCTCATTCAGCTAGATTCAACCTAGCTATCAACTTCTAGAAAATGTCTTCCCTAACATTCATATGGCTGCATATCCCTTTGTCTCTGTGTTTCTTTAATATCCTTTGAATATATGTATCGTTGTTTATATAAAATGCTTAATATTTATATATCATTTGTCTGTATTCTACGAGGTTGTGGACTTTGGTAAAAACTGAGTTCTCTTTATCTTCTCAGAAACCGCTACAATGACCAACAGATGCTAAGTATTCTTTAAGTAATTAGTTTTGGTAAATATTCTATAAATTCCTACATAAAGAAATGATTTCATTATATCTGAAAATCAGCTCTCTGAGTTAAAAGGCAGTTAATACCTTTATTTCACAGATAAAAGAGACTGAGGTCTGGCATCTCTAAGGCCGCCATTCTCGTAAGTCCTGCACTGGGACTAGAAGCCACTTCCCCTGATTTAATGTTCTCTCACTTTGCAAACTTTATTTTTGTGCAGTTACTCTTGTGAATCATGAATCTTGCAATTTAATTATCTCACATTTATAGGCGACTGAGGGTCTCAAGAATATAAAAGTTAATAATAGGGCAAAAGGTCATTGCAGTAATCTTAGAAAATATGAAGAACCAGATTTATTGGGTAAAAAACAACTTTATTAGAAAGGGTTAATTAATTCTGAGATGAAATACAATTTTTATGTCATGGTAGAAAGCTAATTTTATATGAGTTTTCCCTATAGAGAGAAGAAAATAAAATGTTGGTCACTTTTTGCAATTTATGAAGCAGTAGTTCTTCACTCCTTGACACCTCCAGGGAACAGTTTTCAACTAAATTGTTCTGACAAAGATTTTGTTCTTTGCCTTTCACATTAATATACTCAGGCATATTTTCATTAGTAAAAGAAAACCAGTTTAAAAAAAAACCCTAGAGAAAACAAAATAGAATATGTGCTTCTTGAAATGACTAAACGGCAGTATATAATTACTTCCTAGTAAAACAAATATCATTCTTTTCTCATCCTCTTTGTTGTTGATTTCACATTCATATCTTACTCTAGACTGTGTCTATAATTACATATATGTTTTAAGTACCAAAATAATCTCTAAGATCTATAGCAATTTATCTTATATGTATGTTTATGTGTATCAACTTCAGATTAACTATGGATATGTAACTGTGCTTAAAATGATCAACTTCAAAAATTTTTTTTAAGTTTATTTATTTTTGAGAGAGAGAGTGAGAAAGCAGAAGCAGAGGAGTCGAGAGAGACAGAGACCGAAGATTCAAAACACCCTCTGCGCTGATAGCCCTAAATCGGCACTCGAACTCATGAACCATGAGATCATGACCTGAGCAGAAATCAGACACTTAAAACAATTGAGCCACCCAGGCACCCCTGAAATGATCAACTTTTAAGTTATATGAGAAATACCAATGGAAATGGATAGATTTAAATATATAAAAGTAGGGGCGCCTGGGTGGCTCATTCGGTTAAGCGTCCAACTTCAGCTCAGGTCACGATCTCTCGGTCCGCGAGTTCGAGCCCCACGTCGGGCTCTGGGCTGATGGCTCAGAGCTTGAAGCCTGCTTCCGATTCTGTGTCTCCCTCTCTCTCTGCCCCCCCCCCCCGTTCATGCTCTGTCTCTCTCTGTCTCAAAAATAAATAAACGTTAAAAAAAAATTAAAAAAAATATATAAAAGTATAAATTTTTGGAGTAGTAAAAATGAAATGAAAATGAAAAGAAATATGGCCACTTGGGAATATATATTCATTCACTGACTGAGAGTAAGTAGCTTAATTTATGACTGTGATTCTTAACTTGGGATTCATGATAATAGGAATCTTCTGCAGGGAGGTCAGTGGACCCTATGAAACTGTATGTAAATATGTCTGTATAGGCATTTTTTAATGTAGAGAATGAATATTATTTTTATCAGGTAGTCAAATGGACTCCACAACTTGAAATGTTTAAGAACTACTGATTTATTAGCTCATTCCAGTTCATTTTAAAATATCAAGTGCTCAATAGATTCATGAGGAGAGGATATAAACAAATATTTTGATAAATGTAGAAACATGTAGAAGAAGTTTCTAAAACATGTCCTACTAAATTAGGTTCTCATTAACGTGAGCATCAACTATCTCCTTATATCTAAAGAAGTAGCAGTTGCTTTAAAAATAAAAGTACCAAAGCGTCTATCAGCAGCAAAACCTCATTCTTTCTAGTACCACTAAAAATTGGTATGACCACTGGTAAGGTAATATGACAATATTTAGTAAAAGCCATAAAAGTTTTTTTTTTTTAAATATTGATCCATTAATTATTCTGGGGCAATTATATACCAGAAAATGAAAGAGAAAACATGAAGATGTTCATTGTGGTGGAATCTCTAATAGCAAACAAAAGGAAATGGCAGCCCATATGATATTTATGATAAAATAAGTTTAAAAAGGCAGAATATTATTGTGACAATGTAAAATATATATTTATGGGGATTGTAATATGTAGACACATAACCTTAGGGTGATAATTTAGTATCAATTTTAATACTAATTTTAATATTGGGGCACCTCGGTAGCTCAGTCAGCTAAGCGTCCAACTCTTGATTTTGGCTCAGTTCATGATCTCATGGTTCCTGAGTTCAAGCCCCCATTGAGCTATGTGCTGGCAGCATGGAGCCTGATTGGCATTGTCTCTCTCCCTCTCTCTCTGCCCCTCCCCCACCCACGTTCTCTCTCCCTCTCTCTCTTTCAAAATAAACTTTTAAAAGATATTAATTTTAGCGTTAATTAATTTACTTATCTTCAAAATGTTTCCATAATATTAATCTATGGCAAAACTTGAGCACTAAATATCAATTAGTAAGTACAGGAGCCTTATTATTTAAAATATTAACAAACAGATCATCTAACATCTTAAGGAAGGTTCATAGTTCAAATCTGGATAAATCCATGTAGATGTGCAGGTTGTAAACTATAAAATTCCAGGATGTCATTCACATAGATTACAGCATACATGGAATTCCTTGGATTGTTTAAAATAGAGGCTCTGAAATCATGGTTATTTTGTGTTTGTGTTAATACGTTCAACTTTTGTGACTTCGATTATCTTATGGCACTCCATATTATCTGTGCAAATATAATGCGGAGTTGTTGATGTGAAAAGCCATGGACTTTGATTCAAATCATCTGTATCAGGTTCATGTCTGTGATTTACTGGCTTTATTCCTTCTGAGCTTGAATTTTTTACTGTATAAAATGGCAAATTTCATATGGATTGAGATGACATATATAAAACAGCTCTATGAACAATAAGATACTAATAAATGTTATATATTTTATAATAAAATCAGTCATAATTCACTAATAGCATATTTTTCTTATATTAAAAACGAAGTAAACAAGACCTGGTGAAGATGTTTATATGACGAAGTTCGCCTTTAGTGCTGTTTACACAGGAGATGCATACTCTTTTGCACATAATATCAAGGTTTCCCTCCTGCCTTCAAGGCCTATCTACAAATCACTCTTTGTACATATAATTGAAATCAATAAAAATATTGCTTTACTACCTACTTTTCAGTGAAAAGTACATGGAATAGATCTCTTCAAATGTCTTCCTATTCAGCTTCTGATGAAGGTGGTTGGGCTTGTTTTAAAACCTTAAAACGTGTGCCTTCAAATGACTCCTTTACTCTCCTGTGTCTGACAGGATTTACACGCACATAGAAGAAAAAATAGGTAGCATTGCAAGTGAAGCCATTAACTTTTAGGAAAATGGGTATATGCCGTTGAGACATAGATGTACTCACAAGTCTTCCTGCAGCAAGTCCATGAAAATGGTGAAAAGTTTGACCATTTGAAATGTTCTGTTAATTTATTTTCTTATTATCAGAAGGTAGTACTGAATTTAGGGAAGTATATTCACAAGAGGCTAGATTAGTTTCAGAAACTATTACTATTTTTATTTATCCACACTTGTCAACAAAGAAAAAACTTCCATACTGTAACCGTGATTTATCATGCACTGTATAGTTAATGCTGGTATCTGGCCCAATGCATAGTAGTTTGTGCGACTAACGAAAATAAGAAAAAAGGATTTTGTGATGCTAACTAAAATTTTGTCATCCCGGAAAACAGTTTTAGGTTTATTATTCATCCACTGTTATGTCATATCACTTAAGAGTATCCACTTATAGATTAATAATGTGCTTTAAAGATAAACAGATGTTCTTGGTACATGGATACGTCTGTCATAGGACAGTTGTTCTTTACAATAGACCATCTTTTTTAGGGAGAAGTAGTGGAGATTTACTGTTGAAAAAGAATATGCCAGCAAATGAGGTTATTTTGTTAGGGCATTTCAATAACGGTTCTTTTGACCCAATGTAAATAAAATGTAAAACCTCTCCATTTTAAATCTCTCTCAGATGTACTGATTTATTAAACACTAATTAACATGATTGCATTTCCAGTAATTTAAAGGTAGGCTTTGGCTTTAGAAAAGGATTTCAGTAAATCAAGATTGATTATTTTTCTGTCCATTTAACTCCATACTAATTTCCAACCTGAAGAAAAAGACATAATTTTTAGAAGCCCGAGTTCTGTGAAGCTGTTTCTTAATAATTTTCCACCGTAATCTCTTGGTATAGGAAGCCCTTGGAGATTTTTCCTTTGAGTATTTATATGTAATCCACCAAGGATATCATTTGCATTTTGATTTGAAATTTCCTGACTTTTGGATGCAAAGAGGTAGTGGAAATTTTGGAGTTGTGAGATACCCCCTCCTCTAAAGCATTTGCATGTTTATCAAACGTTTGCTGAGATCTTGGTTTGTGCAGACAGTGCCAGTTTCTGGGATGCAAAACCATGCTCCTGTAAGGGGAGGGGCTATGCCAGGGGCCCATGTTAGAGTGTGGAGGTATTACAAAAGAGGGGAAAATCATTTCTCTGTGGACTGGGGATGGGGGTGAGGGTGTAAGAGGAAAAGCACCGGAATAGTTTTTCAGAAGAGATAACAGATAATGGGTTCTTCTGATAATACTAGAGTATTGACTGACCATAGGATAATAAGTAGTATCTGCTTGGGCGCCTGGGTGGCTCAGTAGGTTGGGCGACCGACTCTGTCTCAGGTCGTGATCTCACAGCTCCTGAGTTTGAGCCCTGAATTGGGCTCTTTGCTGACAACTCAGAGCCTGGAGCCTGCTTCAGATTCTGTGTCTCCCTCTCTCTCTCTGCCCCTAACCCACTCGCATTCTGTCTCTGTCTCTGTCTCTCTCAAAAATAAGTAAACATTAAAAAAAATAGTATCTGCTTTATTCAGATGAGACTACTTTTCTGTAATGCCTTTATATAATTTTGGAATGAGTATAGATTTGACCATATCCATTATTTTTCACATCTCATTTTAGTTTGGATGCCTAATACCAACATCACTTCTGTTTAACTTCATTATCAATGAATTTAATCCCAACTATAAAATAACACTAATGCATAATAACTGAGAGTTATTTTGGTTGTGAAATATCATATTCAGAATTCTTAACTCTTAATCTTTTTAAAATTTTACATTACAGATGAAAGAGAAGATGTTCAAAAGAAAACATTCACAAAATGGATAAACGCACAGTTTTCTAAGGTAAGGATATTTTGTTACTTCTCTTTTAAGATAGAATGTAAGTGATTGAATTTTCAAAATGAACTCTACCTGTGTAAATTTAAATGTCCGTATTGTTTTTATCATAGTGTCATTTTGCTTTAGCTGTGCAAATGTGGGAATATTATGTTGACTTTTAATTAAGGAAAAAGCTGCAGAA
This sequence comes from Panthera onca, assembly GCF_046562875.1. Classification (NCBI taxonomy): domain Eukaryota; kingdom Metazoa; phylum Chordata; class Mammalia; order Carnivora; family Felidae; genus Panthera; species Panthera onca. Next base: position 101,296,351 of record NC_138357.1, read on the forward strand.
TATATGGTAAAGAGAAATCATTTAATTAGAGAAAATGTGTCTTTGAATCTTAATGATAATGTGAGTTTCTTTAATTACATCAGTCATCGAAGAATCATAACAGCAGTCTTCCGCCAAGTAGTTGGTATATGTCACACATTAGCAGAAGATCTGAGGGACTTTTACTGTCTGGAAGTGATCATTTTTTTGTCCCTTTTGGTCTTTACCAGCTCATGAAAAACTCATATAACTGCCTTGAATCTGTTTGGCCCTGTCACGTAGGGCATGTGTCAAATAATTTAAGATAAGAAGATTCTCCTCTTTTTCTGCAGGCATCAACCCATGCTCTTCATAAAGTTTATTTTGCAAATGCAACTTAATTTATAATCCATAGATGGCACAACTCCAGATAGTTATGTGTGAACACAAAGTAAAATGTTCTTACCTTGAAAACTAGCAGTAAGAGTACCATGTAAGGAGGTTTATGTACATTTTGAGGTTAGAACGACTTGGATTTGTGTTTAATAACTCTGAATTTAGGCAAATCTAATGCCTTGTGAATCATTTTTCCATCATGTATATGAATATACATATATATTGTCTACCGAACACATCAACTCCTTATAATGGATATAGAAAGGTAATAAAATATGGTCCCCATATTCAAGCTTCAGGAGAAGTAAAATAGCTAATAATGGTTATTTTGCATGTGATAAGGAGGATTAACAGGGTCAAGATAGGTGAAAATTCTGACCACAATGCCTTATGGGCTGAATATATGTGAATCACTCTCTTCATGGTTCTTTTTTTATAATAAGTCTTGGGAATGGATCCAGAACAGTCTACTGGGAGAGGCAATATAAAAAGTGTTCCCATTAGTATTACAAAAGGCTTTCAAGTATCATCCATTGTTAGTGATACTTTGTGGCAGAATTTTTGCCAGGTAATCTTCAGTATTTTAGCAAGAAGTAAAGTTACTGAATTTTAAATATGCAAATTTCATTTACATTTACTTCATTAACAAGTAATAAGTTGTTAATACAGAACTTTACATAATAAACATAAAACAGGAACACGTATTTTAGAAATCTAAACTTTTTTGGAACTAAGTAGGTGCAAGTAATAAAAAAAAGTTGTAACAACACTAATGAAGAAGAATAAATGAAAGCTAAAAGCTAAACTCAGAAATATGTAGGATAGGAATTCCTAATTCCCATAATATATACCAGATGGATGTATATGGTGTATATATGTGTGTGTGTGTGTGTATATATATATATATATATATATATATATATATATATATATATGGATGTATATGGATGTTTATTGCTATATCTACTGGTCTCATTAAGATTTTCTAATTTTGGAATTTTGAAACAGGCAATGGATAAAAGTTTTCGAACAAATATACAGACAAATCAGAATCATAAAGAGATTTTTTGAAATAATAAATGTGACATAATACTATGAACCTTTGAATTAAACCAATGAGTTGTTTTAATAAGGTGTGTAAATATAACCAAGACAAACACTGTGAATTCTCACTCCCACAGACCTACCTAGATCATTACTCTCTATACATTGGTATTTCAGGTATCATTTACCCCAACTCACATTCTACTATGCAAACCATAGCTTGATATGCTGCCTTCTATAAATACTTTGTTGGCACTGCCTTAGAGCAATTTTTCCCTACCCTTATGAGGGCCTATATTTTAAAGGCTGTGAAATAATTACATGTATGAGTGCATTGAGTGTTTTGTCCAAAGTATCCCCACCTCCAAATTCAACTTCTGCTTATTCCATTTATTTTCTAAATGTTCTCCCTCAACCTATTACAGTTGGATCAGGAGAGTCACCAAAGTTTCATATTTGGGAAATATACTAGGTATCAGGAATATAAATATTTACAAAGACGAAAGGTATTTAGAGATAAAATTTATATATGTGTGTGTTGTATTTTCATTTAGAAAATCTGAAGATACATTTTCCATGTTACCGGATTTTTTCTTGTCAAGACTTCAAGTAATGACTAAGCTTTTGTAGTGAGAATTATGAGAAAGCTAATTGAGTCAGTTTATACCAATTGATGATACCAAAAGATCAACATAACTGAGATATGTCAACTGACACATATTTTTACTACATGGCATTCACCAGAATTCCAGGCCTGTATGAGACACAAGATTCGTTTAAATTCAATCTGCAGATCTCATGGAACCTACGCATTTGGGAGATACTGGATAATTACTAAATGGAGTAGCCCTGAGTGGGCTGTACCGGTGAGAGAGTGGTGAGCCCAGTACTCTGGGCTAGAATGAATCTAGAAACCTGTATGAATAAAGCTCTACTGACTGAGAGACTCTATAGAAAAGATCCTCAAAGAGCAAACCACTCGAGACCGAGAAAATTGGATGCCACTGAATGCAGGAATATATATTTTCTTTGTAACCCCAATGATCTGAACCAGTGCACTAAATAAATATAATAAATGCAATTTTGACAGTAGTACAAAATTTAAGTATGTGCTAAGTTTAAGGAAAGAGGAACAATTCTGACAGAGAACAATGTATTGAAGAAGACTTTAAAAGAGAGAAAAAGCAGTGAAAAATTATTATCTGTCTGTGTGGTAAATTAGACCAGAGAATACACATATAATAATAAAAATGAATACGATAAGTTACAGTGCTTAACAGTGAGGTTCACACACATTCATTTATATAATATTTGTAAAGTATTAAGAGACCACAAAGTAGTTCTCCATTATTTTATGAAGTTACATAAGGGATATTTAAGGGGGGGAAATGTGACTAAATAAAGCCTTATGGTGTTGTGTCATTTGAAGCCAAATGTACCTGTGTAGTAAATCCAACTAAGTTTTCACTTTTCCAGTACCATTTTAAAATAAACTCTATCTCTTCTTCAAAAGAAGTCATCTATTAACTTTCAATTCCAAAAATTTCTACTAGAATATGATTTATCACATCTATTCTATAAAGATAAGCAAACATTATAAATCTCCACGTAAACACAAAACCATTGCTACGTAAGAGTAATTCAAGGTGAATATTATATTCATGTAATTTGTAGATATTTTACAATCCTAAAAATGTTTACTGTTTACCGCAAATATGATTCACACAGTAGGAATCGCACAGGTTCATTCACACAAGCTTATTTAAGGAAAGTACACTTGAAATTATCACCCAAAATAGTTTTGTCATAAAACTTGTTTGATGTTTGTGTTAGAGAAAAAGCAGTCTTTGCTGGGAAATATTTACTGCTAAATCAACTGAAAGATTTAAACTACCTCCCAGTGAGTTGTATGATGGTTTTGATCCTACATTGGATTTAGTGATTATCTTTATTTCTATCCTCCAACTGCACTTTTCTGTCTGATTCTTCCCAAAGTAGTAGACGTCTTGATATTTTATTTAAATTAAGTAGAAATGTGTAATTAGTTTTGTCTGTGAACTTCCCAATGGCCTATGCTATGATGACACATTTATATCTTCATTGCCACAGCGTATATATCTATACCTAAAAAGCCAGATTTTACCCTCTGGGGATAATGATAATACAAGATATAATTAACTGGTATAACATACATTTCCCCCCAAATTTATCATTATTTATCTCCTAGCCAACACGATAAGCATGATGTCATGCAGATTAACGCTAAAATTGTGAGTCAGTCAAGTAGGCTTCTTTACACAGCTCTCTATCATGAGACTTAGGAAAAATTTCACTGTGTTGAATTTATTTCAGAAAGAAAGGTAAACATAGAATAAAAAAATGCTTTGAGTCTTATTTCCCTTATATGTCCATGTCTGCTTTCTAAGAAAACATATTAAAAGAGCTTCGTAAATACTAAAACCTAAACAAAGAATATTGCCATTTTTGTTACTGTGTAGTATATTTTCTGAATTGAAGGATCATATATTTATGCAATTTTCCTGGACGGTTGCTCACTTCTTTCTTGAACACAATTTTGGCTACTTTCCTTGGACAGAACGGGGAGAGTACATTTATTTATGTTTTATTATCCTACTACACTCCGTATGCCAATCCATGCCCTCAACACACATACGCACATGAACATACATAGACTCACACTCAGTAAGCATTTTATATGTTTAAAAAGAATCAGTTTCATTACACAAAAAGAAACATAATGAGACATAGAAGCAAAACTTTGTTTTTCTGAAATAGGTAGCAATATGTATACGTTTACTCTGTGTCAGTTCAAAACTGATATACAGCTAACAAATTTATATACAACTCCTACTCAAGGGGCCTGATATAACATAGGTGATAGAATAGAGGTATTGTATTCTAGAAGGATCACCATAGAAATAAACTCGCCGCTCTGTCCCTGGCTTCCTGTTTGTCCCTACTATTTGGTATCTGAAAGAATTAGTTTACTAAATAAAATGAAGGGCAGTGAACTGTATCTCTGGATCATGATAAGCAGCTATTCGAGAGGAAAATTTTCCTTTACCCTGAAATGTTCTTTTGGCTGGTCTAAGAATTAAACTGATATGAGACAGATTAACAGGAGAAAACAACAACAACAACAAAGGTAAATTACATGCACACTTAAGACCAATGGTAACATGGAGATCCCCAAAAAAACGACCAAGGCCTGCAGCTTTTATACATTTTAGACAAAGGAGCTGACAGAATAAAGAAACCTATGTTTGGAAGCTTCGATTGATAAGGAATTTTAAATAGAATTTGTGCTGGGGTAGCAAATTAGTAAAAGTGACAAGGTTTATTTACATAGCCTCTGGTTTATATAGTTTCTTTAGCCCTTAATTCCCTGTCTCTGATGGTAAGAACGTCTCTTTACCTCCTGGCACAGAGAAGATAACTTGTACGTGAGACATTTATTTCCTGCTTTGAGAGGGACAAAGGAAAGTCAGAGTGTTCTTCTTGCCCTCTTTCTTAAGTAATTTTAATTCAAAGTAATAATATGCCACCATGGCATGTCTTAGGGAGACCTTCCCTGAGCCCTAACACAGCGCATACAATGCTTTGGTAACACTTGAATTATTTGGTACAGTTGTTTGGGTGAGATGAATATTGGTACAGGAAACTATAGACCTCCTCATTTCTGAAATTGTGCAGATTGGAAACTTTGTTCCTGTATATCCTCATATTAATTACACTATTCAATAATATCTTTATGGTTGTTCTAGTGATATCATGAGATAAGTATTCACTGGGAGTGTAGGCAGCTTGCTTGAGGTAAATGGAAGCTGGAACCCAAGAAACTGGACTCTGAAATCCATGGTATTTTCCGTATCTGTGAATGTTGTGACAATTATTCCATCTACCAAGTGCTCTGCTTTTCTTGGGACTCATCTCAGAATTGATAAGTTTGAGGACATTGAAAACTTGAGTGTAGAAGGTGTTTAATGCTTGCAATACCAAGAGATGCTTTATAATCTACCTTCAAAAGTTTAGTAACCCCATAACTCAACTGTTGTTGAGGAGATTTGTAATTGATTATTTCCAAATGATTTCTGATATATTAAATGTGAATACTAGCACTTGCTGAGTTTGGGTAAGTGAAGTAATCTAGTTATCAATATAAATATCTATGTTGTGAGTATTTTTATTTATTAATATGAATTTTTATTTCCACTGATCACAAATTATTGTGTATAAGAGAGAATTTAAATATTTATTTAAAATAATCTTAGGAGAAATATGAAATATTACTTTACTGGCATTGTGGACTCTTAACATCTACACTAGATGTTAAGATGACTTCTAGAATGATGTGTCTGTGTTTGTAATTGAGATAATTATGCTAATGGTCTAATCCACTGAGAACCATTCCCTTAAATGTTTTCTTGAATCTAATCTTTGCAAAGTACCCAAGTAAGAAAGAACATCATTCAGTTAGTGAAAGGAAAATTGGATTGTGATAGGTCTCAATATTTTTAATGAAAGACAAATAATTTATTGTTTATTTTGTAGGTCTGTCTTAGAAAGATGTTCTTTATTAATGCACTGTTTCTGAGTTCTTAATAATTCTAGATAGTTTTAGAAGGTACACACGTTTTGCTCTTTAAGCTACTATGGTCTAAAATGTCTTATAAGAAAATTGGAATTGTTGATTGCTATACCCTTATAGTATAGAGTGGTTCCAGTGGCAGGCATATTTAGCTGGAAAATGTAAATATTTACCAATTAGCATGATTGTTCCTAGGGAAGAAAATTTCTGTAGCTGATAGGCAAATGCATTAGTTTTCTGATTTATTTTGTCTTAGGGCCCGGTATAACATTCTAGCAAGACAGCATATATTGAATTTCGTCATTTATTTTCATTTTGAGAAAAATAGTTGGCACTCTGGTACCATCCCACCAGAGATAGATGGTTGCTAAAGTCACCTTTCAAGATGCAACAAATACCTATTGATATTTGTAGCAGACATTTTATATACTGTAAAAAGCACAAGATACCTTATTTTTTTCTTTTCTAAAAGATTATTTTCTGAGGGAAGAAACAATTATGTATACAACTAATTAAAATATTTCCTTTAATTTATTACAAGTGTCATGGGAAGAGAAGAAAGAATGACTGCTTAGAGAGGATGACAGCTTTTTGTTGAGAGGTGACATTTAATCTGAGGTTGTCCACACGAAGACAATTTAAAGGGAGGTGAAGTCATCAAGAATTGCATGTGGAAATACAGAACAATTGGGGCACCTGCATGGCTCGGTCAGTTGAGCATCTGACTTCAGCTCAGGTCATGATCTCACAGTTTGTGAGTTCAAGCCCCACATCAGGCTCTCTGCTGGCAGCAAAGATCTGGCTTTGGATCCTCTGTCCCCTTCTGTCTCTGCCCTCCCCCACTCACACTGCCCTCCCCCACTCACCCTCTCTTTCTCAAAAATAATAATAAAAAAAAATTTAAAAAACCTGTAGCATAAGGCTGCCTTAACAACAACAGAAAAACACGGAGTAATGGAAGAAGCTTGGCCTATCAAGTGGTGCGTGGCCAAGGAGATCTGTGTGAGCAGAAAATGGAGGATGTGAGAGAACACAAAGCCATTCCTGAATAATTGCACTGTTGTTGGGGCCAGTTGGTCCAACAGTGAGACATTGGTTTAATCATATTAATATCCTCCTTCTGATTGAAAAATGCTAAAACAATAGGCAATGATAGAGCAATTCGACTGCCCTGCTACTACCAATCCTTTCTGCAAAATTGAGTATGAAGCCTACATTTTACACTTAGGGAATAGTCATGTGAATTAAAATGAAAATGCAAGTGGGTTACATTTTTTTTTTTGTAGAGTTGTTTGATATCACGCATACTCATTACCACACTGCATCAGAATTACCTAGAGAGCTTGCTAAAACAGATTACTGGGGCCATTGCCAGAGTTTCTGATTCCATAGGTCTAGCAAGAGAGCCCAAGAACTTGGAGGTTCCCAGGTAGAACTTGTTCCTATTATTAAAATTTTCTACAGCTCTTATGTCAGGTAGTGAGTAAATATTTTGTATATACTGTCTATGCATTAAGTTGTCCTTCATAAAAAAAATCAATTATATTTAAGGAAACATGTTTTGACAGAAATACACACAAAGCCTACATTCATTAACTTGTTTATTGAGCCCCTATTACAGGTCATGTGCTCTAGATGTTTGAACATGGCAGTGGAGAGAACAAAAATCCCTTTAATCATTGAGCCCTATGATTAAGATGAGTGAAACTAAACAAGGAAACATTTAACAAATTATATGACATTCTCTGTATTTTTTTGTCATTTTGTTTTCTTTTTCTGAAACTAGAATAGAGAATTTCAAATAGTGATGGATGCTAAGAGGAATGTTAAAGTAGGGTAAGGAAAGAATAAGGTGGGTTGCTATTTCGTATAGTGGCTCCTAAGAAGACCTATATAAAAAGACATATAAGAAACGTGATGGAAGAAAAACAATTCCAGGTGGAAAGAAGAACATGTGCAAAGGTCCTGAGGACAGATTGTGTGTTCAAAGGACAACACGGTGCTTGATTTAGAGTGATTGGGGATGAGTACTATGAATTACAGGTGAAATGGTATTGGGGGGACAAATTAGGTAGAACCTGTTGACCATTGTAAAGGTTTTGGACTTCCCATGGTAGATTAGGAGCTGAGCGTTTCAAGCAGTGGCTGGAAGCAATGTAAATTATAATGTAAGATATAAAGGTAGAATTTGAGAAGTAAGCTAAAGATTAGTGTAATAATCCAAGTTGGGTGTGTATATGGGACCAGAACTAGGTTGGTAACCATGGACCTGGAGGGAAATGGTCATAGTTTGGAAAGTACATATAATGGGATTTATAGACGGACTAGAAGATGTGGAGATAGAGAGAGGGGAGATAAATAGTTTTTCAAAAAAAATTGGTTGAAAAGTTTTAGCCTGAATGTAAAGAAGGGTAGAATGACTAGTTACTGGAGTAAGAAAGACTGTTGAAGGGGAGAGTTTAGTAGGAAAGTATAGGTAAAATTCTCATGTGAAATCATTGAAAATAATTTTCATTTTAGTATATTTTCATGGAATGAGTATTTATTTTCAGCTCCTTAAATTAACCTTAAGGTCAAAAATTAAAAAAGCTATCTCAATCTTAAGACAAAAATTATAAGATACAGAGTACCTCTATCACTGTGTGTGTGTGTGTATGCGCATACTGCACATGTTTGTGTTCGAAATGTGCATGTAAATCTAGTACATTTGTGTTGGAATTAACTTGATCTTTGTGTCTCCCATGTTCTATGTTGGATAGCCAGCAATCAATGGAGTCAGGCTTGATTTACCAATAGTTTCCTTCCTTCCTTCCTTCCTTCCTTCCTTCCTTCCTTCCTTCCTTCGTAGGACCTATGTCAAATGCCTTATAATTATTGTTTACATATGTTTTACATGTACTAAATGAGATCTTGAGGGTCTGAAATTTGACTCAGTCATCGTTGCATACTCAGCCCTGAGTATATTTCTTCCTGATGTACAATGATATTCAGTAAATATTTACTGAATGAATGGAATGAATGGAAATAAGGAAGGAAGACAGGGAGAGAGGAGTTGAAACTGAAGTTGGTCATACTGGCCATTAACTCAGTCCTTTCTTCTGTCAACACTTTCTCTTTTTTGTTCTTTCATGTCTTAAAATACCATCTCTGTCCAGGGCCTAATCCTGGGCTTGATCCTTAGGATGCATGCAGGAACTGATTTTTGAGTATACAACTTCCAAATACACATTTGTAACACTGAGCTCAAAACCCACATTTCCAAGTGCTTCCGGAACCTATCCACCAAGCGATGGGAAAGTCCTGGTAGGAGGCCAAGATAATATAAACGAAGAAAACTTATTTAGATGGAAACAACAAGGATTGGTTAATGATGCGTAAAGGGGAGCCAGGAATGAATCTGATGGATGCAAGATAATATTTTGGGACACTAAGCAGATATAGATACTCTAAATTGGGATAGGAACTCAGGAAGAAAGGAGAAAGAGGTATATTTGGGGGCTATTGACCACTTTGCTATTAGATATTCAAATATTTGGTCTAATGTGGTAGGAGGCATTCAGGAAATAAGTATAAGGCCTGAGTTTTAATTCTAAGTTCACCACTTAGTGTAAACTTAAGTAAATTACTAAACATCCATAAGCCTCAACTTCCCCATCAAATATTTATTTAAAATATTAAAAGGTGAGCTAGAAGATACTATAGATCAGACATATTCATTTACAAAACTAAAAACAAGAAACAAATTTAACAAGAAACTTTCAAAACCTGTATTTAAAACTCTTCCTAAAGATTCTAAAGAAAATTCAAAGGGAAAGGCCTGCCTTGTCCCTAGAGAGCATGATTTAACATCAGAAATATGTCTGTTTCTTTAAGTCAATGTTTAAGTTAAATGACATTGCAATGTAAGTAACTTTTTCCTTTGGAGTTAGACAAGCTGACTTTAAAGGTCATATACAGGGCACCTGGGTGGCTTAGTCAGCTAAGCGTCCAACTCTCTCCTCGCCTCTCTCTCTGCCCCTTCAGCACTCTCTCTCTCTCTCTCTCTCAAAATAAATAAATAAACTTAAAATAATAATAATAATAAATAAAGTTTATATAGAAAAATAAGCAAGCAAAAAAAAAAAAAAGCAAGAAAAGAAAAAAACCCTGAGAATACTAGTGAAGGGATAGCAGACTCAAAGAAGACATATAAAATTATAATGTAAAATTTGGGGGTAAAAAATCTGTAATATTAAATTTGAATTGAAAATTTTATTAAAAACTCATAACTTCTTTAAATGTATTTTCTTTTTTTTTTTTTAATGTTTATTTATTTTTGAGACAAAGAGAGACACAGCATGAACGGGGAGGGTCAGAGAGAGAGGGAGACACAGAATCCGAAGCAGGCTCCAGGCTCTGAGCGGTCAGCACAGAGCCTGATGCGGGGCTCGAACTCATGGACGGTGATATCATGACCTGAGCCGAAGTCGGACACTTAACCCACTGAGCCACCCAGGCGCTCCTAAATGTATTTTCTAAAAATAGATTTCCTGTCAACTGGGAAGGCCTGGTAACAATGGATACACCTTAGCTGTAATGATTCTAACACTCTGTTCCAACCTGAATGTGTGTGTATATTGGGGGCGGGGAGTGATCTCTCCACACCAACAGCAATTCTGGGACATCATCTGGGTTTCCTATATTCCACCTCACTGCTGACACTCTTCTACCCAGAAATAGTGTCAGATTCCACAGGTTAAAGATCCAGTTCTACAAGACTGCCCCCACCCAACTTCAGAATTAGTCACCGAGTCCTGGTTGTCACCTGTACTTCTGATCCACTGGCTGTAGATTAGAGATTTCAAAGACTCCCTCCCTTGGTTACATTAATTATCGAGAGCTGCTCATAGAACCCAGAGAAACGTTTTACTTACTACATTACCAGTCTATTAGAAAAGGATATAACTCAGGATCATCCAGATGGAAAAGCTGCACAGGGCAACGCCTGGGAAAAGGGTGCTGAGCGTCCAGGGTCTCTGAGTGCACCACTCTCCCTACATCTCCCATGGTTACCACCCTGGAGGTGTTCCAAACGCCACCCTTTTGTGTTTTTATGGAAGCCTTGTTACCTAGGTATCATTGATTAAATCACAGGTCATTGATAACTGATTCACCTTCTAGCCCCTCTCCCCTCCCCAGTAGGGGTGGGGGGGAGGGATTGGGCAGGACTTTGAATTCCAAACCTCTGATCAGGAAGTTGATTCCCCTGGTAACAGCTCACTTCCTAGATTGCCCAAAGGCTTTCCAAAAGTTGCCTCGTTAACATAACAAAAGACAGCTCTTTGTTCTTATCACTTAGGATATTCCTAGGGTTTTAGGAGTTCTCTGCCTGAAAGTAGGACAAAGGACAAGTGTTTATTCCTTATTATAAATCATAGTATTACACTAGCACTCAGATGTTCCTTGCTAAGTATCATCCCAAATTAAAAGGAACTACAGTTCATTGGAAGAACATCTGATTTCAGATTTTGGGCAGGTAATAGGTGTGAACCTTGAAACCTTTGGTTTCCTCAATACCATTGAGGAGGGCACCTGTTGGGATGCGCACTGGGTGTTGTATGGAAACCAGTTTGACAATAAATTTCATATTTAAAAAAAATAAATCACTTTGAGAGTTAATATTTTTTCCAGAAATAAATTGTATTTCTTAAAAGAAAAAAAAAAGAAAAGAAACCTTTGGTTGTGTCATAAGGCAAGCAAGTGCATCTCCAAATCTTCTTCTGTTCTATTTACATTTATAGATTTATACCTTTTTAAAAATTTTTCTTTCTGTCTCATTTTACTGACAGGCTTCAGATAAAAATTTTTAAAGTATATCTACACATTCAGACTAATGTGTTTTCCTGGTTTTGAAGGAGAAATAGATACATTTAGAAACAGTGAATGTTGGCTTAGATTGTCTCTACTGGTCTTTTCAGGAATCTGGAACAGTCTTTTCAGAATTGTTTATTACCACAAAGGATGGAAATGTTTTATTTCACTATGCCAGTTTTCAGGAAAAATTGATTTAGCCTCTACCTTTTAAGAATAAAGGCAAAGCAGAATGTTTTATATTACAGATTTTATTACCATAACTGACTTTTGAAGAATTGAATACACTTTTGGAATGTCAGCAATATTCTGTTGCTGTTTAGGTATGCCTCATTATATAGTATGCACATATATTTTGAAAGAAACAGTTCAAATGAAGATTTCCTCTGATAGTATTCTAAATAAGCTATGTAAGTAGAGTATTATTGTAGTAGACATTGGAAATTTATTCACAGCCTATATTTAAGGCATTTTAATCTATCCCCTCAGGATCAAATCTGTCATCTAAGTCATAGTAACCACTAGTTTGGATTAAAAACAACAATTTAGAGATCATTAAGTATATTGCCTGATAGTCTAAGATCTTAAACAGTTACAATATATATTATATTTAGTGCCTTTTCTCTTGTAGGGATGGAAAAATGTTCTTTTCTTCCCCCTGAAGGTTCTTTGGGTGGTCTAATATTTAAGCTGATATAAAACAGATTAAATGAAAATTTAATTTCATACATATGGGAACCCTGAAGATAAGAGACTCAAGGGCGAATTAGGGCAGTTGAGGCTTGTATGCCACCCTGAGCTAAAGAATGGCACAGGGGCCTGGGACTTCAAAGGGGAGGAGGGTATTTCACTCTGTGATAAGAAGAGCAGATAGATAGGTCCCTCAGATCCAAAGTTATTTCTGATAGTAGCTGTCTTTCTGGGCCAGGCCCCCTACCTAAATTCTTTTAGGTAGTTAAGAAAGAGGTAAATGTTTTTCTTGAGTCAGCTAGGTCTTGATTGACTTCAGCTCAAAATAATCCACACACCAAAGTGGCATATTTTGGAGTGCCGTATTTTAGAGTGGCCTATTTTGCTCCTCCTCCCTATTTTATCCTCGTTTTAGGTTGGCTAATCAGCAAGCTCAAATTATAAAACAAATAGTGCTAGCTTTCTTCTGCTCTGCAAAATGCATAAAATCATAAAGATTTTATTCTTCATGCATAACAACATTTGTTGTTTGTTTTCGTGTCGATGAGAAGATGTGTGCGTGTGTGCGTGTCTGCGTGTCTGTGTTTCGTATTCGATTTTAGGATTTCTGGTAGCAGGTGTCTATGAGAATATTTTTTTTCCATATGTTTTTGAGAAAATAAATCACCCATAGATATTATGGTCTAACTATGTTGCACTGGTCATTTGCATATTATACTCTTACCTTCTAAGTGAAAAAATACGATTCAGATATATACAGGCACAGATGGTAGAGTCAACTCTGCCATTTGCAAAGTATTTTACTTCTTGAGTGTAAAGAGAACCAAAAGATGAATGAGTAGGTAATATTAGTTTTCTTAAAAGATGAATTAGAGGGGCGCCTGGGTGGCTCAGTCGGTTGAGCGTCCGACTTCGGCTCAGGTCATGATCTCGCAGTCCGTGAGTTCGAGCCCCGCGTCAGGCTCTGTGCTGACAGCTCAGAGCCTGGAGCCTGTTTCAGATTCTGTGTCTCCCTCTCTCTCTGACCCTCCCCCGTTCATGCTCTGTCTCTCTCTGTCTCAAAAATAAATAAACACTAAAAAAAAAAATTAAAAAAAAAAAAAGATGAATTAGAATCTTGGGGTATAACAACTGGAATGTTATTTTGATTCTTTCACAGTTCTGTATGGTAAACTTTATTAGTATTAATATACAGAGTTGAAACCTCTGCTTTTAAAAAACATATGAAGAATAAACATTAAAAACAGAAACAAAAAAGTGTTGAGGAAACTCAGATAAAGCAAGGTACGAAGGAGAACAATGATTGGAATATCAGGATAAAAAGTCCTATGAAAAAATCAAAAGAATTAGGGTTTTCAGCCCAAAATAGAAAATTGAATAAGTGGTACCTTTCTCATGCATTTTTTTCTTAATCCCCTTCACCTATTCCATCCATCCCCTGACCCACCTCCCATCTGGTAACTACTATCAGTTTTTTCTCTGAATATAAGGGTCTGGTTTTTAGTTTGTCTCTTTTTTCCTTTGTTCATTGATTCTTAAATTCCATTTATGAGTAAAACCCATGTGGTATTTGTCTTTCTCTGAGTTATTTTACTTAGCATTATATCCTCTAGATCCATCCATGTTGCTGCAAATAGCAAGATTTCATTCTTTTTCTTGGCTGAGTACTATTCCTGTGTGTGTGTGTGTGTGTGTGTGTGTGTGTGTGTGTGTACACATATATACATTATATATATATATACACATATATAATATATGCACACATTATATACACATACACACACACACCGCATCTTCTTTATCCATTTATTTACCAATAAGACACTTGGATTGCTTCCATAATTGGCTGTTATAAATAACGCTGCAGTAAACATAGGAGTGCATGTATCTTTTCACATTAGTATTTTTGTATTCTTTGGGTCAATACCAGTAGTAGAATTAGTGGATTGTATGGTAATTCTATTTTTAAGTTTTTGAGGAACCCCCATACTATTTTCTACAGTGGATACACCAGTTTGCATTTCCACCAACAGTGCATGAGGGCTCCTGTTTTCTACATCCTCACCAACACTTGTTTTTTGTATTTTTAATTGTAGCCATTTTGACAAGTATGAGGTGAAACCTTTTTATGGTTCTGATTTGCATTTCCCTGATAAGACTGATGTTGAACAGCTTTCCATGTGTCTGTAGGGCATGTGTGTCTTTGGAGAAATCTCTGTTCATATCTTCCGGCCATGTTTTAATTGAATTATTTGGGGGTTTTTTTGTGTTGAGTTGTGTAAGTTTGTTGTATATTTATCAATATGTCATTTGCAAATATCTTCTCCATTTTGTAGGTTGTTTTTTAATTTTGTCGATTGTTTCCTTGCTGTGCAAAAGCTTTTTATTTTCATGGAGTCCCAACAGTTTATTTTTGGCTTTGTTTCCCTTGCCTCAGGAGACCTATTATATAGAAAGGTGTTGCTATGGCTGATGTCAGATAAATTATTACCCATGTTCTCTTCGAGGATTTTTATGGTTTCAGGTCTCACATTTTGGTCTTTCACCCATTGTGAGTTTATTTTCGCACTGGTGTAAGAAAGTGGTCCAGTTTCATTCTTTTGCATTTTGCTGTCCCGTTTTCCCAACATCATTTGGTGAAGAAATTGTGTTTTTCTCATTGCATATTCTTGCCTCTTTTGTTGAAGATTAGTTGACTATGTAATTGTGGGTTTATTCTTGGGCTTTCTGTTTTGTTCCACCGATCTGCACGTTTGTGGTTGTGCCACTACCATACTGTTTTGGTGACTACAGATTTGCAGTATTTCTTGAAACCCGGGATTGTGTTCCTCTTTTTCAAGGTGGTTTCAACAAAACCACCCAGTTTTGTTCCTCTTTTTCAAGATTGCTTTGGCTTCATATTTGTTCTTAAAAGGCTTTCTTTCATTTTGCTTAAATTCATTTTTAATGACCTGGATTTGCTAATTAGGTTTTACATACATGTAAAATTAATACTACGTAGTAAAGGGTTGGTTGAACACACAAAGAGTCTCTGATAGAGTAATATATAATGGAAAGAACCTGCAAAGGAGCCATCTACCTTCTCTCTACACAAGAAAAAAAAAAATAGTCTCAGAACTCTGAATGTCTAAACCCCTTGAATCATAATGGGAACTAACTCAGATCATTTGTGAGTAGTTTTCAGTATTTGCAAAAGACTGAAAAAAAGCAAATCTTTTCAGCAGTTAAATCTAAATAATCCAACTTAAACTGCTCTTAAAGCTGAGTGTCCCTGTTTCAGAATTATTGCCATAGTCATAAAAGCCCTGGACAATTCACAGGCATTGCCAAACTGTCATAGTCCTTGAAGTCCAAAGAATGAGGCACAGGAGTCTTTTAACATTTCATAACTCTGTGTGCTCATTCTTCCTAATAGACAGGACCCAGCATCTATGGATCTTAAAACACCATTCAGAAAGTCAATCCTGCTTTCCCTGACAGGAATTGTCATCTGAGCACAAAAAATCTTTCCACAGAATTCGTTTCCTATATCAAGTACTCACAGCCCCATTTTTATCATGGAGTTACATGCCCAAGTAGGAGAAGAAAGACAATTTTCTTTTTCCTTCCAGGTTCTTAGGTGACACCTCCCTCCGATAAGAAGAGAAATTAACACGAGAAGAAAAATATTTAATTTCATTCCTGTACACAAGAACCCCACAAGGATAAGAGAGTGAAAGGGAGGAGAATGTGTCACCCCAAAATATGCCAGTTTGGCAAGTGATTGTTTTGAATTCAAGTTTTGAAAGAAACAGTCAGTGCAAGAAGGACGCTCTGGCCTTCCTTTGTCTCCCTGAAAGTAGGAAACGAATCTCCCATGTGATATGTACCCTCCCTGTATAGGAGGGTAGAAGGCATCCTCATCACCACAGATAGGGAGTTTAATGCCAAGATGGCTATTTAAACAGATCTTATTACTTTATTAATTTGCTACCCCAATCCCAAAGCCCTTTGTCTTGTTAATTCTTCAGAAATTTCTTCTTTCCTTGCCTAAAAGATACAAAAGCTGCCAGCTCTAGCCACTTCTTTGATTCTCCTTTGTTTAGGAGCTCCCATACATATAAACTTAAATCTGTTTTCGCCTGTTAATCTCTTATATCAGTGTAATTATTAGGCCAACCAAAGAACCTGGAAGAAAAAAAGGGAAAAGTTTTCCTCCCCTGCACAACTCAGGGGCAGTCAGGCAACTGTGATTCCTTAGTCATCCTGAGCTAAGGAGTGGGATGGGAGTGTGGAGATTCAAAAGGGAGTCAGACACTTCTCAGGAAGGTCAGAAGAGGAAATGTTTGGTAAACAAATCCTTGCCCTGCCATGCAGATAAGTCTCTCAGAAGAAAACATTATCCCTGGTAGTAGCTCACTTCCTGCCCCCTGGTGAAATTCTTTTAGGCCTCTAAGGCGGAGAGAGAAAGCTTTACCTTGTCTTCCAGGTCTTGATCCCCTGCAGCTCAAAACACTTCTTATGCCAAAAAGCCATGGGTTGGCATCGTCTATCTTATCAGTAGGGGACATTAGAAGAGTACCTGGCACACAATAGAATCACAATAAATATTGCTGCATAATCAATGAATGAGGAAGTGAACAGTGGATTTATTTCAATAAAACCCTGAGAAGTTTGGTAACATTGTCCCATAGAAATACAATGTGGACCTTTTATGTAAATAAAAAATTTCTTGTAGCCACATGTATAAAGTAAAAAAACAAAAACAAAAACAAAAAAACAGCCGAAATTTTTTTAGTAATACATTTTGTTTAACCCAACATATCTAAAATATTATATTTTTTAACATGTGATCAATATACTGATTTTTAAAGAGAGATTTTACCATAGTTTTTGTATTACCTCTTTAAAATAGGTCGTGTATTTTACACTTAGAGCACATTTTAGTTTGCAAGAGCCGTATTTTAAGTGCTCGATGGCCACACACGTGTCTAGTGGCTATCATATCAGACAGCTTATCTTTAGGAGGATATTAAAATATTTTGACCAGATCAGGAAGATACTAAAGTTATTTCTACCAACATGTGCCAAACCCAGTTGCCTGGTTCGTCCTAACTGCAAAAGAGACTAGAAAAGGTAGCTACAGAGGTATCTTCAAGAAATTTTTAGACAGCCTAAGTGCAGTATATTAGAATGTTGTCTAAAGTCTCACTTCATTTGAGGTAATTGCATGTAACTGACAGGAGCTACATTGAATAGCATAGGATGTACTGGTTTAAGCCAAGCTCAAACCATATGCAATGAACAGTATTGGCTAAAGCACATTTTTTAAGAACTGAATTGAAGAAAAAATATGAAACTTTACTGTGAAAACTACCTTCACTGTCCCAAAGCAGTAAGTAAAAACACAAAATTTATTACTGATTTTCATAGTTTGGCTTATAAACTGATACTGAATTTGTTACATGATCCATGTTTCTCAATTGTCTTAACATTCTGTAGGACTAGTCCAGGAAATGAAACAGAAAAAAAGAGAATGAAATGTACCTTTCATTGAAGTTGGAAGGGGGAATAAGAAAACTTCCACTTGTTTTCTCACTCAAAACGTGGACCTGAAACTTTGAACACGTAGCATTGAATCTGTTCTCAAATTGTAGCAGGTTCCTCACACAGACTCGTGACACCAAGGCTTTGCTTTATAGGAAGGAACTTTATTTGTGCCTGTACGGGCTCACTTGGGTTCATACCTGAAAAGCTGAGTCCCAAACGCCGGGTGGTGTAGCCTTTTACACATTTTCTACTTCTTTGTCTCCCATACATGGGTAATGTAGGGACAGACAGTCTGATGGGGTGGTCTCATGTTACACGGTCCTGAGGGATGTCAGCTCTGCACTTGGCCAAGTTGCCTTCTCTTATGTTTCCTTAGAGAGGGGACTCTACCACAATATCAACTGCCTAGATCACAAACAGGATTTACTGAGAAAACATTTTTTTTTTCAAGGGACTCAACCTTTTATTTTTCTTCACTGGTCATCAGTGAAGGAAACTCAAGGGCACTCATAATCATATTAGTAAGTACATGCATTACCAACCTCATCAACAGAACACTTTTAAAAATAAAATTTTCCCCCAAATTCTCCCTATCGTGATCACCACCGATATACTTTCTTTGAAGTGACCAGGTTTTTAACAGAGATAGCTACTGTTTTTTGGTAGAACTGTATCTATAAATCTTAGAATGCTGTAAGAATACTGAATTTCTAGCCATTTCTGTTTTTGAGTTT
The DNA here is from genome assembly GCF_046562875.1 of Panthera onca. Taxonomy (NCBI): domain Eukaryota; kingdom Metazoa; phylum Chordata; class Mammalia; order Carnivora; family Felidae; genus Panthera; species Panthera onca. The sequence goes on from NC_138357.1 coordinate 101,315,161, forward strand.
CGTTCTTCAAACGATGACAGCATGTAGAACAGTTATTGACAGTGTCTAGAGCTTCCATTATTAGCCTATAGACTGTAGTTTGGGTGGGTCCTCTGCGCACCTTGTATCACTAGCTATGCGGCCCTAACAGATAGAAGGTACTCTAGAAATATTGATGTTAAGAATAAAGTAATTCGGGGCGCCTGGGTGGCTCGGTCGGTTAAGCGGCCGACTTCGGCTCAGGTCATGATCTCGCGGTCCGTGAGTTCGAGCCCCGCGTCGGGCTCTGTGCTGACAGCTCAGAGCCTGGAGCCTGTTTCAGATTCTGTGTCTCCCTCTCTCTGACCCTCCCCCGTTCATGCTCTGTCTCTCTCTGTCTCAGAAATAAATAAACGTTAAAAAAAAATTAAAAAAATAAAAGAATAAAGTAATTCACGTAAGAAATTCTTTTCACTATTTAGCTACTGTAGAAGTTGTTGCATATGGTCCTTTCCAGTTGTGAAAAACGTGGGACTCAACAATATGAGGAATTGATGATTTTTTTTAAGTGTTAAAAAAGTCATTTTAATTTTCCAAGACTTTCAATAAATTAATAAAAGTACATAGAAAATAAATAAAACAATAGAATACGTATGTAGCATTTATAATAATTTAACTATATTAGGTAAAAAGCTAAAGATTTCCACCCAGACTGATAAATTTTTTTAAAGTATATTTATTTATTTTGAGAGAGAGGGCGCAAGTACAAATGGGGGAGGGGCAGAGAAAGAGGGAGAGAGAGAATCCCAAGTGGGCTCCACACTGTCAGTGAAGAGCCTGATGAGGAGCTCGAAACCATGAACTGTGAGAACATGACCTGAGCTGAAATCAAGAGTTGGAGGCTTAACTGACAGAGCCACCCAGGCACCCCAAGAATGGGAAATTTTTTTAAGTATGCACATAACTAGATATGATAATCTTATAGTATTGAGAGCTCTGCATAATTAAATAGAATATTTATAACATAGGAGAACATTTTTTTACATGTTTGGTTATTTTGAAAGAGAGAGAGAGCTTGTACACAGGCAGGGGGAGGGACAGAGAGAGAGAGAGAGAGAGAGAGAGAGAGAGAGAATCCCAAGCAGGCTCCACGCTGGCATGTAGAGTCCAGTGGAGGGCTCGATCCCATGAACTGTGAAACCGTGACCTGAGCCAAAACTGACTGAGCCACCCAGGCACCCTTAGATGTACTTTTTTGAAAAAGACAACACCGGGTATACTATACATAGGTCAAATCATCACAGTCTACACTTTAAATAACTTATTATTTTGTCAGTTAAACCTCAATAAAACTGAAAAAAAGAAAGAAGATAGCTTAACTTTGCTTTCTTTTAAATATCAAAATATTTCTTTGAAAATAATTTACGGGAGGGGCCCCTGGGTAGCTCAGTCGGTTAAGCATCCGACTTCGACTCAGGTCATGATCTCACACTTCGTGAGTTTGAGCCCCGTGTCAGACAGGCTCTGCGCTGACAGCTCAGAGCGTGGAACCCTGCTTCGGATTCTGTGCCTCCCTGTCTCTCTGCCCCTCCCCCACTCATGCTCACGTTCTCTCTCTCTCTCTCTCTCTCTCAAAAATAAATAAAACATGAAAATAATTTACAAGATAATTAGCCATTTTAGAATACACTCTTTGTAGTATTTATTTTGAAAGAGTTACATAGCAATTTTTCAGGTATTCTTTTGATTTTAGCACTGTGCTGTCCTTTGTAATCATTTTTAAGACAAATCAGTCGCGATGTTGCAAAGTAAGTAGTTTAGATAAAGTAATTAAAATCTGAATGTGGTTGGTCCAAAGTGGGTAAGTTTAAGCAAAACTTTCACAAAACCTGTTTGTTCATACTAATCAGACGTGTCAGGTCATTTTTCACCTCTCTATTTGGTTGAATAAACGTTGACTAAATGAGTTGGCGGGGCAGTAGAAACTTTTAATATTTTCACTCATGGTCCTTTCAGCAATGTAGTTTGATGCCTGGGAAAACTATTAAAACATTAACCTAAAAATATTTAAACTTTGACAAGATAGTCAAATATTTATTGGATAACTTTTTAAGAAGAAGATTCACAAATATTTCCTCCTTTTAGAATTATGAAGAATTACCTTCCCCTTTGATTAAACAGTTTTTCTCATCATTTTATCTGAAGGTTTCTGAGAGCTTTAAAAACTTTTATTATGTGGTACCACTTGAAGTGTGATTTACCCTCCTCGTCATTATTTAATCTTTGAAATGATACTTTATCATTGCTTAAATCAGTGTGGGTACATTGAACAACATTTGAGAGCCACTCTATAGGACTAAATCATTAGCCTGTAATTTTACAGTAGATGAAGTACTGTTTTTATTACTTTGAAAAAATATAATGACCTTGCAATTGAATCTTATATTTAACATTTTAATCTCAGCTTTATCACCATTAGATATAACTATTTGCACTGACCATATAAGAAGCTAGAAAACCACTGTGTCACAGTTTAATCTAATTCAATTTAAATCTCACAACGATAGCCATGATTAGCAATTTACCGAATAAAAGGCCCGAGTTAAGTTACACTCAAAATGATGTTGATTTGGGAGTAATTAGCCTTTAAATTTAAAACATTATTTTAGGAATGCTGAAGCTGTTTCAAGAGTTTATTATATGGTACCTAATATTTTTCAAGGGTTGGATCATTTACAAAGTCTAAGCTTTTTACCAAACACAGCCAACTCTATTGTTGTACCTACTCTTCAAGCCTTTACAAATAGTTCTTATATGACTTGGCCTGCCTCAGAATATAGGGTCACAGCCTTCATCAGTTGCAATATAAAGACTAGTCCCCACCAGAGATTTTTTGTGTTATATTAAAAAAAAATCTCAAGGCGTAAATTCCTTGCCTCCCAGTGGCCAAAACACCCATCTTGTTTCTAATGAATCAAGTGACAGATATGTTAGAAGCAGGGAAGGATGAATCCTGATGGTTAGTGACATTTCAACAATAGAGGGATTTGTATTCGAAAAATAGACAATGAAGGCTTGTAGCCCCAAATTGTTTGCTCCATGAAAAATGTGCCTGTTAGCAAAGTCACATAACTAGGAATTTTAGATAAAGTTCCTATGTGCATTATTTAAAACACAGTGCTTTTCATAAAATTTAAGTTAAAAACAAAGAAAAAACTATTCACATTTAGGGTTTATATTGTGACTAAAAACTGAAGTAACTCCAGGATCTTAGGATACAAACATAATACTAAGGATGAGCATTTATTGTCAGCAGGCACTATTATAATAGATTTGCATGATTTATTTCATTTAATTTCTAAAGCAACCTGTTGAGGTAGACACTATTTGTATCCCCATTTTAAATATGAGAAAAACAAAGCAGAGAATAGTTAAATAATGTGTGCAAGGTTAAACATTGACAAGGTTCGGATTCTTTTTAAGGCTTTTAGCACTACAGAGTTCAGATTATTAAATAATCTATTGTCTCTCTAAATCGGAAACTTTAAACATTTTTTCTATTTTTTTTTTTTTCACCACCCAATTTAAGACAAAAAGTGAGAGTACTTGATGTTCCAGTATACACCTCCCTACCTCCCTCCTTCCTTCCCTGTCTCTCTCTTTCTCTCTCTCTCTCTCTCACACACACACCCCCACACACCCATGCCTGAAAAAATTTCACGAAAAACTAAGTTATCCTTCCCATATGTAGCCATACTCTAATAATTTTTATTCCATTGTATTTGTTTAAAATTTTTTTAAAGTCTTGTTTAATTTTGAGACAGAGAGAGAGAGATGGAGCTCGAGCAGCGGAGGGTCAGAGAGAGAGGGAGGCACAGAACCTGAAGCAGGCTCCAGGCTCTGAGTTGTCAATACAGAACCAAATGTGAGGCTCGAACCCATGAACCATGAGATTATGACTTGAGCTGAAGTCAGACGCTTAACTGACTGAGCTACCCAGGCGCCCCAATTCTATTTTTTTTTTTTAATTAATAGCTAGCTTGACATATAAATGGATTTCACAACCCCTTAAGGTCTTGGCCTGTAGCTTGAAAAGCACTTGTCCAGATGATTTGCCCAAACTTCTTAATCACAAGGTCAGGTCCTAAAATTTGGTTTGTTTGTTTTTTTTAATTTTTTTTTAACGTTTATTTATTTTTGAGACAGAGAGAGACAGAGCATGAACAGGGGAGGAGCAGAGAGAGAGGGAGACACAGAATCTGAAACAGGCTCCAGGCTCTGAGCTGTCAGCACAGAGCCCGATGCGGGGCTCGAACTCACGGACCGTGAGATCATGACCTGAGCTGAAGTCGTATGCTTAACCCACCAAGCCACCCAGGTGCCCCTAAAATTTAGTTTTTTTGACTTGAAAACTCTTGCTCTTTTTTCTCTAGGTTTTATAAGCATAGCAGTCCAAGAATTGTTTATTTTCTCATTTTTCTCAATATTAGATATAAATCAGAATATTTATGGATGAAATGGGAATGTTACCCAAGGGGCAGTCTTTAATGGCAATGCATGGGTCCTGTACTCAGTGAAACAAACCATTTTCAGTAAAATCCAGTGCATTTTTTTTTCTTTACTGGAATGTAATGTAATATATAGACAGCGTTGAAGGAAACAAAATTGAAAAGCAAACACATACTAGATTCAGTACATGTTTCACTTTCTTAGGTTATTATTCTATAATTCTCACCTATGAAAACTTGAAAAAGGTAAAATTTTTAGAATTAGCAGATTCACTATGTTTTCCTTTTAATGACCACATACATCTTAATTTGTCTTTAGAAATGACCAGAGGGAAGTCTCTTATACATTGAAAATAATTTAAATTAGACAAGCAGACTTTGTGTGAGCAAATCTGAGTCATAAATTAGTTCCAGGTATGTGAGGAAGATGTACCAGTGCTCCTTTTATCACCATGGCTTTGAAGGCAGCATGTTGTCTTACTTACCATTGTTTGACTTTTTAAAATTTGGGTTTTTTTTTTAATCCATTGAGGTATGCTTGACATGCACAAAAGCTGTAATACTTAATGTATACATCTTGATGCGTATACATGTGATGTGTATACGAATACAACCATGAAACTATCACCATATACAGTTACAGTACCGTGAACTTAACATCACTTCTAAAAGTTTCCTCGCTTGGGGTGTATGGGTGGCTCAGTCAGTTAAGCGGCCGACTTTGGCTCAGGTCATGATCTCACGGTTTGTGAGTTTGAGCCCCGCGTCGGGCTCTGTGCTGGCAGCTCAGAGCCTGGAGTCTGCTTCAGATTCTGGGTCTCCCTGTATCTCTCTCTCTCTCTGCCCCTCCCCTGCTGATTTGTGCTCGCTCACTTGCTTGCTCTCTGTCTCTCAAAAATGAATAAATGTTAAAAAATATTTTTAAATATTTAATATTTAAATAGTTTTAAAATATTTTTAAATATTTTAAAATATTTTTGAGTTTCCTTTCTTTTTTTTTGATAAGAACATTTAGCAAAAGACCTACCCTAATAACACATTTTTAAGTATACATTATTAACTATATGTACTCTGCTGTCTAGTGGATATCTAGGACTTAGTAATCTTGCATAAATGAAACTTTGTATACTTTGGCCAATCCTTCAGTGTTACTGCTGCTTAGATAACAGATACTTGGATAAACCAGGTTTCTATCAGATCAGAGATCTGTCTGAAATAGACATTACTGTTGAAAAAAGGTATTTACTAAATGGAATCATTCCAAAACCTGTGATTGTTTTCCCCAAATTATTAAGTATGCATTGTTCTTTAATGTAAATTAATATATTTAACGGAAAAAAAACATCTTGAATTTCAAAAGGATGACACAATATAAACCATGTACTAGCACAGTAGTCTTGCAAAATTTACAAGAAGAAAAAAAATAGGAACATTCACACTAAGCAATTGCAAACTGTGAAATGGCGAATTAAAGCAGAAGATTCAGTTGTTTTTCTAGTTAATTTTGAGGGACAAATTCTCTGGTTTTGCAGAAATGGCTAAGTAATTGCATTCAGTATGGAGGATATTGTTGGTCAAAATTATCTTAATAAAGTTGTGACTTTCTCACATTCACTGAATTGAAGCAATAATCTGTGGTATATTTTAGTAAGAGAAAGGTATGGTTTGGGTTTTTAGACAGCAGTAAGATTGCATCCATTCATGGGCTTCTGTGTACGTGTAATGGTACATGTGTGTATAATCTATGTGATGAATAAATATACATAATCTTTAAACTTTTGCCGTCTGATTTATTACCCACTAGACACGTTACAGCAATTTAAATTTAATTTTTCTTAATTTTTTAAAGTTTCTATTTATTTTTGCGAGAGAGAGGCAGAGTGCCAGTGGGGGAAGGGCAGGGAGGGAGGGAGACAAAGAATCCAAAGCAGGCTCCAGTCTCCAAGCTGTCAGCACAGACCCCGACCTGGGGCTCTAACCCCGAGTTCATGACCTGAGCTGATGCTTAACCTGCTTAACCAACTGAGCCACCCAAGTCCCTCGGCCATTTAAATTTAAATTAGTGAAAACAGAAGGTGTGGTTCCTCCCTTACACTAACCACTTTGGAAGTGTGAGGTAGCCTTATGTTTCCAATGGCCATCTTATTGGACAGTGCAGGTATAGAACATTTTCATCATCACAGAAAGTTCTAACGGACAGTACTGGCTAACTCCTTTTATCATTGCAAACTTCAGCCTGCCAAAAGTACCTGTATTTGTAATTATTTAGCATCTATTGATTTTGTTGTAAAATATCAACTTTCACCTCAGAGTTTAAGGACAATTAATATACTTTTGAATTTAATGGAGATCCTGGATTTTTTTCTAAATTAAACCGTGGAATTTAGGGGTATGTGGGTGTCTCAGTCAGTCAAGCCTCTCACTCTTGATTTTGGCTCTGGTCATGATTTCACAGTTCATGAGTTCGAGCCCTACACGGGGCTCTGCACTGACAGCCTGGACCCTGCGTGGGACTCTCTGTCTCCCTCCCTCTCTCTCTCTTTCTTTTTCTGCCCCTCCCCCACTTTTCTCTGACTCTTCTCTCAAAATAAATAAAGAAACACTTTTTTTAATGTGGAATTTAAACTTAAATATGTGACAAAAATTGCAGTGTCATAGAAACAATTTACAAAGAAAAACCAAATGTTACCTAAGTTATAATTTTTGAAGAGAGAAGAAAATAAGATGTATAGTAGTTATACAGCTTTAAAATTTTCTAATTATGATTATACGTGAAAAATGAATTTTAACACATCAAGGGTAATCTTATTGTGGTACTCAGTGTTCAAAATGGTCTTGATTTAGGGTTGCTGGGTAAGATACAGGAGGCCCTGTTCTCACCTCTTCTAGTGTGAAGCTTGGCTTCAGGATGTACATCCTGGGTCAGGATGTATATTCTTGTTGTCCTTCTGTTATCATTACTATTGTGGGTGTCAGGAACAGAGACAGAAGGTTTCTCCGTGTTAGCTCCAAACCTCGTATGAACACTTTTTAGACACTTTGAACCTGGGCTTGGCGCTGGCTGAATGCCTTTGCCCTGGCTCTGTGTAGCCCAGATCTAGGTTATAGGCATATTCTAAGTGGTGCTGCACATAGATCAAAGCAGTCTGATTGCATCACAGTTCGGGTGGTTGTAATTATGAATCATCTCATGTGAAGTGAATGGGGATTTATTCTCTGAAAATAATGATGTTTCTAATTGATGGTGTATTATTATAGTTTTTGAAAATGTTAAATCATTTAATTTCCCTTTTCTCATCATTTTGGAGTGACATTCTCAAGTGACAGCTAACTCCGATATTCTCTTGAAGGGAAAGGGATTTTGAGGAAACAATAGAGTCATTTTGAGATTTATCTGAAATAGGATTTTATTGATGACGGATAAACTCCATCTGCACTCTCTTGATAAGGGTGTGTCTCTTAAGAATTTTGTAGTTATTTTTTCCATCATTATTTCGGTAGAAAGAGTTTTGTTTTTTTCAGAGCTGGTGTGCTACAGCTAGGCATAAGAAGACATTTAAAATCACCTAATGCTCGTGGCGCCTGGGTGGCTCAGTTGATTCAGCATCCGAGTCTTGATTTTGGCTCCAGCCATGATCCCCCTGTTTGTGAGATCAAGCCCCATGCCGGGCTTTCCACTGACAGTGCAGAGCCTGTTAGGGATTCTCTCTCTCCCTCTCTCTCTGCTCCTCTCCTTCTCTGTCTTACATGTGCTCTTTCTCTCTCTCAAATAAACACTTAAAAAAAATCACCTAATGTTTGATTGAAAGGAAATGAACTGCCTCAAAATTTCTTAAGTCTGTCCTATAGGCAAAGGAGAAATCCCCAAACAATTTAGTCAACGCTTGAAAACAAACCATAAGATCAGTACTTTTCATATGGCATTTTGATGATTCTGTGTAGCCTTGTGCTCACCAATCAAGGAGTTAGATTACTGTGCATAGTAACATTGCAGTTACCCAGTTAATATAAAAACAAATATATATTAGTCGATGATAGCTTTTCTTATTTTCATACACTTATGAAACCTCTAGGCTATGAAATAGAATAGCTAAAAATTAGACAACTGTTAATGATATGATTAATTAGATTCTTTCCCTACAGCTAAGAAAATGGAAGGAGGATTTGAATAGTACCAAAGTTATGCAAGTTGTCCAAGTAGCAAAATACAACTAATTAATACTAATAAACTAAAGTCTAACTAGACACTATTTACACAAGATACTTTTTATCTACAGGCAAAAATCAAAGCAGAAAAATATGGTCCACAAGAACTAATACCAACAATTCACTGATAATAGAAATAATGATCATTTAAAATATAATTACATCATTTGAAAATATTGAGCTCTCATTGCAAAGACAGGCCATTTTCTCTGCGATTAACATATTCTGTAAAAATAATTTGTAAAAGAAAGTGATTTGTCTTCATTTTTTACGTGTCAAGGTCAAACATTTATATGTAACTACAGGGATTACGTTTCTCTTCTTAATTTTGCAGCAATCATGACTTTTTCTGAAGTGCATACAGTTAGCACCATCATGATCAAAGCAGTTCTTTATTTCATGTTTACTTTGATGTTAATCACAGTGGTTCTTCAAGTTGCAACATGGGTTTGAGATAGAAATTCCACAAGGAAAGTGGCTGCTGATTCTCAGGCCAAAACAGATTAGTGGTGTCAGGTGAGAGGTGTTTTATGGTGTTTTGTCACATTTCATTTTGATTTTTACCTTTTTCTCTGTTTGACATATGTTCTGAACTAGGGCGCTATAAAGTTTTTATTGCCATAAGTTTGAAATGACCACATTACTCATGAGCTAGAGAGTCACATGTGAGTTTTTAGCTTCTTTCAAAGGTGTAGAAATAAAACTTTATGGTACCTATCCTGGTATATGTTGTTTTCTGTGATGACACTTTTGGCTCCACTTTATTTTTTTTTCTTCCTCTTCATTATTTTCTTTTTGAATTATAGAAGAATTTGCGTTCAAGTTTTCCGAATACGTAGCATTTTGATTTAAGCTACATTTTATGGCATCCTGTGCATTCTTTTCATGCAGATTGTCTTTGACCTTCAACAACCATCTTCTTTTTTTTAAATTTTTAGGTGATTAGTTTAAACGAGGTTCATTGTGAAATTTATTGCTGCTGGAACACTGATTTTATTGCAAAAACTAGTTTTTTGATTTCCAAGCAAACCAAAACTGTTGCTTAAGATGAAATATGAAAGAGGAACATTTGCTGTCACTTACGGAAGTAATTAAAATTCTCAACACATACACAATCACACTTTTTGTAGTACATGCACTTTAGTAAAACATGAGCTTTCCTCTTATATGTTAGGCAATCTAGCCTCTACAAGGACATCAATATCTCATGCTGAAAGTATCCAAACCATAAAAGGATTGTAGAATTAGCTTATCCCAGAGGGAAGCTACGAGTAATGTGGCTGACTTGCCAGCCTGGAATCTTGTGCTCAGAACAGATCTGATAGGGAAGAAAGCTTACTATTTTGTCGAATACAGTTGTTGTTGTTGTTGTTGTCGTTGTTGTTGTTGTTCTCAGTTTAGGACTTAAATATGGTAAAGCAATTCCCCAGTCTTTGAAAAGGTCTCTAAACTGTCATCATATCTCCAGACCTGGAACTGGCGCTTTTGAAGGTTTTATTTTTAGTGATTTCTGGAAGGCTGCTCATCTTAGTTTAAAGTCAGAATCAACTGGGCATGTGTGACTCAGATTCAAGAAAGAATTCAGGTTGCTATCATGTTATGTTTAACTCCTAATTAATACTGAGAAGTCCTAGGGTTGTTTTTTTTTTTCTTTGTAGACTGGACTTTTTCTTACCACCACAATACATTTGAAATCTGCCTCTCAATATGATTATACACACACACATACGCACACAAGCATACCCATGAATAGTGTTTTACATGTGGAAGGACAGAAGACCAGTATTAAGTGACTGGAAATTTTTATTATGAGGAATAATAGATGTGATTTTGAGGTGTTTTGTAAATCACTTCTTTTTCTTGTGTGGCTTATGTTTTAAAGAATCCATTTAAGGGGTTCCTGGAAGGCTCCGTCAGCTAAGTTTCCCACTCTGGATTTCAGCTCAGGTCTTGATCTCACAGTTCATGAGATCAAGCCCAATGCAGGGCTCTGCCGGCTCGGCCCTGACAGTGGGGAGCCTGCTTGGGATTCTCTCTCCCTGCCCCTCTCCCGCTCACATGCAAGCACTGTCTCTCTCTCCCCCAAAATAGATAAATAAACCTTAAAAAAGAAAAGAAAAGAAAAGAAAAGAAAGAATCCACTTAAGTGTTGTGAAAGAAGCAAATGACTGCTTTATCCCATAGAAGCAGGGAGGAGACTTTGTTCAACTGTCATTTACAAGAACAAATAGCAGAGTAGAATCAGTTTGATCATAGTGGCCTTTGTTTGATGCTAAATGGAAAGGAGGAAAAATTTTCTCTTTTACTTAGAACACGGCACTGAAATGATGGAGGAAGACCTTGTTGAGGGTTAATATGGAGCAAAATCAAGTAAATATGTATACTTTAGTGTGAGGAGGAATCACCAAAAATGTAACTCTCCAAAGTGTGCTGAATCTGCCTGTGTTTTGTCTGGCTGCTATGCTTGGTGTGCGGGCCATCTGGCTCCTGAATGCTGGTAATGTTTGCACACTCACACATCAGTCAGAACTGGTGCAGGGCCTATTAGGAAGCACCAGCCAGTTAGGTGACATGCCAGGACTGCAAAGCACTCAAGCGGGAATGCCACGCGAGGACTTTCTACTCAGTCTGACGTTGACATGGGCATTGGAGGGACCTTTTGATTCATCCGGCTGTACCATTGATGTCACGGTTCTGCTAGATTAGGCATGTGGATGTCAGGTCATAGGTGGCCTCATTTATATCATTGGTTTTGCCTGTGTACTTCAAATGGAGCAAAACATAAAAAAACAATTGTGAGCCTTAGGTCCCATGCCTTTTGGACATGGAAGGATCATTGACCTGAAGTTGTTGTACATTCCTGACTAACAGAACGACATCAGAAGCAGCTTTGCATATCCTGTTCCTAGATCTATATTCTACTAGTTTCTTACAGTAGTACTAGACTTTGCAGAAACATCTGCCTAATAATCTTTACAGATAAAAGGAGGGGTTGCATTAAAGTGTTTTTCCATTTCCTGTGTCTTTTCAGGCAGGTCACTGAAACTAAAAGGGACAGTTGCCAAGAAATGCGAACGAACTTTTAGTTCACTGAAATAACATGGAAGACATTATTGTTTTAATTGGAAACCCAGTCGTCTAGAAGTTTGAACTAATGGCTAATAATACTCTCTTCTTTTTGAAATGTGATTCACTGATACTGATCACAGGGTTTCACTTGTTTCATTTCTGACAACAAAAATTAACTGAGCCCTGAGTAGAGCACATAGAAGATTGGTAGTTCTCTTTCTTTCTTTTTGAATACCTGATCTTCAAAGATGCTTTGATGCCATAAGGACTAAGATGAATGCCCCTATGTGTGAGTTGTTTTAAAATTTGAATTATCTGTAATTGTATATAATGTATATACTTGTAGTGTCTACAGGTTAATGTGGGTGGCTATTAGTATCATTAATCCTTACCTAGAGATCTCTTTAAAAGATGCTATGGTTGTTTTTCTTTGAAAATTATTTTCTACCCCCTAAATTTCTAAAGTCACCCCAAAGGAGGCAATACCCTTTTTTATATATAAGACCTATTTACATGAAACAGATTTCCTTTTTTTAAATTTTTTTTAATGTTTATTTATTTTTGAGACACAGAGACACAGACACAGAGTGCAAGCAGGGGTGGGCAGAGAGAGAGAGGGAGACACAGAATCCGAAGCAGGCTCCAGGCTCTGAGCTGTCAGCACAGAGTCCAATGTGGGGCTCGAAACCACAAACCGTGAGATCGTGACCTGAGCCGAGTCCGACACTCAACCGACTGAGCCACCCAGCCGCCCCTCATGAAACAAATTTCTAAGTAATGGATCTGTGCTAAGCAAGAATGTCTAATAAAGTTATTTCTGAACAAGCTTTAAAAAATAGTTTTGCCTTGGGGTCCTGAGTGGCTCAGTTGCTTAAGCATCTGACTTCAGCTCAGGTCATGATCTCCCAGCTTATGGGCTCAAGTCCCACATCAGGCTCTCCACTCTGAAGGCAGAGCCCACTTAAGATCCTCTGTCTCCCTCTCTCTGCGCTCCTCCCCTGCTCGCGTGTTTTTACATGCTTGCTCTGTCTCAAAACTAAGTAAACATTTAAAACAATAAAAAAAAAAAAATAGTTTTGCTTTGTGTAACTTGGTGTAGTAATACAAATCAAATATCAAGGGTATAATAACAAGTTTAAAATGCAAAAAGGAACTAATGTAACTGCTCACATTGGACGAGTGCTAAGTACTTGTTATTATGCTTAGTATATTTCATCTATGATTTTACTTTTTCCCTTTCAGTAACACTGTGATCTTCATTTTACAGATAGGGAAACTGAGGCATGGAGCAGGAAAGTCAGTTTACAAAAGGTCTAATATGTATTTCAGAATTTCTTTTTTCTTGTTTGCAAAAGGAAAGCTAGATGTTTATACTTCTGTATAACGTTCTTTCTCTGTTTCTAACAACGTCGGTAATGAAAAGCAAATAAATGATGCCTTTTGGGAAAAGGCAGTTCTGTAGTCAGGACCACACATGAAGCATTTGGTCTTTGTAGGTCAGAAGGAGTCAGTCAGAAGGAGCTCTTTTTCCTGCTTTGGCATCTGTGTCCTTGTCATGTCCCCCAGCTGTGGTGTTGGCAGATCCGGGACCACAACTGCTTCTGGTTTTTGCCCAGTAATTGGCTAGAGCTGCCCTCCCTGGGCTGGCCTATTATCTATTGTCTTCACCGACTCAAGTCACAGGAGAGCAATAGGGACTGTGAATTTTCCCGACATTTTCCCAAAGACGTTAGAACTTCGTTAAGGTTCTTCAGGAGTCAATTTGGGATTCTGTGTTTTTCTCTGGCTAATGGATCTGTGTGTCATGGTAAGTATGGAGGAATGAATGCCATCTTTTATGTCAGTAAAATAAAACTGTCCCAAACTATTATTTGTAGCAATTAGTGCTTTTAAATTATTTGCACTTTTAATAAAAATATGAGGTTAAGGGTCCATTATAAATAATGAAACACATCTGATGTCTTAAAACTTAGGAAACGCTGTTTTGTTTTAGGGGGAAAAAACACCCTAAGGCTGTATATGTGAGTCACATTATGTAAAATGTGACTGAAATTATCCAAATGAAAATACCTGTATTTTGTACAGCTGTTCATGTGTGAGTACATGTAAAAGCATATACCTATATGTATTTTATATAGCCACATGTACATTGTAAGGATATCTTCTTACATAGAGGTAGCGCTTGGGGTTTCTTTACCAATAGAAGATGGGAACAGCTAAAGCATGAAAATGAACTTCAGCACGCTTCCTTCATTCACTTATGACTAGTTTTCAGAATTAGTTGCCCTATGGGTACCTTTTTAATTATATTGCACGTCTCTCAATTAAATATTGGGAGGTTGAAAATTAAGTGACAATTCTAATGTTTTCCGTGGAAGACCTGAAGCTAGGCTATTAAAAAGCTAGTAAAGGGAAAGGGAAGGATATTTCTTTATCCACGGAGTTAATTATACAAGCAGTACTCCGCGTAAATGCTAGCAACGAGGGTGATACAAGCAGTACTTAAAAGGTTTCCAGTGAGAAGCAGCCTCGTTTGTTACAGTAGATTTAAAGCGCTACCTCCTTTAGTTATACAAACTCTAATGAAAAATAATTTATGTCCTATGAGTGATAATAATAGTTAGTATTTATTGTAGTGCTGCCCCTATGCCTGGCACTGAACTAAGGGCTTCACCTGTTTTATTTAACCCATAACCACCCTAAGAAGTAGGTTCTTTGATTACCTCAAACTTTATATATAGGGAGACAAAAGCATGGAGGTTAAACAACTTGCCCCCAGTCACACTACCTGTGTGCCTCTCGTGACACCTGTCACTACTTCTTATTTTGCTTATCCCGCCTCCCTGAAGAACACATGACCCATTTTTAGGTGGGTGTTGTAATGAACCATTTGCACTATTATGGCTCAGAACCATCTTTTTTAATAAGCAGGAATTTTCTTCAGCTGGCAGGGAAGGTATACTTCTGTTTAAAATTGGAAAAAAGAAAAAGCTTTAGACAGAAAAGATGCTTTGAAGATCAGCTCATGTCCATGATGTCTGTTCATATAACCTAGCAAGTGGCTGATAAGGGCATATTGCATGTCGTGCAGAATGCTTATAAAATAAGAGAGCTCTAAGTTTAACTTGATCTGAGTAAACACCAAGTGGGATGATTCTCAATTATCCAGTGAATGAAATAAATAGAACCATCTCCTGAAATTCAGACGTAGAGGTCAAAATCAACATTGACTTTTTTTTAATTGGCATTTTTATTGAGATAATTGTAGTGAGGCATGAATGGTAAGAAATAACACACAGAGGTCCTGTGTACAATTTACCTTGTTTCCCCCAGTGGTGACATTTTGCAAAACTATAGCACCAAGTCACAACCAGGATATTGGCAGTGATATGATCCACGCATTCTGTTTAGATTTCCTGAGTGCTCACTGGTATGTGTTTGCGTGTGTGAGGATATATGCACGTGTGCGTGAGTATATGTAGTTCTACACAGTTTTACCAAATACATGGGTGTCTTGACGTGGGAGAGAAATTGGAGGCCCAGCAGGGATGGAGCTGCTTCCTCTGGTTGTTGATTGTTGGCAGGTGTTGGGACTGGCTGCCCCTCGAATCCTAGATGCTGTCAGCTTGCCTAATGTCCCTAATGTCAGGGACTCCTGCTGGATCCAGGGGAGGAATGAGCCCATCTGGGATGCATTCTAATGCTAGTTGGGGGTGGTGAAATACTGGGTCTGGGTCGCCTTCTATTTGGTGAGGAGATGTAAGTCACCCATATGCTGCTCTGGTGCCAGTGTCCCAGACCTCCGTCATCTTCTTACCACCTTTCAGAGCTATTTTTGATTGCATCTTGCATTATTACCAGTGCTTATTATTGTACTAGTAGGAAGTAGCAGGGAGAAATGGGTCTAAGCCATTTTTTTCGTGATAGGAGTACCCAAATTGACTTTTTCATGAGAAAAGTGTTTTCTTTGTGCATGTTGTAAATATTCTCAGTAATTTTCCTACTCCTCTATGAATTTTTAATTTTAATATGTAGATATAGTAAAAATTATTCTTTAATTTAACAAATACTTATTGAGTTCCTACCATGCCTTATTCACAGTGTTAGGCTGGTTGATCTGAATGTGCTTCTGTTCTTCCTGGAATGAGTAAGCAGAGGCCTCTGCTGATTTCCATTAGGTGTTTTAATGGGGTGGGAGGAAACTCCTTTTGTATTCAAGCATTTGTAAAAAGTGACAATTTTCTTACCAGTTAGCTACTTTAATTATAAAATTAGTTGTTACTAATAGCAGTTGATGTTTAGTGGCTTAGTGCCAGGATGATATGTGTTCTATAAACAGGGGTGCCTGGGTGACTCATTCGGTTAGGCGTCTGAGTGTTCATTTCAGCTCAGATCATGACCTTAAAGTTCTTTGCATTTGAGCCCCACATCAGGCTCCGCGGACACTGCAGAGCCTGCTTGGGATTCTCTCTATCCCTCTCTGTCTGCCCCTCTCCTGCTCGTGCATGCACACATTCCTCCCCTTTCTCTCTCTCTCTCTCTCTCTCTCTCTCTCTTTCTCTCTCTCTCTCTCTCTCTCTCTATATATATATATATATATATATGTATAAACTTTTTTTTTTTCAACGTTTTTGGTTTTTTTTTTATTTATTTTTGGGACAGAGAGAGACAGAGCATGAACGGGGGAGGGGCAGAGAGAGAGGGAGACACAGAATCGGAAACAGGCTCCAGGCCCCGAGCCATCAGCCCAGAGCCTGACGCGGGGCCCGAACTCACGGACCGTGAGATCGTGACCTGGCTGAAGTCGGACGCGTAACCGACTGCGCCACCCAGGCGCCCCTGTATGTATAAACTTTAAAAAGAAAAACAAAACATATAGACAGTTTAACTTACCTGGGAGAGAGAATAAAATTTCTGCCTTACCATGATTACTTTTAATTAAAGAGTAATCAACAAAACAACCTATTTTCATGGCATATAAAAAATATTTATCTTCTGTAACTGTTTTTTAGCAACTTTGGTTCACTTATGGTAGGCTGAATTCAGTAAGATTTGTCATATTGGTACCTGAGAACGTCTTAGGAATTATGAAGTGATTCCTTTTCTGCATTTTTTATTTGTTTTGTTTTGTTCTGTTCTTTGCTTTTGGAGACATATATTGAAGAGATGATCTCTGTGTGCACCCTCCCCAAACACACGTCTAAACATTTGCACCTCTTTCTCTTTCTCCCTCTCTCTCTCTGTCTCTGTCTCTCTCTCTCTCTTTGTCTCTCTGTCTCTGTCTCTCTCTATATATACATGTA
The DNA here is from genome assembly GCF_046562875.1 of Panthera onca. Taxonomy (NCBI): domain Eukaryota; kingdom Metazoa; phylum Chordata; class Mammalia; order Carnivora; family Felidae; genus Panthera; species Panthera onca. Next base: position 101,332,205 of record NC_138357.1, read on the forward strand.
TACATGTATATGTGGTATATATATGTGTTTATATAATTTTCAACTAATATGTCATCAAGACATGAATTATATAGGTTACTCTAGCATTCATAGCTCTTAGAGAATTGCATGGAATTTTTAAGCATTATTTAATTATAATAATAAAACTAAGCCATTGTATATGTTTTACTTACAAAATGTTTACACAAATGCCATGTAACGATAGCTGACATTGTGTACTACCCTTGCTGTAAATGCTGGGAGAATTAATGTTAATAAGGTTGTTGTCAGTACAGGTATCTAGTACAGTGGTCTTTGCTAGAAATTTAGTGTCAGAGAGAGGATATTTCAGAATGCCTAAACCTCATTTACAGACAAAGAGGCATACCAGTTAATATGGCTGTGACTGTGAACCGTACAAAATTAAAATTTCCCCAAACACATTCAGATAATAATGCTAACCCTTTGGCTTGGGAATAGACTGATTGGACAATCGTCATTCAATTTTAATATGAGAATTAAAGGAACAGAGGCAACTAATATGGACAGGGCAAGAAAAATGACAGAAGTAGGAGCTTCTGTTGAGAAATGGTAGTAAGTTTCAATTAGCAAACTGTAGAGAATATTGACAATTGTAATACTTTAATGTATATGGAATGAAATGTTTGGACCCTCGCATCTTGCTTCAAATATCCACTTGTGGAGGGAACTACATTGCTGTAATACTACTGCCTTTTCCCCTTTCCCTTCCTGTATTAAGAAAGGAGTGAACTGGGGCGCCTGGGTGGCTCAGTCGGTTAAGCATCTGACTTCAGCTCAGGTCATGATCTCAAGGCTCGTGAGTTCTTGCCCCGCGTCAGGCTCTTTGCTGACAGCTCAGAGACTGGAGTCTGCTGCAGATTCTGTCTCTGTCTCTCTCTGCCCCTCCCCTGCTTGTGCTCTGTTTCTCTCTCTCAAAAATAAAACAATGTTAAAAAAACAAACAAACAAGCAAACAAACACACAAGAAAGGAGTGAACTACCTGAGGAGTTTTTGGAGTTTTGGAGGAGGAGTTGAGCATGTGTTCCTCAGCACCCTTTAGTAAGGGGCCCTGTCCCTCCATGATGTTAACTGTATAGGGATGGCTGATGCAGGAAAAGGCCCGCTGTTATTTTATGCTGCTAGTGTATGTCACTAGGCAAATTAGCATCAAGCACGCCTAACAAGAAGGCTTAAGCCATGCTCACTGATACCAGCTTTATTACTAATAAAAGAGATATTTTCATCTGTGTCTGTCTGACTCCTGTGTCTGACTTATTTGATTATAAGCCTGGGTGGGGAAAACAGATTCGTTCTTAATCCTCTCAAACCCCATCTATAAGTAATATGAAGACACGATCAATTTTTAAGTAGGGAAATGAGGTGGAAAAAAATGATGATTGGAAAAAATGGTTTACGTACACCATAAAGGATGACTTTGGAGTGGGCTGGAGATGAGGATTAAGGAAATTAATTTGGAAGCTGCTTCTCCGATCCTGTTGGTAGTGACTAAACTAGATGATAACTGGGGAATGGAAAAGTGAAGACATGTGAAGGGAAAAGGCCATTTTACTTGAGTTCCACTGATACCCATTTGTGTGTAAACACTGCGTGGGTCTATCATATTGTACTTTATACGTCTACTCTTAACCCCCCATGCTCCATTTTCAATACGGCAAGTAGAATAAATGTTTTTACAACATTGATTGGACTGGCGCTTACAACTTTTCAACAGCTGTCCATTGCTATAAAGTAAATGTTTAAGTACTTCACGTGACCTACACAGCCCTACCTTTTACCGCCCTTCCTCTTTTGATTTTCTGCCCCTCTCCATCCCTCTCTAAATTCCAGTGATAATGATCTTCTTCTAAGGCACTGGGCTATTCTCACACTCCTTTTCATCCTTCAGGTCAAAGCTCAATACTTCCTCCTCAGGGAGCTTTCTAAAGGACCTTAACTTCTATATGAGCTCAACTTCTATACGAGCTCATCTCTCCCATTGTACATCAGCTGAGCACCCAGTATACCCAGCACAACTAAAGGACACCATTTGTGAGCGAAAGGGGTGAGACTTGTGTGAAGCTTCTAGTCACTCCCGGTGCTCATAGCATGTTTCCTCTCTTCTGTTTTCTGTACCGTCTGTATCTCATCTATATCTTTGGGTACTTCCAGAAATATCCTAGTCTTCTCCTTGTTCTCATTCTTGTTTTCCAGGCTGATTATAATTTTAATTTTTGAACACCTGAATACTTTGTAATTTCAATGGAATTTTGAAAAGGGGGGAAGAACTGTAAGTGCCAGATTGGTTACTGTGAACAGCTACAACAACATAAATACTTTTGGCTAGGTAATAAGACCAAAGTTTTTTATCCAGTATGCTTTGGTAACACCACTTGGTCAAGATAAACAAATGTGATTTCAGGAACACGGATAAATGAAGCTTTAGCTCGTCTCCAGGGTAACTGTAAGCCTAGAAATAAGTGGACAGTTCATGCATCCTCTGATTTGGGTTCCCACGTAAAGCCCCCTCCACCAAGGGAAAAGAGATGAGAAGATGTCTATCACCAATTGATAATAGTGATAAAAAAAGTAAGCCCCCACTGGGGAAGTTGGAACTCACTGGTAATTGTGGTTTTGTAAAAATTAAGACTAGTCCTTAAGAGTGCGTAAATTATAAAGGCTTTGTTTAGCTCAACTGTGTTTGCCCACTCTAAGATTTCTGCCTATGAGAAATCATTTTCTAAACGTAGTCTACCATTCCTTCTTGTGTAAGACTTCTGTCCATGAGCCTGTGCTTAATATACTGATTCTCTACACCGTAGTTAACTACTTCAGGGGTTGCGTATTTGAAGGCTGTCAATGGAAAGCACTTGGATGGCAATAGTTGGAAATTTTCAAGCCATGGAAAGAAAAATGTCTCTTTAACTTTATTTTTAAAAATGCACAAAGGGTTTGCCATCTGGGGGAGACAACGTGAGTTTTTTATTCACTTGAAATCGCTTGAGATAAAGGCAGACAGATTTGGAAAATATTTTCTAAAAATCTGCCAAGGTATGGCATTTCTCATGGAGGAGGTTGCTAAACAAGGCTGCTGTAGAGCAAAGGGGGAGGAATTGGATCTCTTTCTGCCCCTTTAGCACAGAAAACCGGCACTGCAGGGCCTACACTGGCCCAAAAGTTCTTCAAAGATCATTGTGCTCCTGCAGCTTTTCTCTGTATAATAGACTCTTCCTGCCCTGTAGCAGCCTGGCTGGTCTGTGAACACCATGGGATTTGACCCTTTGAAGACTTTACTTTTAAAGGAGTTTGTCCTGTTTGTCCAGGTTTCACCCAGTAAAGGTCAGCTATAACTGGTAATAGTTTTGTCTACGTTTCCATACCTTGGGACTGAGTTCCTTATTTGCGTGGTATTTTCTCTCTAGTTTTACCTCACATTTGGAGGATTAAAAAAAAAAAAAAAGGTTTTGTCTTTTTCTGATAATGCATTTTCCCTTTGTTGTTTTTTTTATTTTTAACTTGCAAAAATACAAGTTAAAAAAACTAGATATTTGTCCATTATTGTGCTTAATTGGATAATCAGCTGTAAGTAGCATAACTTGCCCTGTTTGGTATTTTCTTCCACCATTCTCTCCCCACACTGATATGTACGTACTTTTACATTGATTTTCTCCACTTGCCCTGGGTTGGAGTCAGTCTTGCATTTTGGTGTCTAATTGTGAAGAAAAGCGCTACAGTGTTCTGGTGCTACATATACATATGATCTATCTTCTTTGAAACCAATTTGGCCAAAATCCCAGAATAGAAACTTGACAGGATGGGAGCATTTAAGGACAAAATCCACCTTGCTGTCACTTGGGCCTACCATCTTACTCTGGATATGTACATGTCATCCGTTTTCCAAACTGTCTTTCTCTTTATATTATACAGGTTTCAAAACCATGAGTTTGAACAGCTCTTTTTGTAAAACATATTTTATGATACTCCCATTACTATCCACAAAGGAAACTTACCAGTAATAGAACTCATCTACATACGATTTCAAAGTAATTGCCAAATAAAGAAGAAATTAAAGGGAGATAATTACAAAATTATATATATATATATATATATATATATATATATATATATATATATATATATAAAATCAATAATTCATTATGCAGTATATATGCAAGCTATATAATGCTGTGGATAAATGTAGTGCCTATGCCTATAATCACTAGGAATAGACAGCTGTAAATGCTGACTAATGCAGGATCGTGGTATTAATGATTAAAATGCCGTGAACAGTATGGGGCGCCTGGGTGGCTCAGTCGGTTAAGCGTCCGACTTCAGCTCAGGTCACGATCTCGCGGTCCGTGAGTTCGAGCCCCGCGTCGGGCTCTGGGCTGATGGCTCAGAGCCTGGAGCCTGCTTCCCATTCTGTGTCTCCCTCTCTCTCTGCCCCTCCCTTGTTCAGGCTCTGTCTCTCTCTCTGTCTCAAAAATAAATAAACGTTAAAAAAAAATTAAAAATAAAATAAAATAAAATGCTGTGAACGGTATTGCTAATGGTAATGGTATTTTCCTATGTGATTAACACCTTCTGGTAATGTTCTGAACTTAAAAAGTACCGTTTTCCCCTTTGGTTTATTTGTATAATAGTTGGATTCTTGGAAAATTCAGTGTATATTTAAAATGTGGGGAAAAAATGTGAAAAAAATACTTTGTGTACATTAAATGGAGCCAGGTTCTAAGTTCACATAAGTATAAGCAGGATGTCTCCCACTTTTCAAAAGCTATGCAGGCATGAAACAATTATTTGTTTTGCTGGACTGTCCTGCTTGTCATCATACGTCTGGCATCCTGGGTCCACCTCTCCTCCCCATATAAAAGTTAAAAATGTTTTCACATGTTTTCTAGGTGTACCCTAGAGGGTAGCAGTTCACCACTTGAGAAGAACTGCAGATGCTGATTGCATTTTTAAATGCAAGTAACAGAAAGTACAACAAGGCTCTTTAACCAAACAGTGAATTTTAATTTTTCAAATGATGAAGCCTGACAGGTGGCAGTCTGAGAAATTGCCCTTATGATGTCACTAGCACCCCAGGTTCCTTCTGTGTTTTTTGCTCTTTCCCTCCCTCCTGTTCCTCTCTCATGCTTGTCAGTTCCTGTAAATGAATGCAAGGAAGGCTCATCCACTTGATGGACACCAAACCAATTAAAAAAAAAAAAAATGACATTGAGCTGTTGCAATGAAGAAAGGTAGATTTATATATTGGGGTGGTGCCACCAAGGAGAACAGAGCCAATGTTCAAAAGTTCCAAACTCCCAGATGGGTTGCAGGTGAGGGTTTTTTTTTTTTTTTTAAGTTTATTTATTTATTTTGAGAGAGCGAGAGAGCATGAGCACAGGGAAGGGGCAGAGAGAGAGAGAGAGAGACAGAAAGAGAGAGAGAGAAAAGTCCCAAGCAGGCTCCACACTGTCAGCACAGAGCCTGATGGAAGCTTGATCTCACCAAATGAGAGATCATGACCTGAACTGAAATCAAGAGTTGGATGCTAAACCAACTGAGTCACCCATGTGCCCCCCAAGTGAGGGTTTTTAAGGGCAAAAATCAAGGGGAAGGAGCTCAGGAGGGTGGGTTCTTTTGATCGGTCAGGGACTGGGTAAATGTTAAGATTGATGCACTTGTCTGTCTGGTGTAGGTCCGTCTGGTTTCATTAGGGTCGTGGTGGTCGGGTGGTCAGTTGGTCATTCCTTTGCTTGGTCTGGATCTGTAAAACATCTCAGCAACATGTGTCGGTGATGCTATCTCTGGTAGCAAAAGTAGAGACCATACACCTTGTGACTATGATGCTGTTCAAGCTATTTCATTTCTTGTTCCCTTGGGCTACATTTTCATTATCTTAAGCAAACCATCCTGGGTTTTTTCTAATATTCTTAACTGTGGGCTACATGCCTTTCTGCAGACTTACTTCTGTTGGCAGTTTCATTCCTGCTTACAAGGTGGTTGTGTCACTGCCTCCACCCTCACATCCACGTTCCAGGAAAGGAAGATGAAGAAGGAAGTACAGGAGAGGAAAAGTAATTTTTCTTCCTCCCTTCTAGGTTCTTGGCTGAGACCCCATTCTGTGATAAAAGGCAAATTAATGGGACAAAAACAGAAATGTAATAACATACATATCTCTTGTATACATGGGAGAGACCATGGGAAACTGAGTAACTCCCTAAAATGATCCAGCCACCACTTTAAATACCGTCTCCAGCTAAAGACAAGAAGGAAGAAGTTTGGGGGTGAGGGAGGTGTTATGGGAGGTTGCCTGGAAAAGCAGAGTGATCAAGGGTATAGTTATTTTGTATATTTAAGTCCCTCCCTTCTCCATTGATAAGAGTTTGTAGAGATTGAATCATCCCTCTCTTCAGGATACAGAGAGGGAAACACCCTTACTAATGAAGATTTTCCTTATAAATATAAATATATATACCCATGGGTTAACTTCTAGTCGCATTATGATTCTGCTATGTCTGGTATTTCTTAAAAATAATCAACTCAAGATAATCCTTTTGCCAATGAGACATTTTGGGGCAACATGTTCTGCTCCCCTTTAGAAGCAGGAATAAGAAAGAAGCAGCATATAGCAGTGGATTTGAAATTGGGGTGGGGGGGGGGGTAAGAGACAACATCTATATCAAGAAAACAAACTTACCCAGAAACTTCCAGCATTCTCCCTCTTACATGTCACATGGCTAGTGCCAGCTTCCAGGGAGGCTAGAAATGAGGCTGTTTGTTTCAGCTAGACACACTGGTACCTCCAAACAAAATCAGAATTATGTTACAAGGAAAGATGTAGAATGGGTATTGGAAAAACAACTAGCAGTATCTGCCACTCCCGAAATCAGGAATAAATTACCAGAAAAATAAATATTTCAAGATGTATATAAGCAGATTTGCCGTAGTTCCCCGAATATTCTAGATGAGAGTTTTAGTCACTTGTGGTGTAAATTTCCAAGAGTTCTGTGATGGTCCTTGAAAAGTGGTGACATATTGACCTAACATTTGCAGTATTCAACTTCGATATCTTCCATCTATCCTATCCCCTGCAGATCAATTTGTTATCTTATTTAACAAATGAAGTCATTAGTACAGGAAGACATTTTACCAGAAGTTGACACAAAATTAAGAGAAATTGTTATCTCCAAGAAACAAGACTAGGCTAAGATAAAGGAATGGAATTCTTTTGTGAACCAGTCGTTTTGACCCAGAAGAGCTATTTCACACCCTTTTCCTGGGTAGCAAACAATGAGGGAAGCAAATGCTTACCATCTGCACAATAAAGGCTGTTGAATCATTGGGGAATTGGAAATGTTGCCTCCCTTTGTTTGTTTTTAAGCCTCAAATTAAAAAAAAAATACTCAGGATACGTAAGCAGGGTTGATTCTAACACTAAAATAAAACAAAAATAAATAAACCCAGAGCAATCTGCTTCCCAAAAGCCACAGCACAACACAAAGAGCCGTAAACTTCTTGAGAAGACTTCAAGGGAAAAAATATGTGTGTCTTCAAAACTGGGATATCCTGGGGACTTTTTTATAACAGCTTTATGGATATATAATTCACATGCCATAAAATTCACCCTGTAAAATGTACAATTCAATGGGTTTTAGTATATTCACAGAACTATACAAGTACCACTACTATGTAATTTTAGTGTATTTTCATCATCCCAAAAGAAACTCCATGCCCATTTACAGTCACTCCCCATTCCTCCCTTCTCATGGCTTCTGGCAACCCCTAATCTCTGTTCTGTCTCTGTGCATTTGTCTAAGATGGACATTTTATATAAATGGGATTATACTGCATGTGACCTTCAGTATCTTGTTACTTTCACTTAGCATGTTTTTAAGGTTCATCCACATTATGGATTGTTTCACAACTTCCTTCCTTTTAATAGTGAATAAAATTCCATCGTGTGGACATAGTTAATTCTGTTTGTCATTTCATCATTTGAGGGACTTTGGAGGTTTTTTCCACTTTTTAGCCCTACGAGACTTTTTTGTATGTAACAGTTAGCCATTTGTGTCTTTTTCTGTTGAGGAACAAGAATTTATTCTGCCTTTCAAGGTCCTTCTAGCCAGACTAAGAGTCAAATTGATATGAGGCAGATTAACGGGAAAATCAAAGTTAATAACATAGGTACTGGGAATCTACACAGATGTGGAAATTCCAAAGACAGTGAGGCCAAATGAGGTATATGTGTCATTGGGAAATAGGGTGAAAGGGGTCTCGGACTTCAAAGGGAAGGAATGCAATTCACAGGAAGATGAAAAAAAATAAATGTTTGGTAAGCAAATGTTTGCTAGGCTGTTGAGAAACAGTGGGACATAGAGATGACTTTGAGCAAATGGGCTGGTCTCACACCTAGTTCAGAGTATAATGTAGGTATCTATGGTGACAGTTTACTTCCTGGATTAGGTCCTCTATCTAAATTCTTTTTAGGCAATTGAGAAGGAAGGAAAAGAGCTCTTCTTGAATCTGCTAGGTTTTGATTGCTTTTTAACTCAATCATCATGCCAAAGTGGAGAATTTTGAGGTGGCTTGCCCTTGGCCTGTATAATCCCATGATCGAAATAAATATCATTCTTTTAGTAGCCATGCCTTTTTCATCAAGGGACAGAAATCAAAACCAGAGTTGTGTTTTTTCATTAAGAAAATCTTCAGGAAGTGTCTGGGTGGCTCAGTTGGTTAAGCGACTGACTTCGGCTCAGGTCATGATCTCGCGGTCCGTGGGTTCGAGCCCCCCATTGGGCTCTGTGCCAACAGCTCAGAGCCTGGAGCCTGCTTTGGATTCTGTGTCTCCCTCTCTCTCTGCTCCTCCCCTGCTTTTGCTCTGTCTCTCTCTATCTCTCAAAAATAAATAAATGTTAGAAACTTTTTTTAAAAAAGAAAAAAATCTTCGGGGGGGAATGTATATTTTCCATTGTTCAAAATTATATGGACATGTTTGAAGGGTAGTCTACTTATTTTTACTGTGTAATGTATCACCCTGATATTTAATTTAGGAATTTAAACCATTACTTTAATGTGCTCATGCGTGCTGAAGATCATGAGTTCACATAGGGCACAGCAAGGTAGCTTGTCTTCTCTGTGATGTCTGAAATCTCAATTGTGAAGTCTTGAATGCTAAATTCAATTCAGTGACCAGGGGCTAGGATTCTGAAGGCCTACATATACATGACCTTGCTTGGCTTTCTCCATAGGGTAGGTGCCTCAGAATACTCAGGCTTCTTATATGATAGCTCAGAGTTTCAAGCAACCAATGTGCCAACAAACAAGTAGTAGCTGCATAGTCTTCTATGATGTAGTCTTGGAAGTCACAGAATGTCACCTCTCCCATCCTCTACTTGTTGAAGCAGTTATAAGCCCACCCAGATGAAGAGGAGAGGACGAAGACCCCAGTTCCTAATGCTAAAAGACTATTGGGGTCATGCTTTAAAATCATCATACCATAAAGGGCATGTTTTCTGATGGGTGCAGTTTTGCGTCTTCAAAGTATATCCTTGGAAATATTTAAATTAAAAAATCAGGACATTAAGCAATTGTATTCATTTACCAACTTGCCACAGGAATCGCATATACATCAGACTCAGTAAAATAGATGAAAATAATGAGAGGTCACATGAACTTGGCAGTGAGAAGAATTTTGATAGAAACTTGATTTGAATAGAGTTACTGAATTTGAGCCAAAACATTTGGCCTCAGGGTTCATGGAAACCCAAATCAAAGAAGAAACACATGATTTATAACTTTTGTTGTCTAATGATGAAAAACCTATCAAATCTGTGCAAAGGCCAAATCTATCTATGTGGATTTTATGTGGACAGATGGTTATAGAAGAGGCACGAATGATAGCTAGGATAATAAGCAACAATCGTAAAGCAGTTTCTGCGTCTTGGTATCTGCATCAGCTCCTTACATAGCCAGGCTTTCTTTTCTCGTAAGAGCCCTCTGAAATAGCTACTATTATTATTCATAGTTTTTTTAAAAAAAATATTTGTTTGTTTTGAGAGGAAGAGTGTGTGTATGCGTGGGGTAGAGGCAGAGAGAAAGGTAAAGAGTGAGGACCTAGTTCGAAATCAAAACTCAGAAGCTTAACCGACTGAGCCCCCACTATTGCTCATATTTTACACATGGAGAAACTAAGGTATGTGAAACTAAAAATCTTGTCCGTGGTCACACAACTGCTAAGTGTTGGAGTCAAGATTTGAACCTAGATAGGCTTCAGAGTCCATGCTCCAACTAATGCTGTACTGCCTCTGAGCAATTTTTAGCAACATTGGTAACAATGCTTATAAGCAAGACATAGAAGTTTTTCACAGCTTTGATTATGCTAACCTTTGATTAAAAGGCAAAGTTATAAATGTATTTTTCTAAGTACCAATGTGTCTAAAGTAAACAATAATTCAGGCTTCTGAAATTATCCTCTTAGCTCTCATTCCTTGCTGTCAGACTTCTTTATAGATAATACCTGAATCTGTCACCGTGCTTACCTTACTAACACGTATGTCTTTTTTCCATGAAATTTGCTTACTTTCCCTAACCCAACAAGCCATACCAAGTGACCTTTTTTCAAACCTAAAGCTGTATGGATTTTGAATAGATATAATACACGTGACTACCACTTTTAATTCAATTCAGTTAAATAGTTAATATATACGATACACACACATACATACACACCACAGTCTGATTTCATGAGTCTTGAAATACTATGAGTTATGTGACATAGAAGAATATAATACAAATAAGAATAAAGTGTGATTTTAAAACGGTACAAAAACAGGGTTGACTGGGTGGCTCGGTCCGTTAAACGTCTGACTCTTAATTTTGGCTCAGGTCATGATCTCACGGTTTGTGAGATCAATCCCTGTGTAGGGCTCTGTGCTGACAGCATGGAGCCTGCTTGGGAGTCTCTCACTCCTCTCTGTCTGCCCCTCCCCTTGCTCATGCATGTGCGTGCTCTCTCTCTCTCTCTCTCTCAAAATAAATAAATAACATTTTTTAAAAAGTACAAAAACATACTGAAAATGGAGAAATAAAATAGGGAGAAGAATCATGAATCGCTTACTGAAGGATGTGGCGAGTGTAATAGGCATTAAAGATCGTTAAGAATAAATATTGACTGAGTATACAGCAGTTAGCTTTATCAATAAAAATTCTACTCATCCAGCAGAATGAGTTTTAAAGATGTTTTTGCTCTGTAAGAATTTTTCCCTGAAATTTATAGCCCAAAGTGACTGCTTCTTTTTCATATGCCACTTAGGTCATGTGGCCAATTCTTGAAGCATTTTTTAAAAGAATCCTTTGAGGGTTGTAACTGTGGATTGCCTGTGTTTATGCTGAACACAGAGCATAGCACAGTCCTGCACATAATAAAAACCTAATAAATTATCTTGAATATAGTCAAATATAGGAAAAATAAATAAATATGGACAAGCAAAGCATTTGCCTGTTAGAGCCTAGAAGTGATTAAAATATTTGAGCAGTAGTTTTGAATAGATTAAGTACAAAATAATTTCATTAACATTTTAAAATATAAAATTCTGCCTAATTTCATATGGTTGAGATATATTAAGAGTTTTCAGGGTTTTTTAAGTTTATTCATTTATTTTGATAGAGAGAGAGAGAGAGAGAGAGAGAGAGAGGGAGGGAGGGAGGGAGAGAGGGAGAGAAAGTAAGCAGGAGAGAGGCAGAGACAGAAGGAGAAAGAGAATCCCAAGCAGACCCCAGACTGTCATCATGGAGCCCAACACGGGGCTTGATCTCACAAAGCATGAAATCATGACCTGAGCCAAAATCAAGAGTTGGATGCTTAACCTATTAAGCAACCCAGGTACCCCAAGATTTATCAGTTTTTAAGAGTAAGCAGAGAAGAGGAAAATCCCTCTTGCCATGCCTTACTTAGAATTCACGGAGTTTGATTATTTAGGATGCCATTGAGTGGCATCATGAGCCTATAAACTTCCCATTATTAACATTTTACCACTACATTCTGTAAAGATTTTACTTTTCTGAACGTCTCCCTTATTTGTGAAGAAACTGGGATGGGTATCTCCTGTAAAAATTATATAGAAAATGCCAATAATAATATATACTTTGTGGATTTGCAGTGAAGTTTAAATTATATTCATCCAGATTTTGTTAAGTACCAAAATACTATCTATAGCACCTGATATCAGATATTTCAGATAGCACCTGAAATGCTATCTGATTCTGCTAACTCTATATTATATACTGGAATAGAGTCTACTACAAATTGATGAGACACTGAATGAATTAGCCCAATTTTTGGTCTTAAATTAAAAAAATTGATTACTTCACCACAGTGAACATTGGACCCCATCTGCCATAAACCACAATTCACTTTGCTAAAAATCTTGTTTAATTTGGATATTATTTATCCTTTCAACAAAGCATACTCTTAAAAGCAGACACTCATTTTTTTTTACAGCATCAAACAATATTACTTTAAAAAACCCATAAGGGAATGAACATTTAATCAGGAGTGTCTCACCTGGTCAAAGTTAGTTATGGATGAATGTCATTTTTTACCCCCAAGGGAACTGCTTGCTTTGCTGTGAGAGTTGAATATACTGGATTGACAGTGATCTAAAAAAAATAGCACACCAAACTGGTTATTATTCACTTGTATTATGTAGTCTGTCCAATGAGAAAATTGATGTGATATCAAGGAATTCAGCACGTGTGTGTGTGTGTGTGTGTGTGTGTGTGTGTGTATACACATATATATATTCTAGTGCACATATTCTAGTGTACTTTAAAAATAACAGCACTTTTATGTACTGGAAAATCTGAGCCCCTGCATAAAATATATTGATAAAAATGAATGGTAGTCACATCGCCTAGAATTCTTCAAGAGAAAATTTTAGCTCTGTCAAAAAAAATAATCTCACTTTATTAATAGATATGTTTCTCAGTGTACTTCATTGTTATTTATAGGCACTCAAAATCTTTTATTAATTGGCATTGTTAGTATTGGTAACTCCCTGTGATAAAGCCCCCCAAAAATATTATTGTAAGTTTATAGCTTAAGCTATTGGAAAACTCCAATTTTATTTAAAGAAAATTTGTGAAATAAGACATTTAGGAATGGAATAATTATTTTTATTTATTTATTTTTTTATTTAAAAAAAATAAGTTTATTTCTGAGAGAGAGAGAGAAAGCATGAGTTGGGGAGGGGCAGAGAGAAAGGAAAATAGAAAGAATCCGAAACAGGCTCCACACACTATGAGTTCAGAGCCCGATGCACGGCTCGAACTCATGAACCCTGAGGTTATAACCTGAACTGAAGTCAGATGCTTAAGTGACTGAGCCACCCAGGCACCCTTGGAATAATTATTTTTAAATACTTGTTCTGAAATTTACAAATTGTTCAGAAAAGAGTATACTATATAGGAACATTGGCAAAAGAGGTGAATAGGCAGTTAAAACTAAATGAAATACAGTAGTCTAAGAAAGTCATAATTTGAGAATTTAATTTAAAATTAAGACATTTCTCACATATCAGATTGACAAAGATGATGTTGGGGACAAAATTCATGACCCCTTCAAGGGCCTTCTAAGTTGGACTAAGAATCAAATTCACGTGGGACAAATTAATAGACGAAAATCAAACTTAGTTTTGTACATATGGGGAATCCACACAGATGTGAAATTCCAGACAGTGAGGCAATGGGATGAAGTGTATATGACATCCTGGGTTAAGGAGCCGGGTAAGGGTCTGGGGATACAAAGGAAAGAGAGCATTAGCAGAAGAGAGGAGATAATTGGAAAACAGAGGTACCCTACTATGCAGAAGAGTTTCTTAAGTAAAGAGGAATCTCCCTTAATAGCTTCTCTCTTCCTGATGTAGGTTCTCCTTTCCAATGTAAATTTAAGCAGTTGAAGGGAAGGTAAAAAGAGCTTTTCCCGAGTCTGCTGGAGTATGATTGCTTTTATCCCAAAATAATATTTTCGCCAAAATGGGCCATCTTGGGGTAACCGGCCTTTGGCTTCTTCATGTTTCTACTCCAAGGAATCTGTGCTTTATCAGTGTTTGTACACGGGTAAAACCATAAATGTACATGGGTTTTTCACTGTGCTTGGGTAATAGGAAAATAGATTGTAGATAGGTAATCCACATGGAAGTCCCTATGATGAGATGGAAGTTGCTACAAGAGACCTTGATACTACAGTTTTTAAAAATGAGATAAAGTTATAATAAACAGATAGTGAAATGTGGTTGTTACCTAGTTTTCATTGTTTAAACTCTAGAACATACATATGTACACATATTCTAGTTTATTATATGTGTGTGTGTGTATGTAATATTCCATTTGTATAAAGTCACAAAAGATAAATGGAAATAAATAGGTGTTATGTGTTTGTGCAAAGCTCAGAGGGTTACTGATCGATCTATCACCGCCTCTAACTCTGGAAATGAATGGGTGAGCCCTGGTCCACTGCTGTGGCCAGCTGCTCCAGCCCAGGGAATCCCAAAGGGGTTGGACACATTGGAGGCATACCTCCTGGATGGGTTTGCCAACACTGTTGGCGAACAAACTCAGATAAACTCATCACAAGAGAAGCCGATAACACAAGAAGTGAGAAATTGGAAAAAAAATAGAGGGAGGAATTTATTTTAGGTGCTGGCAGCCAGGAGAGGTGGCAGGCTCAAGCCTGAGCAACTGACCTCTCCACCCACAAGATGGACACCTACTAGGGTTTTATAAGGAGAGGGTTTGGGGCTATTGTGCAAGAGAGCAGGCAGAGAACACATGATCAGGGGTGAGGGTCAGTAGGTGTTCAGCCCATGATCATGGGCAGGGAACAGGACTTGTGGAGTGTGGTTCTCTAGGCATTCTGTTGCTATCAGGGTTCTTCTGGCCTGGCAGTTGGAATGTTCCAGTCATTGTAAAAAAAAATCTTTGTCAGTGCATTAAGAGCTTACAATAAGGAATGAGAACAATGGATTTCAATTTAAGCTTGAGTTAAACACTGTTGTCTATTTCTGGTTTTCACTGTTGGAGTCTGTAGTTGAGCAAGAGGGATCACTGACATAGGCATCCCTGTTTGGTGTCATAAAAACCATTTTATAGATTTATATAGAGAGTGGAATTTGGTGATGGCTGAATTTTCACCTACACATGGGGGGAAGGGAGTGGAAAGTTTGCATGTACTATTTTACTTTAAGAATTAACCAATTATATGTGCACATATACAATTTTTGTAATTTAAAAATGGAGGAAGAAACCAAAGTTTTTTTTTAGTTTTGCTTTTTATAAAGTGGCTACAGTGAATAGTGACATGTTATCCTAGGTAAAAAAAAAAAAAAAAAAGTTTTCAAAGCATTTTCTCACTTATTATTTATTTATGTATTATTTATCTTTGCGGGAGATGACGAGTAAAAAATATCTTTTAGAGTAATCTCTCGGGGGATTCTGCAGCTTCTGGGGGTGTCCCGTCAGTACTGACTCCTTGAGTGGAAGCAATCTGAATCTCTTGAAACTCAAATTGAGAGTGAGAACTTTCTTATCTTTTGTATGCCTTTCACTAAAAATAGCTATTTCATTTTCAACACAACTAGAAGGTAACTGAAAACTTTCACTGGTGCTAAGTCACTGCCAGAAAAAAACTAAATCTGTTTACAAATTGAAATACCAGAAGTAGAGCCATTTAAATATGAGTAGCAGAAGCAGATTCTGAAGAAAATGCTGAACATGATCATTAGCAGCAGTGTATGCATTTACTTACTCCTTCCAACAAAGCAACTTTTGATGAGCACCTACTGAGTCACAGGGACTGTAATCAATGCCTACAGTACAAAGATGAATAGAGGCCAATTCCTGCTCTTACGGAAATGATAGTCTGTTAAGAAAATGCACTTCTAAATAGATACTTATGAGGAATAAAACAACAGTAGGTGTGCAAAAGGCAATGTGGACACAAAGGAGGGAGAAATCAGAGCCAACTGGGCAAGCTGGACCAAACTTCACATGGCACTGTTTGGAAGGATACATGGGAGTTCCCTCAAGGGGGGGAGCCTGCAATTCGGTTGAACTCTTGCCATGCTTCCTGCCCAAGCTAGATTACATTTTCAACTTTGCTTATGAAAGAAGTAGAAAGATGAGGAATTGGGTAGAAAAAGCAAGAATAGCTATAATGGACACTGTACAATGAATGCAGGGCAGCAGACACTGTCCATATCTCCTTGACACTCTCATTGTCTGATGGTTGTGTACTTGCATGCGACTGAGGGCTTTCTCTGATGGGTTTAGCCATCATGGGGAAAGCTAGAAGTGCTGGAATAATGAGACCCCACTTGGCATCCTTCAATTACTGGCAGGTGACAGTTGGGAGATAAATACACTTAGTTTTTGACCCTCAAAGAGGACAAGTGTGAGGCATGTCTCCACCATCTCCCAGAGGCCTCCAGTGACCCTGAGCTGAACCCTAGGTACCCATGATGGTGACTTTCTCACTGATTCACCCTGTACTGGTGTTCATACCTTCTCTTTCTCATTTCTCTGCTGCCCTGGTGATGCATCCTGTGATCATCATGATAATAAACGACATGGACCAAAATTCCTGTCTCAGGTCTAATCCTGGGGAGCCCAGTTTAAGACTTTGGGCCCTGGACTAGCTGTATGGGATGAGGAAACAAAAAAAGCTCCCATATCTCTCTGGCTTAGGAGACAGATGGATGGCAGCACCAGTTAGTGAATAGACAGTGTCTTTCACTGCCTAGGGGTGTTTTGTTGAGTAAAGATCCTGCCCAGCCAAGCGCTGAGGAGTACATGAATGTTGTTATTATCTGAACTCTCTGCAGAGTTACAAGCCTATGTGATAATAGGTTGTACTGGCATCAGTATCCTAATTTTGCTGATTTGTTAACCTCTCCCTGTGCATCTGCAAGACTTTGGCCCCTCTTCAGTGTTTCCCACTTCAATCTGTATCATTGTCCTTTTCAGATGTCACTCAGGCACTTTCAGGTTTAGACTGCTCCTGGCCTCGCCGAGCTCTGCCGTTGAGTGCTTTCTCCCACAGCCTTCGGCACCTCTGTCAGCTATACTGTTGACGGTCTACTCTAGACACAGGCTTGCTTCCTCAGCTCCTGCAACCCAACACTGTGTCCTGGACCGTGTTAATCTGCCTAGTGCTGCTGTTTGGTGCTTTGCTTGGTGCTTTCAGTGTGCATAAAGCCACAGCTATTAAACATATCCAGGAAATGGCACGGGGAAACTTCCCTTTCTCAGTGCTTTGCTGTTATAAGGGCGTCACAGTAGCATTACTGGGCCCGGAAGAGTGACCGTTTTAATGAAATAGATCCTTCAAGTTTATGCGTAGATCTTGTATCCTAGGATTACACATTTTATTTTATTTATTTATTATTTACCATTATTATTTTTTATTTTTTTTTTAATTTTTTTTTCAACGTTTTTTATTTATTTTTGGGACAGAGAGAGAGACAGAGCATGAACGGGGGAGGGGCAGAGAGAGAGGAAGACACAGAATCAGAAACAGGCTCCAGGCTCCGAGCCATCAGCCCAGAGCCTGACGCGGGGCTCGAACTCACAGACCGCGAGATCATGACCTGGCTGAAGTCGGACGCTTAACCGACTGCGCCACCCAGGCGCCCCCCATTATTATTTTTTAAATATAATTTGTTTTCAACATACAGTGTAGGGTTACACATTTTATACCAAAGTGGCTGAATTGGTTAAGGGTTGAGGTAATACCTGTCGTCGACTCTAAGTCTAAAGTTCTCTTTTGGCCAGCAAAAGCGGACACAGGATTAAAGTGAGAGATGGCTAATGTCCGGGAAAAGACAGGAGCCCCGAATAAGGGTCCTTGCCCAGTATTTATTCACATTAGAAGGCTTGAACACATGATGGGCATGCCCAAAGAGTCAAAGAAACTGTGAACATTAACTTGGGGACGTGAGGGAAGAGGGGGATTTTGAAGATATACAGTGTTTGGGGTTTGGGTCAATATAAAACAAAACCCTGGTGCTGGGCAGATGGGTAGATGGTTGTTAATGGCAGACAGGAGGCTCCCTGTCTGTTTACCTTAGCTAGCCTAGGGGATGAGACAGATAGGGGGAATAACCTCAGGGTTAACAAGGCACCTTTTCTTTTGTTAACCATCTCTGCTCTGGGCTGCTTTGCCTGCAGTGCAAAGCATAGTCCATAGTCCAATTCGCCAGTTTACCTAACTTGGCCCTAACCTCCTGTGAAAACAGCTTTTCTGTACAGTACTGTATTGGGAGTGCTTCCACCCTGAATATCTAATCTTGTTTATTTCATACACCTATGTATTGGACACCTTTTCACCATTCCTATTTTAGGCCTTTGCCTCTATTCTGGGGGCTCTGCACCCCCTTTCTATTTTAGGGTGCTTTTCCACCTCCCTATTCCTGGCATCTTTGCACCTCCCTATTCTCTGGGTGCCTTTGCACCCCCGTATTCTTGGGATGCCAATCTGGTTTACCCACATTCAGGTGTGAGCATTCTATGACGTTGTATTTCTTTATGCCTTGTTAACCCATTGGTGTAACCCCAGGGTATTCCTAAGCTTATCTCCCACAAGTACCCTTCTAGGTTTCCTTGCAACTTCTCTTCTACTCTAATACTTAGCCCAAATTACTTTTTAGCTTATTATGTTCAAATCTTCAGGATGAGTTGTATTTTAGAACAGTAGACTTTGTCTTTAAAATTGTGCTTTCTGTAGCTCCTCAAATTTCATGACCATGAGTGTTCATGTGTTGGTTGATAATGGAGAGTTTCAGTTTACTAATTTTGTTTTTATTAGGAAATCCTTAGGCTTCTATGTAAATTAGATGTAAATAGATACTGAACGATACCATTTCAGTCCTTCAGTCATGAGATGTAACAGAACTTTTTTTTTTTAAGTTTATTTATTTATTATGAGAGAGGATGAAAGAATGGGAGAAGGGCAGAGAGAGAGGGAGACAGAATCCCAAGCAGGCTCCATGCTGTCAGCTGCGGGACCTGACACGGGGCTTGTGAGATCATGACCTGAGCCAAAATCACGAGTCGGTTGCTTAACCTACTGAACCACCCAGGTGGCCCAGTGTAGTAGAATTTTGATTTGAACCAGCTAGAACCTAGTCTACCTAGCATCTTAGGTACTTTATTTTAAGTATGATTCAGTCTCATTTTTTTGTTACGGAAGTGTAAATGTTTGTTATTTATGCTTTCACATTTTTCAGAAAGTTAGACTATTTTATTATATTGACTTCCTGATTACTTCACTAAAGTTTATAAACAAACAGATAAAAATCTAAAAACTATCTCTTGGGGCCTAAAGAAACTATGATGGTCAAAGAGTATGGTTACTTTGAAAGCAAAATGAGGAAAAGGGAAGAGCTTAAGACATATTTATTCTGAGTCTAATTTGTACCTTGTTATTAATGCAATACAAATACACATAAATGATTTTTTAAAAACTTATGGAGAATTTCAAATGTATACAAAAATACGAAAATAGTATAATGAATATCACATACCCCTCCCTCAGCTCTAGCAATTATAATCATTACCATCTTATATCCTCTCCATACCAACCCACTTACTATCTTTAATTGTTTTGAAGCAGATCCTAGAAAGTATATCACTTCTTCTCCAAACCTTTCAGCCTGTGTTTAAAAAGCAAACACTCCTTTAAAACAACACAGTTTCACTGCCACCCTAGAAAAAGTAATATTTTCTTAAAATCATAATATATACAGTTCTTATATTTCCCAGATTATCCTGTAGCATTCCACTATTTTTTTAAATAATTAATTTGAAATGAACAAGACTGTACATTGGTATTTTTAAGTGTTATTATTAAACCATATTTCATCTATAGATTCTTACTAAAAGATTCTCTGCGCTTCTTTCTCTGCGTTTTTGTCTTGTTTTGAAGAAACAGGATCTTTTGTCTAGATTTTGTTGATAAAATCCCCATGATATTGCTTAAAATGTTTCTCTGTCCCTTGTGGTTTCTGTAAATCAACAGTTAGATCTAGAGAGCTGCTCATAATCAAGTTTCATTTTTTTCCAGGATGTCTTTTTTTTTTTAATGTTTATTTATTTTTGAGAGAGAAAGACACAGAGCACAAGCAGGGAAGGGGCTGAACAAGAGGGAGACACAGAATCCGAAGCAGGCTTCAAGCTCTGAACTGTCAGCACAGAGTCCGACACGGGGCTCGAACTCATGTACCGCGAGATCATGACCTAACCCAAGTCTGATGCTTAACTAACCTAGCAACCCAGGCACCCCTAGTGTTATGTACTTTTATCAAAAGGTACATAATGGTTTGGTTGCTTCACGTTTATGGTGTGCGATACTAGCAGCCATTGATAATCACTGTGTTAATTGTTATTGTTTGCAAAATAGTGATATTCTATCTTTTCTTCTTCATTTATTAGTTGCAATGTTTCTGTAAAGGGAACTTCTCTGCATTACCTATTTCATTACTTTGAAGGATAGTCCATGTAGTAAAAGCACAATAAACGGTTCAGTTTCTTTCCAAAGAAAACAATTTTCAGAAAAAGTGAATTGGTTTCCTAGTCTCTTCAAAAGGTTACCAGCTGATTTTTAAATTTACATTACTTGTCTGTTCTGGTATCACTGTGAATGTATGCATTTAAATATATTTAAATATAATTGATATATTTCAGTCCCTTTTTTTTAATCCATACTAATACTCCTGACTTTTCATCTTTATCCAATGTAAGCTTCCTCACATTGGGTCTTCAATCCTTTTTTCCTTTTTGACTTCTAGTCAAATTTGGTTTATTTCCAGTTTATACCAAAATATATTCCCGGCAACTCCTCAGATCATTATTTCACAATCTCATAAGCCTTATGCACTGGTGTCCTTCCAGAAGCTGCAAGGAATCTGGAAGTCGAGTGGTCCATCCCCTTGGCCCAGGATTGCAGTTAGAATTTGCCCTGATAGACAGTTTTGTTTTGTTTTGTTTTGTTTTGTTTTGTTTTGTTTTGTTTTAAAAAGCTGTATTTATTCCATTTAATAAACTCTCCGGGCACCTGGGTGGCTCGGTTGGTTAAGTATCTGACTCTTGATTTTGGCTCATGGTTCGTCAGTTCAGGCCCCACTTTGGGCTGTGTGCTGAGAACTGTGGAACCTGCCTGGGATTCTCTCTCTCTTTCTCTCCCTGCCTCTCCCTCCCTCATGCACACATACACACTCTCTCTCAAAATAAATAAATAAACTTAAAAAAAAGAACTCTCCTGTTCTAATACTGTTCGTTTATGAAAAACATGGTAAGAACAGAATGATTTCTTTCCGATTAATTGGCAAAATACATTGGCAATCCTGTTATTCCCCCAAGTTTTTGGAGATGCTACTGATCTATGAAATCCAAAAGTCTATAAACCAGTGGCCTGTAAAAGACTAATTTTGCAGGTTATCAACAATTGTTAACTGGGAAAAAAAAAAAAAAAACTTCTGTGGTCAAATGTTTGGGAAATGATACTACAGAATTTCACATGCGTGTGTAAAATAAACTTTGATAGGGCTACGTAGAACTTTGATTGTGGACTGCCAGTATGTATTCCTGAGATGTGGGTATAACTTCTTCTTCCTGATTATTTATTCATTTAAAACATTTACCCTTCATGACTAGCATTTCCTAGGAGTTAACAGGAAAGTGGGGGGTAGCATATATTTCTCATTTCTGTATTTGGACTGATACAATTAAAACAGTAGTTTCTGAGAATTTTTTATATGGTTAGCACCCTCCAAGGTTTGTGTAGAGAAAACAGATGAGACTTGACACTCCATCCTAAATCTAAACAAATTTCCAAGCTGTTCAGAGACTTTGCTTCCTAGAACCTCAGATCCCTAGACTTGACACATCAATTCTTTCATAACTATTGAGTGTTCACATATAAAGAACATAATATGGGGACCTAACCTCTCCTTCTGTAATTTAGATTTTATTAATTTATTCAACTCATTTTAGGATAAAGAAGACAGAACCATATCCCTTGCAATCTTTTACCACAATTTATTGTTTTCCTTATTTATATCCCTTCCCATTTCTATATTCTTGTAATTTCATTGATTTTTTTACGTGAACTTTTCATTTTTAAAAACAAATTTAAAAATGTTTATTTTTGAGGGGGGGGGGGTGGGAGGGAGGAAGTGAGCAAGCAGGGGAGGGGCAGAGAGAGAAGGAGACACAGAATCTGAAGCAGGCTCCAGGTTCTGAGCTGTCAGCACAGAGCCTGACGCAGGGCTTGAACTCACGAACTCTGAGATCATGACCTGAGCCAAAGTCAGACTCTTAACCAGCTGAGCCACCCAGGTGCCCCAGAACTCTTTTCATCTTTGACAGTTTTGTTAAGAAACTCACAGTACTGTACAGACACATGCGTTTATTGACATGCACGTAGAATGTGTTTTTATGTGTGCATGCACATGGGTATCAATTTGGTGGAGTAGAGTAGTCTTGCTGTCTTTGACCTTCTAGGTATTAACATACCTTTTAAGGCTCCTTAGTCTTCTTGCTGGTGGAAGACATTTTCATACATGGTGGAGACCGATGAAGGACAGGTTGCCTCTCAGGTCATCACTATTTCTTTTTAATTGTCCCCTGTCTTACTCTAATATCCTTCTGGGTATTATATAGAAGTTTCATTGGTTATAACTCATTTTGGCCTCTGATGCTGCTTTCCATGCTAACCTACCATAATGAAACTGATGCCCTGACTTGTGTTGCACTGTTACTGCCTTCAAGCATACTGAGCACAGAGAGTTAATTCTCACTTATTATTAAGCCAAATCAGTTACATCTGTCTAACAACATTGTGGGAAACATTTTGCTTTAATAAGACCATCTCTTTACAAATACTTTAACTCTTGTATATGTGTGGACTCATGTGTAAAAATGTATATATATCAGTCTACTCTACCTCTCCTTAATAATGATTTTCTACAAAAAAAACCAAATCTCAAATTTCCTGTTTAGGACATTCTACTTGATGGTTGTTATGGTGTAGTGCTTCTCAAACTTGAGAAATAAACAGGCACACATAAAAGGAATAAAAAATTCCTATGGTCAACCAATGCTGACAAATTAATTGTATTACAAGTTACTTATATAAGCACAGATATAAAACAAAGAGCACACATTTTGTGGTTAAAAGGCTTATAGATCTATAATGCCAAATAATATTTTCAAATTAAATAGAACATAAATACAAAAAACAATAGAATTCAAATGTACAACCTTAATGTGACTGCTGATGCTGTTTTGGATAAATTGGCTTTTTGTAATGTGAATATAATCCAAGCTGTAGTAATACATGTGTTTTTTATTTACAGTATGCCTTTTCTGTATATATTGTGAAGGCTCACTTATTTCACTGCTTTTCTCTATTAAAACCTTTGCAAAGTACTCATGTATATGGATGGTCCCTGACTCAGAATGGTTCAGCTTATAATTTTCCGACCTTATGATGGTGTGAAAGCAATATGAGTCAGTAGAAGCTATACTTCAGATTTTGAATTTGGATCTTTTCCCAGGCTAGCGACATGCAGAATGATACTTGTCATGCTGGGTAGTGGCAGTTATGCAGTCATGAGGGCCAATGACCAATACACTTAGAACCATTCTGTTTTTTATGTTCAGTACAGTGTTCAACACATTACACGAGTTAGTCAATACTTTATTTTAAAGCGAGCTTCGTGTGAGATGATTTTGCCCAACCATAGGCTAATGAAAGTATTAAACTATGATGTTTGGGAAATTAGGTGTTAGTAAATGCATTTTTGACTTAAAATATTTTCAACTTGGAGTGGGCTATTGGGATGTATCCCCATTGTAAATTGAGGAAGGTTCGTACAGCATAACCGAGTTTTTACCATCAGGTAGTCTCATGTTTTTGTGTCTGCCTGAACCCGTTTGAAAGGTCTAGTATTCTATGATGTTTTCATTATCCAACAAAGGCACAACTTACCAAGTTGAAGATGAAACTGTAGTTCTAATCTAAAAAACTGTTGTTCATTTAAAATTATCACTGAGAAAGACAAGTGGCCTCAGAAGTGGCAAAGAATTTAATACAAATGTAATACGTGTGCAAGTGTAATGACTTCATTCATGTTATCATGAGAAGAGACCTCATGGGGAAACTGCATGCTTTAACAGCCAAAGAAATCTTCAGTGCACATATAGATGGGCCTGGAAATTACCCAGCAGTACTTGCTTAAAGGTATTCATTCAAATCATTCTAAGAAGCTCTGATCTTTATTATTTCTCTTCTTCTGCTGGGTTTAGGCAGCCTAAAGCCTAAACCCAGCAGAAGAAGAGAAATAATAAAGATCAGAGCAGAAATAAACAATATAGAATCTAAAAAAACTGTAGAGCAGATCAACGAAACCAAGAGTTGGTTTTTTGAAAAAATAAACAAAATTGACAAACCTCTAGCCAGGCTTCTCAAAAAGAAAAGGGAGATGACCCAAATAGATAAAATCATGAATGAAAATGGAATGATTACAACCAATCCCTCAGAGATACAAACAATTATCAGGGAATACTATGAAAAATTATATGCCAGCAAATCGGACAACCTGGAAGAAATGGACAAATTCCTAAACACCCACACTCTTCCAAAACTCAATCAGGAGGAAATAGAAAGCTTGAACAGACCCATAACCAGTGAAGAAATTGAATCAGTTATCAAAAATCTCCCAACAAATAAGAGTCCAGGACCAGATGGCTTCCCAGGGGAGTTCTACCAGACGTTTAAAGCAGAGATAATACCTATCCTTCTCAAGCTATTCCAAGAAATAGAAAGGGAAGGAAAACTTCCAGACTCATTCTATGAAGCCAGTATTACTTTGATTCCTAAACCAGACAGAGACCCAGTAAAAAAAGAGAACTACAGGCCAATATCTCTGATGAATATGGATGCAAAAATTCTCAATAAGATACTAGCAAATCGAATTCAACAGCATATAAAAAGAATTATTCACCACGATCAAGTGGGATTCATTCCTGGGATGCAGGGCTGGTTCAACATTCGCAAATCGATCAACGTGATACATCACATTAACAAAAAAAAAGAGAAGAACCATATGATCCTGTCAATCGATGCAGAAAAGGCCTTTGACAAAATCCAGCACCCTTTCTTAATAAAAACCCTTGAGAAAGTCGGGATAGAAGGAACATACTTAAACATCATAAAAGGCGTTTATGAAAAGCCCACAGCTAACATCATCCTCAACGGGGAAAAACTGAGAGCTTTTTCCCTGAGATCAGGAACACGACAGGGATGCCCACTCTCACCGCTGTTGTTTAACATAGTGCTGGAAGTTCTAGCATCAGCAATCAGACAACAAAAGGAAATCAAAGGCATCAAAATTGGCAAAGATGAAGTCAAGCTTTTGCTTTTTGCAGATGACATGATATTATACATGGAAAATCCGATAGACTCCACCAAAAGTCTGCTAGAACTGATACATGAATTCAGCAAAGTTGCAGGATACAAAATCAATGTACAGAAATCAGTTGCATTCTTATACACTAACAATGAAGCAACAGAAAGACAAATAAAGAAACTGATCCCATTCACAATTGCACCAAGAAGCATAAAATACCTAGGAATAAATCTCACCAAAGATGTAAAAGATCTGTATGCTGAAAACTATAGAAAGCTTATGCAGGTAATTGAAGAAGATATAAAGAAATGGAAAGACATTCCCTGCTCATGCATTGGAAGAATAAATATTGTCAAAATGTCAATACTACCCAAAGCTATCTACACATTCAATGCAATCCCAATCAAAATTGCACCAGCATTCTTCTCGAAACTAGAACAAGCAATCCTAAAATTCATATGGAACCACAAAAGGCCCCGAATAGCCAAAGTAATTTTGAAGAAGAAGACCAAAGCAGGAGGCATCACAATCCCAGACTTTAGCCTCTACTACAAAGCTGTCATCATCAAGACAGCATGGTATTGGCATAAAAACAGACACATAGACCAATGGACTAGAATAGAAACCCCAGAACTAGACCCACAAGCGTATGGCCAACTCATCTTTGACAAAGCAGGAAAGAACATCCAATGGAAAAAAGACAGTCTCTTTAACAAATGGTGCTGGGAGAACTGGACAGCAACATGCAGAAGGTTGAAACTAGACCACTTTCTCACACCATTCACAAAAATAAACTCAAAATGGTTAAAGGACCTGAATGTGAGACAGGAAACCATCAAAACCTTAGAGGAGAAAGCAGGAAAAGACCTCTCTGACCTCAGCCGTAGCAATCTCTTACTCGGCACATCCCCAAAGGCAAGGGAATTAAAAGCAAAAGTGAATTACTGGGACCTTATGAAGATAAAAAGCTTCTGCACAGCAAAGGAAACAACCAACAAAACTAAAAGGCAACCAACGGAATGGGAAAAGATATTTGCAAATGACATATCGGACAAAGGGCTAGTATCCAAAATCTATAAAGAGCTCATCAAACTCCACACCCGAAAAACAAATAACCCAGTGAAGAAATGGGCAGAAAACATGAATAGACACTTCTCTAAAGAAGACATCCGGATGGCCAACAGGCACATGAAAAGATGTTCAACGTCGCTCCTTATCAGGGAAATACAAATCAAAACCACACTCAGATATCACCTCACGCCAGTCAGAGTGGCCAAAATGAAGAAATCAGGAGACTATAGATGCTGGAGAGGATGTGGAGAAACAGGAACCCTCTTGCACTGTTGGTGGGAATGCAAATTGGTGCAGCCGCTCTGGAAAGCAGTGTGGAGGTTCCTCAGAAAATTAAAAATAGACCTACCCTATGACCCAGCAATAGCACTGCTAGGAATTTATCCAAGGGATACAGGAGTACTGATGCATAGGGGCACTTGTACCCCAATGCTTATAGCAGCACTCTCAACAATAGCCAAATTATGGAAAGAGCCTAAATGTCCATCAACTGATGAATGGATAAAGAAATTGTGGTTTATATACACAATGGAATACTATGTGGCAATGAGAAAAAATGAAATATGGCCTTTCGTAGCAACGTGGATGGAACTGGAGAGTGTGATGCTAAGTGAAATAAGCCATACAGAGAAAGACAGATACCATATGGTTTCACTCTTATGTGGATCCTGAGAAACGTAACAGAAACCCATGGCGGAGGGGAAGGAAAAAAAAAAAAAAAGAGGTTAGAGTGGGAGAGAGCCAAAGCATAAGAGACTGTTAAAAACTGAGAACAAACTGAGGGTTGATGGGGGGTGGGAGGGAGGGCAGGGTGGGTGATGGGTATCGAGGAGGGCACCTTTTGGGATGAGCACTGGGTGTTGTATGGAAACCAATTTGGCAGTAAATTTCATATATTAAAAAATAAAAAATAAAAAAAATAATAAAAATAAAAAAATAAAAAAAATAAAAATAAATCAATGATGACATGAATACCTTTAAAAAAAAAAAAGAAAATATGGTAATTTTTTGGAAATATTTTTTGCAGCCTTATGTAATGTTTTTTTATGACAAGCAATAAAATATTCCTTAGACAAAAAAAAAAAAAAACAAAAACAACAAAAAAAAAACAAACCAAATCATTCTAAGAAGCTCATAATAACTGCTTTAGATTATCTCCGGGTTGAAGTCTGTAGATACAGTGTTTCCTTTTTTTCCTTGCTGTTAAAAAGGAAAAACAGTTGTACTTTTTCAGTATGCTTATTAAAACAAACCGAAAATTACAAACAAAATATGAATTCAGCTATTTTGGCTAGTGTGATTATGGTATTCGTTAATTAATAAAATTTCATTCAATATTTAACAAAGAATCACTGAGTTTCTAGGACACAAGCGTTGTCCTAAAATCTTTCCTTATCAGAATCTTCTAACATATTCATATTTACTGCATTCTAAACCTAAAGCAAAATGTATAATGCATGTTTGAAAAAGAGTGGTGGGAATAACTGCACGTTGAAGTTAAATAGAATGAGTGAATCAAGTGTATCATAAAAAGCCTTTACTAAATGAGTATTATATGCCAGTCACTATCCCATACTTCAGCCGTGTTTAATGTCAAATATTTCCTTAAGTGAGAAAAACAAAGTAAATGAGTATCTGCCTATATCGGCAATACGATCAGATCTTTAATGATCACAGAATACAAATCTATAAATGCATTAATGTAACCCAAGATGAAACTAAAAAACTGCCCATTCAGTAAAATAAGTGAAAAAAGATTTGCATGGAGGTACAGGGCCAAAGGTGAGGTTAACACATTTGTAAAGAAGACTGTCAGAATGAAGGAAAGGTAATTGAGTCATAATCCTATTATTTCAAATGTGATCTGTACCATTCAAGACTCTCTGACTTGTTCTGTGGGAAGGGCACCTAGAATAGAAACAAGATCAAAACAATTTGGAAATTATGAATGTGTTTCCTGAAGAAAGGGCGTGATACTTCCAACCAGGAAATACACACAGGAGTTTGCTTTCAATCTCATTACCATTCCAGAAATGGTCTGTTCTGTATTTAAGAGTAATCACTAACTGAATGCAACATGGAGTGGAGAATAGTATTTTTAGAAGTTAATAGCACAAGGAAAAAAGTAAATGACATTGCTGCTTGCTAGCAATAGGCATGTGTCCCATCATATGTTTCAGTAAAATAACCAGGGAAGCTAATGTCTTGCTGTTCTTGCAACATTGTTTCCAGCCCTTCGCTAATACTGCTACAAAAGGGCAAAACTGGTTCTGTTATACCACAAAATAGTACCTATTAAAACCAAATAGGTGCCAGAAAGAAAAGACCAATACATACATAATTTGGTTATGGCTTCTCTCCTAGAGGGAGAATTCCAGAATCCTGAAAAATCACATGACCTTGACACACTTTGGTTAACTGTGACATAACCAAACCAACCACATCTACCAAACAGAACACAATGAAACTAAGATTGGATAAGAAGCTATCCTGGCTGTAGTAGCACCAGAATGTACTTATTAAGAGTTGGCTCTGGAGGTGCCTGGGTGGCTGAATCCGTTAAGCATATGACTTCTGCTCAGGTCGTGATCTCGCAGTCTGGTGTGTGGGTTGGAGCACCGTGTCAAGCTCGGTGCTGACAGCTCAGAGCCTGGAGCCTGCTTCGTATTCTATGTCTCCCTCTTTCTCTGCCCTTCTGCGGCTTGCACTCTGTCTCTCTCTGGAACAATAAAGAAAAACATTAAGAAAAAGTGAATAACAACAAGAAAAGAGTTGGTTCTGAGGCCAAATTGCCTGCATTCAAATCATGTGCCTTCTACTTTATGTACTCCATATTCTCAAGCAGGTTATTCCCCCTGCCTTCTATGTGCCTTTGTTTACTCACATGAATAAAGGGGATTTTAAGAGTATGAACCTCATAGGATTGTTTTGAAGATTAAATGAATAAGTTACTTTGAATTGTGTCTGGCATATTACTCTTAAGTTATTACCTCAATACTATATTTTGTCTCTTTATATTTAGGAAAAAATAAAATTTATTAAACATACTTGGAATAGCTTGGTAAGAATACTGTATAGTTTATTAGTTGTGCTGCCTTTTGGTATATTAAAAACAAAACCACCTATGCCCCCACCAAAAACAAAATATTTCCTGTTTGTTTTAAAATAGTTTTGTCCATTCGTAATATCTAAAAAAGTGTTTAATTATACTAAATATCAGGTTTGTAATAATGTAGATTGCAACTGTGATAATGTAATTTCTGGTTTTAAAATCGTTTGAGTAAGATTTAGAAGCTAAATAAATTAGGTAATAAATTAACCAATAAGATCCACTCTCTATTTGGAAATTAGCCACCTCCAGGTTGAATTCATATGTTACAAATGTGGGGGGAAAAAAAGAAATACTTTCTACAGCCCTGTTCTTAATAAATATTAATTGAATGGATGAAGGTTTTCCTTAAAAAAATTCTATACCTTTTCTCAGGAGAAAAGATTGCTAGATAATTTGCAAATAAAATAAATGGAGGGATTGTTAAATTCTCATGTAGATGAAGCAGTGGGAGGGGTTTGTGTTAAGATATTAACACATGTTACAATTAAGTCAGCAGGACTCTGCAGTACCTGGAAATCCAGAGATTTTCAGTACAGATAGGGTTTTTCTTAGAACTTTAAGGAAATATAATTCGCAATAGTGATTCATAAGTACCCGAATTCATTGAAGAAGAATTTACCTTCATTTTTGCGCTCAGGTTTTCTTTAGAGAATTTTTTTAATGTTTATTTTTTAGAAAGAGAGAGACAGAGCATGAGCAGGCGATAGGCAGAGAGAGGGAGACACACAATCTGAAGCACACTCCAGGCTCTGAGCTGTTAGCACAAAGCCTGATGAGGGGCTCGAACCCACGGACGGACTGTGAGATCATGACCAGAGCCAAAGTCGGACGCTCAACTGACTGAGCCACCCAGACGCCCTTGACCTTTGGTTTTCTTAAAGTCTCGCTACATACTGTCTTTTTATTTATCTTTAATAAACTTTGTCATTCATGCATAATATAAATCAGAAAAGTGCATACTCCACAAATTAAACAACCACCACTTGGATTAAGAAATAGGAATTAAGCGGGGCACCTGGGTGGCTCAGTCGGTTAAGTGTCTGACTTCAGCTCAGGTCATGATCTTGCAGTTTGTGAGTTCGAGCCCGATGTCAGTCTCTATGCTCACAGCTCAGAGCCTGGAGACTGCTTCCAATTCTGTGTCTCCGTCTCTCTTTGCCCCTCCCCTATTCACACCCTGTCTCTTAATAATAAATGAACGTTAAAAATTTAAAAAAAAAGAAATAGGAATTAATGGGGTGCCAGGGTGGCTCATTCGGTTAAGCATCTGACTCTTCTTTTTGGCTCAGGTCATGATCTCATGGTTTAAGCCCTGCATCGGGCTCTGTGCTGGCAGCACAGAGCCTGCTTGGTGTTCTCTCTTCCTGTCTCTCTGCTCCTCCCCTGCTCACTTGCTCTGTCTCTCTCTCTCTCAAAATAAATAAATTTTAAAAACTTAAAAAAAAGAAATAGGAATTAATATATTTGATATTTACTGCAATCTCCTCTGACACTGAAAATCTAAGTTCCTAATGACATTCATGTAACTACGTATTTGGTTTATCCTGTATATAATAGTTCCAAGAAAACAGTTTTCGGGTCACTTTGAGAAAACAAACTTAGCAATTAGAGATTAATAATGATTTATTCATTTATTTTATTATTATATGTTTATAATATATATATATCCCCTCTTGATGATCAGGCTGCTGTCAGTTACCTATCTGAAGATAGCCTATCTCTGCTGCTGTGTATTTCAGACATTGTGTCTGCTTTTTTTTTTTTTTTTTTTTTTTTTTCCTGTTGTGGCAAATCAGTTTTCTTTTTGAACTGCTTGTTCCTAGCTTTGGTTGCTGATGTGGATCTTTCATTTATTCTTCCTTTTAGGCTGTGCTCTGGCTCTAAAAATGGTTTCTCGCTGGATCTCTGCTTTCATTTATTTTCTCCTCTATTCTTAGGCCGTGAATTCACAGTATCTTCCAGAGTTCCAGATGAAAGAATCAGTATTCAACAGAATCATGAGACTATTACAATAGGTGGTAGTGTTCGTTTTGGCCTAGTGGTTAATAGATCTGGCTCTGGAATCAAACAAACCAAGGCTTATATGTGCTAGCTTGACCATGAACTAAACCTTACTTTCCTCCATACCTATGTCAAAAGTTTCTGATACATGTTAGTTATTATACTGTTTCTTCTGTATGAGCACACTATGAAGATGTTGACTATGTCTACTTTGTTCAGTGCTGTTTATCAAATGCCTGCACATATTAGGCCCTGAAATATGTGTCTAAGGAGGCCCTGAAATATGTGTCTAAGGAATCAAGATAAAACTTATTAGGGAAAACATAGTTTGTTAAATTAGCATTCCCATCTCTTCCACAGAAAGTAATAAATGTATGCTGGAGGAAACTTGACACATTGGTTTAAAGAAATGAAAGGAGAGTAGTTTATGGTGACTCTAATAATATGATACAGATGCAAAAAAAAAAAAAAAGAAGAAGATATCTTTGTTGACATTAAGAGTATGTTCATCTGACCAAAGTTGTGCTCCTCAGCTGTGGGAAACCGAATTTAAAATGAGACGTTGAAAAACTGGAGCCTGTGTGGTTAGAAAGCACAGGATAATTTTTGGGTCTATTAGCTGTCTTCAAATATTCAATGAGGAGCAGCTGGGTGGCTTAAGTCAGTTAAGCGTCTGACTTGTGGCTCAGCTCATAATCTCATGGTTTGTGAATTCGAGGCCCACATCAGGCTCTGTGCCAGTGCACAGCCTCCGTGGGATTCTCTCTCTGTCCCTATCTTTCTGCTCCCCACCCCCACCCGCTGTCTTTCTCTGTCTCTCTCAAAAATAAACAAATAAAACCTTTTTTAAAATTAAAAAAAAAAATATTCGAAGAGCTGTTCGCTGGGAAAGGGATGAAACATAAAATTACTAGGTTGAGTAGAAACGAACGAGAGATAGGTCAGCACTCATATTTAAACCGGTACATCTTTGCAGAAATGCTCATCGAGACCACAGTGTGCTAGCTCAGGGGGTATCAAATAAACAGAGACCACTGATGGGTTCCAGTTCACAGCTGTGAGGAGAGAAGATGGCTGTCCTAGGAGCTTGGCAGTCTTCCTCTCTGAATTACAGCGCAGAATCCAGACATGCCTACACAGTAGTTTAAGGTACCCTATTATTTAGCCTTGAGTTAGAAATGAATTAATTTTTTTTGTTTTTCCAGTTGAAACATTTAGCTGGTTTTTACTTATGGAATTTATGAAAAGTGTCAGGGGCTCCTGGAGGAAGAAAAGTTTCCTCCTTAATATAACTCAGGTAGAATCTATACGTTCTTTCCCGCTGCTATGTCCCCTCTCAGCATGAGTTACTTCATCAAATGGGATGCCACAGGATGCAAACAAGGCCTCATTAGCAGAGCTGGACCTGAGGATAATAGCGGGAATGGCCCTTGGTGTGCAGGTGCCATTGACAGGGGCACTGGGTGTAGAGGGAAAAGAAAACAAACAAACAAAAACCGATAAACAAAAATGGTAACTGTTAAATATGGCCAAAAATAGAAAGAGCTTCATTTGGAAGTAAGTTTTCTTTCACTGGGGTGGGAGATAGGGGTTTTACATCTGTTTAAGGAATGCTATGAAGAGGTTTGGGGCACAAATGAGGAACTGGAGGATATCAGGGATTTTTATAGAATCCCCACTTTATAGAGCCTCACCCCTTGAAACACTTATTAGGGCTGATTCAGGGGCCATGTCTAGAGTGAGAATAGAACCCAGATGCCTACCACACACCACCCCCATCATTCCAGTCACTCATTCAACTCTCTCTTCAAGTTTCATAGTGGACTTCTGTGTCACGACGCCTTTGAATAAACTTTGTTTTCACCCCTGACGTCCTTGGTTCCTGTGTACGGTTCTCACTGGTACTTGCAGCAATTCTTTTGATACTTTTCATGCTGGGTGAATGCATTGCAGTGACAGGTTCCTGGTGTACAGAACATGGTTCTCACAAGTCCACACAGAACTTAAACTCTAAAAATATTTTATTAGTGTATTTGTTGATATAATAAAATTAGGTTAAGCTCGATCGATTTCTAGCATGCTGGCACAGTCGAGTTAGCAAATAACAAAATGAAAGAATGATGATAAATGGGTAGGCATACTGACGTGCCTTTGTATACAGCAAACAGTAAGAAGCAGATGGGACAGTCTGAGAAACGCTCTGACGAGAATTTCTGCAGCCAACTGGTGCTGCACCTGTTAACCTGGAAGGAGATTAATGTAGGGGAACAGCTACTGTCTTTCTATATTTCTTATGGCAAAAAAAGATGTTTTATTACGTTCCTCGTAACTTCGCCTTGGCAGTAAATTCAGGTTACAGCTTCTTTGTTGTTTCCACATGTGTCTTTTCCCACAATGACATATTGTCTTTGAAAATTACCTCTAATTTCATAATTTGGACTCTTCCATCGAGGCAGCCTAAAGCTGGCTTTCTTAAATTTTGTCCTAGTTCATTGGGTTTAATGATCTATAGTGAATGTTTCCAGACCAGTTTGCTTTTGTTTATTTTTTGTTTTCTCCTCTTGGGATCTTTGTGAATGGTGCCTAGCAAGGTCTTCCTTCATATTCTAAACTGTCTAAAATCCTTGGTTTTAACAATTAACAGTTAAATATTGGTTATTACTTGTAAACGGATAACCTGTTATATCTAACTGATAATAAAAACTGATATTTATTTTTTTAATATTAATTCATTTTTGAGAGAGAGAGAGTATGATCCAAGACACGCAGGCTCTGTGCTGACAGCAGTGAACCCAATGCGAGACTCGAACTCACAGACCATGAGATCATGACCTGAGCTGAAGCCAGACACTGAACTGACTGAGCCGTCCAGGAGCCCCCTGATGTTAACTTTTTTAAAGCCCTGTACTTGCATCGCTATCGTAGAGATGGGCAAAATTCCTAAGCACCAAACTGGACTTATATGACTGGCTTCCTAGTTCTTTGCCGAATGAACAGAAAACATAGAAATGGATAGTTTTACCTCTTATACATCTTTTCTAATGCCCGTTTTGTATTAGGTATTAGTTCAGTTATGCCATTTTTAATAGTGGAAAACATACTGTTATCTTTTGCCTGTAAAAATGATATTTTAGTCCACAACAGTTTTTATACTCTGTTAAATTTGCATTTGGATACTAACGGAGTGTTGTGGACTTTAAATTATTATAAAGCTTATCAATCTGAATTTTGACCTAAGGTAAAAAATGAAGAACACTAAGTATTACTTGCTATGAGAGCTAGGGTTTACAACATGGAAAGTAAAGTGGGTGAATTCACTTACAGAACTTTGTTTTTAAACTGCAACTTCTTAATTTGGGGGAAACAGGTGACAAATGGATTTCCAATATATGGGCTATGAGACAGTGGGGAGAGGTGTTAAGGGTTGTGAAAGATGTTCCAGCCTCCCACAAGACTGAGACTTTAAGAATCAACGTGTGAGAAAATGGACCTGAATTTTCTCTCTGCTGCTGGAAACATGTGGTGGCCTGTGATGGCTCTGGAGAAAGCTAAAATGGCAGAACAAAGGCCATCATTCACAAGTAGTTGAAGAGTTACCCCTTCTTCATTTAGGGGAAAGGCTATTACTGGGAATCCAGACTGAGAAAACACCCCATCAACAGTAAAGTGGCTTGGGAAAATGTTTTATCATAGCACATCTTGAAGTTTCTACTTAAGGCTATTCTACATGAATATTTGAAAAGAGGAGATGTCAAATATAAAAGTGCAAGAGTCCCTGAGGGTTTAGTATCTTTATTTGCGTTAAGGTTTCTCATAAATAATTCTATTTTGGGATATAGGCTTAAAAGGCAGCTGCTCAGCCTTCTGGTATATATGTAATAAATGTGACTCTTTTTAATATTGAAGTTACCCTTAGGATAGTAAGTGCATTTATTTTAAAGAAATATAAAAATATAATGAATAAAATATTTCAGGTACCTCAGATCATTGCAAATTAGTCATCAAGTCTCACTGAGTTTTTCTTGGATTATATGAATAATGCCTTGGGATAGAGTGAAACTCACCAAAGTATGTTTCTGAGAACTAGGGATGGGAAAGGTTTCAGAAAGGAGAAACCCATGGGAAGAATTTTTCTACTGTCAGGTAATTCATCTTAACAGAAGAAAAGCTGATTTTCAGTCAGTTTCAGGTAATGGAAGATGTCAGAATTCCACATTTTTTTTTTTTTTTGGTACGTTCAATAGCCCACTTAACCTGCAGGAGAACACCCTAGGAATAACAAGTGAATCATAAGGTAGAGTGACATTCAAGTGCACTTGTTTTCTTCAATATTGATATTTTCCCCTTAAAATTATATGTCTAGAAAAGCTTGTCCTTAGAAGCAGTCTGTTAGGGTCAGAAAAAATAAATAATGGTGTCAAATACGAAGTTAGATTGCCTCGCCACGATTTCAGGAACTTCTGGGCTAGAGAAATGTGACCTGAAGGAAAGCTGCTACCTCAGGATGAAAGCGAGGTCTAATCAGCAGCTACGGATGTTCAAATCCTCACAGTAGTTTTATCCCATGGCCTGCCCGCTGACTATTGCTGACAGTAGAGGAATTCTTTAGCATAAAAAGATTGAGCTTCTCCAGCCTGATAATTTTCTCAGTTTATGGCGTTTGTGATGATTTTGTAACGGGGAAAATAGTTGGCGGTGGGAGCTTGATAATCCTACAAGGGAACTTCGGGAAGTTCAATCAACCAAGTACCATCTGCAAATTGGACCGAATTCAGTGGACAACAGCAAACTTAATTGTCTGTCTAACCCCCTTGTATTCCCAGGGCTTAGTTTATAGTGCATGGTTCATAAAAGACTCTATAAATGATTCCGGTATGAGTGAATAAATGAAAGAATGCACAGATGAATGTATCTCTGGGATTTTGAGATGCTTTTGTGCCCATGCATCTTGTGTAGCCGTCTCCTGTCCTTCTGAATTCATAAAGAGAAGAGTTTATGTATTTGTTTATTTTCTGTAATGTCTGATCTAAAAACGCTAGAACAGTTAATGCTAGCAAATAGTAAGTATAATGAATGAAAAATCAGAAGACTAAGGACAAATAATTTAAACATTCTAAGTTCCCACTTGCATATGGGGCTTATAATACTTTCTCTGCTTCTGGTGTGCTGTCCAAGAATATGGCCCCATACTGTATACGGCCATACTGACTACAGTCTCCAGTGTCTGCCTCGCCATGCACAGTGCAAGCATTGTGATCTCCCTGAACACACAGGGCATTGAAGCGGATAAGCACATGGATTGCTGTTTGAATTCTACCTTTACTACTTGCTATAGCTCCATAATGGTTGCTCATCTGTAAAACTGAGTTCCTATGATGCCTATTTCCCTAAGAATTAAATAGCTAATACATGCAAAGAGCCTGGAACTTTGGCTTTGTTCTGAGTGCTCACTAAATCTTAACTGTTACAGTTGCTCGTATTCTTATGACATATTTGTTCTTGTACCTTATTTGAACCCATAGATGACCACCACTGTCTGCATAATGAAATCTACGTCCCCTAAATGGAATACAAGTTTCTTAAAACCCAGCCCCCAGTTATGGGCTCCTGACTGTACATCTTATACACTGTAGCAGTGCCGGCCCATCTGTAATTCCTCCCGTGCCCTGCCGTATTTATACCTCTGCACCTTGGCACAGGCTGTTTACTCGGTCTAGAATACCTTCCTGTTGCCCTGACAAACTCCTGTCTACCTCTCAGACAGCCAAATGGCATGGTCATAGACCGCACCTCATGACGTTAGGTAAATAATATAAGAAGGCTTGCTTCTGCTTTCAGTCAGACCTCCTCTAATGGATGTTTCTGGGGCCATTTGACAAGGTGACCTCCTTGTTGCCAACCGTGCTAAGCCTTTCTTTCAGGGGCATATTCCACAAGGGTGGGGTTTTGGTCACTTTTGAATTTGCAGTTGGGCTGATTGTTCAAACCTGTTTGGAAAGTGGTAGAGACTGATCCACGTTCATCTCAGTCTGGTAAGAATGTATTATAATCAGCTGGGTTTGTAGAAAATGTTGCTTTACTCTTTACCATTGTGTTTCGCATCCCAAGGCTTTTCTTCACCTTAAAACATAAAGTGAAGTAGGCAATATTTTGAATGTGAAGGAGAAATGGGAGACAGTAACGTGATGGTGGCATGATGGGGAATGAAACTCTGTGAGAACTTTCGAAACAAAAAGGAACCCCTTTGCTAATTTCACATGTATTGTTAAGAGAACAACAAAGTGTCCTTGGGTAGTTCCCTGCCTCCCAGTAATTACCATCTCACATTGAGGCAAAGTTGGGTGCTGCCAGATTTTCAGTGGGAATCAAAAATATCCATCTGTCTTTCTGTGCCTCTGTTTATCTTTCTATCTATCATTCACCTCTCTCTCTCTCTCTCTCTCTCTCTCTCTCTCTCTCTCTGTGTGTGTGTGTGTGTGTGTGTGTGTGTGTGTGTGTGTTTAGGGGTTTAATTGAAACAATGGTGGGACATCACAACTTCAAAGTTAGTGTTTTACTTTCTATACAACTTTATGTCTAGGTTCCAAAGAAAGGCAGTAGTTTGGAGCATTTTAAGTTCCATTTACTTTTGCTCAGTTTGTTAATTCAATACACTGTAGAAAGATTTAAAATAGTTAAAGCACTTCTTTGAAAGAGTTCATTTTATGAACACAAAGACATGGTTTAATGAAAAGGACCCATATTTTCCATTTGTTAAATGTTGAGATAAAACTTCTGTTCAGCTCTTTTAAAATGAGGGATTTTTGAGCAACCTCCTTGTTAATTTTGTCACCTCTAAAATTAAGATAATTATAACTATTTACCAAGGCTGTTTTGATGTATCGTAGAATTTTTAAAAATGTAAAATACTCCATAAATATTGTTGTACTTAACATTTTTGTAAACATACTTTCTGGAAAATAGTGAAGTGATAGGTAACATGGTTCCCATGTTCCCATCCCATATCAGTTTTACATTGTAGTTTAACCTTGGTCAAGTTATTTAAATATTTTTAACCTCATTTGCTTCTCCAGAATAAAACATTCTATTTAGCTTCCTTAGAATTTAGAGATAATGGAATTAGCAAATACCTCCTTAGCAACTGAAATACTCAGTGCCTATGCATTTAGTAGAAGCAACACGGATTATATTAAGAAGGTAGAGAAAAGAGAATGAACATGTGGGAGCAACCTACTATATTCCGGATTTCATTCTCACTTAATTGGATGATCCATGCTGAAGCTCTTCCATAACACTCAAATGAAAGAAATGTCGGTTCTCTTTGTTTTGCTAAATCAAATTGAGTATGCTGCTAAAGCCCCACCTCCCAGGGCAGACATATATACAACCTGTTATGTTTTGGACTCCAGTCCCTTTCTGGAGATTCACAAGAATCTGATGGGCCTGTGTTGCATCCAGAGAACAGGGAGAGCACCACTGTAGCCGTTAATCCAACACTGTCTAAGCATTTTGAGTAATTCATAGGAGGATGAGACGCTACTCTCTCCCCCCTCTACCAGATAAAAGTGAAGGGATACTTTCTCATTGGCTATTCTCAAGGCCAAGAAGGATTTTTAAGAACCGATATGTTCTCTTGCTCTCTGTCAATTTTGAGTGAGGTTTCATGGTTCCCTTAAAATGTTCAGAAACGTTTCTGAAAGAGCTATTAGTAGAACAGTAAGTAACTAGTTGTGTGTCTTAGTAACACCAGATTTAGGATACAGTTTTGTAACCGGTAAAATGAGGGAGACAAATTATATTGCACATTTCCTTAGGTCAGTTACAGTGGAGACAGCTTAGGAATCTGTTTTTCCTCTAAAACATGTTCCTGGACAAGCGTTTTTACTCTTCCCCTCATGTTTTTAGGTACTCCCCTACTCCTCCCCCTTAACTGAGTACCCTCATTAGAGACCTGGGCAAAATGTCTCATTGTTGGAATTATAATATTTCAATAGGTTACATTATCTTCATTTTCTCATTTCCCAGGGCACTTTGAAATGTTATAACATGAAAAATGTATGACTTTCCCCAATGAAAAGTTAATTAACAATTGCTTTTATTCTTTGAAGAATAGCTTCATGGCTAAATTGTTACTACGTACTGTTTTTTGTTTGTTTGCTTTTTCTCATTTAGATGGTTAAATAATGGTAAATTAGATCATCTTTGGTCTCATGCTACATTAGACTATTCCTTGGCAACCCAGGTACAAACTGTTTTCATTTTTTGGTGATTATTTTTGTTTAATTTGTGATTCCATGAATGAGTAAATGCAATTTGAATGACTTCCATTAAGAGTCATTAAGAAGGAAACCAGCTTCAAATGATGTCATGAAGCCAGTTTTAAAATAGAGATGTGCATTTTTATAGAAGTAAAGCAGGGAGGAAAAAAAATGAATGAATACAACTTGACTTTTGAGATTTTTTTTAGAATCCTGAGTTAGGCTGAAGGCCAGATTTGTAATTGTTCGTGTATATGATTTCTAAAATTTGCTTAAGGAAATCTGGATGGATTTTTCAAAAGGCAATTAAAGGTTTGCAGTTGAAAAATTATCCTCCTTCGTAAATATTGGTGACTATAATGGTTTCCCAACATGGGGGATATGCTGGACGATATATATAGAACTCCAGCTCCAGGCAAAATTAAACTTGTGTTTTTCAAAGATACTGGGATTAGCTTATTTACCAATTTGTCACTAATCTGTTAAAGCAGCAGCATTTGAAAAATATGTAAACCTTAAATTCTAAGCTTAGAAACATCCTTTCCTGCATATTCTTTTTTCTTAAGTTTATTTATTTATTTTGAAAGAGAGAGGGAGGGAGCGTGTGCACATGTGCATATCTCTGAGCAGGGGAGGAGCAGGGAGAGAGGGAGAGAGAGAATCCCAAGCAGGCTGTGGGCTGTCAGTGCAGACAGAGCCCAACATGAGGCTCGATCTCACAAACCATGAGTTCATGACCTGAGCCCAAATCAGGAGTCAAATGCTTAACCTGAACCGACTGAGCCACCCAGGTGCCCCCTTTCCTACATATTCTAACAAGTCCACTGGTTCTCTACCTTTTTTGCTAATTGGAATTTGATGAGAACCTTTTTAACTTAAAGATGGCTTTGTTCCATCCTGGAAGATTCTGATCTAACTGGACTGGGAGAATATCTGGTCATTGGGATGTTTTAAAGGTCCCCAGGTGATGGTAATATTCAGGGAAGATGGCAAAAGCAGAGAATTTGTAAACAACATGCCATTTTCTGTACAAAAGCCAGGAAATTTAAAGACTATTTAGACATAAGAATAAGCAAAAAAACCCTGTGTTGATAAAATAGGCACTTCATAAGCATATGTTTGCAGTAACACATCACTGAATATGATTGAAAAACTTAGTATAACAATTGTTTGTTAAAAAATGCCTAGAAGGATTAATTATAATGTACTAAAATCAGCAAGCCATTTGAAATAAATAGGAAAAGTCAATTAGTAGCTCATGTGTCATAATTCTTAGATAATATAAGAAACTGAAACTCAGTTTGTTTGTGTGTATATATATGTATATCCACTTAGCACGAACAACAGGATATTAGCAGTTTTTTAATATAGTGTAAAATGAGTTATTTCTATTAATAGTGATTTTGATATTTTTCAGTAAACATACATTCCTTTTGTAAGAACAAAGAAGTGTTATTTCTTAAATTACTTTAAAAGTAGGCTATTTAGAAATTAAGGAAGTAAGGAAACCACACATTAAAATTTCAAGGATAAGAACAAAGCTGTAATGAAAGAAAATTCATAGCCTTAAATGCTGTTGTATTCAAGGGAAAAGGGAAAATGAGACAACCAAACATTAGATTTTGTAAGAAAAAAAAGGCAAAAGAAGAAATATCATCAAAATATTTTATAGGCAACTCCTTTCAAATATCCAAATATGAATTTTCATCTGTTGTAAAAATTTGAAACCACAATAACAGCTTTAAAACTTTAATATTTATGTTCTAAAGCCCATGTAGGCTTGATTATGAACTTTGCAAAAAAATTGTACATTGAAAGCTATAGACCAATCTCAGGAATACAAATGTTAAAATTCTATAGAATAGAGCAAATACCACCACCAAGAGACTAATAAATTACCATCCATATATGGATTTATCTTAGAAATACAGATACGATTAATATGACATCTATTTAGGGGTGCCTGGGTGGCTCAGTCGGTTAAGTGTCTGACTTCGGCTCACGTCATGATCTCACGGTTCATGGGTTCGAGCCTTGCATCGGGCTCTGCTGACAGCTCAGAGCCTGGAGCCTGTTTCCAATTCTCTGTCTCCCTCTCTCTCTGCCCCCCCCCCCCCCACTAACGCTCTGTCTCCCTCTCTCTCAAAAATAAATGAACATTAAAAAAATTTAATATGACACTCTATTTATATCCTTCATTGTACATAAAAATTAAAAGAAAAATGTGTAATAATTTTGGAAAAGTATTGATAAAAGTATTGATTTAAAAATTTTAATTTTTTTTCCCTGATTTAAGAATAGAAACAAACTGTTAGCAATGTAAGGGTAGGTGAAAGTTGATAATTGTGACAAATAATGTCTATCAAAACAATAGGAAACTCCATAATCAGTGTTGAAATATTGGAAGTGTCTCCATTAAAATCAGAAACGCAACAGGAATACTGATCAAATACTCTATTTTAATACTGTTCTGGATACACTAGCCAGTGAAATATGCCAAGTAAAAGAAATGAAGGGTGTAAGTGTTGGAAATGAAATAAAATTATTCATATTAGAAGGTGGATTGTCCAATTGAACCTAGGTAAATCAACAACAACTTTATCAGTTATATAATTGATAAAGAAACTAGAAATAATTAGATATTAATTATCTGCAAGCTTTCGTTCCTACTAGCTTGTAACTATTTAGACAACGTTTTAGAAATCAAAGCTTTGATTCTCTACAGTAGACTGG
Organism: Panthera onca; assembly: GCF_046562875.1. NCBI lineage: Eukaryota > Metazoa > Chordata > Mammalia > Carnivora > Felidae > Panthera > Panthera onca. Next base: position 101,374,832 of record NC_138357.1, read on the forward strand.
TTCAAAAGGTGAAATTATAATGAATTTATTTAGCATGGTATTTGAGGATATACAATACTACTGAAAAATATGAAAAGATATAAGCATACATGGACAGATATATCTAGTATCTCTTGATGAGAAGTTTAATATTTTGGACATATATTTTTCCAATTAGCTGAAAATATAATAGAAACACATCAAACGTAAGTTGGAGAGGGACTGGGAGGGCTTTGGATTTGACAAAAGTTAGTCTAAAGTTCATCTGGCAACAATATAGATGAGGCTTAATTAGAAAATGCTGAAAAAAAAAAACCAAAACCTTGAAAGGTCATTTGTCCATTTACATATTAAAATGATAATAAAACTCCTACTAAAAGAATGTACAAACAGATTAGTAAAAGGAAAGAGAAAATCTCCAAGTATACTCAAGTATATGTTATAAAAATGACTTGTCACATCAGTGGGTAGAGATGGATTATGAAAGAAGTGGTTTTGGTAATCATATAAAAAGTCTGAACCCTGCTTTACATGGTGGAGTAAATTAAATTTCAGTTAGGTGAAATATTCACATATAAATAAGCTTAAAAAACCCAACGAACGGAAGAACAATAAGTAAATATTGCTACAATGGGATGATGGAAAATACTTCTCTAGAAGTGACAACAAAATCAGACTTTTAAATGGAAAATACCCCTATTGTTTTTCATCCATACTTGGAAATTGAATCTTAGAAATCAATTAAGAAAAAAAATACACTACCTACTTTAAAAAATATATATGGAAGATAGAATTGATATAAAATCCAAAAGCATAGAAAAAATGTTTGACCTTGCTTGTAATCAAATAATTGAAAATAAGAATAATTTGTGTTTTTTACCTTGTACAGTCTCAGGAGACTGAATTGGTATACTTCAGGAGAGCAATTTTGTAATATCCATCCAAATCTGTAACAGGGTTCATCCACTTGACTGAGGATTTCTAGAAAATATTGAAAGAAATATTTAAGTCTGTATGCAAAGATTAAGTAACACAAGTATTTATTATTTTACAATGAAAAATGAAAGTAAAACAAGTACTTATAAGTAAGGGACTTTTTTTTAATGGTGGTATATATCTAAAGAAGAAAAATTTCAAAAGAAACTTTGCTGGGGCGCCTGGGTGGCTCAGTTGGCTAGACGACCGACTTTGGCTCAGGTCATGATCTTGCTGTTTGTGAGTTGGAGCCCCGTGTCGGCCTCTGTGCTGACAGCTCAGAGCCTGGAGCCTGCTTCAGATTCTGTGTATCCGTGTCTCTGTGCCCCTGCCCCACTTGTGCTGTCTCTCCCAAAAATAAATATTTAAAAAAAAAGTCAATTGCAGAGAGACATAGACTGCATAATTCCACTTTCTACCCCCTCCCCTGCTCATGCTCTGTGTCTGTCTGTCTCTCAGTAATAAATAAATGTTAAAAAAATTAAAAAAATAAACTTTTCTAAATAATTGCATTAATATAGAACTTATTCCACATACATAAATGAAATACAAAAGCCAGACTGTAATGCATGGTGTGTATTCATATTATACTATAGTATGGTCTCATTTATATGTGAGCATGTATCAAAATATAAATTTTTGTAATTTCAAAATATAAAATTTTATTTGGATTCATTCATAGTTTTACTTCTGTCAGTTTTGTTTATCAGGAATCTCAAAAATGTTTACAATGAATATCGATGAATTTGAAATTACTTGAAGCATTGCTTTGAATTTTAATCAAATTATGATCCATATATGATTAAAGCATACTTTTGAGGGCCCCGAGTGGCTCAGTCCGTTAAGTGTCTAACTTTGGCTCAGGTCATTATCTCATGGTCTGTGGGTTCGAGCCCTGCATCAGGCTATGTGCTGACAGCTCAGAGCCTGGATCCTGCTTTGGATTCTGTGTCTCCCTCTCTCTCTTTGCCCCTCCCCTGCTTATCCGTGCTCTCTCTCTCTCTCTCTCTCTCTTTCTCTCTCTGAAATGATGAGTAAACTTTAAAAAAAAAAAAAGAAAAAAAAAGAATGCTTTTCATTTTACAAGTTCTTTTATTTAAAGATGTCCTGTCCCTCGCCTATTTGGTACTCCTCACAGACAGAGCCTTAGAATCATTTTATTTTTTAATGCTTTGTTCAAATGTTTAATAACATGTTCATGTCTGTAATCTTTGAATTTGTCATTTTTTTCATTGTCTATAGCCTTTCTCCTATGAAAGATAAGAAAAAGTTACTTCATTTTCACATGTTCCACATACTTCTTCTATTAATTACTTTTTCATTCTATTCTATTCTATTCTATTCTATTCTATTCTATTCTATTCTAAGAGAGTGAGAGTGCAAGGCAGGGAGAGTGACAGAGGGAGAGAGAGAATCCCAAGCAGGCCCCTTGCTCAGTGCAGAGCTTGATCTGCGATATCACGACCTGAAGTGAAATCAAGAGTCAGAAGTTCACCCAGCTGAGCCACCCAGTGCCCCAGTTACTTGTTTATTTTAAATGCAGCCTGTAAATCTTTGTTTTCTTCTTTTTTAAACTGTCCACAATATCTCTAAATTTCTCATGTGGTAAATGGAGATTTTAATGGCCCTATGTGTTTTCTTCTACTGACTTTCTTCTCCCAAATTCTGTAAACTCTACTTTTAAATTTTATGTTGGGTTGCATTTCTTCATTCTTCTGTAACTATCATTAGGTCTCTTTTGTCTTATCAAAGATTCATTATAAAAATTGAAAACATATGAGCAGCATGTACATTATTATGGCACCATAAGTACAGTTCACTCTAGAGTCAACTATAGTGTTGGGCTTACATTTCTTTCCTACAATTTCAATGATGGGTTACTTCTGCTGCTTTAAAGAGAATGTCCCTGTCTTCAAGGTCAAATGGATTCTCTTAGAACCACTAATCTGTCAAATTCAAATAACAATACAAAGGTTACTGAATCTCCAGAGTCTTTATCTCCCAAATCTCTTTCTCCCTCCTTCTCTCTGTCTGCTTGAAAGAGCTCATACACACACCCCTCTCTCAGGAGGGGGGTGCAGAACATCCTATTTAATGCACCAGAAGAGGGGAATCTTCTTTAGAAACACCCATAATTTAATAAAGTCTTATCATGTTCCTTTGGGGGGAATTTTTTGTTATATTTTTGGGGGGTTTTATTAATAGATTTTTCATCTTCTTATTTAAAAAAATTAAAGATTTTTTGGGGGGAGCAGTTTTAGTTTCAAAGCAAATTTAAAGGGAAGATACAGAAAGTTCTCATATACCCCCTCCCTCCGCACATGCTTAGCTTCCTCTTTTATCAACATTCCCCCACCACAGTGGTACCTTTATTACAATCGATGAACCCACATTGATGCATTAAATCACTCAAAGTTCATAGTTTACATTAGGATTCACTCCTGGTGTTATATATTCTAAGGGTTTGAACAAATGTGTAATAATGTATCTGTCATTATAGTGTCATAAGAGCATTTTCACTGCCTTAAAAATACCTCTGCGCTCTGCCTTTTCATCCCTCCACACCATATCCTCCAAATTCTGGCAACCATAGATCTTTTAGCTATATCCATAGTTTTGTCTTTTCCAGAATGTCACATTGTTGAAATTTTACAGTCTGTAGCCTTTTCAGAATGGCTTCTTTCAGTTAGTAATATTCATGTAAGTTTCTTCTGTGTCATTTCATGACTTGGTAATTTACTTCTTTTTATTGCTTAGTAATATTCCATTGTCTGGAAGTACCATAATGTTGTTGTTGTTTTTTTTTTAACTTAAATTTTCTTTAGTTAACATACAATGCAATATTGACTTCAGGAGAAAAACTCCGTGATTGATTACTTATTTACAATACCCACTGCTCATCACAACAAGTACCCTCCTTAGTACTCATTACCCATCCAGCCCATCTCCCAGCTATTTTCCTCCATCAGTCCTTAGTTTATTCTCTATTGTTAAGCATCTCTTGTGATATGTTTCCCTCTCTCTTCTTCTCCCCGTTTCCTAGAAGTTTGTCTGCTTTGTTTCTTAACTTCCATATGTGAGTGAAATCATACGGTATTTGTCTTCCTCTGATTGATTTATTTTCGCTTAGCATAATCCATTCTAGTTCCATCTATATCATTGCAAATGGCAAGGTTTCATTCTTTTGGAATATACATTCCTGTGTGTGTGTGTGTGTGTGTGTGTGTGTGTGTGTGTGTGTATCTTATATACCATGTCTCCTTTATCCATTCACCAGTCAGTGTTTATCTGTTCACCTATTGAAGAACATCTTGGTTGCTTCCAGGTTTGGGCAATTATGAAAAAAGCTGGTATAAACATCCATGGTACAGGCTTTTGTGTAGACGTAAGTTTTCATTTTCTTTGGGTAAATACCCAAGAACTTGATTACTGGATCACATGATAACAATGTGTTTAGTTGTATAAGAATCCACCAGTAACTGTCTTCCAAAGTAGCTGTACCATGTTGTATTCTGTCCATCAGTGAGTGAGAGTTCCTGTTGCACCACATCCTTGCCAGCATTTGGTGCTGTCACTATTCCAGATTTTCAAACACTCACACCTTAGTCATGTCTTACCTCATCATATTCCTTTTGGAGGGTTTTTTGTTGTTGTGTTGTAGTTTTTTTTTTCCCTGGTGGGCTGCAGAGTAGGGAAGAAGAAAAAGGGCTGAAAAACTTTAGAGATGCTGGAGTGTAAGTTGGAAGAAATACTGGAAGGATGTTTTAAAAAGCGATGTGTATGATATTGAATTTAAGGTATCAACAGTATGGAGCCAGAAAATAGACCCCTTACTCAGCAGAGTGCCAATTCTTCATTTAATCCACTGTCTATGACAGTGTGAAACACTGATTCAGAGACATACAGTTAGTAGCCAGTTATTTTACATGTATACAAGAGAAACCAATAACAGCTCATTTCCATCCAACAAAGACAAAGACAGGATTTTTACAGAAGAAAGAGGAGAGAAGAGAGAAGAAAAAATAAGACATTTGAAAATGATGTGTTTTTTTTCCATAGGAAAGGTGCTTATCAGCTGGCAGCAAGCTAAGAGGCCAATATCAATAATTTACTAACCAGAGTTTACCAGGACTGTATCTGTCACCCCACATCTCCCCTCAACGTACAGAAAACAAAGAAATAGCTTCATTTAGTTTGCTTCAGTGAGTAAGAATTCACTCCATGGGACATTTTAGTAAGAGACATTGGGAATGGGACAGTTAGAGGATTTGGGTGGATGTTGAGGGATTCTAAAGAGGGTTTTTGGAATCAGAAGCAAATTCTAAAGTGCATATTGTCAAGAAGTAAAGGCAGTAATGTGTTGGGTATTTTAATTTTTCTTTGAGAGGTGGAAAAATTAAGAAGGGGCTAGAAGTGTCATTGGTAAAGGAACTACAGTGAGTCTGTTAGTCAAAGGAGGGGATGGACTTTTCAGTCATTTTCCTGGTTGAGGAGTGGCCTTATCTCTATCTAGTTTCAAACATGGTCACAGAGTGGTCTTCTCTGAATATTATTTATTTGCCGTGAGTTCTATTTATTTTCAGTTAGGAACACCATGACCTAGCTGCCAGCAAGGCTGTTTTTTCACTTGTTCAGTCCCTCCTTTTGGCCAATGGCAGACGAATTCAGCTGAAAGAACACTGACTATGTGGCCCAGATGCGTACAAGTCAGGGTATTCTAACCTTGAAACAGCTGGATTGGTCATCAGATAAATAATTTGAGATGTTGATGGATGCACGAGGAAATGGTGGAAGTTTATTCAGGCACGTTTGGGCCAGACTCTTTCTGCGTTGTGTCTGCCATTATCTCTCAATAGCACTTAGATTTTGATTATGTCTTTTTTGTCATCCAGTTTTTCTGAACAGATACAAATGCTGGGTTTTAGCTTCACTCTCGTCCAAATACAGATTCCAAGGTGACAGCATGTGTACAAGTAGTTCACTGTGGAAAGTCATCCCTTTTAGCAAGGGTGGCTCAACTGCCTGTGGGCCCACCTGAGGGCTTGCGGAAGAGCCACCTCAGAATGATCTCGTGGTTTGTGGGTTCAAGCCCCACGTCAGGCTCTGTGCTGACAGCTCCGAGCCTGGATCCTGCTTCAAATTCTATTTCTCCCTCTCTCTCTGCCCCTCCCCCGCTTGCTCTTTGTCTCTTTCTCTCAAAAATAAGCAATAAACGTTAAAAAAAAAATAAAAAGAAAGAAGCACAAAGAAGATCATAGCAAAAGCAACACTCATAAGGAGTCAGCAGTGACCAAGAATAGCTAAGACTTTCCTGCCTTTGAAGCTGAGAGATAAACCAGCAACTGGCTCCAAATTATACCTCATTTATAAATTTAAAATAGAATCTATGTGTAGTCGACTGTTCTGATGGAATCTAATTTCATCCCTTAATATAAACCTTTGTCCCTTTTTCTTCAGTTTTTCTCTGGACTTGTCATGGTGCTTTTCTTATAATTTAAAGTCCTAAGCTAAAACAAATTTAAATCTTTAGCAGCTATTTTACTGTTCATCTTTATGTTGTTCAATGCCATCTTTAGATGCAAAATAAAAACGTTTCACTCATGTAGCATCAGTGAAATTATGCAATGCATATTTCATACCTCATCCATGCATATGCATTTTTTCTTACCAGAATAGTGGAAATGCTGCACCAAACTAACTCAGCTGGTTTTATTTCATAACTTCTTATCAAAGATTTTATCAGCACTCTCTACTTTTAGCTCATGGATGAGTAAGGAAGGACAGAAAAGAAAGAAAGGCAAAGGAAGGTTGGGCTGCCCTCTTTCTTTTTCCTCTTATATCATCATTTTCAATGCAAGTGTTAGGCTAGTGCAGGGAAGAGACATGAGTAAGAAAAGATACAGTAGGGTGTTTTGGTCATTAGTATTTCTCAGACAGCCATTGCCTTCTTTCTCCGTTCAAATCAAGCTTTGATTCACATGGCAAAGCGTGACCTCTCCTTGTTGTCCATGACCTTGCTTACTCCACACTTCCCTTGGACTAATTTGGAATCTTGCTGAATTCCTGTGCATTGTGGTTTCATGAGAATTTTGTGCTCATAGAGTACTGCAAACGCCAAATATGAATGAGCAGCAAGGACTTCGTCTCTTGTCCACATGCTTACGTTCCATTGCCTCCTATAACTTTGCATATAAAATACAAGTGCAAAAGTACAATTACTATGAATTTCAGGATGGCAACAACAGAGCATTGAATTAAGGGTGAGGCCTTTCTGAATCAGGATCCTGTGGGACAGCACAGGTCACATGCCCATGAAGCCTATCCTATTGAAGTGTCAAAATTGTATACACAATCTTGTGATTAGCAAAAAGAAACACCCTTTTTCAGACCTGGTCAGAACCCTTACTATGCCTATGTGCTTCAGAATCTGCAAACGTGGTAGAAAATACCGCCTACCCGATCTTCAGGAGTGAGAAAAATGGGCAGAACTTCTGGACACAGAATCTCAGATGGGTCTTCTTATTCCCTGCTAAAGTTATTGGTTTTGCCATTTTGCACTCTAGGGATGAGTAGAGACCACTGCATACTAATCAGATTTCCCAAAGATTTGTGGAAGTAGGACCTCATATAAGTAGATACCCCCACCCCAACACACCGCACGCGTGTGCGCGTGCACAGACACACACTCACACACAGAACCTCAACAGGAAGCTAATTTATAATTGGAAGGCTTTTGGGTGAGTACATAATTTGAAGAAAGGGAGAGAAATATTAATGAAGTGACAGAGTTTTTTTGAACACAGATACATGCAGCCTGCTAGTGGGCTGGCTATTTGTGATTTTAAATCTGTATGTTCATTTTATGCACTGTGAAAAACGTGAACTCGCATGTAACCAGAGTCATGTTTATGCTGGGTACATGGGGACTGACTGCCCTTTCTCTGCTCTGTAGCAACCACGTGATTTTGGGGGAAGTATTTTTAACGTGACAATACTTTCGGATTTTGCCGGGGGTTACATCTTCTTCTCTTCATTGTGGTAAAGTTCTTAACCATTTCAAATTGTTTTCTCTAATTACCAAAAAATTAAATATCTTAGGAACTGTGTTATTTGATCTCTGGAGTGCTCAGAAGCTATATTCTACATATGGAGGGGTAGTTCTAGTTTTACATATATAAGAATATAATAGGCTGGGTTGACAGAGTAAAGATAAATAAATTAGGTCTACTCATTTTTGATATATGCAAGGACACCTTAAAATAAAAAAACAGTTTTAATGATTTTTTTTTAAATCCCATGTAATTGACTAATTGCACAGTAACTGGGGTTGGTAGTAACTAAAACCTGTTACGTTCCTAATGATGCCCAATGAGCCATGGGAAATGAATAGGTGGATGCAGTCCAGTTGCTAGAAAATAGTTGTTTGTTACTGACTTGTCTGAGAGGAAATGAACACTTTCATTTATCAGGGACAGAGTATAAAGTGTTCCTCACTGAAGCATTTCTAAAAGCTCTATGTGCCTTTGAATACTGATAAGAGCTCCAAAATTAAAGGTAAAATACGCGAGTAATCTGAACGATCACAGATTCCTTTATGAGATGCTGGTAGTTTTAGTTTTTTTTAAGTATGATGTTACCAGCTCGCAAACCCAATAAATTCTACACTCCCTATTACATATAAAGTTATCAGCATGGCAGTATATCGTTTCCTTTTTAAAAATATAAATTGCTAAGAAAATCAGAATTTGTCCTGTGATTCGTAGGAGTAGGTCTTAAGGAGAGCCACACAGTCATTAGCTCTCAAACGTGGCTACTCATTGGAGCTTTTGCAAATAATGTTGGTTGGATGTTCTTTTCAGAGAATCTGACTTGAACTGTGGTCCCAGCATTTGGATTTCAAAAGTTCCCCCGTTGATTCTGTTATGCACCCAAGATGGAAAACCACTGTAAAACGAAGGGAATTTAGGAATCACAGAAAAGAGACTTCACTACTCTCCCCACCTGCTTTGAATAATCATCATAGCCACCAAAGTCAAATTATCAACAGTCATTGAAGTAGAGGATAGTGTTAAAAAACAAAATTCAACTGGGTAAATTTGAAGATCTCATTGCCCTTATTAAATGATTCATGAATTGGGCAGCATCCCACCTAGCAAGCAGAGGGGAGCTCCAAAGGGGCGCAGTAAGGGAAAGTTTTTTAAAGGCAGAATAGAGAAATTATAAACAGGAGAAAGGATTATTTCAGGTGAGGTCACCTTCATTTGGGGACAAAAGGATCTTAGTAGGGGGATTACCTCATCTTCCTTTGGAGGATGGAGAAGACCCATGTGACCTTACTAGCACTAACCAGAAAATTCCTGACTTCGCAGTTAAAGGTTATATTCCTGGTTGGTTGAAAATGCAGTCACGTTAGATATCAGATATTGCTTTACTGACTTGGGGCCTTAACCTAAGTGATGCCATTTTGGGCCTGTAATTTTCTTTTTAACAGTGGCTGTTTTACTGTAAGAAATCAGTATAATACTGATGGCTTCAGTGTTTACTATTAGCTACTGTAATGAAAAGAGAGAGAGAGAGAGACTCTTCATGTTCAGATATGGGTTGTATAAAATGTCCTGAAACAGTTGCACGGTTTTCATCCATTCAGTGGCTCTGCCTCAGAACCAGGATTGGTGCTTTAAGGGTGTTTCCTTTAGCAAATCCCTTTAGATACAAAAGGTTGAATAAAGAACAGCCAACACAACATCCTACAGCAAACTGAGGGAAAATTTTCTTTAACATGTAAAATATTTCTAAACTTTTAGATCCACTCTTCATTCTTTTACAACCTATTTTGTGCCCTGGAGGCTGCTCTTTAGGAACTGTCTCAAAGAGTTCCCTTGCCCTCTGGTTTACAGTTGAGAGAGGTCTGGCTGGAGCTCCGTGACTAGGAGTGGACTATTTGTTGTCCTGGCCCCTGTGGGATCTCTAGTGGCCCTGACTCTCCAGTTCAAGGAACTTCTTTCCCCTTGACCCTTTAAACTGAAAAGTCAACTGTGGAGTTTTCACCATCTCTTGGATTTGCTAAAGCTGCCCAAATCTCTTTATTAAACTCTCCTCAGATGCCTGCTGGTTGAGAAACCCATTCTTTTATAGCCAGGGCCTTGATTAAATCATTTTGCGAGAATGTGCACACAGTTACCCTCTTATAAAGTAACCGTGTACAGTGGCATATTAACTCTTCTGGGAATAACCATTTCTCTTTGTTGTTAAAGCATTTCAAATTTCTGACAATGCAAGTCTTTGTGTAGGATACCTAAACACCTAGTAGTTGTGGAACTCATTTTTGCAAACACCTGTGTAACTGCATTATGAGAAAATAGGAGAGTAAAATTATCATAGACAAAAATGTCTCAAACACAAGTACTTGCGATGATTCCCTTATATAAGCACCCCCCTCCCCAAGAAATTAGGACTAGTTCCTAGTCTTTTAGGTAACATTCATGATTGTACTCTCATAAAGATGATTATGGCACCAAAACTCTTTGGGTAGAAAGAACCCCAGATTTCTCCATGCCTACACTTTTGGCTACACGCTCTTCCCTTATCCAGTTATCTGAGGAGGATTAGGTTTTTGGCAAATTGTAATTTAGGAGAAAGAGCAAGGATGAAAAGGGTAAGAAGCAATTGGGAAGGGAAGAGTCCTATGGAGAAAGTGTAGGATGCAGTGTTTCTGGGAAGCTTTGCAGAAAGGGTTTCAGGAGTAGCAGAAGCTTTTGCTGAATGAAAATGAGAAGAAAAAGTTGGGGTTTAAAGAGATGCTCTATGCCCTTTATGGTAGGATGAAGAGATTCACGTAGAGCTGTGAAAATCACCTGTGGTTGCTGAACTGAGTTCTGACAAATACAAAGAATAGAACATGTGTTCAAACTTTATCAGCATTTCAGCAATTAATAACATTTCCTAAATCTCATGACTTCTTTTTGCATGTCTGTTATTACCTTTTATCTCCACCCTGCCCTCCAATGATTATTTACACTTAATACTCCAGTAAAATCATTAAAGTGAGATTTATAAACTATGCATAATAGAAAGTAATGAGAAGCTGAGGTGATGGGGATCCACTGATAGCTGTTAATTGATGAGGGATTTCACAGCAAATGAGGGGAAAAAGGCATGTCATTAAATAATAGTGGATGTCTTGGTAGGGCAGAACGCAATTAAAAAAATTTTGTCTGCAGTCTACTTTTTTTCGAAAAATTTTTAAAAACTTGCATGTTCAGAAGAAAAGGTTAAAAAATTAAATGAAAAAAAATCACTTTACCCTGGGTCAGAGAGGGAGTAGGTCCAGGATATTTATAGCTTCACTCTCTATAATAGCAAATAATCATATTATGATCATTCTGTGGAATATCGTATCGCAGTATAAATGCATGAACTACAGTCACATGTGTGAACTACGACCATATGTAAGAACATGTTAACATCATAATATCATAGTGTAAATTAAGAAAAAAACACTTCCATTGTCACAGGTGAGCGAATATATTTTCTTAAAGGACCAGATAATGAGTATTTTAAGTTTGTGGGTCATCCGCTGCAAATACTTACCTGTGCTGTTGTAGTGCCAAAGTAGTTATAGAAATTATGTGAATGAATGGGTACAGATGAGTCTAATAAAACTCAAAAGCTGCTGGTTGGCCCGTGGACTATGGTGTCCTGACCCCTGTATTAGACAACAACACTCAGAAAAGCTCAAGCATAGTAAGACATAATCAAAATACGATGTATACATGTATATGTAAGAGAAGAAAAATACTTTTCCCTCTACTTTTCTAGGTTCTTGGCTCAGACACTCCTGTCATCAAAGACACAGGCTCTTCTTTATTCAACCTCTCCTGTAACAGAGAAAAAATAAACACGAGTTTAAAAACATGTATACCATCTGTATACATGGAAGATACCCAGAAAACTGAGTAACTCACAGAAAACGCCCAAACCACCACCTTAAAGTACCATCTCTGGGGAGGGGTGGGGGTAGTTGAAGGGTGGAGTGAGCCAGTTATAAGAGGCTATCAGGAAAAACATTCTAAATAAGGATATGGTTGTTATGCAGATTTAAGTCATTGCCTCCTTTGATAAGAGTTTCCAGAGATTTAGTAATCTTCCTCTTCCTGGATCAGAGAGGGAGACGCCCTTACAAATGGAGATTTCTCCTTTACCTGTGAGTGTGTCTTACAAAAGGGTAACTAATTGCTGTTTATGGAGATACCCAGTGTCTGCAACCTCTCAAAAATACTAAGCCCCCAGTAATCCTCATGCCCGTGATACTTATTTTCGGATGCCATGTGTTACTCCCCCTTGACATACATGTCATAAATCTAAAAAGCCAGGCCTAAAGAAAAAGACAAACAAAGAACAAGTGTAGTTACCCTGGATAGGGGGAGGGGTACAGTACAGTGAAGGGGTAGTATGGAAGCACGAGTCTAGGTTCTGGTGCAAGTTACAGTTGTTACTTCAGTTCTTTGGATGGGCATGTGTATTTTTATGCGTTGTAACTTACCGATTTTTTCTTTTTTTTTTTTTCTTTTTTCTTTTTTTTCCTTTTTTTCTTTTTATTTATTTATTTTTCTTTTTTCTTTTTTTTTTAAATTTTTTTTAACGTTTATTTATTTTTGAGATAGAGAGAGAGAGCATGAATGGGGGAGGAGCAGAGAGAGAGGGAGACAGAATCGGAAGCAGGCTCCAGGCTCTGAGCCATCAGCCCAGAGCCCGATGAGGGGCTCGAACTCACGGATCACGAGATCGTGACCTGTGCTGAAGTCGGACGCTCAACCGACTGAGCCACCCAGGCGCCCCTTTTTTCTTTTTTTTAATAAATGAAATTTATTGTCAAATTGGTTTCCATACAACACCCAGTGCTCATCCCGAAAGATGCCCTCTTCAGTGCCCATCACCTACCCTCCCCTCCCTCCCACCCCCCATCAACCCTCAGTTTGTTCTCAGTTTTTAAGAGTCTCCGATTTTTTCTTTTGATATATGATACTTGATGGGTATATTTTTAAGCTTCAAGTATCATATTAGAAGAAGGGAACAAATGAATACAACTTGGAAAAAATCAGAGGCAAGCATAAGATTTGAGGCCCAGTGCAGCGTGCTTCCTTCACCATTTTAAATACATCTCAGAAGTCTAGTGTTAATTGCTTTGGTTTTAAAAGATACCTATCAATTGAAGTCATTTATGATGTACTTGTAAATGCTTCCCATTAGTTTGACTAAGACTCTCAACCCATTGTTTTGGTGCTAGTTGCCATCATTCATTGATTCACTGTTACACTTTGTAGTGTCCTTAACTCTATAGGCATCAGCTCACATTAAATTTTTGTTGTAAAGTCTGTTTCCTTATTCATGAAAGCCTTTAGATGGCAACAAAATTAGTCACAACTTTCCCCTGAAGCAGAATAGTCAGAAAGGAAGCTGAATAACAGAGAAGTAAAGTAGGTTGAGCAAGACTACACCTCATGCCAGCGAGACAGAGATCCAAATCCTGACTCACCACCCCGTATTCTGGTGGGATGTCCGCTCTGCAATTCTCCTCTCTATGTTGATGTGCATCTGTCTCCTTAGGACTGGGAGAAAGGGGTGGCATTTATTCTATAATGGGTTTTCGGGCAGCGTGTCTCATTTTAGCTGCTTCAAGCGTCAAGATAACACCCTCATCACTCCCTCTCTGATGGTTCCCCATTCAACAGCAGTCATTTCATCTCAGGACACTTTTCCTCACAGTCAACAGTTTTTCCTTTGTGTAATTAAGTCTCATTTTTTTCTGGATAGATCCATTTGTGCCAGAACTCTTCTGCTGCCTTGAAGCTTGCACCATTCAGTTATTTTTAGTGTTATCTCTTTCCTTTCATTAGCACAGAGCTAAACTGCACATATTTTGTTCTTGCAGCTCTACCCAGATTAAGATCTTCTAGCTCCTTAGTCATTCATTTTAGCTGTTGCATTGAATTTCCTCCAGTTTATTTAAATCCTCCAGTTTAGGTTATTATGCCCAGAATAATAAATAAAGCACCATTTTCTCATGTCTAATCACTGACCCTCACCAGTGTTAGGTATAAGGTTTATATACCTCTGTGACTTTGCTTGTTTGCTCTCTTAGTGGATGGATCTGAGCCAAAATAGAAATTTAACAAAGTTTTTCATAATGTTCCCAGTCTGTGCTTCTGGCTCCTTTTCCTCAGGGCGGTACCCCTTTACAGCTTTTAATTGTCTGTATATTTTAATTTATTTTTTAAATATATATCCTTCTCAAAACTGAGAAATACCTCTGGTCATTTTTTCTTTCGTTAAACACATTTTGTATTTTTCAGTACGGTTGTATTTAAGTAAATACGACAAACAGGTATTGCCTTCCAAAGAAATTTTAGGCATCTAAGTTGTAATCAGGTGAATTTTCCATGAGTTGGAGATGGTTGTAGGGTATTCAGGAGGCTGTGTCAGAAGGGATCCTAGAAGTTTTCTCTCCCTAAAATCAACCCGATTCTCTTGATGGAAGAACAGAGAGTGCAAATCCCCAACTCCAGGGAGTGGAGATCACTTTGCTTATAAGATTTGCATGTAAATTTACATCTTATCTGGCATCAATGATTTCTTTCAGTTAGAGCCCTGGAACTGAGAACCAAACTATCGTCTGACCAGCAATAGCCCGGAGCATTTCTGGGCTTCTAGTTCTGTCATTCCTATTCTAGTACAGTGTGGATCATTCACCAGGGCCCATTGCCTTTCTCTCCTAGGAACACCAATATATATTTGCATTTATTTCAATATGTACCCAGAAGTCTCGTCTCTTTCCTTCATGAGGTTTATTCACGTATTAAATATGTCCCCTTATTTCTGCCTACATTCCAAAATCCTCGGAGGCCTGGTATATGCTATATTGCCATTCTTCCTATTGCATTTTTACCTTATATGCAGGAAATATGTTGATGAATTATGTATAAGGTTGCAACTTTGCCTGAAACTGAAATCTACCCACCTTATTAGAGAAGTGCAGGGAACTATATATAATGTGACAGACATCATCCTGACTCTTACAATGCGTGCTTATTATTTACCGTGCAGGTTTTCAGATATAAGTCCTATACACAGCCCCTTTTGCAAAATAGCAGCATCTTTGTTAAATAAACCAATGCAAAACAGGCATGGACTTGTGATCACAACTTAGAAAATCCAGTTCCTTGTTCCAGGAAATGTTGAATCTCATTCAAACATTTCATTGCAGCCCTAAAAATAAGGAAACTGCAATCTATTAGCCAATATAGGAAGTCGCATTGATACAATAAACTGATTGTCATGATGTCATTTTATATGTATGCACATAAGTTAGCTTATCATTTTTGCTTGTTTTAGCAGACAGTCGTCCTTAGCATATTGTGTGTATGTGCGTGTTTGCGTAAAATGTCTATGCTTATGTAACTACGATAAAGCATACTATTTTAGCCATTGCTTCCTGGTTGAATCCCGCCAGGCAAATAAGTTGAGAACATTTAAAAATTGAAGTACCGAAAAATCAAAGTTCCTTTTTTCCTTTCTGAAACACTGGACAGCCTAGACACTCTAGGCCCTCATTTTATCTTGGTAACAATACCTGGTCCATATTAGGGGCTTCCTCCTTTATTTATTTATTTATTTATTTATTTATTTATTTATTTATCATTTACTTATGTATACCAATGGTATACATAATTTCACTGTACTTATATGAACAAAAATAATTTATCAAATGGCTAATAATTCTGTGTTATATTCAGTCAGCTGGCATTTGGTCTTTACTCATATACATTTACAATACTCATACATCATTAACATTTAGTATTATGACAGATATACTGGCTTTAAAATTAACTTTAAATCATATTTTTATGTTAGCATGTGAATATATGTGTATGCCTGTGTGTGCATACGTACTCACACATACTTACACACTTAGACTTTTAATTCCCTTAATGACTTTAACAATAAAGGTACTTTTATTCTATTGATTTATACCTCCGCCTAAATTTGAGCATGGGATTCAGCAAGTCAGAATAATATAGTTACTGTATTTTTCAGTTTATTTGTAGTAAACATGCATTATCTACATAATCTTCACATTGATATAAGCATACATTACCTGTACAATGCAATACTCAAAAATGATTCAGTAATCAGCAATAAGTATGCACTCTTTCCATAGTGACTAGAGAACACAATTTCTCTCTTGGACCACATGACTGTAAGGGAAGAAAAGTAACTTTCCCTCTACCCTTCAAGGTTCCTGGCTGAGACACCTCTGTAATAAAAGACAGGTAACAGGAGAATAACAAGCAAGTTTAATAACATGTTAACCTCCTATATACATGGGAAAGACCCAGGGAAACTGAGTAACTCGCTGAAATGGCTAAAGCTATCACATTCAATACCATCTCACGCTAAATACAAAAGAAGAGGTTGGGCATAGTGGTGGGAGCCATTTATGGGGAGTGACCAAGAAAAGCACAGTAAACAAGGGTAAGGTTGTTATGCAGAGGTATATTAAGTCCTTGCCTTCTCCGTTGATACGGGTTGGTAGAGATTTCGAGTCATCTTTCTCTTCAAGCTACAGAGATCGAGACACCCTTAAACATGGAGGTTTCCTTTATAAATGTAAGAAGGTAACTTCTACTAGGTTTTTAGAGCTTTTCCTTTATCTGCTGTTTCTTAAAAATTTCCAGCTCAGGGGGCGCCTGGGAGGCTCAGTTGGTTAACCATCTGACTTGGGCTCAGGTCACGAACTCACAGTCCGTGAGCTCGAGCCCCGCGTCGGGCACTCTGCTGACAGCTCGGAGCCTGGAGCCTGCTTCAGATTCTGTGTCTCCCTCTCTCTGACCCTCCTCTGTTCATGCTCTGTCTCTCTCTGTCTCAAAAATAAATAAACATTAAAAAATTTTTTAAAAAATTACCAGCTCAAAATAATCCTTATGCCAATGAGGCATATTTTAGGGTGGCATGTTCTGCTCTCCTTTAGCCGACTATGTTAACTTTCGAATTATCTCCTTATTTGGACTCCATTTCTACTCTTAATTCAGCATACTTCTATTAAAGGAGGTTATTAGTCAAACTGACTACTGAGGTGGGCAACATATACAGTTCCCTCAAAAACTTAGGCTTTCAGTATCCAGTGAACACACTTGTACTAATCACGTGTTATATGTATAAGGTTGGATTAGGTATTGAGAATAAAGAAAAAAATGGAGAAACAAAGCCCTTATTGAGTTAACAACCTAGTCCAGTGTGTAGTGGATAAATTAATATAATATATAGCAGGTTGCATATGGAATAGTAAATATATATCTTAAGTGGTATAGCGGCAGAAGGACGTGAATGATTCTGCTTAGAGCAGGAGTGATATTTGAAATGTATGTCAAAGAAAGTAAGGATTTACCAGATGAAAATTTGGGGTATGAAGGAGTGGGGGTAGCATTCCAGGAGAGAGGGACCAGCAATACAAAAGCGTAGAGGAATGCTATTTTATGACGTCTTGGCAGAATAGTGGGTAGTTTTATGTTTCTGAAATGTTCAGTGCATGGGGGAAATGCGAGACGCGAGGCTAGAAAAGCAGGTTATGACTAGTTTGTGAAGACATTTAAAAGCATCTAAAGCAGCTGAAAAATACTTTCGACAAAGTTTTGTTTGTATCAATAGTAAAGTCTCCTCTTCACCACCAAGCAAATGATCTCTCTAAGACTAGAACAGCTAAGGAACAACAACAACAAAATAACCAATTTAAAGACTGTGAACCAAAAGACATGTCCTGGGCATATTTCAGAGGCTAAGTAACGATGTCATGGCCTATGGATGCCACACAGAGCAGCAGTGAAAGCTGTGGGAACTTCAGAGCTGCAGACAGTGGTGATACTGCCTTAATTCTGGATCACATCTCTCAGTGAAGCTGAGAACCTGATCGGATGGGGAAAATTGTTAAAAAGAAAACCAAGGGCCCGCAGTGGTATGACTAAGACCGAGTTCCCAAACGGGGGCTGAATACTTAATTGCAGTTTCAATTTCCCCAAGAAAGGTCAGTCTCAACCTGTGAGTCAGGAATTTTTTGATCCTAGTCAATGAGTCTGCCCTTTGCCTTCCGATCCCTCAAAGGAAGCTGAGGCAATCTCCATGATAAGACTCCTGGCTTTTCCCCCTAAGGGAAAGGAGCCTCACCTGGAACAATCCTTTTCTTTTTGCCAGTAACTTTCTTGCGCCACCCTCCTTGTACAAAAATCTTCCATTTTGTACACCTTCTTGGAGTGCCCCTCCATTTGCGAGATGGGATGCTGCCCAATAATAAATCATTTAGTAAAGCACATTAGATCTTTACATTTTAAATAATAAATAGATAAATAAATAAGTAAATACATAAATAAAATAAAATCTCCTTTAACCCAGGCACTTAGTGCAAGTTTCTACTTCTCTAAGTTGAATAATAGACAGTAATGATCTGGTGGCATAAGTTTTACAACACATGTTGGTTTCCCAACAACTTTCAAGTATGGGATGAATTTTGATCACCTCAGTAACACTGATCAGTTGATGGAACTTGGCGCAGGATCATCAATTGCAGAAGAAAGAGAGGAGGAGCCAGAGGAACAGTGAGAAAAAGCAGCTGGACTCCTGCTCTCTTTGCGGTGTCACCTCCGTATTCTTCATCAAATCAAAGAATGGAGAGCTGAAGGAGAGCTTAGTAGCATTCAGATCTGCTACATTGAACCCCAGCTCTACACACAGGCAATCAATATGGTTTGGACACAGCTGATATAATTTGGTGGAGCTCTAATTGAATTTTTTCCCCTTCTTAATATCATTACACCTACAGAACATCTCCAATTAAGTATCCCCCCATCAGTCTCAAAATTAAATATCCCAAATGGAACTCATTATCTACTCCCACATAAACCAGCTCCTCATGACTGTTTCCCCTTTCTATTATAGGCACCACTGCTTCCAGGCTCCTAAATCTCAACTCCCTGGAGTCATTTCTTTTGTTCCTTTTCTATTCCTAAACCCCTTCATGCACTGAGTGCTGTTGTCTACTCTCTGAAATTATTTCTATGCATAATTTCCTTTGATTTCTGGGTATATATTTTAGAATATTCAAACAAATCAAGTGATCAGTGAACAAAAGAATGAAGACATGAATAAACAAATGAATATTAACTGTTCTCATTACCTTTTATCTATAATACTACAACCTAAACTTTGCATGTATGAAAGTATCTGAATGAAAGCAGGTGCCCCCCCCTTCACATAAATTAATCCTGTGATTAGGTATTCTCCTTAAGTGTGAATTCTTTCAAAGTCTCTTATGTTAAAATCTCTCATAAAGTCACTTTCAGTTGCTTAATTCCTTTTCTTTTTTCTTTCTTTCTTTTTTTTTTTTTTTTACAGTTTATTTTATTTATTTGAGAGAGAGAGAGAGAGCATGAACAGGGAAGGGGCAGAGAGAGAGAGAGAGGGGGAGAGAGAGAGAGAATCCCAATGTGCGATTCAAACCCACAAACTATGAGGTCGTGACCTGAGCTGAAATAAAGTCGGTTACTTAACCAACTGAGACAACCAGGTGCCACTCATTTGCTTTATTTCTAATAAAATAATACTGTTTAGAATTTATATCATTGCATGTTTTAGATCCACAAGGTGGTTACACCATGGAATTGATTTTTTTTTTTAACAATGCCAGACATTGAATGAGTATTAAATTATTCCTGTGGATAGGACTTCATCTTTTTACTTGCTAGGTGTCATTGTTAATGAGTCTTTTAAGGATCATACATGCATGCACATTCACACACACAAACCAGTACTATCCAGTAAATATGCACCTAAAAGACAAGTGGGGAAATAAAAACAACAGCTTTCTTACCAGCCAGAAAATGAGTGTGGCATAAGATTAAATTTTCATGATGAATAATATAAATATTTAAGAAGTACTGTGTCTTAAACTGTGTGGCTTTAAGTGGAGATGATATGTTCTGGGTGGGGAAAGAAAATCTGCTAGATGACATAGAAAGTAGTTTTTGGGATAAAGAAAACAATGACATCAAAGCTGCCTGCAAAGAGATTGAATAGAATTACTCCATGAAATGTGAGAAAAGGAAAAAAACCCCAGTATTTCTAATATTTTATCTAATATTTTTTTTCTCATTACATATAATTAACAAAATAGAACTTCTTGTTAATATTTAAAAAGTATTTTTGGTTAGGGGCGCCCGGGTGGCTCAATGGATTGAGTGTCCGACTGTTGATCTCAGCTCAGGTCTTGATCTCAGGGTCATGAATTTGAGCCGCGCATAGG
Source organism: Panthera onca (assembly GCF_046562875.1). NCBI lineage: Eukaryota > Metazoa > Chordata > Mammalia > Carnivora > Felidae > Panthera > Panthera onca. The sequence goes on from NC_138357.1 coordinate 101,395,134, forward strand.
GCTCTGTGCTGGGCATGAAATCTACTTAAAAAAAAAAAAAAAGTATTTTTGGTTACTTCATCTAAAGCCTTTAAAGTTTATACATTTATGTTGGCCTAAAATCATGTGGCAGGGGGCGGTGGGGGGCGGTGTGAGGTTCATAAATTATTTTGGGAAAATGTAGATGACTTAAAACATTGTAAGCATTCTAGACCCAATTCTGCCATGAAGGGTGGGAAAGGGGGTTCCCCACACCAACAGGCAGTGATTCACCACCGGCTAGGTGTCCCATAATTCAACGTATTGCTGACACTGTCCACCCAGAGTTAGCATCACATCCTACAGGTTAAGGGTTCAGTCCTACAAGAAAGCCTGCTCACCCCCCCACCTTCTTATGAGGCCAACAGCAAATCCAAGTTGTCACCTGTGTTCCTGACCCACTGGGTATGAATTAGAGGTTCCTATGACCACCACCTTGGGTTTAATTAATTTGCTAGAGCATCTCACAGAACTCACATAAGCATTTTGCTTACTAGATTATTGGTTTATTAGACAATGATATAACTCAGGAACACCCAGGGAAGAGAGAGATAGCACAGGGTGTTAGAGAAGGGCATGGAACTTCCATGCTCTCTGAACTCACCACTGTCCCCAAATAGCCACTTGTTCACCAACCCAGACATTGTCTGAATTCTGTCCTTTTGGATTTTTGTGGAGTCTTCATTACATAGGCATGATTAATTAAGTCACTGACTATTGGTAACTGACCTCAATTCAGCATCCAACTCCTTTCCCCTCTCTGGAGGTCATTGGAATGGGACTAAAAGTTCCACCTCTCTATCAGTAGTGGTTCCCCTGGCAACCAGCTCCCATCCTGAAGTGCAGCCCAAAAGACATCATTAACATAACAAGAGACACCATTATATTGTAGTTCTCATCTCTGAGGAAATTGCAAGGGTTTTAGGAGCTCTGTGGTCCCAGAAAGGAGGACCAAATCCAAATATGTATTTCTTATTAGCAGTCACAGTATCACACAAGAGGTGGTTTTATCCTTGACCACCCATAATACGTTTTACAAAACGGGCGAGGAAGCATATGTCTTTTATTTCCAAGCTAAATAGTCTTGTCTCTGTACCATGCTGCTGTGACTGTCAGATTCAGAGTTCTTATTAGGGACATGAAAATTTCAGAAGGACATCAGAGCAAGATTTTAGCAAGATTAAATTGGAAACTAAGGATTGAAGGATTAGGTGATTAAATCCCAAATACGCTTCTGGGAATTTATAACCTAATTGGGAAATCAATGTAAATATCTGAAAACTTAAAAAGAAGTAGAAGAAGAAACAACCCAAGTTTGTATTAATTTGGCCAACAGATTTTTTGCCTACAGTGTGTGTATTGTAAGATAAAAGAAAGACTAGTCACCCTTCAGTAAAATGAGTAGTATTTCCTTCACAACTGTCTTCATATATGCAGTAAGTAATCTATCATGTGCCAGGTAGAGGCCACACATACTCTGCATCAAAAGAGGTTAGGTTCACAGTGAGCCAGAATGATTTGAAAAGGAAGGAGTGGAGAAATTTTAGGTAAGATGGAGATTTTTTCTCACTGAGATAAGCCTTCTGAGGAGGCAGAAAAGAGACTCAAATAATTTACTGATAATCATTACGGCGTAAGTAAGTCAGCAAATGCATTTCAGTGATAGTTATAGCTAGTATTTGTAGAGCAAGTTCTATGTGTCAGACGCTAAGCCAAGACCTTTCCAAAAGATACCACATTTAAATCTTATAACAACTGGATCGCCTGGGTGGCTCAGTCGGTTAAGGGTCCAACTTCGGTTCAGGTCATGATCTCACAGTTTGTCACTTCAGGCCCCGTGTAGGGCTCTGTGCTGACAGATCAGAGCCTGGAGCCTGCCTCAGATTCTGTGTCTCCCCTCTCTCTACCCCTGCCTTGCTCATGGCTCTGTCTCTCTCTCTCTCAAAAGTGAACAAACGTTAAAAACAATTAAATCTTACAACAACCTATTGACTTTGGCATGATGGTCACATTCATTTTAAAGATAGGAAAATCATGGTTTAAATGTTTGTATCAACCACAATCCAACAGCTAATCAGGGACCAAATCACTTTGTTTCCACTTGATATTTCATTGACATTAACATATTCTCCGATACCTTTTTCCATAGTTGTGACTTTTTCTTAAATATTAAAGTTTTTCATCCTTTAGATTGTTATGTAGGCACATGGTGATGAAAATAATCCCCACAATTAATTTAACTAATTTTAGTTGTCATATACAATGATCTTATATATTTCCTCTTAAAAGTGTTTAATTGCTTTTCTTAAAGCCTTTCCAGAAATGCCTACACGTTTTTTCAAGTTACTCTTTCATCAATTGCATTAGATTAGTGACAGTTTCATGTAGTTCATTTCCTGGATTTAAGATATGGTTCAGTTACTCAGGGAGCTCAGAAGTTAACGACTTCTGAAAGTGCATGAATCCCTTTTACCCACTGGTGCATCCAAACCATTCAGATTTTATTTGCTACATCAGGGGTTCTATCCCTAAAAGTTCCTTGGAGGATACTATCAGAATGAAAAGATTCAAACTAGCAGTCTTCCAGAAGACAACATTGTGATTTTAAATTTAACAGTCACATTATCAGAACAGCATAGGCTATGCATAGCATGCCAAAATAATTTGCAAAGTTGGTTAATTAATTGATTTTCTTTTACAAAATAGGTACACTTTTTGAAAACCCCACCTAGTCACTTGGAGCCACCTTCTACCTTTTCTCTAACACTCCAAATTGTTTGTTCATTATAAATATTCCGAGTATACTTAATAATTTACCTTATTATTTTATAAAAACATTTTGATGCTAAAAATGTTCACATATAATGACAATGGTTTTCTTTTGGATGTGAGGATCCTGCTGACCTGCATTTTTTCGGTATTTCCCTGTGTGTAGTAATGGATTTGGGTTATTCATGTCCTAGTCACTCTCCAACTTTGCATATATTTTCCATCACCAAACCTTTCAAATCCATTTATTCATCAAAATTTAGATTATAGCTTATTTCTCTGAAAAATAATTTTCTCAGTGTCCTCGAGGAAGAAAATCATTTAAGAAGAATGAATAAAGCTGATCACTGCCCTTATATAGGAGTTTTACCTATAATATGAGCTGGGGTTTGAAATGTGCTTCAGTCCTCTGCTTCAGATTCTGTGAATCCCTTTCTCTTTTCCCCTCCCTGCTCCTGCTCTGTCTCTCAAAAATTAATAAATGGTAAAAAAAAAAAAATAAAAAAAAAGAAATGTGCTTTTGTACTAACTCAGGTTAAAAAATAGTAGATTAACATTTTTATATTCAAATTCTTTATTTAATAAAGCCAAGACTCATTTTACAACCATAGGCTTATGAAAAATCTTTGACTCCAGATGTCTGAGAGATTTATTGTTTTCCAGTTTCAATAGAATCTTCCTTAAATGAAAGAAAGAAAGCAATTCTTTGATCATTTCTGTATTGTATCTTGACATTTCCCGATCTTCCCATGACAGCATACTCCAAAGTTGATAGTTACTTAAGATTATGCAGTTATTAGGATACCTGGGTGGCTCAGTTGGTTAAGTATCTGACTTTGGCTCAAGTCATGATCTCATGGTTCTTGAGTTTGAGCCCTGCATCAGGTTCTGTGCGGACAGCTCAGAGCCTAGAGCCTGCTTTGGATTCTGTGTCTCCCTCTCCCTTTCCCCTCCCCTGCTTGCATTCTGTCTCTCAAAAATAAATAGAAACATGAAAAAAAAATTTTTTTAAGTTTGTGGAGGTACTTTGATGGACATTTAAATTTGGTAGTTTCATGTGTCTACAAAATTAAAATTAATTTTTGAAACTGGTTTCTATAATTAACAGCGATGGCCTATCTTATTTTTGATGTATTTCCATTTTGGTTATCTTTTCCCAATTAAAATTTAAAGTCTTAATTTATGAGGCATTGTTCATTTATTTGTTTGTTTATTCTTTTGAAGTTTATTTCTTTTGAGAGAGAGAGAGTTTCCGCAGGCAGGGGGGGGCAGAGAGAGAGGGAGAAAGAGAATCTCAAGTGGGCTCTGTGCTGTCAAGGCAGAACCCATTGTGGGGCTCATTCTCACGAACCTTGAGATCATGTCTTGAGCTGAAATCAAGAGTCAGACGCTTAACCCACTGAGCCACCCAGGCATCCCAGTTTATTTTTAATTAAGCAAGTAAAGCAAGCCCTGAAACACCTATGAAAAATATGTTTTTATTTATTTTTTAATATCTATTTTTGAGAGACAGAAGGAACACAAGTTGGGGGTGGGGAGAGAGAGAGAGAGAGAGAGAGAGAGAGAGAGAGAGAGAGAGAATCTGAAGCAGGCTCCAGGCTCTGACCTGTCAGCATAGAGCCTGACATGGGGCTCAGACTCATGAACCATGAGATCATGACTTGAGCTGAAGTCAGACTTAAGCTTAACTGACTGAGCCACCCAGGTGCCCCCAAAATATTTTTAAAATATATAACAAATCCAGGGGCGCCTGGGTGGCTCAGTCAGTTAAGCGTCCGACTTCGGCTCAGGTCATGATCTCACAGTTCGTGAGTTCGAGGCCCGCATCGGGCTCTGTGCTGACAGCTTAGAGCCTGGAGCTTGCTTCACATTCTATGTCTCCCTCTCTCTCTGCTCCTCCCCCGTGCATGCTCTGTCTCTCTCTCCTTCAAAAATAAATAAAAACATTAAAAAAATTAAAAAAAAAATCCATGTGATAAAAGCAACTACCCATTTACATTACCAATGTAGTTAAAATTTGGAGGTTTTTTATTTCAAATTTAATTACCATTGATATAGTCATCCATGAAGAACAAAGGAAATTATTGGTAATATCAATAGCAAAGTATAGACAGTTACTTTTACTTTATCCAGTCTTCATCCCAATAATGCAATTTGATTTATATATCTACTAGTTTAATCACTGAAAACTATTAATAGCATTGGTTTTAGTATTTTGTATGTGTAGAGAAGATATGTGGCCATCAAAATAAAGTTCTTTTTCCACTGGTAAAACTGGTTATAAAAAAAGTAGCAATGGACATCTGAAAAAAAGATATGCTTCCCTCAAGTGGAATTTCTGCCAAAATATAGTGAAAAATGAATAAAGTCATATTTTTATATGCAAATTACATAGTAGCAAACGATCTTTTGCTTTTGCAGTTTAATTATGGGAAATTACCTTTTGATTTGCCCAGTTGGTTAGTAGCTTCACTGAGACTCTACCGTACAGTTTAGGGCTTAGATACCAATACTGCGATCATTTTACTAAGAGAAAAAATTCTAGAGCAAGCTCAGAAATGCTTTCTTTCTCTGCTCTTCTTCCTCACGTTCAAGGATGGGTCTGAATTTTTTCTCAAGACTCTTCTAAATAGATGCTTAAAAGCACAATTGTTACAAAACATTTGTTGTATCACCTACAGATGTGAGGAATAAACATTTGTTTGCTTGTAAGTTTGGGGGAGTTCAATTTTCTTAGTAATTTGAAAGTATACATTAAAGGAATTTTGTTATTCAAAAGGACCAAAGGGAAATGAAATAGGAAAGAGTTGAAAAGCAATTAATAGGTAAGCTTTTGAACTGTATTTTTCAGAATGCCTCGCTCAAGTTTCAGCCCCTTTGGGAAAGAAAGATTGTAGCTCTCCCCATCTTCTTCCTCTGCTGTTTTAGGCTCCAGTGATGCCTGTACCAGACCTTTCATATATGTATTTATGGAGCATCTTTTTTACAACTTGATTGTGCATATTTAGTGAAAGGGGAAAGTGCTTTAATGGAGGAAAAACAGCTTTTCTTCTACCCTGCTAGGAATCTTGGTTGAGTTACACCTGTAACAAAGACAGTTTAATAGGAGAAAAACAAACAGAAGTTTAACAACATATATGCCTCCTCTATATATGGAAGAGACCCAGGAAAACTGAATAACTCTCTGAAATCACCCAAGCCACCACCTTAAGTATCATCTCTGTTTAAAAACAAAAGAAGGTGTTGTGGGTGGGAGAGCCAGTATGGGAGGTTACCAGGAAAGCACAGGAAATAGGGATATGGTTGTGCTCTGCAAATTTAAGTCCCTTCTCCAATGATGAGTTTCTAAGGATTTAGTCATTTTTTTTCTTGAGGTACAGAGAGGGAGATGTGCTCACAAATGGAGATTTCCCTCATAAATGTAAATTTCTCTTCCTAAATGGTAACTTCTCCGTTTTTAGAACTTCTCCTGTGGCTGCTCTTTCTTTAAAACAATCCTTATGTCAGAGAGGCATAGTTTGGGGTGAGAAATTCTACTTTCCTTCACTGTCTTATTTAATCTTGTGGCTTTTATGTAATCTCTCATATAGAAAATGTTGGGGTTCAGAGCTGACGTTCAAGCAAGAATTCTTAAGACGTCTTTGGTGGAAAAAAGTTTTATTATAGCACAGGGACAGGACCTCTGGCAGAAAGAGCTGCACTGGGTTTGTAACAGGTGACTGACTATATACCTTCAAGTTGGAAGGGGCTTAGGGATAGGGTAAGTCTCTAAGGTATTTTTAAAACAAGGTTTCCAGGACCTTGAGGAGCTAGCTGCTGTTAGGAAATGGTCATTTATTACTGTTTAGTAAAAACTCAGTCATGAGACCCTTCAGAAATATAACAGGGGGCCGTAAGCTTGGAGTATAATCAACAACATATATGTTGGGGAACAGTTGAGATACCGGAAGTTTCCAAAGGAATTTTTTTTAAGTTTATTTATTTATTTTGAGGGAGAGAAAGTGTGTGTGTGTGTGTGTGTGTGCGCGCGTGTACGCGCATGTGTGTACATACAGGCACATGTGTGCTTGCACCAGCAGGGGAAGGAAAGAGAGAGACAGAGAGAGAGAGAATTCCAAGCAGGCTCTGCAATGACAGGCCTTGACACAGAGCTAAATGCCACAAATTATGAGATCATGACCTGAGCTGAAAGCAAGCGTCAGATGCTTCAGTGACTGACCACCCAGGTGCCTCTCCAAAGGTATTTTTATATGTTGAAGTAGACTGTTGGGATTGTGGAGGTTGGGATAATGTTAAGCTAAGATTGCCTTTTGCCCTTAGCAAAGTGGAATCTTTGAGGCAGCTAAGTTCCTAGACGAATGTCACTCTGCCTGTCTCAATGACTTGTCAGTAGGCTGTAAGTTGTAAGGAAATTTAATTTTTCATTTGCCTTTGTTTCCCACATCACTCTCGGTGTACCATACATACATAGAGTCTAGGAGTTCAACATGTGGTTATATAAATTAAACATGGAATGGATAAATAATGGATGCAATAATGGATAGGTGAATGGATATGTTTATAGTCATTTCCATGTATTAAAAACAAAATTCAACTGAGTAAATTTGAAGCTCTAATTTTCTTTATTAAACAATTCATGAATCAGGCAGCATCACATCTTGCAAGTAGAGAGATGTTCCGAGGAGCTGTACAAAATGGGAAGCTCTTAAGGAACGAGAGTTGGACAAGGAAGGTATTAGTAAAAGGAAAGAGAGAATTGTTTCAGACCAAGATATCTTCTTTTGAGGGGGGAAGGGAATTGTAGGGTTTTTGTCATGCACATGACCTCACTAATGCTGATCAGAAAATCTCAGATTAACTGTTAAAATGTCATATTCATGGGATAGGCTAAAATTGTAATTAAGTCTTGATTTGCTGTTGGGTAGGGCATGTGGCAAATGAATCCATTTTGAGGTTCTTTCTTTCTTTCTTTTTTTTTTAACACTGGTAAACAGTTTTAGTCTCTAAATGAAGTTATCTCTAATATACCTTTAAAAGCCTAAATATCTAGTTGCACAGAGTACAAATTTTAAAAAGGTAAATACAAAAAATATTCACAACAGTTTTCCTATTCTGTCACCCAGACACTTAGTTACTGTCCTTCACTCTTACCGGCGAGAACTGATTTTACTGGTTTCTCTTGTTTTCTTCCAGAGATATGCTATGGACATGCATGTGTGTATTAAAACCTGTCAACAAGGTATTAGATAACCTATTTCCTCATAGCATCAACGACACAGTATTGTTGGGGAGGAAAAATTTTCTCTACCCTTCAAGATTCTTCTATCTGGTATAAGAACTAAATTGACATGAGGTGGGGCAGTGGGTAAAATAGGTGAAGGGGATTCATAGTACACTTGTCTTCATGAGCCCTGAGTAATATATGAAACTGTTGAATCACTGCATTGTCCATCTGAAATTAACATAACATTATATGTTAACTACACTGGAATTAGAGAGAGAGAGGGAGGCAGGCATAGACAGACGTGAGACAGAGTAACAAAAGAAGAAAAAAAAACAGTATTATTACATGCATGAGGGTCCAGTAATAAAAATGAGACCTAAAGAAATGACCAAGATAGGTAGTTTTTATGCTTTTTGGACAGTGTGACAATAAATCTGTGATGAATTCACAGGGCAAAACAGCAACTTCTGTTTGGGAAATTTAGCTAATAAGGAATTCTAAACAGAATGTGGGCTGGGGTTGTAAATTAGTGAAAGTAACAAGGTTTGTTTATATAGCCTTCTGGGCTCTAGATTCCCTGTCTGTGGTGATAAGGATGTCTCTTTATAGCCTGGTACAGGGAGGATACCTTTCATAGGGGAGATTCATTTTGTGCTTTCTGGAGACAAAAGCCAGTGAAAGTATTTTTGCACGGGCTGTTTCTTAAGTAACTTTAATTCAAAATAATCATTATGCCAAAGTGGCACATTTTGAGATAGCCTGCCTTTGATTCCTACACTATCTGTGGTGTTTGCTCTTTTAGGCAGTTGGGAGTGGGGGGAGGCAAAAAATAAAAACTTCTTGACTCTTCTGTTTCTTAAAAATAATCAGCCTATAATATTCCCCATGCCAAAGAGACACATTTTGGGGTGGCAAATTTTGCTCCCCTATAGGATAGTGTCCAACTTTTTTGATCTTTGCTCATGTGATTGGTGAAAAAATTGTGTCGTATTTTGCGTTTAATAATGAGTGGGATGACTTTATTTTCAAGTGTTTAGGAACTGTCTTTTTTTTTTTTCTCTGAATTCTGTTAATTTCCTTCGCATATTTTAGAATTTCTTAAAAAATTGTTTTAGAGTCAATAGATGAGAACTAGTGTCTTTATATTTATTTTTTTTAAATTTGTTTTGAGAGAGAGAGAGAGAAAGAGAACGAATGTGAGTGGGGGGGAGGAGCAGAGAGGGAGAGAGAGAATTCCAAGCAAGCTTTGTTCCACCAGCACAAGAGTCCTATGCACGGCTCACACTCACAAACCATGAGATCATGACCTGAGCCAAAACCAGGAGTCAGACACCCAACTGACTGAGCCACCCACGTGCCCCTAGTCTTTTTTTTTTTTTATCAAAAGCAGTATTTTCCAACATACTCAAACATACTAATTCATTACATTTAGCACTATTGCTAATTGTTCAATTGTTTCAGAAGATAAATTTCACTTTCAGGGAGGTCAGTATGTTAGTCTTGGTAGTATTACTCTTGGTAATATTACTCTTGGTAATATTAAAAAATATTAAGCTATGAAGGGGTATCTGAAGAGTGATTCCAAAAACAATAATGGAGGACTCTATCTCACATCCGGAGTTTTGCACATGCTGTTCCACTGAAAAATTCTTGCTATTGTTTTGCAGGATGAAATCTTTCTTATCCTTTAGACCTTAATTTAATTGTGCTTCCTCAAAGACATCTTCCTTGGTTATTAAATTTCTAACTTTAAACAGAGCAAAGAGCAGCCGTATCTAAGTTAAAAAGGAGCTTATTCAAGAATATCACAGGTATTGCCATGTGGAATATGCAAACTATGATGAACCACGGACAAGTCCAAATAGACAAAGGGAAGGTCAGGTTTTATTAGGTTTAGAAGGAAATTGAGGAGGTTTGTTTTGAACAGACGGTCATTAGAGGGGTGCCTGAATGGCTCAGTCCATTGGGCATCTGACTCTTGGTTTTGGCTCAGGTTGGACTCTGTACTGACAGCACAGAGCCTACTTAGGATCCTCGCTGTCTTTCTCTCTCTGCCCCTCCCCTGCTTGCACTCTCTGTCTTGCTCTCAAAATAAATAAAGAAACTTAAAAAAAAAAAAAAAAGAAGTTCATTGGAAAAGAATAAGGATATGAGGTTGTGGTGGTTTCCTATTGGCTGTAAGCTACGGTTAGTATGTTGTTGCCAGGAGGAGGAGGAATCTTCCTTTTCTTAAAAGCAGGAGAGAAAATCCTTTGTGAAAAAAGTCCTTCCTTGTTGAAATAATTACTTCTCCTTCCTGGTGGTCATGTAGGCCGCAGTGAGTGGTATCTTTGTAACAGCTCCCCTTTTATGGCGTCCGACGCCATTTTCAATAAGGTTTCCTTTATTTGTTTTCACAAAATCTAGACTAGTTTTGGCCCGATTCTCCATTTTCGGTATTCTATATCTTAACATCTTGTTTATTTTTCCCATAACATTTATCACATTTTGTAGTTACATAATTTTGTCATTTACTTGCTATTCCTTGCAAGAAACTCAAAATTCCACAAGAGCAGTCTCCATGTTTGTCTTGTTTACTGTTGTATCTCCACTCCTGGATGCATGATGTGGCATTAAATAAACATTCACCGAGTATTTGTGGGAGGAATAAGTGAACAGACTGATCTAAGCTCTGGTTTGTTTGTCAAAAATTCAGTTGTTCCTTCAGAACTATATCCAATATATACTTCTAGTGGATTGAATTTAATTCAGTTGAGCTTTTACTTTGTATAAGCAAAGAAGTAGAAGGACAGGGTTAGGGAGGGGGAGGAAGGGAGGGATAGGGAAAGAGAGAGTGCGAGTACACGTGAGTTAGCTAAGGAGCATGGACTTTTCAAGGAGCTTATGGATTTTACTCCTGCACCTATTCACCATTTACTGCAAATAGACTTCACAAATAGATTGCATTATTAAACATCATCGTTGCTCCCAGGCAAATGCAACCAGAGTACTTTGATATTCATATATAATTAGTGGATAAATATAAAGTTGGGAAACATTTATTAAAAATTATTTTTCACAGGATTTTTTAAATGTTCATTTTTGAGAGAGAGAGAGGGAGGGAGAGAGAGAGAGAGAGATCAAGTGGGGGAGGGGCAGAGAGAGAGAGGGTGACAGAGGATCCGAAGCAGGCTCTGCACTGACAGGAGCAAGCCTGATGCAGAGAGCTCTACCTTATAAACTGAGATCATGGCCTGAGCCGAAATTGGATACTGAACCAACTCAGCCACCCAGGTGCCCCAGAAATATTTGAAACCCCCTTTTTCTTTTTTCTTTTTTTTTTTTAATTTTTTTTTTTTAACGTTTATTTATTTTTGAGACAGAGAGAGACAGAGCATGAACGGGGGAGGGTCAGAGAGAGGGAGACACAGAATCTGAAACAGGCTCCAGGCTCTGAGCTGTCAGCACAGAGCCCGACGCGGGGCTCGAACCCACGGACCACGAGATCATGACCTGAGCTGAAGTCGGCCGCTTAACCGACTGAGCCACCCAGGCGCCCCTGAAACCCCCTTTTTCTGACTCTCAGGAAGGCAAACTTAAAAAGAATATGTTTGTACATAATGCTTGGGCTTTCCGCTCTGTCTCTTAATTAAAAGTCAGTAGAATATGTATTTCAGTAGATCATATATGCCAGGAACCACCTGGGTATATTGACTTTCACTTGATAATGATCACCCTATGGTGGCTTTTATCTGCCTAGGGTTTCATTGATGATAGAGTTTGAAGTATAAAATTAAATAATTTGTGATCTGACAATAACTTCAATCAATAAAATATCAAGTTTCAGCATTACTTTTTGTACGTGCACTGATTTAATCTTCATCCATTAATTGCCAATCCTGTTTACAAGGGATGAATGCAGGCTTTCCTTTTTGGAGAGATTTGTCTTTACTCTTTAAACCATATGTGCTTTCGGTTTTGGTATTTGGTTTCTCTCCAAAGGAAAGAAGAGCGTATGGGGTTTAGACGTGTCCAAAGAAACTGACTATTAAAGCCCATGTAGAGTGTAATTTATCAATGGTTATTAACTCATGAATAGTGTCAGTACCTACATTTGGCTATGGAGAAAACATAGAACGGTAGTTGATTAGAATAGCGAACCTGAGAAATAGGGATTGGAAAGTAGATCAACAGAATAATGTATATCTTGTCTTACTTCAGTTGTCATTTGGGTAATTTTTAAAACAATTAAACACCAAAATTGGCATATAAAATTAGCCGTATGAACTGAAAACTGAAAAACATAGAAATACAAAAGTTAGGGGTGCCTGCATGGCTCAGTCACTTAAGCATCCAATTCTTGATTTCCACTCAGGTCAGGATCTCATGGTTTGTGCGTTCAAACCCCGTATTGGGCTCTGTGCTGACAGTGCAGAGCCTGATTGGGATTCTCTCTCTCTCTCTCTCTCTCACTCTCTCTCTCTGCCCCTTCTGTGTGCACTCTCTCTCTCTCTTTCTCAAAAGAAAGAAAGAAAGAAGGAAAGAAAGAAAGAAAGAAAATAAACTTAAAAAAAGGTAAAATAAACTTACAAAAAGAAATATAAAAATTAAAAGGTAAAAGAAACCTTAATAGGTGCAGCTTTATGTTCTGCCCTTTATGGAATGAGTGCAAGGAAAGGATAAACACTGATAAGCATCTATTTGTTTTGTGGTTGAATAGTAAAAAAAAATTATTTGGTAAAAAAGAGTGCTTACCAGACATTCCATACTCATGGATTGCAAGAGCAAATATTGTTAAAATGCCTGTACTATCCAAAGAAATCTACACATTTAACATGATCCCTGTCAAAATACCCCCAGCATTTTTCACAGAGCTAGAACAAACAATCCTAAAATTTGTATGGAACCACAAAACACCATAATAGAAAATCCAGAAATGAACCCAATACTTTATGTTCAATTAGTCTTCGACAAAGCAGGAAAGAATATCTAATGGGAAAAAGTGTCTTCAACAAATGGTGTTGGAAAAACTGGACAACAACATGCAAGAGAATGAAACTGGACGTCTAGTATGTAATCAAACTTCTCATCTGTAGGTACCTGTAGGTACCTGCCTTGTTTCTCCTATTCTATTTTTCCATGCATTGACAAGATCTCCCCATGAGCGTGTACACACACACACACACACACACACACACACACACAGAATAAGGCACTACAGCTTACATCACCTGTATCAAAGATCTAACTAACTTCAATAGAGGGAGAAACACCCACTAAAAATTTAAGATCTAAGTGTGAGACCTGACACTGTAAAAATCCTAGAAGGTAATACATACAGTTATGTCTTTGACATTGCCCTTAGCAACTTCTTTCTAGATAGGTCTCCTGAGGCAAGGGAAACAAAAACAAAACAAAACTTTTGGAACTACATCAAAATGAAAAGCTCCTGCACATCAAAGGAAACAATCAGCAAAACTAAAGTCAGCCTACTGCATGGGAAAAGATATTGGCACCTGACAAATCTGATGAAGGGTTAGTATCCAAAATATACAAAGAACTTATAAAGTTCAACACACAAAAACCAAATAATCCCGTTAAAAAATGGGCAGAAAACATGAAGAGACATTTTTCCAAAGAAGACATCCAGATGGCCAACAGACACATGAAAAGATGCTAATTGCAAATCAAAACTGCAATGAGATACCACGTCACACCTGTCAGAATGGCTAAAACTGACAACACAAGAAACAACAGGTGTTGGCGAGGATGTGGAGAAAAAGGAATCCTCTTGCGCTGTTGGTGGGAAGGCACCGTGGTGCAGTGAGTCTGGAAAACAGAATGGAGTTTCCTCAAAATGTCAAAAATAGAGCTACCCTATGATCCAACAATTGCAGTGCTAGTTATTTACGCAAAGAATACAAGAACACTAATTCAAAGGGACACGTGCACCCTGATGTGTATAGTGGCATTGTCAACAATAGCCAAGTTATGAAAAGAGCCCAAGTGTCCATCAACTGATGAGTGGATAAGAAATATGTGGGGTGTGTGTGTGTATGTATACATCTACATAAAATGGAATATTACTTAGCCATGAAAACAAATGATATCTTGCCATTTGGAAGGATGTGGATGGAGCTAGAGAGTATTATGGTAAGTTGAATAAGTTAGAGGAAGGTGAATACCATATGATTTTCACTCAGATACAAAATTTAGGAAGCAAAGCAAATGTTCAAGGGAGAAAAAAAGAGGCAAACTAAGAAGCAGAGTCTTAACTATAGTAAAGAAACTCAAAGTTACTCGAGGGGAGAGGGGTGGGGGGGGATGCATGAGATAGGTGTTGGGGATTCAGGACAGCAGCACTTGTGATGACCACAAGGCAATAGATCAAAATGTTGAATTACTGTATTGCACACCTGTAACATTACCCTGTATGTTAACTAACTGGAATTTAAATAACAACTTAGAAAAAAGGAATATTTCCTGGGGATGTCCTGAGCATAAAACTTTATTTTGGGACACTATCTCTGCCGTCTCCTTTTCATTCCCATCACCACTGCCTTACTTTCGACCAAAAACTATCTGCCATGTCTTAATTATTTCCAGCTCTTGATTGTGGTCTTTCTAAACCAGTCCTTCTACATCATGTAAAAGATCTTTGATGATCAATCCCTATTGCCTTAAATTTTGTCTCCTTAGCTTCTAGGCTTACAAGTTTCTCTGTCTTTTGTCACTTTCCTGCTTGTACCTCCTCATTTTCTTTATTTTTTGTCTGTCCTTCCATTTGAAGACAGTTTTAGACCCCGAATGTTATTTCCCACTTTCTCAACCCGGCAAGCTTCTGATCGTCTTTTGGGACACAGACAAAATCTGATTTTCTGGGTGAAACATTTCATTAATTTTCTGAGGTGGAATCAATCTTCCTCTCTTCTCTGTTGCCCCTGTAGCACTTTGTATTAACCTGTACTGCAGTAGGTATCATGTTGTGTGGAAATTGTTTTTCCAAACACTCTGCTCCTCAATCCAGTTATGATACCTAAAGGGCTAGAACTTTGTATCATTGTATATATCCCGTGTTAGAAATGTATCAAACTTCTATAAGAGATTTTTAAATGAACGATTGTGATGTATTATTTTGTTTTTAGTGGAATTTATTTTTTAGAGTAGTTTTCAGTATGCAGGAAAACTGAGTGGAAAGTAAGCGCAGAGATTTCCTATATCCCGCTGTCCTGACATGCGTGTAGCCTCCCCAGGTACCAACATCCCCGTTGGAATGGTACACTTGTTGCCCTTAATGAACTTATACTGACACGTCATCGCCACCCAGACTCCATAGTTTATATTAGGGATTACTCTTAACGTTTGTGGTACATTCTTAATGCTGTGAAGGTGATTTAATCGTCTTTAAGAATGCATGTTGAAATTTTTGAGGCATTCTGATGCAAGTTTAGATTAAATAGGCCTTAGGTTTTAAGAGTCAATTTTACCCTTTTTTTTTTTTTTTTTTTTTTTGCTTTTTCTGAGTGGACTCGAACCACAATTTTATCTTTAATGGACTGTTACATTTTCCGTATAATAAAATTACTTAATATACAGTAATACCAATAACATAGACTTTCATCATAGAAAGTAAGGAGTGTGTGTGTGTGTCCCACAGAGAAATCCTGTAGTTATATTTATTTTATTGATAAAGTCAGAAAATGAAATAAACAGATTATCTAATTAGCGTTCAACATAATGGGGGGAACCTGCATTTCAATGTGACGAGTGGTTGCCTAGAATTTGGATTTGGATTGCATTTAGTCCTCTGAAAATCTCTAATCCCTACCAAGAGCTGGTATAGAAGTGATTCTTTTTTCCTCTTCTCTTTTCACTGTCAGTGGAACTTTATGTAATCTTCACTTGGGTTCTGGTGATGACATCTGTAGAGGAGCTTCAGTTTTCAGAGTTACTCAGACAGCTATTGTAAGCGCCTTTCCTTCTTGGCAGGGCAAATCCCTGAGTGACAGGAAACACTGGGAGTCCTTCTTAGTGGCAAAAGACAAAGGGAGATGTCTCTAGCACTCCCACAAAGCCAGGCAGCCTTTCTGGAAGTGAGAATTTATTCAGCAAATTGAAGTGGAAACCAGAAAACCCAGCAGATAAAATCCATATAACAAAAATCACCCACCAAATGTTTATATTCTAAAGGGTGAGCGTGGCCAGAAGATGCAATTTACCTTTATTTATTTTTCCTCCAGGGCTGATAATATAGGGTTACTGAGAAATAGGATAAGAAGAGGAGGTTTTGGAATACACAGTTTTCCTTGCTGACTAGCAGTTGAAAAAGCATGGTTAGGAAAGGTTCTCCTTGATTTTCTATGTTTAATAGTGTTTTGTGTTTGTGCATTTGTGTGTGATGCAGGGTAAACGTGGTTGCAGAATATCTAAAATACATGGTAAACAAACATGTCTTTTTAACTGCCATTGAAATACTTGCTAAATTGTCTTTCTAACCGCTTATGCCAACATAAAGACTACATGTACTCACATGGTCTGCTTGAAAATAGATAAAAATATTTCACTTTTTAAAACTTACAGCTAATACTATCTTCAACACAAACCACCACTAACTTCAGATCTTAAATTTTGTAAATCAGGTTTAATAAGGAATATAAAGCAAATTTATCCAGAGGGACAAAATATTGACATTTGACATTTTATTTATTTTTTTTCATTTATGGTGTCAGCTCTTGTCACAGACAAAGTAAAGTTAATGAGGTCTAATGGGATCAGTGGTTGGTTAGTATATGTGCTGCCGAAGCGAGCACTGGATATATGGTTGGTTAAATTGGCTAGAATTGTGTTTGATTTATATATTCACCCTCTCCTGGACTTTGGAATCAAGTAGTAAATTATGAAATTGTGTATATTACTTTTGTTTATCATTCTATTTGCAGTATCACACCTGACTCAATTTAGAGTGGATATAATTTCTAGTTGCCTTTTCTCAGAGAATAAACATCTGCTCAAATGAATTTTCAGCATTTTAATTGTGTTAGTAGGAATGATTTGAAAATATAGTTGAAAGCTCAGCATATTCCATTTCAGAGAGATTAAGGACAGTGATTTTTGACTCTGAGTGATAGGTTCCCAACGTAAGAAGAGTGGAGTTTTTCAACTTTGTAGTATTTCGTTTCATATGGGCACCCTAAACCAGACAAACTACAGTTTTACCTCTCTTAAGATTAGAAGAAGTCAGTAGTCTTATTATTGTTATTATTAAGACCATGTTAATATTGATATGATGCTTTACAGTTTATGAATCATTTTTATGTGTTTTAATTGACTTGATCATAACAGCTACCACCACCTCTCAGAATAGGCCAAGCAAAAGAGGGTGAAAAAAACAGGGGCGCCTGGGTGGCGCAGTCGGTTAAGCGTCCGACTTCAGCCAGGTCACGATCTCGCGGTCCGTGAGTTCGAGCCCCGCGTCAGGCTCTGGGCTGATGGCTCGGAGCCTGGAGCCTGTTTCCGATTCTGTGTCTCCCTCTCTCTCTGCCCCTCCCCCGTTCATGCTCTGTCTCTCTCTGTCCCAAAAATAAATAAAAAAAAAAAAACAAAAACAAAAAACAAACAATGCCAGGGGCACATGGAGTTTCATGGCACTTGAAATGTGTGTCTTTAGATAGGCGTTTAACATGTCTAATGGGCACTTGAATAATGACTTCATGGAACAATTCAATGGAAGCATTAAGTGAGGAACTCTTTCTAAAGTCCTAGCCCAGTGTAGATACTCAATACCCATGATTCCCTTTCCCTTTTTAAATTGATTAACTAGGGGCGCCTGGGTGGCTCAGTCGGTTAAGCGTACGACTTCAGCTCAGGTCACGATCTCACAGTCCCTTGAGTTCGAGCCCCGCGTCAGGCTCTGTGCTGACAGCTCAGAGCCTGGAGCCTGCTTTGGATTCTGTGTCTCCCTGTCTCTCTGCCCCTCCCCTGCTCATGCTCTGTCTCTGTCTCAAAAATAAATAAAAAACATTAAAAAAATTTTTAAAAATTTAAATTGATTAAAGAGAAAGGACTTCACTGGTGGTATTAAGGAGGAGGGGTTAATTTCACCTTTGCTTAACGTTGATCAACCCCCACACCAAGCCACCCAAAGCCAACATACAGTCTATGAAAATAGAGAAACCTACATTCGAGGCAAGTGCTATGCTTTCTCCCTTTTCTCCCTCCCCTTTCTCTCCTAGCCAGATGGCCACTTCACAGCCAGGGCTCAGAATAGGGGAAGTCCAGTGAATTTGTCTCTGGTGAAAATTTAAAAGGGTATCTAGAATTTTACTCATAAATAACATTGTAGTTGATGTTTTGAAAATCAAATTCTGTGCCGAACAGTTCACGATGGGCAAAATAACAGCACGTTAAATAAATATGGGACCTGACCCTGGGCTTGGACCTCTCATGGCACTTGCCTCACCCTTACTTCATACTGAGCACTCAGCTCAAGGACTGGAACAGAAGGTGCTCCTCCCTTATCCCAGCCTCCAGTGTCGCCCAACCTGGGATAAACATATCCTGAATCGATCATCCCCTGGTTTAAAAAAAATGTATATTTTATCAGATACCTATGCCTCAACAGTATTTCTCTGAATTTTAGTGTGGGAGTTAAAAGTGTGGAGTTCTCCAGTCTGGATTTGAGTTCTGTCACTACTAATTACTGGATATCTGATCTTGGACAGGTTATTTGTATTCTCTGAACCTGAGTTTTCTCACCCATAAAATGGGAATAGTAGCCCTAGGGCCATTGTGAAAATATTTTATTTGGTGCATGGCACTTAACACTTTGTGTTTGGTTTTATATTTGAATGTGATTAAGAGGATATTTGAGACTTGTCTTTTTTCATGCAAATTCATATCCCTGAATTTCACTTTGATGGCTTTGTATAGCAGTAATCCCTCTGCAGTATTGTAGAAGCAATTTAATTATTCATTCTCCTGCCAGATGGTTCTGGGGCTCCTTGAAGATTTGTTTGTTTATTTTATTATTTGGAATAGTACTGTTACGAACATTCTTGCCCATGTTTCCTGGTGCAAATACCACTCAGTGTTCCATGGCACAAACAGGTACCTCAAAATGTTACCCTGTGATGCATTGAAATCCAAAGCTTAGGCCCATCGGTTCCAATACCTGGCTCTTAGCCACAGCCGTTACTGACACTTGATAGGGATTTATACATCCATTTTGGAAGGAAAAACCATCTCTTTTTCATTGTAGTTTGCCATAGTCTTAGTTTAGATTTATTTAAAAGCCAACTCTGAGACCAGCACTAGAGACCTAGCAGTTCATTTGGTAGCTGAAGCAAAAGTGGGAAAGGAGGGAAGATAGGAAATAAGGAACACAACATGGTGAGTGTGTAACTGAGGTGGCTACTGCTGTGCCACACTTTTGCTTAATCCAATGGAGACCTCTGAAGAATGCTATAGAATGCCCTTACAGTTGTCCCTCTGAAGCACATGAGGCTTGGGACTACATCTGTGGTTCCAGTGTCTCCTTGATTGGTGGCTACTCAGAGGCATCCAGTCCTTTGCTCTGTGGAGGCTGAGTGAATTACCATGACAGTAGAGAAAGTCTTGAGGTAGGAACACTGGGAGATTTGGTGGGTGGTTGACCTGACAAACCTTTAGTGTGTCTGGGGACTGCCCCCTCACAGTCCTGATCAGAGTAGGCCAACTGAATGGGGCGCCTGGCATCTGTTACATAGTTCATACTGGGTTTCCCAATAATCTAGCGCCATGATCTTCTTTGACAGTATCTCCCAAGAAGATACAATGCAGCTTTGGCCCATTCCTGTTTAATCCTTCATGCCTAGGATCATGTAGTTTATGGTTGTTCTATTTTATTTTGGGGGCATTCTTTTAGTATTTGAAAGCCCCATAGCCTGTTTTCCATGATATACGTGATGATTAAATCGTGCAAGTTCATTTTAAATGTACAGTTTGACGTCATTCACATACATACTTTAGAAAGGAACGATTTTGAAATCTCTTTCTGTATTCTGGAGACAAATATTAACTGTAATAGTGCCTTCAGCAGGAAGACCGTTGCCTCAAAGTTGCAAAATGACTGACAGTAATATATAAGGCTAGAAGCTTCAAGGAAAATGTTACCAGAGGTCACTTTTAAACTAGAGGGACAATCATTTTTCATGATAAGCTACCTCTGCCCCCTGCCCAGTGAAGCCTCTGGCCAGCTATAATTATTAAACTCCCATCTATTCAGTACAAAGAACTACAAATGGAAAGGAAGAATTTCCAGAGAAAACAGCCACTTTACTATTAGTTGATGCTTGTTATATTAACTTGTCAATCATTCAGATATGTGTCTTTTCATTTTTTTTTACATAGGGATAAAATAATATTTATAGTGTATATGGTTGAGATAATAAAAGTAAACAACTTACTAATTTTGAATATTCTCAGTAATTTGAAGCCACCTATGTACCCCTCCGCAATTCCATCACTTCTTCCGCTATTCATGAGCTTTTGGTAGTGACACTGGGGTTTGTGGGGTCCGGAGCCGACGGCCAAGAAAGAATTCTTGAAGATGTCTTTGGTGCAAAAAGGTGATTTTACTGAAGCCCTGGGACAGGACCCGTGGGCAGAAAGAGCTGCCCCCGGGAACATGAGAGATTGGTTTTATACTAGGGAGTTGAGGGAGGTAATGTCCAGAAGTTTCCAGTGAGATTTTCATATGCTCAAGACTCCCAGGATAGTGGAGGCCTAGCTTTTGTCAAGGTAAGGTGGTTTTCCCTCTAGCAAAGCATTAGCATGAAGACAGTAGGGGGTTCCTAGAAGCATTTTACTCTGCCCACCTCAAGTATTTGTCAATGGGCTGCAGGTTATAAGGAAATTTTGTTGTGTCATTTCCTTCTGCCTTTGTTTCCCACATCACTATGGAGGGATGATGGAGATTTTTAGGTCCTGCAGGACTATGAACTCTATCATTTAACCATTTGTTTTTCCCTTTTCTTTGTTCTTGGGCAGCCAGGAGAGCCAGAGGAATATCACACAAATCTCACCTGGTGTGTGTGTGTGTGTGTGTGTGTGTATGTGGGCGGCGGGGGGTGGGGGGAGAAGCAGGTCGAGGCCTGTCACCTTGCCTTATGCGTCCTCATCACTATCACCAGAGATAATCACTCTCCTGAATTTTGCTTTTACAGTCTTGCCATATATGCATGTAATCCTAAATAATAAATTTTGTTCTGCATGCTTTTGAACTTCATATAATTGAAATCATATTGCATCTCTTCTTGTGTGACTGCTTTTTCCAATCAGCTTTATGCTGCTGAGATTCATCCATGTCAGTGAATATAGCTGTAGTTCATTTATTTTCACTGTCATATTCCATCATAGGACTAAGCCACAGTTTATTTCTACATTCTGCAATTGACGGATATTTGGGTTGTTTCCAGTTTTATCTCTTTTTCTACTGTAACAATGCACCTTGTATACACTGTGGGCTTGTAGAGTTCGAGTCTGTGGCCTCAAGTATACTACTTGCCTCCTTTACCCTGCTTTACTGGGTACCATTGGGACATTGATGCTTGTGAGCTCTGAGTTCCAGGCTTCCGTGTCACCTGGCTTCTGGCTCTTTTTGGCTAATTGTGGAGGATTAGAGAGTCAGTGAAGACCCCTGGGTGCTTCTCTCCCTCCCTTTTTGTCTCAGGCAGTGTCTGTGGCAGCAGCTGCCTATACTCTGAGATTCTAGCTCCAGCCAAATCAGCCCACAGGGGCTCCATCTTCCACTGAATGAACTCATGACCTTGTCAAGGAGGAAATATCATTTTCCTCCTACCCTTCCAGTTTCCTGGCTGAGACCCTCCCACCCCGCACTAAAAAATTAAGAACTAAGAAATTAACAGGGGAAAAACAAGCAACTTTGGTAACACATCCACCTCCTGTATACATGGGAGAGATCCAGGAAACCTGAGTAACTCCCTGAAATGGCACCAGTCAGCTTCTTAAATACCGTCTCCAGCTAAAGACAAAAGATAATGTTGGGGAAAGGGAGAGGCCAATGGTGGGAGGTTTCACACAAAGTCTAGTGATCAAGGGTAACACTGTTATGCAGATTTAGGTTGTTGTCTTCTCTGCTGATAAAAGTTTCTAAGGATTTGGAATCCTCTTTCTTTTTCAGTCAAGAGAGGGAGACACACTTACAAATGGAGATTTCCCTTATATATGTAAATTTCTCTTATAAAAGACTACCTTCTCTTCAGCTTTCAAGGTCAAAATTTAGTTTTGGGGGGCACCTGGGTGGCTCAGTCTTTTGAGCTTCAGAGTCTGATTTCAGCTCAGGTCATGATCTCAAGGTTTGTGGGATAGAGCCCTGTGTTGGGCTCCATGCTGTGCTTGGAGGCTGCCTAAGATTCTCTCTCTCTTTCCCTCTGCCCCTCTCTCCCAGTCGCACTCCTGCTCGCTCTCTCTCTTTCTCTCTCTCTCTCACTTTTTTTAATGTTTATTTTTTGAGAGAGAGAGAGGGAGAGAGAGAGAGAGGGAGAGATAGGAGCAGAGAGAGGGGGACATGGAATCTGAAACAGGCTCCAGGCTCTGAGCTGTCTGCACAGAGCACAACACGGACTCACGAACTGTGAGATATGACCTGAGCCCAAGTCAGATGCTTAACCAACTGAGCCACACAGGAACTTCTCAATATTTTTTTTTTTTTTTTTTTTTTTTTTTAGTTTTTGGCTACTATATTGGACATAAAATTGGTTCTCACAGTGGTTTTGATTTTCATTTCACTAATTAAAAATGAAGTTGAACATTTTTTCATTGTTTCATTTGCAGGTTCGAAATACAGACAATGAATTGTTCACTATAAAATAAAATTTTCATAAAATTCACTTTCAGATTTTTTTGAACAGTACTTTGATTTAGGGTAGCACAAAATGCACATCAATTTTTCTATTTTATTTGTTCATTCATTTAATTTAACACAGATAAGTTCTACTGTATACCAGGAACCATTCTATGTGTAACTAAGAAATTACAGTATGTTATAGAAACAGGATAAATCAGAAGCCCAACTTTTTGAAAATGGATTAGCGTTAAGATGCTTTATCACGTTTACTACCATCTCACCTCCCCCAGCCCCAACCATCATCATTCGTAAGATCACATATTGTGGGGTCATTATGACTATGTGGATTGTCTCTAAACCTGAATGTCAAAGTTCATCCATTTTGCAAGTACCAGATAGAGCTTTATGTATCAATAGATTTTTGTTATCAATGGCTCTAGAAAATTTTGGATTATACACAATTGCAGACCATTGCTGACTATTTCATGCCTTGAGAAGTATGATCTAATAACAAAAATGTTAAAAAGTTTTAACAGGTAAAGTAAAGCCTAAAATGTCCCAGTTTAAAACATTAAAGGGGTGAAGATCGCTTCTCTTTCACGATCTGTTAGTGAAGAATACAAACAGGGCTAAAGATCCTTTCTGTGTGGACATTGCACGGTCTGTTGCCTGTGATGTAGGCCATGCTGGTCACTGTTAATGCTAAGAATTTAACCCTAGAAACATGACTTAGTGGCGGGATAAAGAAAATTCCTTGAGAGAAGGCAATGTCATGTTTTATTTTACCAGTAGTCTTTTATTCAAGGGACTCTTAACTCTCTGGAAAAACTGTTTATCCAGAGTGATACTTAATCTAGTTTGGTTTAGCTTAGGTTTTAATGTTGTTCTTGTGTGTGTACATATGTGTTAGAGATGGGAATTGTTTTGTTCACTTTTCTTGGTTCTTTGGATAATTGAATAATCAAATTAACATAGGACAGATTTACAGGGGAAAAACGAATTCAGTTTCTTACTGGTGTGTGTGGTGCTTTTCTTGTTGCATACATAGCATAAAGTTTGTGGTCACATTGCTATAGAAACTATATGAGTTAAGTAGGTTATAGGGGAACATGGCCAGAAACTTCAATAAGAAACTAAGCTGAAAGTTGATGGAAAATATCTGTCATCCTACAAAAACTTGACTCTCTACTGTTGCATGGGAAAATGTTACCCATTATCTCCATAGAAAGGACACCTAGATGGTGAGCTTACCCATGGAATGACCACATACTCTTCATTTTGTCGTTTCCTTAATACATACTGAATTCATATTATGTTAAATTCCCTGGAACTTGCCCAGAAAATTGATTGTCTCGTAGTTTCTTGTAAGAAATTCTTACAGCACTAAACAGTTCTTTGGGGCAAAAAAAAATTATCTACATATGCTGGTATCATTTTTTAGTTATAGTTGGGGTCCTCCTTTTCTGTGCATACAGGCAAGAACATAAAATCATTTTTTAGAACTAGTCAAAACCCTCCTTGCAATAAAAACGGAACAGGTAGATGGTACCAGGGTCACCTTAAATCAACTAACCCAACTCCCAATCAAAGTAAGATTTCAGATGTAATTAACCCATTAACCTAAGGAGATGCAAAAACATCTGTAGTCAAAATTTTTCTGAGTGCTTTCTTCACTTATGTAGCAAATATCAACCTGATACTTTTTATAGTTGATTCACATACCATTATAATACATCCTAAATTTGCAGATGTTCTCTAACTAGCATAGATTCACGTAATTGGCATGACATGGAATTTTTTCAACATTGCCTATCTCAGGAACCCTATTCATGTGAGTCTGGAAGATTTTTTTTTGTGATGTTGGAGCTCTTACTCTTAGAGACTCAGATGTCAAAGTATTTTTAGAATGAGTCTGCAAGGTATCATTATTTTGTAATTATAATCTTGTTGATTGACAGCAAATGTGTTCCATGAAAATGTTGCCTTCTTGAAGTGATCCTGGTTACTGCTGGAGACAGACTGCTTAGAGCTAAACTCTCATGAGGGGAAAAAAAGAACTTAAAAAAAAAGTGATTTTAAATTCTCTAACATAAAGATATACGATCTTTCATAAAATGTTAAAAGATTGTTTTTGCTCCCAGACTTTTAGACTTCTTTTGTACCTTCTACCTGTTCAGAAATGTGATTACTGACAGGTTAAAACCTGTTGTGCAAAAGCTACTGTTAAAAGTCATCTTGGTGTTGTTTATTGAAATTACAGATATTATATTTTAAGAAGGAGAGAGAAATTAGAGAGGCTACAGTCCATATGATGGCTGATATTTCCCATGAGAAAGAGAATATGCAGCTGTACTCTGCTGCATGGTAGAAAAGGAGATTAAGATATGGGAAATTGTAATATTGTTTGATGATAATATTAATGTAATTAAATAAAATAAACTAGGCTATGTTGTAACTTAACAGAAAGCTTTATTACTGATTATAACTGACATTTTTTTTTTTAATTTTTTAACGTTTATTTATTTTTGAGACAGAGAGAGACAGAGCATGAATGGGGGAGGGTCACAGAGAGAGGGAGACACAGAATCTGAAACAGGCTCCAGGCTCTGAGCGGTCAGCACAGAGCCCGACGCGGGGCTCGAACTCATGGACTGCGAGATCATGACCTGAGCTGAAGTCGGACGCTTAACCAACCGAGCCACCCAGGCGCCCCTATAACTGACATTTTAAATTGTTGCCATGTTTAGTCTTGCAAAATCGTGGGTGATTTATAACCACTGGACTGTCTTTCTTTTCTCAGAAACTTAACAGCAACTTAATTTCAAATTCCCAGACATAGAGAGGACCTTGGGCCAAGGCAAGGCCAGAAGGATGTAGAGATATATAATATATAGAGAACTGAACTGTGAGTCTAAGTGGGCGTCTGAGTTTAGGCCTAACAGTATTTACAACCAATATGACTGAATGAAGTGTTTGTCAATTCTTTGCTTAGAATAAGTTTTTGAAGCCTAGGTTTATTTTTCGAATCTCAGAAAAATTCGTATTAAGCTACATGGTGTTGCAAATTTCAGATCTCTGGAGGGTGTGCACTAATAGGTATTCAAAAATATTTTGTTATTTAAATATTATTATGTTAATTTTGGCATAATTGGATTCTTCTTCAGTGTTTGAAAACTTCCTCTACTAGGCTAAACATGCCCTCAGTGATCTTGTTAAACAACCCCTTTATGTTCAGCTATCTTTGTCTGAATTATAACCAATGTATGCAGTTTTTTTGATTAAAAAAAAGAAAAGACTTTACCAGAATTTTGATTTGGAAAGAGAAAAGTTACGGCAAATTTTGATCAGTTCATCCTGATTAATGAGTAATTCAAATAAAAGCCTGGATTTTTCATGTTCTCATAGGGTTGTATGTACCTGAAGAAGAGGAGATGATGATGTAGAAATTAGAAAACCTGATGATAAATGTGTTAGTCAAGATTTGACACAAACTCAAGACGAAAAGTTTTCTGAAAATCGAACAAATTCCATATGAGTCCTCACATTGGCAAAGCAGTTCTATAAATGTCGCTAAAGTTTTTCAAATTGAAATCTAAACTGAAGCATTTTGAAGTGATTTTGCAAGTAAGAGTTTACTCAAGATGTTTCACAAACTGAATGGAATATCACAGTGAGGAAATTATTTCAGTAATGGTAAAGTTAAGCGAAGCTTTCATTATAAGGTCCAATAATACTCAGTAGGGTACTTGCTCATGAATTTAAACTAGAATGTTTTTATTCTGAAGTTTAGAGGACATCACAGTCATTCAGGAAATGCATGGAATAAGTGATTTTTTTTTTTAATCGTTCAGATTAGTGCCTTAGTTTCATTTACATATATGTAAACAAACCAAATCTATATCCTATGCGTATAATGCCATTCTGATAAGTTTTCCAGATCATATTATTTATATAAAATTTGTCTTGCTTGGCAGCTTGCTTTGGCTTAACCTACAAATTAATATGGCCCCTCCCAACTTCTTTGTGCCATTATCCTCTCCTTCCTGGAGTAACAAAATAGCAACCTAACTGGTTTTCCTCATCCACTCGTGCCCCCCTTCTGTCATCCTAATTGCAGCTCTCACAGCAACCTTTAAAAAAGGTCAATTAAATCATCTCACCTCTTCATTAAAACTCTTCTCATTCTACCAAGAGTAAATTCCAAATCTTTTATCTTGACCTATATAACTGAACCATGCTTCCCTCTCAATTTCAACTCAGCTTTGTTCTTGTAGCTTCAGACAAGCCAGCTCCCTCTTAGCTCTCAAATGTATTAAACTGTTGACCCCCTTGTTATCTACTTATTTATAATTTTCTCTGGCTGGAATGCTCTTTTCCCGTGCTTCTGCTTCCTGAGTAATCAGACATTCATTCATCTACTCATTCGTTCATTTGTTGGTTAGTTTACTCAGTAATTCAGTGATTCTCAGTTGGAGGCAATTTTGCCCCCCAGAGGACGTATGACAAATTCTGGTGATGTTTGTCATTGTCACAATTGAGGATGGTGGAACGGTCCTACTGGCATCTCCTGAATAAAGGCCAAGGATGCTGCTAATCTAACTATGGTATATGGGAGAGCCCATCATAACAAAAAATTAACAGGAGGAAAACATCGGTAGTGCCAACACTGGGAGTCTCTTCAAATAATTTGACCCTTCTAGATGCCTGTGGTGGTAAACCAGAAGAATATGGCAGAACATTTAATAAGCTAATACATTAGAGGAAAGACAGTCCATAAACTGCTTAACGAACAAGTAAATATATCCTTTAAATCACTCTGAGTGCTGTTAAGGAAGAGAGGACAAGAGAGTATCCAGTGAAATTTCCTTTAGGGCAAGTGGTGTTGGAAGAGGTGGTGTTCATGCCAAGACCAGAGGAATGAAAAACACAGCTACAGCTTATTTATTGAACATCAACAGTAAAAAGTTGTGTTTTTCTTAACCATGTCTTTTTATTGTAACTGAGGAAACCTCAAATTATTCTTTAGAACCTTTTCATCACATATTCTTTGCCAAGGGGACTAGTCTAGCATTTGTCTCTTGTGGGTAATGAAATCCTCACAAAGTTGGTGAATCCCCATTTCTGTGAAATTACCTGAAAAAATGTATATAGGGCTCCTAGCTTGGTTGAAAAGCAAAATGTTGTATCTCTAATCAGTAACAAAAGTTTTCATTCTATAGCAAGATAGCATAGAATATTATAATACTTTTCCATATTTATTTTAAACAATTTCAAATCATATTATTTCTCTGTAGAAGGTCCCCTGCTTCTAGGTGAGGAATGTTCTCAGGAATAAGTTAGTACATTAAATAACATTTACACGACATAATTTTAAAGCTGGCAAAAGAATGGGGTCTCTTTCTTATCCTTTTCTTACTTTTTGAACAGTGTGCCAGCAACACATGATGTCTAATCATTTGAATTATACATGTTCAATAAATAATAAAAAGAACTGTTTTAAGCATCAACTGCTACTGAAATGTTAATGTCTGTCGACTCAGTGTCTGTAATCTTACTCTGTACTCTGCACAGAATCTTTTGGACATTTCCATTTGACTATCTTATAGGCCTCTGAACCCCCTTGTCCAAAACTAAATCTGTCATTATCATCACTAGTGTATCTCTTCTCATGAGATTATTTATCTTGGTGAAGGGTATTTTTTGGCACTTAGTAAGCCAAAAACAAAAACCAAAAACCAGAAACCTAGGAGTGATCACTTGAAGGGAGGTCTTGAAAATGTTTTTTTGTTTGTTTGTTTTTAAGTAAGTTTATTTACATTTGAGACAGGGAGAGAGAGAAAGAGAGCAAGAGAGAGTGATAGAGAGCGCTGACAAGGTGGAGCCTGACATGGGGCTTCTTCCCACAAAATGCAACGTATTGACCTGAGCTAAAATCAAGAATTGGACGATTAACCAAATGATTCACCCAGGCACCCTGACAGTGTTCGCTTCTTGACCCGAGTGCTTGTTAAATAGGTGCATTAGATCCGTGAAAATTCGTTGAGCTGTGCACTTATGACTTGTACAGTTTTCTCTGTATATGGCATATTTTAGTAAAATGATTTCATAGATGTGCTAGAAATTAGGCTGCATCTTTTTCTCTCACTCATCCAGCACATCTAATGGGACAGCAAAAAGTTCCATACTGGCTGTTTTTTAGTGTTCCTTATATCTTTAGTATTGTGATCACTGTTTACCCCACCTGCTGCTCAAAAATTTCTCTGGTGCAGGTATTATTATTATTATTTCCATTTTACATGTGAAGAAGCAGAGACTTAGGCTAAATTACTTGTTTAAGATCACACAGCAACAAAATGGCAGAAGTGGAATTTGAATCTGAGCCAGTATTTGCAGTCACCCTGGTATCTTACCTCTCATATGTTTCATCCCCATAAAAACTGAATATGCCACTTCTTGTCCATTCATGCTACTTGTCTTTAGATCTTTGTTCCTATAGTATAATGATAATATTTTAAGAAGTCTTGTAGACTTTAGTCTACTCTAAATTCATTTTAAATACTGCTTGAGTTAGTGGTCTTTCTAGAATGTAAAACTCTATGTGTACTTTATTTAAAATCTGTTAATTCAGCCGTTTGCAACCTTGGCTACATATTGGAATGACAAGCCCCCACTCAAGATCAATTAAATCACAATTTCTGAAGATGGGGACCTAGTAGTGAGCATTTTTAAAAAGCTCCCTGGGGGGACGCTAATGTGCAGCCAGGCCTGAGAACCAGTGCTTTAGCATTGCTCTTCAGTTTTTATGCTAAAAATAAACTCTTCATCAGTGCACAAAAGGCCCTTCATTATCTGATCCCTGCTTCCCTATCTCATACTTCCTCTGCTATAACTCCCTTCTTCCTCAACTTAGTGTCTCACCTTCAGCAGTATATATTTTATTTTTATTATACAAAATCTTGGTTTTCCCTCTGAGGTCTTTTATATATTTATACACACACACACACACACACACACACACACATACACACACCTCTGAAGTCTTATATATATATACTTTTATATATATATATACACCTTTATATATATATATATTATATATACACCTTTATATATTATATATAATATACCTTTATATATTATATATACCTTTATATAAGTATATATAATATATACCTATATATACCTTTATATATTATATATGTGTGTGTGTATATATATATACACCTTGCCTTTATACAGACCAGTCCTCCTTGAATGTTCTTCTCTTGGCTCTCAATTTAATTGAATTTTTGTGTCTCTTGCAAACAGGTCTGATATCACCTTCTCTGTGGACATTGCTCTAACTTCTATTTGTTTAGTTGTTTAGCTATTCATTATTGATTTATTTCTTTTTTTATGAGTTAATACATGCAGGTGGCAAAGAATTCATAAAGTATAAATGGGTATATATTAATAAGTCTTGCTGATACTCCAGTCCCCAATTCAGTCTCCTAGAGACAGTATTTCTAGATTATCAATTTATCATTACAGAAGTATATACTATACTTATACAAATATACATGTGTACATATATGTGTGTATGCTTTTGAACACATGGTTACATGTTACATACAATCTTTTGCTCCTTGCTTTTTTCATGTAACAATACAGCTTATAATTTCTTATCTTAACAAAAGGAACTTTATCAGTCTTTTTAATATTTTCATAGTATTTTCTAATTTGGATAAACAGTAATTTATTCAGCTAGATCCCAACTTATATCATTTAGGTTGTTTCCTATCTTTGTTTTTACAAAGGATACCTGAGTATTAAAAATTACAGTACAGAGAATTATATTTCTTTGTATGAGTAACACATTTTTTTAAAGTTTATTTATTTTTGAGAGAGAGTGCACAGGGGCAGGGAGGGGTAGAGAGGGAGAGAAAGGAACCGAAGCAGGCTCTGTGTTGACAGCAGAGAGCCCGACGCAGGGCTCGAACTCATAAACCGTGAGATCATGACGGGAGTCGAAGTCAGACACTTAAGCAACCGAACCAACCACCCAGGTGCTCCGTAACTCAGTTCTTTAAGTGCAATGGTTATGCCAGAGACTATATACATTTTAAAACCTGACAGAATGTGCTATATCTCTCTCCAAAGTATCCTCCTCATTTATTTGTTCTTGGAACACGGCCACTTTATTTGTACTTCTCTCTACTTAGTACAAGAGTAGAAATGATCATTTTAGACTATAGACATTTCTTTCATTCATTCATTCATTCATTCATTCATTCATTGATACAGATTCCTCATTTATTTCAAAATGATTTCATAAGAGTTCATATAAGTACTGTACCCTAGGCCCTAGAGATGGATTTATTGTATAATATGAACTGTGTTTCTCACTCTCAAAGAACATGTTGTCTAGTGAGGGAGAGAGAAAGTAAAGAGGCAGTGACAATTCTAGGTTGAGGGCTACAGTGGAGCTGGTGGAGCAGGGGCAGCTAATCCGATCCTGGAGTATGAGGCTGGTACCTATAAGAAGTGGCTTCTAAATTTCTAAGAGTTACTCAAGGCAGTATGTTCTCAGAACACCTACATTGTTCAGTGACAAGAGAGAACATAATGCAGTTTGGGAATTGAGAGCGCTCAGTGTGGTTATAACGTAGGTGGTTTAAAGTGAATTTGGATAAGGGATGCTCATGTTGGAATAGAAAGGTAAGCAAGCCAGGAAGGCCTTGCAAACCTTGGTAAAGAGTTGGAATTTGACATCACGGCCAGTGGGGTGAGGGCCATGTTGTGGCTCTAATCAGTGTGTTAGTGCGGTGAGAAATAGGCTTCACGAGGTTATTCTCTCATGGACAGAATAGATAGGAGATTACAAACTTAATGTACATTGAGAGAGTCTTGTAGGAGGCAAATGAAGAAAAAGGGCCATAACTGGAGACAGTTAGGCGTTGGAGTCAGTAGAACCAGGTGAGTGATATGAAATGCAGCGGTGAAGGAAAAGAAAGTAAAGAGATGAGGCCAGGGTTCTGACTTGGGTAGCCTAATCGATGATACTAATTTTCCTATGTTCTTCCTCATTGAGTACAAGCTCTCTGAGGAGCTTCTTATTTGCAAGCATGTGTCTGTCACATAGACTTCAGAAAACTAAGTGAATGCATGACCATAACACCATCAGTGAGTACGTATTTAGGAGTTACTGTAAATGACAAGATTTCTTTCTCTTTTTATGGCTGAATAATAGTCCGTTGTATATATACTTTTTTTTTAAATAAGGCCAAAGATTCAGAGTTGAATAACTGCCTATAATTTATTAGGAAAATATTAAATAGATAAAAGTAGATGGTATTATAAATACCTCACTTAATCATCCTCCGTGCTTGATCCCTTTCCTGTATTCATGTTCAGACCTTCTATATTGATCTTTAAGCTCATTTTGCTATATAATTTTAACTTTAGCATTTCTGTAGTATCATCCTTAGTGGTACCAAGAGGTGTTGGGGAGCCTCAGGGTGCTCACCTGCCTTCAGCAGAGAATAATCTTCATGCCAAAGTGTCCCATCTTGAGATGGCCTGCCCTTGGGGCCTACACTGTTGATTTTAAAAATTAGATGTTAACTTATTATTTAATTCCAACTTACTTCCATTAAAATATATAGTAAGATTTATCCCCTCATAAAAATTAAAAGCTCTTGCCTGAGCTTTCTCAAAATATATCACATCCTACTTCATATTTTAATTTTTTTTTTTTATGTCACAAACCTTTTTACCTTTCAGTGTTACTGGAACAGCAACTGCCAACTACCTTACATTTTATTTTATTTTATTTTATTTTATTTTATTTTATTTATTTTATTTTATTTTACCTTACATTTTAGATACCTTTATACAGCAAACATTTTCATATCGTGTGCTTATTGGAGAAACTGTGACTAAATAAATAACAAGAAGTTTTAAATTAAATAATGTTTATAATTTCAACAACACTTTACACATTTAATAAGATATTTTTACTTTGGGTTGTTTAGGGTTTCTTCGTGTGAGCCACTTTGGCCTAGAAATGTGAGGTTTACTGAATGAAATATAGATGTAAATTTCCTTTTTTCCATTCATATGTATACACACACACACACACACACACACACACACACATAGACATATAAAGTTTATGTATGTAAGGCATATGGAACAGTAATGACTTGAAGTATTCCTTATGATGACTTTGCTTAAGGAATAAAATATTGCCGCTACTCCGCAGTCCCCTCCATGTTACCCTCCTCAATTATACTTCCATTCCTTCTTCCACATCCTTATTCTGTATTTATTATTTATGTTCTTACGGTTTTATCATGAGTGTACATATTCTCAGTGAATAATTTTAGCATATTATGTACTTAATTTACTATGGTAGAAGAACAGCCTATAAGACATTATTCCAACTTAAGAAATGTTAAGCAACTTGAGGTAATAAGACATGTATACATTAAAAGTTCAGCATGTAAAGTTGCTTTTGATTAATGTTAAGTCATATAGGCTTAAGATTATAAGGGATCATAGAGATCATATATCCCAATGGTGTTTAAACCTTTTTTTTTTTTCTTTAGCAATAAAACAAGATCTAACTTAAAGAAGACCCAAACAGAAAATTAGAGCTACTCAGGTGAAGCATGGAGTTTTTAGAACTCAGTTTCCAATTCACTAATAAGTCAAAACCGTTTTTTTCCCTTTATTTGTTACGTAACCGCGTCGTACAGAGTTTATGTGACTTGTTCAAATTTACTCAATTTACTTTTGCCAGAGCCAGTTTAAGAATCTAGAACATTCTGCTTTAGAATTGAGCATAAACTTTTTCTTTTTCTTTTTAAGTTTTTATTGTTTATTTTTGAGACAGAGAGAGAGAGAGAGTGTGAGGAGGCAGGGAGGGGCAGAGAGAGAGAGGGAGACACAGAATCTGAAGCAGGCTCCAGGCTCTGATCTGTCAGCACAGAGCCCGATGTGGGGCTTGAACCCACAAGCCATGAGATCATGACCTGAGTTGAAGTCAGGTCCAGTTAACCACTGAGCCGCCCAGGCACCCTGAGCATAAACTTTTTCTATGATATACTGTATTAAAAACAGAAACCAAAAATGAAATAAAAAGAAATAAAATTTAATAAAGCAGTGGATAGGTCAGAAGTGTAAAAGTAAAATGTGTACACGAAGCTGAAAGGTAGTAGGAGTGAAACACGCAGATCTTAATGTGTATGGACATTTTGTGAGTTAGACCAAAATCCTGGCCGGTGAAATGCCCATGGCTAGTTGAACATGGGAAGCTCCTGGGGCGCCTGGGTGGATCATTTGGTTAAGCATCCGACTTACCCTCAGGTCAGGATCTCAAGGTTAGTGAGTTCCAGCCCCGCATCTGGCTCTGTCTTGACAGCTAAGAGCCTGAAGCCTGCTCCAGATTCTGTGTCTCCCTCTCTCTGCTCCTCCCTTCCTCTCTCTGTCTGTGTCTCTCTCTCAAAAATAAATAAACATTAAAAAATTTTGTTAAATGGTCAGCTCCTGTTTAGTTCAATTCATTGGTAGCCACACCAGAATTTAGTGCTACATATATATTTTTTGCCAGATATTTTATTTTCCTTTTTTTTTTAAGATATATATTTATTTTTGAGAGACAGTATGAATGCAAGCAGGGGAGGGGCAGAGAGAGAGAGAGACAGAGCATCTGAAGCAGGCTCTGCAGCTCAGAGCCTGATGCAGGATTTGAGCTCATAAACTGTGAAATAAGGACCTGAGCCAAAGTTGGACACTCAACTGACTGAGCCACCAAGGCCAGATATTTCATTTTTCAAGAACAGCTAAGGGTCTAGATTTTTAAATTTTTTTTAATGTTTATTTATTTTTGACACACAGAGAGAGAGACAGAGCATGACTGCGGGAGGGACACAGAGAGAGGGAGACCCAGAATTCAAAGAAGCTCCCAGGCTCTGAGCTGTCAGCACAGAGCCTGACGCAGGGCTCGAACTCATGGAGTGTGAGATCATGACCTGAGCTGAAGTCGGATGCTCAACCGAATGAGCCACCCAGGCGCCCCATAAGGGTCTAGATTTTTATGTGAAATCTAGTATACTGCATATTTCTCCCATAAGGTGGGGATTTTTAAAAATTTTGTCTATTGATGAATCTGACACACTTGGGACAGTGTCTGGCGTGTAGTAGATGATCAAGCCTTATTTGATGACTAATTTGGAAAGGTTTCTTCATTTAAAAATTCTGTACAAGTACTGGAAAACGTATCTTGGGATCTCACTTAGCTCTGTGACTTCCAGTTCAAATCTTGCATTTTATTTATTTATTTTTTTAAACGTTTATTTATTGTGAGA
This sequence comes from Panthera onca, assembly GCF_046562875.1. NCBI lineage: Eukaryota > Metazoa > Chordata > Mammalia > Carnivora > Felidae > Panthera > Panthera onca. Next base: position 101,430,319 of record NC_138357.1, read on the forward strand.
GAGAGCACGAGTCGGGGAGGGGCAGGGAGAGAGGGAGACACACAATCCGAAGCAGGATCCAGGCTCTGAGCTGTCAGCACAGAGCCCGACGTGGGGCTTGAACCCACAAACCACGAGATCTTGACCTGAGGTGAAGTTGGACACTTAACCGACTGAGCTTCCCAGGCAGCCCTGTGATACCTCCAGCTTTGATCTTCTTTCTCAAGACTGCTTTGGCTCTTCATGGATTTTTGTAGTTCCATACACATGTTAGAACTGTTTGTTATATTTGTTGAAAAATGCTATTGGTATTTTGATAGGGATTGCATTGAATCTAGATTGGTTTTGGTAATATGAACATTTTAAGACTATTCTTCCAATCTATGAGCATGGCATACCTTTCCTGTTGGACCATATTAATCCCATTCTTTTTTTATGTTATTTAAAAATTTGTTTTAAATGTTTATTCTTGAGAGAGAGACAGAGCATGAACGGGGGAGGGGCAGAGAGAGAGGGAGACACAGAATCCGAAGCAGGCTCCAGGCTCTGAGCCGTCAGCACAGAGCCCGATGCGGGGCTCGAACTCAGACAGTGAGATCATGACCTGAGCCGAAGTCGGACGCTTAACCGACTGAGCCACCCAGGTGCTCCTCAAATCTTTGTGCTTTAGATAAAGAGACAGAAAATGACTTTCTACTGTATAACATGACATATGGAGCCTAGGAACTTTCTCAAGTAGGCCGGAATCACTGTCTGACTTCTCTAGCTCCTGTGCCTTACCTTTCTTTCCTCTTGTGGGTGACAGTAGTGAAGTGAACTTATCTTTGTAGCAAAACAAACATCTTGTGAGAGAACATGGTTCTTAAAACAAATTACTTTTTAAAAAAGCCCACATGGAGGCTTAAGTTTAGAGCCAAAGTATAAACATATAATAATTACTCATCAAAGCAATTTTATTCCTGGCTTCTGGGGGAAAAAATCCCTTAAAAATAAAATGCCATTTCTGCATGTGGGATTTGCAATTATATTTAACACGGATATGCTGTATTGCCTGACGACTCCTTATTTTTGAAGAAGAATACTGTGAGTTTCTCAGTACATTTTACTTACTACTTAAAATGGAGAAAAGTTGAGAGGGGAAGACTAATTAGAAAACAGTTGCCTACAATCCAATGAACTGAGCCTGCCAGACACATTCATGTTCTTCTTAATATTAATGAACACACATGTTATACTGATTGTAAAAAATCAAGAAAAAATGACTTGTTTTGAACTTAAAAATAGGAAACATGAAGACAAAACCCAGAGAAGCCTTTGGGTATATCAGCCTCTTTAACTTGAATTATATAATACCAGTTGGCAAATGCTTTAAAATTGCTGACAGACACTAACTGCTAGTTACTACATGAAAGCTGGTAAATCAGATGGGACAAGAAAAGGATAATTGTGATTCACCAAATATTAAAGATTCCCCAAATTAGAGCCCTCCTCCCTTAGCTGTGGGTTTTCTTGTGAAAGACTCCACAGTATCATAGACTTTCTCTACATCCTCTGTGCTTCTATTTATGACAATAACAAAAACTGTTTTTCTTCTCCCCTCTCTCTCTCTTCCCCTCTTGTGTCATCATCTCCTCTTACCTTCTTCCCTGCATTCCTTTATTTTTTCCCTTGTTTTATGATTATGAGTGAGATATATTTTAAAAAGATTAAAAGGTGCTCAACGTCACTCCTCATCAGGGAAATACAAATCAAAACTACAATGAGATATCACCTCACGCCTCTCAGAGTGGCTAAAATGAACAAATCGGGAGACTATAGGTGCTGGTGAGGATGTGGAGAATCGGGAACCCTCTTGCGCTGTTGCTGGGAATGCAAATTGGTGCAGCCACTCTGGAAAACAGTGTGGAGGTTCCTCCAAAAATGAAAAATAGAACTGCCCTATGACCCAGCAATAGCACTGCTAGGAATTTACCCAAGAGATACAGGAGTGCTGATGCATAGGGGCACTTGTACCCCAATGTTTATAGCAGCACTGTCAACAATAGCCAAATTATGGAAAGAGCCTAAATGTCCATCAACTGACGAATGGATCAAGAAGATGTGGTTTGTATATACCATGGCATACTACTTGGCAATGGGAAAGAATGAAATCTGGCCATTTGTAGCAACGTGGATGGAACTGGAAGGTATTATGCTGAGTGAAATAAGCCAGGCAGAAAAAGACAGATACCATATGTTTTTGCTCATGTGTGGATCTTGAGAAACTTAACAGCAGACCATGGGGGAGGGGAAGGGGGAAAAAGTTACAGATAGGGAGGGAGGCAAACTATGAGACTCTTAAGGACTGAGAACAAACTAAGGGTAGATGGGGGTGGGAGAGAGAGGAAAGTGGGTGATGGGCAGGGAGGAGGGCACTTGTTGGGATGAGTACTGGGCGTTGTACCAATTTGACAATAAATTATATTTAAAAAAAAGATTAAAATATTTGGGGTGCCTGGGTGGCTCAGTTGCTTCAGTGTCTGACTTTGGCTCAGGTCATGATCTCACGGTTTGTGCGTTCAAGGCCAGTGTTGGGCTCTGTGCTGACAGCTTGGAGCCTGGAGCCTGCTTCAGATTCTGTGTCTCCCTGTCTCTCTACTCCTCCCTTGCTCTCTCTCTCTCTCTCTCTCTCTCTCTCAAAAATAAACATTAAAAGAAAAGTTGAAAATGTTAGTCGCCATTAATATTTTTTTTTATGGTGAGTGAAGATATATTCTCAGAAACGGGAGTTTAATCAAAGCATTGTTATGAACTTCTAAAGAAGTGACCTGAAGCACTGGAACTATTTTAAGGGCATATTTGATATCCAAAATAAAAACACGTAAAATGTCCAGTCAGTAACGTAAAAGCACTTTGCTTTGTAATCACAGTTATTTAGCTGTTTGAAGCACATTTTAAACTATCATTGGAGTCGATGAAAAAAGACTTGCTCGGTGCAAAAACCCTCCAAAGGAGAGACTGTAAACATTTTATCCTGAATATTTGCTGCTTCAGTTGCTGATGTGTTTAACTTGGCCTCATACAATTCAAGCTCTGTATACCACCATGTTCCTGAATCGAAAATGTATTTTCACTTTCAGCTATATAAAACCCATCATCTGCTAATACATTTAATATGGCAAAGATACTTTTCTTAAACACCGTGCGAACTAAGGGTTCATTCTGTCATTGGAAATTGGGAGATATTCAGTTGCTCCAAATTTTAACTTGAATAACCTTGAAAAATAGTTCTCCATTTAACACCCTGTGTTGTGCTTGTCTTGCGGTCAAGTGAATTATCTTAGTTACTGGAGTGCTATGTGACACCAGTTGTTCGGTTACCACTGCCGTAAAAATAGCTCTGCCCCCACACCCCTTCAATAGGGTTGCTTCTAGGACCCTGATTTTTTCTAATCTATAGCTTAGCCCTCAAAGCAATGTGGCCTCTTGCTGTTTGCTTCTCATTATCCCTGCAGTTTCAATTATATATGCGACTCTTGGCTTTATTTTAAAACAGTTGTGCATTGCTGATGAGCCCTGAAGTCACCAGGGGTGGCTGGTGTCAATAGTGAGTCTATGCAGAGCTATTTTTATCCATAAAACCGTTTACTTCCTATATGACGAGAGGTGCTGAAGTGAAACCTGCCTCCTATTATACCCTCGGGGTGTAATCACAAGGGGCGTGATCACAGCATCCTGATTAAGGGACCAAGACTAGAGCAGGCTGCTCAGGGTTATGTTGAGGAGTAGGGCGTTCTCCGCGTGGTTTTGAACTCTTCGTAGGAAAAGCATCAGGGCGCAGCACATCTAATTCTTTTGATAGCACAGCTGTGTACATAAACCCCTGTATCCTGGTTTCTGCTCAGAGGCTGTGCTCTTAGATTTAATTTTCTTATAAGTCATTACAGCCATTATTGTTCATTTAAACCTTGGCAAGAAAAGTATTACTAGTTCCCAGTGTGCTAGAGGATTCCATGTACTTTATCTCCTGAACAATTATGAGTTATAAGGAGAGAAGACTGTCAACATTGCTATATATATATATATATATATATATATATATATATATATATTTTGTCTATACATGTGTATATGCATTTTTTTTATTCTAACCCATCTCAGCACTCTTAATAGCTTCTTGCCCACAGCAAAATATGTAAGCCTCTTAGCAGAAGTCCTTCTATGGCCCTCAAATAGGAATCTTTCCGGTTCTGCTTTTAAACATCCACTCTGAGCCTTCTTGCAGTGGCCTGGAACCCCAGTGTTTGTTTTATTGCCTTATACCCACCTGGATTCTGCCTCTCTGACTATTGGAGACTGTCCCATTGGAACAAGAGTGTCTGAATGGCTGTTGTCCCAGAATGCTCTCAAAAACTTATCTCCCACAAGCCAAAGTTATAAGCCAAAGCCATGACCCTGACCAACCTTGAAGTCTCCAAGTCCAGGCTTAGACTAGCACAGCAATACACACTTTGCTCCCATGTGAGAGAAGATTGAATTTTACTCAGAACTACAACTCTTCTTTTATAATCCTAGAGAATTTTGTTGTGATGAATTAAACAGGAGCATAAAGTATTTGCTCTGGTTCCATCCTTAATCTTTGTCATGGTGTTACGTAGCTAAGCCAGTTGCACTGCCGTTTTCGTGTAGATAATGAAACAAAACAAAATAGTATTGGGTGAAATAAGTATGGTAGTCCTCTCTTTGTTGTCATAGACTGAATGTTTTGTTCTCCTAAAATTCACATGTGATGATGGTATTTTGGAAATGAGGCTTTTGGGAGGTGACTGTGTTTAGATGAGGTCATGAAGGGGTTCTCAGGATGGGATTAGTGTCTTTATTTTTTTAAACGTTTTTAATGTTTATTTATTTTTGAGAGAGAGCAGAGCGTGAGCGGGGGAAGGGCAGAGGGAGAAAGAGACAGAATCCAAAGCAGGCTCCAGGCTCTGAGCTGTCAGCACAGAGCCCGACGCGGGGCTTGAACTCAGGAACTGTGACATCATGATCCGGGCCAAAGTCGGACGCTTAACTCACTGAGCCACCCAGGCGTCCCAGGATTAGTGTCTTTATAAGAGACACCAGAGAACTTCTTTGCCCCCTCTCTGCCCTGTAAGGGCCCAACACAAGGGTGCAGGAGGAGAGCTCTCACCAGAACCCGACCATGCTGGCATCTTCATCTCAGAGTTCCATTCTCTAGAACTGTGAGGAAATAAACTTCTGTTTGAGCCATCCAGTCTCTGATGTTTTGTTATGGCAGCCTGTGATGACCAAGGCACTTGTATTGTTCCTAGAGCCGATATTTGATTTTGTTAAAACACGCAGACACAAATGACGACAGTGACAATACCAGTGAACCATGTAATTTTGATATCAAAAAGCAGGTTTGTGGGGATGGAGCTACTGGTTAGCTCTTACCCCCATAATAATGGCGTGTGAGAAGCCTTATCCTAACTTAGTGGCTTCCAGCAGGCATTCTCATTGTTAAGCAGGACTGACTGACTGAAGATGGGCTGGATTTGGTGGTTCTGCTTCAGGATGCGGGTCGGGCTCGGCTTCAGGCTGAAGTTCGAACTTGGATTTGTTCAAAGTATCACATATGGAGGCCCAAGCTGAAGTGTCAGTTGCTCCCCAGTGCGTGTTACGCTCGTGGGGGTCCACTGGATGACAAGATAGCAAGCCCAAACATGACCCCACACATTTCAAGGCTGTGTTCCTGTCATCCTGTTAACATCCCCTTGACCAAAGAAGATCATTTGTCCCACCGTAGGCCCTATATATAATTTTATTATCTAAGAATAGAAAGTGAGACCAATAAATCAATTTATGGCAGTAGGAAAAGTAGGAGATTATTAGTGAAAAAATTAGTTCCAGTGGATATGTTGCTTTTATTTGTGAATTTGCAAACATTTCTTTTTTTTTTTTTTTTTTTTAATTTTTTTTTTTTCAACGTTTTTTTATTTATTTTTGGGACAGAGAGAGACAGAGCATGAACAGGGGAGGGGCAGAGAGAGAGGGAGACACAGAATCGGAAACAGGCTCCAGGCTCCGAGCCATCAGCCCAGAGCCCGACGCGGGGCTCGAACTCACAGACCGCGAGATCGTGACCTGGCTGAAGTCGGACGCTTAACCGACTGTGCCACCCAGGCGCCCCCAAACATTTCTAAAATATATTTCGTGTTTCCAACTTAACTGTGATAATGGCACAAGAGAAACTTCTGAAGTGTCCAGAGATCACTTTTTTGCTTAATAACCCCACTATTTGCCACAGTAAATGTAACCATCTCCAAAGCTTTTATTTGAAGGCTTTGATAAAGGTTAAGATTTTTTTTTTTAAATTTTTTTTTTTTCAACGTTTTTTATTTATTTTTGGGACAGAGAGAGACAGAGCATGAACGGGGGAGGGGCAGAGAGAGAGGGAGACACAGAATCGGAAACAGGCTCCAGGCTCCGAGCCATCAGCCCAGAGCCTGACGCGGGGCTCGAACTCACAGACCGCGAGATCGTGACCTGGCTGAAGTCGGACGCCTAACCGACTGCGCCACCCAGGCGCCCCTAAAGGTTAAGATTTTACTGAGGAGGAAAATGATCACTATCCTATCTTAAAAGGGTGCATATCATATAAGATACTTTATGCACATCACGCACACCGTGTAAACATATGTTCAAAACCACAGACATATGACATAGGTGATGTATTCTGCTAATTTTGTAGCAAAGGAAATGGAGAGCAAGAACAAATAGGTGACGCACGTGTCTAAGGGGACACAGTTGGGGAACTGTGGTCTAATCTGGCTCTCAATGTGGCCTTTTCTGTTACAAGGACCAGAGACAAGAACCAGCTTATTATAAGGATGCATAGGGAACTAAGGAAGGTCAGGAAGCTGTCTTAACAACTGAATAACCAGACGTCAAGGAGACTGTAATGTCACTTTGGAGAACTGCAGTCACAGAAGCTGATTTCATGGGTAATCGGACCACTGAAGTGGACACAATGCAGCAGTTCATCTACCATTATAGATGTTGTTCCACCATTCCTAAGAATTAACTGCTTTCAGTCCCTGCTTCTACTCTCTTCTCTACTCCCTAGGGACAGATGATTGTGACTCTAATATAAACTTTCCAGAAGAAAGTGTTCGATAGGGCAGCTGGTCACCATCGTGTATGAGAGGATCAAGTTGTCTTCCTTTGTCTTCGAGTTGGTTTTTAGTCTTTGATGCTCATGCTTGAACAGTCATTGTGGCCAGGGTAATGGAGTATGCTCATTGCCTAGGCCCATGGTGGAAACGCCACCAACCGACACACAGAATTTAGGAGAAGTGAATTTTCCCAAATTCTCTTTGGTATAGTGTTACCACAGGAAGGAGATGTAGATACTGGCATGCTAGAACACAGCACATGTTTGCAACAAGCAGTGATCTACTCTAGTCATTTTTTTTTTCTTTTTACGTTTATTTATTTTGAGAGAGAGAGAGAGAGCGCACATGCCAGTAGAGGAGGGGCAAGAGAGAGGGAGACAGAGAATCCCAAGCAGGGTCCGCCCTTTCAGTGCAGAGCCCGAGGCCGGCCTTGATCTCAAGAACCATGAGATCATGACCTGAGCTGAAATTAAGAGTCAGTCCCTTAACTGACCGAGCCACACGGGTTTCCCCAATCCAGTCATTTTTAATCTTGATTGAGTTTGAATTTTGATTACCTGCTTGGCTTGGTACATGTGCTTTGTCCCAGGTCACATCCCAGAACAACCGAATAGGAATTCTGCATGTTTGGCTCCCATTGGCATGTTTTCAAAAGCTCCTCAGGTGATGTTAATGTGCATCCAATGCCAAAAGCAGACCTGAAATATGAATATGCAGTATGTCGTTAGATCTGGAGGGAGGCGTCTGAGTGGTATACGAGTTTCGTGAGTTCTAAAAAAAAAAAAAAAAAAGAGTTTGGTGAGTTCTAGAGAGTGTTGGGAGGTGTGCACCTAGATCAGAGCGTGAGGGATTGAGTGGTAGGCAGAGACCAGGTCACGTGCGAATTGTTGGGAGTTTGGAGCTGTGTGTTCTGTGATCAAACCAACAGAGAATCTCTCTACTGTTCAGGAAATTGCTTGAAGTCTAGTGACCAATGCTTTCCAAGTTGTCAAGTAGCCATTTTAATAACTGATGAGTCAGGGAGGGTTTGATAGCTTTCATTTCCAAGTCACATGGCTATACTGATCTTGGACATAAGCAGGCAGTGTCCCTAAAACTATGGTCCGATTCAAGGGTGGCAAGATTCCAGGTCTAAGGAGAGGGAATTCAGTCACTAGTGTGGGGAAGAGAGGTTTGAAGAACTTCAAATCCGACTATGACAGCAGCTACTATAGCCACATGCTGCCAGCTCTGAATTGCCATGGTTTTCTACTCTCCGTAAATCTTCAATAACAATAAATGTACTGGTGGTTATATCAAGTAGTCATATATAGATTGTGAACCCTTCTCACATAATCATTTTGTTTTTACCACAGTCTGGTGAATCCACGAGGTTCAGTCCCAGTTTTATTGATCAGAAAACAGAAGTAGAGAGAGACTGAGAAGGTTGTGATAGTAAGGGTGGGAGTCAGACAGAGAAGCCTGGCTTTTCTCATTCCCCTTCTAGGTTGCTTGATTGAATTGTCTCCACCAGCCTTAATGTTGTCCTTTATAATCTCTGATTCCCGTAAAACCTATGAAAGAGAAGAAAATGGGGGAACAAGGAAAGGAAATACAATTTAGAACAATTTTTAAATTTACTTGGACTGAATCTGGCTCTGTTGTCACAAGATGTAGATTCAAATCCTCATGATTCTAGTGTTGTTACTTCATCTTAATTTATACGATCTATTTACTTCTCTTCCAGTCTCTGTCTCTGTCTTTTAATCTAGCTTTCTTTTTTGCCTATTACATATTTGAGGAGTTTGCTGAGAAAAAAAAAAATCTCTGCTTTTCATTAGTTATGGGCCAGATACACAGACAGGTGTGTATATAACAGGAATGAATGTTGACCTCAAAACTCAGATGTGGAAGAAATGTAACTCTGGTTTCTTGCCATATTTTGGAGCTGTACTCCAGCTCAACAATGTCTAGTAGAAATATAATGTAAGCTACACATATAACTTAAAACTTTCTGGTAGACGCTTTAAAAAGTAAAAAGAAACAAGTGAAGTTAATGATATATTCTATTTAACTCAGTATAGCTAAAATAGGATTTCAGTGTGCAATGAATATAAAAAAATGTCGGGAAGAGGGACGCCTGGGTGGCTTAGACGATTAAACGTCCAACTCTTGGTTTTTGCTCAGGTCAGGATCTCGCTGTTCCTCAGTTCATGCTCCACATCGGGTTCTTCCCTGATGGTGTGGAGCTTGCTTGGGATTCTCTCTCTCTTCTCTCTCTGCACTTCCCCCACTCTTTCTTTCTTTCCTCAAAAATAAATAAACTTTAAAAAAATGTTGAGAAGACATTTCATATTCTTTTTTTTAAGTTTATTTATTTTTGAGAAACAGAGGGGAGCAGGGAGGGACAGAGAGAGAGAGAGAAAGAGAGAGAGAGAGAGGGAGAGAGAGAGAGAGAGAGAGAGCGAGAGAGAGAATCCCAAGCAGGTTCTGTGCTGTTAACACAGAGCCCGATGTGGGGCTCGAAACCCATGAACCGTGAGATCACGACCTGAGCCAGCGGAATGAGTTGGACCCTTCACCAACTGAGCCACCCAGGCACCTCAGACATTTCACATTCCTACTAAGGACCTGCTAAGTCTTCAAATTCTGGTGAGTTTTTTATGCTGCTAACGCATCTGAATTCAGATGCCAAATTTTTTGTGATATGGTGAGATAAAGTGAACGGTTGCCCCGTCAAACAAATGAAGTTGTGTTGAATGGAAAAATAGTCTACAGTGCTTTGGTTTTAAATTAAAATGCAAATGAGGTGAAATTAAAATTTCACTTTCTCAATCATAGTAGCCACATTTCAAACGCTCACTTGGCACTCAGTAGCCACAATTGGACAACACAGCTCCAGATTATGAAAAAGATTGTCTTCTTGAATTTCCCAATTTGGGGCTGTTCAGCCTTCTTCCTATCAAAGACAAAGGTGTGTGTGTGTGTGTGTGTGTGTGTGTGTGTGTGTGTGTGTGTATCTCATCAGTTGCCTTTGAAATATTTTTCTCTTGGAGTTGGGTTGAAAATGACTAGAGGGGTGCCTGGTTGACTCACTCGGTAGCATGTGTGACTCTTGATCTCAGGGTTGTAAGTTTGAGCCCCACGTTGGGTGTAGAGATTACTTAAAAATAAAATACAAAAGAAAAATAAAAAGAAAATGACTAGAATCTTCCTCTAAGACTTTCTCTCACCTATGCTCCAAGAACCACATTAGGAGAGATTACAGGTGTGCCTTTTCCTATGTGATGGGTTCTCTTGCCTCCCTGTCTGCACCTGGTGTCAATAGACTTGCCCTTCCTGTTCTAGGAAAAGTTTTGGTCCTTTTATTTACTTACTTACTTACCAATTTATTTTTTTTATTTTTATAAAAATGTTTATTTATTTTTGAGAGAGAGACAGAGCACGAGCAGGAGAGGGGCAGAGAGAGAGGGAGACACAGAATCTGAAGCAGGCTCCAGACCCAGAGCTGTCAGCACAAAGCCCCATGTGGGGCTTGAAAGCAAGGACCATGAGATCATAACTTGTGCGAAGTCAGATGCTCAACCAACTGAGCTACCCAGGTGCCCCTTACTTATTTATTTATGTACTTAAGTCTGTATGTATTTACCTACTTAATTACTCGTTTATGTTGGCATAAATATTAAAGAATTTTTATTTTATAATTTTAAAATAATTGAGTAAATGAAACAAAATTAAACAGTTTAGATATATTTATAACATATCTGGATAAGTTTTGGTCTTCTTGGGACTCAGAGTCTGAGGTTAATTTCATTTCCAAAATCCTCAAAGGAGTTCACTATTTTCTTCTGCTGCTGGGATCTGTGGAACTACCAGGACATTGAAAGCCGTCCTTAGGACTCTTTCTAACAGTGTCATCATGGACATCATCATGTTACCACTATTTTAGAAACTCACTGTGACTTTTGAGTGTCTGCTTCATGTCTCTTTGCTGTTTCTCTCTCGGGGTCACAGGCTTTTGTCTCCAGATCACTTGGCTCTAATTCATGTCTGTAATTTGTGACCAGTTTGCACTGCAGTTCAGGTGCTGGATGGGTGTTCTCCGAAATCCCCAGATAAGCCTCTACATGCAGTGGCAATGAATCTCAGTAATTGCATTTTTCTGTATCTGAACTTAATTTATATGTTAAGTCTCCTTTCCGTGAGATTCTACATTTAATCTCCCAATTTCAGACTGATGTGCCCTACTTTTCTCTGAGGTTTCATCTTAAATTTTTAGAAGGGTGCTGATAAAGTGGCAAGATTTGAAGGTAGGCCTGAGTTACCTGATCCTGTGCATGTTGATCCTTTAGGGACCTCATTCCTTGTTTCTAAGCCCTAGGCTGGCTCTTATCTCTGTACAGACAACAGACACAAGGCTGCTGGTACCTTGTCATTTGGGGTCCTCCGAAAACCCATTAGGCACACTGTTCTCTGGAGGCACGTGGGAAATTATTCTGCTTCACTCTTTGTCTTGCCGAAGCGCGTAGATGCAAGGTAGCCATCTCATCAAACACATTGCCCATCCCAGGCCCTGGGGTAACCTTGGAGTCCTGTTGCTTTATTGGTGGGCTGCCATAGGGAATGAAATCCAGTTACCTCTGCACTTGGATTTCCCCAAGTTTATTTGTAGTTGTTGTTGGTGGTGGTTGGAGGCGGGCGGGGGGGGGGGGGGTCTGGTGGTGGTGAGGGTGGTAGTAGTGTTTGTTTAACCATTTCTTTCTCTCAGGAACACACTTGTTTCTAATATTGTTGCTTCTCCTGTATCTTGCCTTCTCCATGCAGTCTGCAAAAATATTATATAGACTCAGAGGTAGAGAAAATGGCTTAGATGTTTCACTTTATTTCACAAATATTCAATGCCTGCACTTCAGATCTTGAAAAATAAAAAAAAATGATTTTTACTATTTCCATTAAGATTGTAAGCCTAGGACGCCCTCCCTCTTGTGTGATTAGGGAGAGTAGGGCAGGGTTTCGACATAACACATACTATTTTAGGGCAAAATATTGGTTAATATCTCAAAATATTGTCCCAACATTCAGAAATTAAGAATTTATTTATTTTCAAGAGCCTAGGGGATCCATCTGAATACCCTTTTGTGTTCAGATTGAAAATAGAACTCTGATTGGCCTATGTCTTAGCTTTACTATATCGTTAAGCTTTTTTCTGTTAAGGAAAAAAATGTTCTTTTTGTTCACTCTCTTGTAAAAGTAGATGGAACATCAAGGGAGGAGAATTGAGAGAGAGAATTTTGGTTTCCCTTTAGAAACAATGATTTTTACCAGCTTGTCCCAAGTGATTGGAAGTTTAAGTATTAATATACCTCATTCTGCATTATTATCATTTCCACAACTAGACAAATAGAAGCTTAAAAAACAATTCTAGGGTAATGTGAATGAGATTAATTTAAAAAAAAAAACTTGAAATTCACACGGTAAGTGAATATCAATGTGCAGAATGTATTTTTCCCCGATCTTACAAATTATTGTGAAAATATAAGTGTTGGATCAAGCAACGAAGTTAAATACTTCTGATATTCCACAAATATAATCAAAGTAAACAGAAAATACACAAGAGTTTTCTCATTCTACTTTCCTTGAGTTATTATCCAGCATTGATATTTTTTTCTACCAAGGGTATGATAATGAATGGGTTTGTTTAATGTAAAATTTCAAAAGATTCTTCAAAACTGACTGGTAGCTATAAAGCTTATTGACTTAGCAGGCAATTTATTTTGGTTTAGGTGAGTTATCAGAAGAGATCAATGCACATGGATACATGTATACATGTGTTGCCAAAATATCTGTGTTTTCAGAAATAAATATTTCCCCCTTTGGTTTGTTACTTTGAGTTTTTCATTGAAATCTGGTACTTAGTCCTTTTAAGGTGCCACAAAACAGTAATTTTGCACTTATTTTTGTACTTCTGTAAATTTAAGATATTTTACATTAATCTTCTTAAACACTTGTAAGCTACACCTGACTTAGTAATACTGATTTCTAAGTAAGATATAAAATTTATATATTTGGTGATAATTTGAGGAATATGTTCATACATTTTTTAGCTGAAATGGTTATATGGCAATGGATACATCATTTTTATTTGTACATTGAATGGGAAGGTGACAAAGAAGGCTAATAGTGACGTGTGAAAAATATCAGTCTGAAACACTGATCATTTTCCTCAATGTGGAATCACATTTACATGGATTTGGAGGAAAATGTGAAAGTTCAATACTTTTTAAAATTATTGAGGTACAATATGTTCTCATCGGAAGGGCCAAATAATTAATTTCTCCAGTAATGTTTTGATTTCATACCTGTTCAGTTAATTACAGTTGGCAATTTCTCAGGGCTGACTGGATGAGGAAAGGTAATATGCATTCTCAGACTATGTGGGAATAGGGCTACTGAGTTGTAGAAATTCACTGGAAGCACCAGAATGCAATAAACGACCAGGATTTTTCTGTTAAAAGAGTGTGGTTTATTTCTGATAAACTTTTAAGTAATAAAATAAAGCAGATTGATTATTAAAGAGTAGGTAGGAGGACATACAAGAAGGCAAAAAATCAGCCCTATTCTTACTTCACAAGGAAAGTCATCAGTGCTCTCTTGGCATATTTGGTCAAGTATCTGTCTAAAATTAGGATTTCCTCTTTTTATTTTCTTATTTGTTTATTTAGCTGTGATATTGCTATATTTGTAATTCCTTATCCTTTTTATTTACTATCATTCACACATTTTTATGTAATTATAGACTCATCCTAAATGGTTAAATAATATCCCATTCTATGAACATGTCACGATTTACTGAAAAAAATCAGATTTTTTTTAAATTTTTTTTTTTTTTTTTTTTACATTTTATTTATTTTTGAGAAACAGAGTGAGACAAAGTGTGAGTGGCGAAGGGGCAGAGAGAGAAGGAGACAGAATCTGAAGCCGGCTCCAGGCTCTGAGCAAGCAGTCAACACAGAGCCTGATGTGGGGCTTGAACCCACAAACTGTGAGATCATGACCTGAGCCGAAGTCAGATGCTCAACCGACTGAGCCACCCAGGCACCCCGAAAAAAATCAGATTTAAAAAAAATTAACGTTTGTTTATTTTTGAGAGAGAGGGAGGGAGGAAGAGAAAGAGTGCTAGAGTGGGGGTGGGCAGAGAGAGAGGGAGACACAGAATCCGAAGCAAGCTCCAGGCTCTTAGATGTCAGCACAGAGCCCAATGCAGGGCTTGAACTCATGAACTGTGAGATCATGACCTGAGCCAACATCAGATGCTTAACCAACTGAGCCACCCAGACACCCCTAGATTATTTTTATTTCTTTCCTGTACTAAAAAAATGCATTCGACCATTTTTTGGTGTGTGTTTCCTTTGGACAGCTTCCACGACCTGAAATTAGATCAAATGATAGTAACTTTTTAAAAAAGGGATCTTCATTTGTATCATGAAAACACTTAGCAAAATGGTTTTACCAATTTACACTCCCGTCCAACAAGATATGAGTACACCCAATTTCCTAATCTGGCAGATAAAACTTAGTGTGGATAAATAGTTTATTTTATAAAGCTATTTCGTGCAACCAAAATTTAGCTCTAGGGATATTAGAATTTGAAGATAACGTTAATCTTAGCATGTTTGAAAAATAATACTGACTTCATGAGCTAACATGTATGTGAAGAAAATGTTTTTATATTCTAGGAAAGCCACCATATGAGATTTCATACATAGTTCATATGTGTTAGATATAAATATATATTTATATTTCACATATTTACATATCCTATATATTTTACCTATCATATAAAATATATATAATATATTGATACTTATATCTTTTATATTGATATTCACTAGTTTGTGTCTTTTTACTCTGTTCAGTTGGCCATTCAGTTTTTACCAAATTACATTTAGTTTGATTGCAAACTAAGACATGTACAGTAAGAATTGGAGTTTTATTGCCTATAATATGTTCTTGGAGTTTTGATTCTGAGAGAGAAAGAAGGAGAGAAAGAGAACAAGGGAGTGTGTTTACATACTACCTGAAATGAAATTTCATTTTCTCGAGGGAAACAATTATGGATGCTGCATGACATTTCAAGTTTTCTAGGAAATATTAGATTATTTTACTCTCATCCCTCAATTTTTATTTCCACATGTCGTGTAATGCACCAGAAAGACAGTATTGTTTTTGTTTTACAATTTCTCAATAGGGGAATTTCAACACATTTCCATTTCTTTTGTAGTTTCCTTTCATTTAACAACATCTTTTAGTTTTTACAAAATAATGTTGACTTTCATATAAATTTTTAAAAGCTGTGTAATTATTTTAGCTTAATACTGTGTGCATAAGTTTTGATAAAAACAGGATTAGTTATACTGATAGTTTATTTACTGAACCATTAAAAAATTAATTTGTGTGTTATCTTTATATACAGTTGGGGTGTTTAATATTTATCAAAATAATAATGATTGACTGTTGGTTTTTGTAGTTTCCCCCCAAAGCCTTAGGCTTGCTTTTATCAGTGGTGCACTTCAGAGATGCAAAGTCATAAACTTACCTTCATTCCTCTTTAGTAGTCTGAATATTTTGCATCCAGCCATAGGAAGCAGCCTGAAACCTCTAATCGAAATCAAAGGTTACACCACAGGGGTGCAATATCTCTAATTTGTCTTGGAATGATGCAGTAGCTTCCCTTGACTGCTGTGATTAAATTCATTCTAGTTTGTTCAGTTAATGAGAATAGCACATCTTAACCCATAGAAGATCCTCCTTTTTATGGCCCCCTGACTCTGAGCAGATTAGCATCATTATCAGGAAATAATATTTAGTAAATGAATGCATGTGAGTGGCACTAGGCTAAGATCCCTACAAATCAAGTCACAAGAGTATATTCCTTGACCTTCAGCTTCTGACTCCAAAACACAGCAGTTGCTCAAGCATGTATATAGATACATTAAATATGTAGTACACAACTGAAGGCCAACTTGAAATTTGGGAGCAGTAAAAGTAATTTGTCCTTGCCACTTAGTTGGGGATAAAGTTAGTCAGCATCCTGGAAAGATGCAAAGCTGGTGGTGATAGCTACATTACCCTTGTTTGGTAGGTTCAGTGATCACTTTGGTACTCTTCTGCCCTTGTAATTCTGAGGTGGTGAGCCAGTTAAAGGAATGGTTTCTTGTTGAAATTTTAAAGCTTGTGTATTTCATGGTAGTAGAACAGGGAGAAAAAGTATATGATAAATGGGTTCCAAGGTATGTTAGTGGAGCCTTAGGGATGAGAGACTGGAGTACAGCTTAGTAGATAATTGACCAAGCTGTGGTACCACACAGACCTGATTCACATTCTGGCAACATCATGTCAGTTTTAGTACTTGGGGGCATATTCCTCAGTTTTTCTTTAGACTTCTCATCTTTTAAATGAGCTTTGATAAATATCATCTTCATGAAGTTTTGTGGTGGATTTTAAGTGAAACAATGTATAGGAAATGCATGGCACATAATAAAGACTCAATAAGCTTTAATTATCTAGTTTATTTATTGTTAGTTATTACATTGATTATTTTCCTGGCACTCAGCTGTCACTTGACATCTGTTCCTTGTTTTCTGTGTACCTAATTGGAAATCATCAGATTGAATATGTCTGGAATTATCATTAGGTGTGCTGCATTTCCTAGATGGTGTGTCTGCAAAGGTTGAACTACTAAAGAATGCCTCTTCTTCCATATAACCTCCCTGCTATATTCTGGATCAAGAATCTAATGCATTTGGGGCACCTCAGTGGTTCAATGGGTTAAGTATCTGACTTCAGCTCAGGTCATGATTTCGTGGTTCATGAGTTCGAGCCCTGCATCAGGCTCTTTGTGGTCAATGCAGAGATCACTTCGGATTCTCTATTCCCCTCTCTCTCTACTCCTCCCCAGCTCATTCTCTCTCTCTCTCAAAAAGAAAAAAAAAACATTAAAAAAATCTCATGCCTTTGTCGTGGCCCTGTCCCTCTTGCCATGTGTGCATTACCAAAAACACAATGCTCACTTTTATTCCTAACTCCCTGCATTTACATGTGAGAATTGGAATAGTCAGGGTGCAAATGACCAAGGAATGGTCAGACCCTACAGTATACAAATACAGATTGGGGGAGATTCCAAGAGAAAGAAGAAATTGAGGCAGGTGAGTAGTTGCTGACACAGAAAATCAGGAGATAAGCGCAGCCTCTAGCAGGTGAGGAAATGCAAAATCAGGGGTAAGACAGGGAACTATTGGTCAGAGTAAAGTATACTATACTAGTGATTCCAACAGCAGGTAATAGGAGAAACAGCCATGGGCACTGGGTTTACGATATCACTCTAGACTTTGAAAAGCATTGATGAGGCAACAACGGGTTTGGACCAGAAACACAGTGGTTACAATGAACATACATCAAGCTGAGTTTTATTCATCAGCTCCAGTCGCTCAAACAACCTTAGCTGATACCCTTCCCAGAGGTGGCCAGGCACTGAAGAGCCACCATCTGCTGGAATTAAAGCAGTGAACAAGGCAGACAACATTTCTGCACTCTGTGGAACTTAATTCTAAAGACTTTGGTCAAGATCCTCGTCTTAGAAGTGGGTGTGCATTGAGTACAAAACGTGAAGCTGGATCATAAAGATGAAGGGAAGAGTCTAGTTTAAGCACTGGGTTGCTAGACTGGTAGCAATTTTACTTTGGCCTCAACTGAGAAAAGAGTTGGGGAAGCGGGGGCGGGGGGGGGGTCTTTAAATTCTTTTACTCTAGGGCCAGGCTGATCCAAGGAAAATTAGGCCAGGGGTACAGTATATCACAACCAAAAAACTGTATACTTCTCTTTTATTTCCTTCTTTATTAGATATGCTGAATTTCTGTCAAGTGCTTCCAGAAAGCGTCTACAGAAAAGTAATTTTAGAAATGTTAACAAAAGGGATAACATTTTAAGAGTATCATTTTAAGATACAGTAGAGGCCATTTTCTAACAACAAATTTAATTTGTTCAAAGCTGGTAGTATATTAACTCTAGAATGGCAGTTTTTAAAAAGAAATTTCCATAGTTAAAGTAAAAATTATTGGAACGGCGCCAGCTAATATCAGGAATTATGCTTTAGAAATGCACAAGAAAGAGGCAATTACTGGTGTCCAAATAAGAGGCAACAGTAATAGAAAGCTCACATTTCAGTGTATTGTAAATTTAATAAATAAGTTCTAAAGTAGCCATTCACTGACTAAAATTGATTTTTGACATCAAACTTCAAGCATAGTCTATATAATCTACTAACAGCCTTCTAAGCAGAACTATCCTCTTGGATTTGCTGTTTCCCTCAGTTCTTTAATCTGTTATGACTGAGACATTGTGGATAGGAGTCTCCCATTATAGGAAACTCAGTTAATTTATGGGCTACCTTCAGGACTACACCATCTTGTTTATTCTTTACAACAAGTGTGTTTATTAAAAGTATTATGATGGAATGTGTTCAATTTTATGACATACTGCAGAAAACCTTGAAGGTAAGAAAAACACTTTGGAGTTTACCTTAGAAGCAGGAAGGTTTGCATGTTAAGAAAGCTGCATATGCAGTTGCTTTTTGTTATGTGAGCTTGTGCAGATGCCTGTACAGATTGAAAATCCAAACATGTATATAATATGGAAGATATAGGGATTTTATAGGCTCCTTTTGACCATGTTTTAATTTTTCTCTCCATACCGACTTTGAAAAATAACTACAGAGGAAGATTTCATTCAACTGTGTCTGGCATAAAAATGTTTGTTTCCTTTTAATACAACTGAGTCCCATCTACAGAAAGAATACGTTTATACATATGGCTGTCCAGATGCTTAAATATCCCTCTGCTAATAGTAGAATCATTAATGTATTTATATTATGAAAATAGTCGAAAATAATACTGGAAAGTAATACAGAATTAGCTGGCAGTTAAAGGAATGTGAGAATCCTTTCTTAGCCATGGAATTCGGACCCAAAACTTGTTCTGTAATTCCACTGTTACAGTCACAAGTTTGGGTTTGGAATGGTGTGTCAGTGAGGATCCAGTTAACAGACAGGAACCATTCCAGTTATTTTAACAGAAGAGAATTTAGCACAGGGAATTGTGATTCAGGTGATGGAAAACTGAAAAAGAAAACACAGGTAGTGACTGCACAAAGTAGCTACCACTCCTGACCCTGAGAAAATGAAGAGAAAAGATTGGAATTGCTAAAATTTAGACGCTTGGAGGATTTGGACTCTACCGAGCTGAAAGGCAGATCTCCAAGGAGGAGATTGGCTTATGCCTGGGTCTCTGAGGTAGCCCAAGGGGCCTGAATAGGTCG
The DNA here is from genome assembly GCF_046562875.1 of Panthera onca. Taxonomy (NCBI): domain Eukaryota; kingdom Metazoa; phylum Chordata; class Mammalia; order Carnivora; family Felidae; genus Panthera; species Panthera onca. Next base: position 101,449,803 of record NC_138357.1, read on the forward strand.
GAGTCCCAGACATCTGCCAGCCAGTTGGTGCTGGTATTTGTATGGCAGGGGTGCACTGAAGCTGATTCTATAAGTGCTGGGGGTGGGGGGAATGCCAACTGGATTCAGCAGCTGTTACTAAAAATAAGCACTGCTGTAGGCATGAGGAAGCAAATCTGGGATCCTGCTAATGGGAACAGTCAGTCCGCGGGAAGCAAATAGGAATGAGTAAGTCCTTTTTCCCTACTCTAGTCCTGCTGTTTCCCTATAGTGTTCCCTATTGTCAGATCCTAATGGAGAAGCAGCCAGCGAAATGGAAAAATGGCTTGCAGAGTTTCAACCTCAGCATCATAAAGCAGAGTATAGAACGGTGAACGGGTGTGAATCTGAGAAAACAAATCACAAAATAACTGGTACAGGTGGTAATATTTCTCTGATCAGAAATTTGTAAAAGAAAGAAATTAGAATGTTACTCATTAGTCACAATTAAAGTATTTTCACTGAACTTTAAGGATTAAAAAATGGGCAAGCACAGTGTTTAAGGTAAGACAGTGGGAAAATATCTCATATTTTCACTAACGTATGACTTTTGTTATAGCTCCTTTACCTTTGCCACATTACTTTGCCCTCTTGAAAAAGTATTTTTTCTTTTTTTTAATGTTTATTTGTTTTTGAGCAAGACAGAGAGCATGAGCGGGTGAGGGGCAGAGAGAGAGGGGGCCAGAGGAGCCAAAGTTGGCTCTGTCCTGACAGCAGAGAGCCCATTGCAGGGCTCGACCTCATGAGCTGTGAGATCACGACCTGAGCTGAAGTCAGATGCTCAAGCAACTGAACCACCCAGGTGCCCAGAAAAAGTATTTTTCAAAGACGTGAATTATGACATAACAACTAATAATTTCTGCCTAGTATTGAATATTTGGACATTGTAGAACTGACATTGTACAATATTCAACATTTCTGAGAGTACTAAAGACATCCTCCCTAGTGACAGTAAAGGATAATTATTATTTTCACAAGTGCAATAATATAAATAGTGCACATCAAATTGTTTTAAAGTAGTATTTTCCTAACATTAAATATATAGCTTATTCATAAATGGACTCAGAAATAGTGACTGCGGTTCTCTCTTTAAAAAAAGAAACTGGTTCACAATGCTTTAAGAACTATTTGGAATGTTATCTTCAAAATATTCTAAAGCCAACCAAAAACCAGTGAGCTAAAATTCCTTTGGCTTCAATTGTATTATTTAAAACTGACTTCAAAGAAGAAGAGTTTTAATAAATGCTCAGACTGTCTAATAGGCTCTTTTAGCTCATACAGTTCAAAGAAGTAGACTGACAGTGGCATCTACCATTCCTAGCTATGCGTGTTTTAGTGTTTTTACAATTTCCTTCATGATTTCAGCTTTATACCAGTTTGTATTCATAAGTAATTCACTCTGAGATCTTTAGTTTTTTTTTTTTTTTAAATAATTGCTTAGAACCATCAGATTTCAGGGTCGGAAGGAATTTTAGTTTATTGAATTCAACCAAATTTGACTGGGAGTCTACCATGTACCTAAGCACTCTTGAGTTAGGAGATGACATTTGAATGGGAAATATAGAGAGAGATATACCTATATATCTATCTGTATCTATATATTTATATCTACATCTATCTATATCTATATCTATATCTATATCTATATCTATATCTATATATCTATATCTATCTATATCATCTATATCTATATCTAAAGCAATTATAAGACTATGTGATATGTACTACCACAGGGGTGTGGAAAATGTGGTGTAGGGGCAGAAGGAGAAGAAAACACCACTTGTGTTTGGCTCGGAATGAACTGGGTTTGGATTTGATGCTTAACTTTGGCCTTGGAAATTAAAGGATTTTACATGCCAGCATTAGTGTAACAGTGCATTCAACTCCAACTGTCTCCAAACATTTATCACACACCTCCTATTTGCAAATAATCTTTTCGATACTGAAAACATTAAACTGAAAAAGACATGTTTTTGTCTTCTTGGAGCTTTTACCCTAACGGCTGAGAAGGCAAATGCTGGTTAGTACGAAGTCATGAAGCAATTGTGGTCAGGAACCAATGAATATTTTGGTATGATTGCAGTGTGGATTTTGAGGGTTTGTCAATTGGCAAGCAACTGAAGAGGAAGCAGGAAAGATGAACCAGGGATAGAATGTGGAAGGAGGGTATGCCACTTAATTGAGATGAATGTATTCAAAAAAGTTGAATAATATTTTCAAATTTATTGTTTTGCATTTTGGAAAGATACATTCAATGGCAGTGTATGGAGTAGAATATGCATGGGGAGAAGCCAAGTGGGGAGGTCACCTAGGAGGCTAGGAGGCTAGTATCTGTTTAGATAAGAGAAGAGGAATACCTAAGCAAAGATAGTGACTATTTGGATACGTGCAAAAGCATCTTGACGTTCTTTCTGTCTTTGTGTAGAGGTGGAAATGAAGCCCTCTAGCAGTTAAATGACAAAATGATATGGCTATTTGGAAGAAGAAATAGAAGTAGGAACTAAAGGTCTTGATTTCCAGCTGAACATTTTTTTTCATGGTACCACACCTCAATGGTACCAGCCCCTTGAACTGGAAAAGATCACCCTTATTAGGAATTAAATTCCCCAAAATAAAGCAAAAATGAAAACACCGGACTTCATCAAATCATAATTTTCTTTCTAAATATTGAAAATATATCAATTTCTAATAAACTGAACTCTCTTGGAGGCTCTTGAATGTACCTGCTATTCATTCATTTAATAAATATTTGTTGAGTGAACCCTTATTAGTTGTTTACTAACTGTATCAATAAAGGAGATTATTCATGGTAATCTTTACACAGGAAACTCGTGTAAGGGGAAGCAGAGAAAGTGATAATAATTTTTCTGTGGGGGGAGCCAGCAGAGGTTAACTACTTTGGAGGGAAGCTCAAAGTTAAACTACTGAGTTACAAGCGCAAGCTGTGATGAGGGTCTTGTGCTCATATTAAATGACGACCCCCTCTCTCTCTGCGTGCTTTATCACCACAGTTTTTCTCCAGCCCAAGATGAGTCTGCCACAGTCACTGGTATAAACGCATGTTATTTCTACGTGAATGATCCTTTGCTCTTAAAATTTTTCCCAGGAGGATGGTAGCAGACTTTGTTATCCCTTCAGCTGCAAAAGGTATAGGGAGAATAGCTGTAAGATATGCAGGAATTAGGAGGTGGTATACATGGATAACATGACACAAGGGGTAGATTCAGGAGTATTGTACCAAATGTAAGTGTTGCAAATTTATCCTGCCTCCGGCCCACCATTTTCTTTCATTGTTAGAGTTGATGAGTAGCTTTTGATATTAAATTATTTAAAAATCAATAAGATGCTATCATCTAATTGAACCATTGGGGTGATAGCTCACAGCTTTATTAGAGATTTCCTAAAGTAATGAATAGAAACCCTCATGTTTGTTTTGTGATCCACCTCCAAGAGAACCATAATATGCTATAATACTATTTGAGTAATTTATCGTCTGAATGGATTATAATACTCATAAAAATCTCCACTGAGCTGCAGTTGTGCACCCTAACATTTTGTTGAAGTTAAAGATTCAGTAAATCCTTTTAATGTGCCATTATTAAATACCTAATGCGATAAATCTAATAATGAAATCCTATTATTATAATGATTTATTGCTCGATCATATTTCTAGTGTAGTACTGCTAAATGTGCTTTTGAGTTCAAATGCCTAATTAAACTGAACCCAGACTTACTGCATCTCACAATCAAGTATCTTATTTACATTATGGGCAGGTAATGAAAGTTGTTTTGTTTTTTTTTTAACACTTTCACCAGCCTTATAAAATAAACTCTGCATTTATCACACGGGAACATATTGCTTCAGAAGCTTTTATTCCTCTCTTCAAATGTTTTCTGTATATCGGAGTGCCCCTATCTCTGAATATCATGGGCGAAAGCAAGGCCAGGGAAGGAAGTTGGTAAGTTGAAGAGTAACTTCAAATCCTAGACAATAGAAAGAACATTATTGCTTATTTGCTGGTTCACAAAGGTGGTGGGAGGTGGGCGATACCGTGTCCCTGGCAGCACTTGAAAGTAAGCGTAGGCATTTCTTTCCCTCCCTTGCTCGCTCCCTCCCTTCTTTCCTTCCTCTCTTTGTTTCTCTTCCTTTCTTTCTCCCTTTCTCTCTCTCTGTGTCTTTCATTGTCACAGTGATTGTTCATGAGGAAATGCTATGTATACCTAGTGGGGAGAGCAAGGTATGTTAAATATCCTGCAATGAAAAGTATGGTCCTGCACGAAACCGTCCCATTCACAATACTAAGAGTAACCCATGGAGAAATGCTAAGCCCACTTAGCAAACAGAAGAGATATAATTTAGACTTCAGGTCTTCTCTGTCTCCAATAGATATTCTTTTTCAATATCTTCACCTAACACCTAGGAGGTATTAATCAAGATAAAGAATAGTAAACTCAGAGCGCCCGGGTGGCCCAAGTTCAAGCCTTGGGTCAGGCTCAGTGCTGACAGCTCAGAGCCTGGAGCCTGCTTTGGATTCTGGGTCTCCCCCTCTCTCTCTCTCTGCCCCTCCCCCACTCACACTCTGTCTCTCTCTCTCTCTCTCTCTCTCAAAAATAAAAAAAAAAATTAAAAAAAATTAAAAAACAAGAATAGTAAACTTGTGGAGAATGGAATACAAAAAGGAGTGAGTGAAGAAAGTAATATACAGCTGACAGCTAAAGAGTGGAAAGTGGATGGCACATTCTTGACAGGAATGGACTGCTTGTAAGTGTACAAATAGGGAGAGGAAGCTGGTTGCTTTAGTAAATTACCCTCACCACTCCCTGGTTGGTTCTATCCTATTACTATATGTCCCGTGTCTTCAAATAGAAATCTGATGTCTTCACTACTGGAATTGGGGAAATGCCTCTGTTTCAGGTTGGGTTTTCCTAAAGCCCATCTGGAGATAAGAATTTGCATGCAGTTATTAAGTAAATGTTCCCAAGGATGACAGGTAAGTGAACAAGAGAGGTAGAAGAGGAATAGGAAAGAAGTCATGCCAGAGGCAATGGTAGGCAAAGTCCCAGCCTCAGGCTGATCCTACAGGAATACCCTGAGCCTAAATTATGCCATAGTGTTTCTTGCATCTTGAAGCAGGGGAGCTGGGCCTTCAGATTCCCATTCTAGTCAGTCACTAGCTTAAGACTACCCTGAAGTGACGTAAACACCATGCCACTGCCAGTTCTCTGGTCTTTGGGGTGGAGCGGCTTTAAAAGCCTGAAGATAGCCATCCAAAGATATGCAGGTGCAGATTTTGGAAAAGCAAAGCCCACAGAAGCCAGGGGATGGGCACCTGGAACTCTTAATGGAATCTCAGTGGACTTGGATGGAGCACCCCCAGTTTTTGGCTGTAACTTGCAAAGTGCTAACTTTTACAGGGTTACATTGACCCAAAGTTGAGACCGTTATCTGAATAATTAAAAAATATCTCTAATTGTACTATAGGTACAGTAAAAGCGAAAGAAATGTTTCCTAACATAAACAGAACAGATTCAGAATTACAATATTATTAAAGGTGCTATTTGTTCCAATATTTTGCACTTCTTCTTAATTTTACATTTTTATATGACATAATAGCTTTCCGAAGAGAATAGTTAATCGCATGTGCACATGAGTTCTAAATGGTAACCACAGGGCTCTCAGGTGACAGATCTTTTAAATCTCTAGTTTTGCTTAGTCAGACATACTAATCCATTTGAATTTCCCAAACCAGGGATGTTGGAAGTGTAGTGAAATTAAGTGTAGTTTGTAATCATATTTCTCTGCTAACATCTGGCTGCAAGAATCTCTTACGACTGATTCTGCAGCAGAACAATGACTGGAGGGGAAGGGGAGGTTTTGATCATCAAATATCACCATTATCCACTGGCATCCCCTTGTATTTCTCTTACTTGAAGCTTTGTGGCATTAGGGTATGTCTTAATTATTTGATTGTAATTGGCAATGTTATTGATTGTAAATCATTTTGACAGAAACTACCTTTTATCTTAAAAGTTTAAATGTACCTAGAGGCTACTAAGAGATGCCTGTGTTCCGTGAAAACATTAAAGTAATAGTGTAAGTAGTTGAAATGTGCCCCATTTGGTACACATTAGTTTCCCTCATGGTACGACTCAGTTAAAAAAAAGAAAAAAAAGAATGTAGCTGAAAACTGATGAAGTGTTGAACAGCTTCACATTAAACACATGTGTACTGAGTATTTGCTGTGTGCAATATACAGTGATAGTTGTAGTAGGAAATAAAAAATTAAAATAATAATCGATTTCTGTCAGCTAGGACTTTATAATATAGTGGTGAGATGCACGCACACACACACACTAACTTTAATTCAGTCAAATAATGATTCCTAAATCAAAGACATGAACAAATGACTGAGGGAACAGAAGAATGGGGGAGATTAATTTTTTTAATGAAGCTGGAGGTAAAGGAAGCGTAAGGCAAGTGGATGGATATCAAGAAAGAATTCATTGAGACAAAACCTCAAAGTAGAGTGTTGAAGGGGAGGAAAAACCACTAAAGACAGACCACCAAAATGGAATCCGTAGGGTAAGAAAAAGAAAGAACCAGTGGGCAACTGTGGTTGGAATACTTACAAGCAGGTTTTAGGACTATAACTCTGCTTGTACAGTATAGACTGAATTGGACGGTAATCAGGGTTTGGATATTATAGGTGCGAAGACCATTCTAGAGTTTATGTAACATTTTGGATCTAGAATCAATGGGGCTTAGCACTGATGCAATTCAGGATCTGAAAGAATGAGTCAAAAATAACTGAAAAATCTAGAGAATGGGGGTGTCATTGGATAAGATGGGGAATATGGTCGAGGAGCAGGTTTATGAAGGAGAGGTGATGACCTGTATTTAGTATATATTGCATTTGATGTGTTGGTGAGATGTCCAAGTACAGATTTCCAACAATCCTGGCAAATGCATGTCAAGATCTGAGGAGGAACATCACTGTGAGAATTTGATATGCATGCCACCGAGGTAGTAATACAGGCAAGATGCCATAATTAAAGATAACTAATTTGGGGGCAGCCATGTGGAGTTGAAGCCATTTGGCAGATGAGATGGCAAAAGTATATCGCACACACTTCAAAGGAAAAGGGTGCCAGAAGCAAATCTTGAGAAGAGTTTACATTTAAAATATGGGCAGATAAAGAGAAGCTCACAAAGAAGCGTTCAGGAAAATATCAGGAGTTTCTAAAGAGTATGTGATCCCAGAGACAGCAAAAAGGGCAATAGTTTTCAAGAAGTATGTGACAACATTGGCTAAAGGAAGTGATTAATGGAAATTAAATTAGGGACTGAGAAAAGGCCATTCAGGGTTTATTCATTATTTTTTAACATTTATTCATTTTTTGAGAGACAGAGGGTGAATGGGGAGGGGCAGAGAGAGAGGGGGAGACACAGAATCCAAAGCAGTATCCAGGATCTGAGCTGTCAGCACGGAGTCCGACGCGGGGCTCGAACCCATGAACGGCGAGATCATGACCTGAGCCAAAGTCGGACGCTTAACCGACTGAGCCACCCAGGTGCCCCCCACCCCAAAGATTTTTTTTAATGTTTATTTATTCTTGAGAGAGAGAGACAGACGGACAGAGTGTGAGCAGGGGAAGGGCAGAGAGAGAGGGAGACGCAGAATCTGAAGCAGGCTCTAGGCTCTGAGCTGTCAGTACAGAATCCGACATGGGGCTCGAACTCACGGACTGTGAGATCATGACCTGAGCTGAAGTCAGTTACTTAACCAACTGAATCACTCAGGCACCCCTAGGTTTTCTAATTGTATTGATGAGTTCTGATTTCAGTGGAGTGGTAGACCATAACCTATGAATTCACCCATCCCATCCACCCATCTTCCCATCCATTCACTCCTTCAGCCAGTAGTCATTCATTCATTCTTTGGCACTTACACCTAGGCCTGGCATGGTATTAAACTGAGATTAGTGCTCGCTGTGGCTCCACATATACAGAAATTGGAACAATCAAGTGGGACTTGAAGTAGATAAACTGGTAGAGGTAAGCAAAAACTTCTCTCTCCTGAGAGGAAGGGAAGGGGCCCAGAAAACTGGCATGGAAGCAGCTTTGGGGGAGCTTCTTATAAGCAGATCAAAAGCATCCTGAGATTTCAGTAGTGTAGACTGGAAGAAAGGGAGGAAAAGCAGATGAAGCAGTACAGGGCCTGGGGCACTTGAAACATGGCTAAGAGGAGAGTGAGTGCTGGGAGACAGGGTAATATTTTAAATAGAAGCCTAGGCAGCAGCAGGATGGGGGCCCAGGAGAACAGTCCATAAAGAGAGGCAAATATTCGGGTCTCGGTCAAGAGGACCATGATGCAAGGCTGTGTCTTCATTCCGGAGAGATCCTAGAGTACTTTTCTGGGTTTCTGTTGCTTTCTAAGAAAATATTACAAGTTTAGTGGCTTGAAATAACAATTACTTTATGTCAGGATTTTCTGGATCAGAAATTTGGGAGGGTTCGGTTCACTCATTCTTCTACTCTGTATTGTATCAGTTGACCTCTGTTGGTTGTATTCCGAGAGTGGATGGGATGGTCTGGAAGGTCCAAGACAGTTTCATGCACATGTAGAGTGCCTTTGTGAGGAGAGCTGAAAGGCTGAGCTCAGCAGGGCCTGTCAACCAGAGAGCGAACACATGGTTTTTTCCAGCATGATGGTTTCAGTTTAGTCAGTTTGCATACACAGCCGCTTAGGGCTCCCAGAGAAAGTATTTCAGGAAACCCAGAAATAAACTAAAGGCTACTATTAATGACCTAACCTTGGAAGGCCCATAATATCATATTCGTTGTATTCTGCTAGTCAGGCAAGTCACGAAGAATAGCCACGCTTCAAGGGGAGGAGAGTTAGATGCTGCCTCTTGATGAAAAAAAGTGTCGGAGAATTTTGTGGCGATCTACAGTCCATCACAGCTGCTGGGAATAATTTCCTCCTTCTATTATATTACCCTCAGTATTAAAAACTCAGTGTCTTGCAGAAGAAGAAAGTATCAGTGGCTCCAGCTGTGAAGGGCAGAGGAAGGAAGGGCCTGACAAATAGAAGCCAGGAAAGAAGGAAGATTTGCAGCTGCAGGAAGGAAAGAGATAAAGCCTGGCAGGATACCATTGATGGTATAGAGTTCAAGGCTCATGCTGACCATTTATTCCTCTACAGTTTCGAAGTCCACACTTGATATCAAGCAAACCGTCAGAAAACAACTTAGCTTCTCTCCTGGTGAAAGATGGACTCTTTCGTAATGTTCCCCCCCTCAGCAATGGGTTAAGTATGATTTAAGAAAAAGGGACGTGAAAAGCTTATCTGCTTTTTTTTTTGGAAACAGTGTCTGAAGATATTTTCTATTACGTTTTGTTATGAATTTGAGAATTGGCTATGGAAGCTGCTATGAGTAAAGAATAGACTAAGGCCTTGCCTTTCACACTGTCCTCTACAGTTCAGCAGCATCAGCATCACTGAGATTTTGTTAGGAGAGATTTTCAGGCCCCACCCACAACCTAGAATCAATCATCTGTGCACTTTAACATTTCTCGGATGTTTCCTGTGCAAACCGAAGTTAAGACGCATGGGGCTAAGGGATATTTTATTATTCAGATCACAACAATGGACTCAGACTATGTTTGTTTGGATTTATTTGCCTTATAGCACTTCAGATATTTTTTTTTGTTTACTATAAAAACTGCCATAGATGATATCATTTATTATATTAATTCCACTTTGGCAAAGACTCCAACGATATATTTATTTCATAAGTAAGACCAGTAGGAAAAAAAGTTTGATAATTTGTCTTACTGATAAATACTTATGCTTTCTACCAATAATATCTCCCAAGTCATGTTCAGAAGATTAAGTCTCTGGGATCTTAATAAGTACTTTGTGAAAAGGGTTTCATGGTCACATCTTTTGGAAATATGAACCATTGTTTTCACTATACTATTAACTAATAGGGTATTTTTACACTAGGCATTCTGTAAGAAAGGCTAGAATTTGCAATATGTCTTAGTCTGTTTGGGCTGCTGTAAGGGAACACCATAGACTGGGTGGCTTATGAACAACTGAAATTTATTTCTCACAGTTCTAGTGGCTGAGAAACCTAAGATCCAGGCAATGGTAGATTCGTTGTCTGGTAAGGACCCACATCCTGGTTCATAAATGTCCATCTTCTTGCTGTGTCTAACTTGATAGCAAGGCCGAGGGATTTTTGGAAGTCTCATTTATAAGGGTACTAATCCTATGTATGAGGGCTCCACCTTTATGACCTAATCACCTCCCGGAGGCCTAATACCATCACACTAGGGATTAAGATTTCAGCATGTGAATCTTGAGGGTGGGTTGGGGAAGGGATATAAACATTCAGTGTATAACACAGCTTTTGGGGAGGAAAATTTTCCTCTATACTTCAAGGTTTTTCTGGCTGGTGTGAGAATTAAATTGACATTAGACAGATGAACAGGAAAAAGACGAATTTAATTCATGTGTTTGGAAGCTCACAGAAATATAAGCCTCAGAGAAGTGACCACAACAGGTGGCTTTTATACCTTTTAGGGAAAGAAGCAATAAATTTGTGAGACATTGACAAGACAAAAAACTTTGGTCTTGGGGTAGTAAAGTAAATTGGTGAAAAGGTTTGTTTGGACAGCCTTCTAGGCCCTGGATTCCCTCTCTCTGGTTATAAGGATATTTCTTTACCTCCTAGTAAAGTAAGGGCACTTTTCACATGGGAGACTTATTTCCTGCTTTCAGAGAGACAAAGGAGGGTCAGAGTGTCCTTTTTACATTTAAGTAACTTAAATTCAAAATAACCACTCTGCCAAAGTCAAAGTAAGGTATTTGGGGGGGGGGGGCTGCTCTGCATACCTTTATTTATTATTCATTCATTCTTGAATGAGAGAGAGTGGGAGCAGGGGAGGGGCACAGAGAAAGGGAGACCCAGAATCCAAGCAGGCTCCAGGCTCTGAGCTGTCAGCACAGAGCCCGACGCAGGGGTAGAACTCACGAACCTGAGATCATGACCTGAGCCAAAGTCAGACGCTTAACTGACTCAGCCACCCAGCCACCCCAGTGGAATATACCTTTAAAAAATGTTTGTCTACATTGCGAAAGTGACATAAACCATTGTTTGCTTTATTTCCTAGATAGCAGAGAACACAGAGCTTTGTCTGGAGCCTAATTCTGTAGCTTTATTTAGCCAGGAGTTTGCCATATAGACTTATTCTGCCTTTTTATTTTTGATCTCATGATGATCATATGTTATATTTGGGTTTTATATATTTGTGCTTCACTGTAAGAGCTTCAAATCCATTGTGAAGTTTGGAAAGGCACAGATCATAACTGAATACAATATAGTAATAATCACAACAACAACAATAATAGCTGACATTTACTGGGTACTTACTGTATAGCAGGCTATACGCTAAGTGCTTTCTGTGGGTGACTGACTCTACTTAACAACCATGTGAGGTATGTTCTCTTATCCCCATTTTTCACATGGGCAAACTGAGGGTCAATGAAGTTAGGTAACTTCCCTAAGGTCACAGTGCAAGTGATGAGTCTCCTTCATCAAGCTTGCACACTGACTGACAAAGAGACTCTAGAAAAGGATTATTTTTTTTAACTTACTAAACTTCTTCTTGTGCTTTCAAGTGTAGATCACAACTCTTGGCTGGTATGCACAACTAGCAAATTTAAAAGCAATCACGCTCAAGGCTTTTGAATAACTACTTTTCTCAGTTTACAAACAAACACGCCACGTTAAGTATTTCACATAGCATCCATAGATTCAATAAATAACTTTTTTCTTTTTAGGTACTGTATTTCAACTGTTTGACAAAACTGCTCAAGCGATATTAAGAAGTTGAAGAGGGGCGCCTGGCTGGCTCAGTTGGTTAAGTGTCTAGCTCTTGGTTTCGGCTCACGTCACGATCTCGTGGTTTCGTGAGTTCGAGCCCCGCGTTGGGCTCTCTGCTGACAGTGTGGAGCCTGCTTGGGATTCTCTCTCTCCCTCTCTTTCTGACCCTCCTCTGCTCATGCTGTCTCTCTCAAAGATAAATAAATAAACTTAAATTAAGAAGTTGAAGAAAAATTCCACGGAAAAGAGCTATCTTATAAAACCCATATTAACACCCTTAATACAAAAGCCCATTAGTTCTCCATCACTGAAGAACTGGAAAATGAACAAAGTTAGGGAGAATCTAAGATGATTTTTCCCCCTGACGTAATTTCTAAATACTGCTTGTGCCATGGAGTAATCTAGTGAATCCTGTGGACCTTTTCTTAGAATATTGTTTTAAAATTCATACTATGAAGTACATAAAGTTACAAAGAAGAGCAATTGTATTACAATACAATTATAAAAATACTAAATATATTTGTGGTGTGCTTAAAGGTAAAATTGTTTGTTAATGCATTAACAAAATATAGAAGAGGGTTTAATGGCCACTGTCATTTCCAAATGGTCATGAGTGTAACCAGTATATGAAGACACTTGGAACAGGTGTCATGTGTTATAAAAAAAAAAAAAATCTGTGACTTTTTTTTGTGACAAAAGTCTCAAGTACTGTTAATAATGTTCACTTGCCTAAAATCATACAGAAAGAAAATGATACATTTCTGTTAGATATTATAAAAAATAAACATGTAATTTTTTTCCTGTCCAAGTTCAGGGATCCTCTGAATTCATGAACCTCTTTCCCTTGTCCCTTTGGACCTCAGGTTGAGAACCTCTCAGAGTTTAGAGCTAGAATGAGTGCCTTTCCTTTTATTTGATAGCAACTTTATAACATGCTATTATTTCATTTTTGTCTCTATTTTTAGGAAGCCCAATGATAAATGTTTCTTAATTTGCGACAGTTATTCTTAGTTTATACAGTTTTACTATTTTTGCGTCTTTTCCCCTCGTCTTCTTTAGATACTAGACACAGACTAGGAGAATGTGAGTACTGAGGTTATCCACAGAGAATAACCAGTTTAATCCACTCTGCTTTACTATAAAGAACAAATGTTCAGAGAGGCGCCTTGATGAACTCAAGGTTACACAGTGAAGGTGCTGAGCCTAGAGTGGAGTTTCTCAAAATGTAATCTACTTTATACCTGCGTCAGAATCACCTGGCAACCTGTAGTTTTAATTTTTTTTAATGTTTATTTTATTTTTGAGAGAGAAAATGTGTGTGTGTATGAGAGAGAGACAGAAAGAGACAGAGAGAGAGGGAGACGCAGAATCCGAAGCAGGCTCCATGCTTTGAGCTGTCAGCACAGAGCCCGATGTGGGGCTTGAACTCACTGCAAACTTACAGACTGCAAGATCATGACCTGAGCCGAAGTCAGACGCTTAACTGACTGAGCCACCCAAGCACCCCACAACCTGCAGTTTTTAACAAGCTCATCCAGTCGGTTCTGATATATACTAAAGTCTGAGAAACAGAGGCTTGAGTACTGAATGCCTAGTTTCAGGAGCTGGTTTTCTTCCACTAAATCATACTGCCTGCTAGCTGTATAGAAATGAGGAGGAAAAGAAATGAATCAAAATCACAGAGAGGTCTGTAGTCAGTAACCTCAAGAGCCCACATTTTGCGATCTGTTTTTGAAAAGAGGATGGGTACTTATTCCCATGAAATCAGAAGGAAGCAGGAAAGAGAACATAATGGAACGCCGTGTGCCCTGAAGTCCCAGAGGGCAGGGTTCTATAACCACTTCAGCAATTATATATGACTTTAAAAAGAAACTAGGCGAATGAGAAACTGAATTAAATCAAGACTGATACTGATAAGACAAGTATGATGAACATTTGAGGGAGACAGGGAGACACATCTGATGGTGAGGTCATAGCCACCATGAAGAGAAGTTAAGAGTTTACAGGAATGGGATGAGGCTTTGGAGTCTCCCTGTTGCCTCTCTTGCCCACCTTCATAAATTTTCACAATAACCAGAGAGATCTTTTTCAAATTCAAATTAGATCATAGCCTTCCTCTACTTAAAACTCATCAAAGTCTGTTGCATTTGGAATAACATCTATACTGTGGGTTACTCCTTATCCCTCCTTGGCCACTAACTGTTTTAGTTCTCTTCTCCCTGTTTCACCTGGTGCATGCTGTTCCCTCTATCTGTAAATCTATTCCCACCTCCCTTCTTCAAGTGTCTGACTGTGTCTCATCTTTCAGACTTACCTCATATGTTGCCTCCTCAGAAGGGGCTTCTTATCTATGTCAGTCGCCCTGAAATTATCTTTTATGCAACTCTGTTCTCATCTTAGTGTTTGAAATCTTATAATCCTTATTTACTTACTTACTTACCAACATATTTACTTAACTTACTTACTTGTTTCTTGTTCATCTGCCTGAGGAGACAGTAAGCTTCAGAAATCGTTGTTCACTCAAACCTCATGTTATGCCTCTCTTATTGTAGATAATAAACATTTGTTGAATTTGAAAGTGGGATAAGAGGGTTGAAGAATAGTAATCTCTGGTCAGAGGGAGTAATTCACTATAATTCATGGGGCGGAATAATTCAAAGTGGATGAGGAGGCATGAACTAGCTATGTGGATGGATGCAAAGTGATGTTCAAAGCCATGATAACATAGCAGGTCAAAGAACTTTGAAGTGAAGGCATTGATTGTTATGATGTTCAACAATATGTTGGTCATGATGACATGTCGGCCTCTAAGTTTCAAGGGGCTTATGTCACATTCAATTACTAGGGGTGACAGGTCCATAGTCATCCTCGGTTGGAGTCTTCTCCTGATACAGTGAATTCATGTTATCGATTTCTGCTGTTGGCCTCTCTGCTAAAGTACTAGCAGAGATGATCGGAATCTGTCAAGCCTTTGGATATCATGTCCATTCCTGTGCCTTTGTCATCTCAATTTAGGGTTGCCTCAAGTGTCAAGGAGCAACCCTTTACTTTCACTTGCTTTCACAGTTTATCCATTGCTGATTCTACTGCACTGGTGCTACTGAGATGGGGTAGGGTGCACTCTCAGTGTCTTCAACCTCCCAGGCCATATCGTAGCAAGCCAGGCATAGATCTTCTCAGCTCTGAGATTACACCCCACATATCTAGGGTCTCTGAGACTTGATCCCAGAGTTGGAATGGATGATATAGTCCCTCCTCAGAAACTCATAATAATGGCTATTGGTCTTATGCACTATAATTCTTTTCAGTCCCATGCTTTTTCCAGCTATTAAACTGTGGGATGAGGCAGACTGTTTCTGTATCATATTCCAGTTTTCCCCAACTCTTATTTATGGCATAGATAACATGTCATTGGTACTCAATATATTGATGATTTTTCAATGCACACCTTTGATCTGTTCCATAGATTTCAGACGCTTACTTAGAAACACAGTATTTAAGCCTTAGTATCTTTTCCTTTGCATCTTTATGGTGACAGACTGATGTTCAGGTAAGTACCCATACATAGTTTCCAAAAACAGAGGGAACCACCAGCGAATATACCAAAATATTTACCTGCTACATGATCTTAAATATGAGGGATGTCTTAGTCCATTCAGGCTGCTATAACAAAATGCCAGAGACATGGTGGCATACAAATTACATTTATTTCTCACAGTTCTGATGCCTGGATATCCAAGATCCAGGTGTTAGCATGGTCAGATTGTGGTCAGTTTCTTCTTGGGGTTGGAGGCTGCCAACTTCCTGTTGTAGTCTCACACAGTGGAAGGAGCTAGGGAGCTCTCTGGGGCCTCTTTGATAAGAGTACTAATTTCATTCATGAAGGCTCTACCCTCATGATGTAAGCACCTCCCAAAGACCCCACCTCCTAATACCATCACAGTGGTCACTGAGATTCCAGTGTATGTAGTTTGGGAGCAGACAGTCAAACCATAACAAGGGATAAAAGGAGGCAAGCCTTCAACCGGTTATGATTGCAGGCAAATGAAAATCAAGAGTAAATTCTATGTAAGAAGAGTCTGTGATGGAGTAACTGAGACAGAGGGCATAAAGGCAACTGTTCAAAATGTTTTAAGGTTTTAGAGGACATTGAAGAAAGAGTTAGGAAGTAGACTGATAGTGAGAAAGAGAGGAGAAATGGATCAAGATAAAAAATAAAATATGCAAAAAGACTGCAGATTAGGGAAGAGTGGTTCTGTCCAGGGCTGGGATTGAAGCTTACAGCAAGGAAGCAGGGCAAGGATATTTTGGTAAGTATAGTGTGTGGTTTGAAGCATCTTCTAAACATCAAATAGGCAAACAAACAAACAAAAACCATTGGGGATAAACTTCATTGTCGATTCGATTTTTTTGGTTCCGATTGGCAATTTTTTTTCAACGTGGTGCCAAAAACTGTTAGGAGAGTTTCATCTGAGGTGTGTATGTGCTGTTGACCTGTTGTGCCATTTGTTAATGCCTGTAGGTTTTGTAAACGAGTTGGTGTTGTGTTTCCATATCACTTTGTTTTGTTTTTCATTTTATTATTGGTATGTGTTGCCTGTTATATGTCAGTTGAGCAAGTATTCTTGAAACTTTATGGCTGTTACTTTTCTTCAGCCAGTTCAGGATCATGCATAAAAATACAAGAGGATTATAGCACTTTACCACTTTACCGTGGCTGTTTTTGCCGTATTAAGTCTAGTTGGTTTTTAAAGATTAATTTGTAGTCAGATTGGTTTTAGTCACTACAGAATACACTAACGAATGCAATGTCCACTTTAATGATCATGTGTATTTTTAAGCGTCTCTAAGGAGTTGTTAAGATTGGGCTATGAGAAGGTTGTTGCTAGTAATTGAAGTGTTAATTATATGGGATGATGCCTGTTTTGTGAACTAAAGGAGATACAAATATTTAGGAATCTGTATTATTTTTCACACACGCATTAATGAATCAATTCCTTTTGACCTATTTCCTCATGGATGGCCCACACAATTACATTTGGGATAAAATAGGAAATGGACAGGTAGATAAACATAAATATCAAGGAATAGGCTTTTGATAATTTGCTTCTAAATCCTTGTTCCCAAAACAGTCATACCATGCTGAGTGTATTCCATAAAATGAGGAAGTCAGGATAATTCCTAGTGCTACACGATGGTAAATACCCAGAGAGTTAACTATGCTTTGCAAATTGCAAAATTGGCCATATTTGAAAAACCATCTTTTTCCTCCTCCTTTGATTTAGATACAGGCACATTTTAGCTTCTAGCCCTGATAGCGCAGGCTAGGATAAACAAGACTGTGGGCCCTTAATGGGACCATAGTTGGGAGGATGCCAGCACAGGAAAGTCTGTTTTTAATAGAATATAGCATGCAGCCTTCTCTATGATGCTTTTTCTTCCAAAATAAGTTCTTAAAGATTTTTTAAAAATTATGCAGGGAAATGTTTATCATGGGAGGTTCAATAAAACCAACAAACAAAAAATGATAGAGTTGGGTAGGGATGAAGCTATAGCCTATAGAGTCAGAGAGAATGGATTTGAACCTGAGTTTAAATTCCTGGGTGAGTTTACTTGAGACTTCTGAGTCTTCATTTTCTCATGTCTAAAAAGGTAGAAACAATATCTTCCTCGCTAATTGCTCCTAATATCAGACGGAATAAGTGTGACACTGTTCATAAAATTCCTAGAACATCTCAGTTTAATTAAGAAACACTCCAAAATGGCACTTGAGTTGATAAAGGAGGAGAACATGGTGTCAAGGAGGAGGAGGCAAAAAGGAATAGAAAGACTAGTAATATAAGATAATTCCAGTTTGAAAATAATGCGTTTATGTATAAACAGAAAAAAAGTCTGTGCAAAAATATACCATTATGTTGATGCTGGTTGAGTGGTGAGATTATACTGTGTTAGTTTCTTTGTGTTATTTTTCTGTATATCATTTTTTCCATAAAGTACATTTACTGGTTTTAAAATCAGAAGAAACCATTTTTAAAACCAAGAAGTTAAAATGAATATATTTTCCATTTTAAATTTAACTTCACATTCCTGTTTAAACCTTCATCTCAGGTCTTACAGGCTGAGATCAATAAATCATTGCTAATGCATTCCCTGTAATATTTAAATACAAAAGGCCAAGAGTTGGTCATTCGACCAGGTAAGTGAGTACCAGCCTTTTAAAAAGTTGTTGGGGCACCTCATTTTAGCTCAGTTCATGATCTCATGGTTCACGGGTTCAAGACCTGCACTGAGCTCTGCAGTTACAGTATAAAGCCTGCTTGGGATTCTCTCTCATTGCCTCTCTCTTTGCCCCTCTCCTGCACTTATGATCTCTCTCTCTCTCTCTCTCTCTCTCTCTCTCTCTCGATAAATACATAAACTTTAAAAAGTTGCTAAGTATTTGGTATTCTTTAAAAAATATCTGGGGGCGCCTGGGTGGCGCAGTCGGTTAAGCGTCCGACTTCAGCCAGGTCACGATCTCGCGGTCCGTGAGTTCGAGCCCCGCGTCAGGCTCTGGGCTGATGGCTCGGAGCCTGGAGCCTGTTTCCGATTCTGTGTCTCCCTCTCTCTCTGCCCCTCCCCCGTTCATGCTCTGTCTCTCTCTGTCCCAAAAATAAATAAAAAACGTTGAAAAAAAAAAAATTAAAAAAAAAAAATATCTGGTGGTTATTATATTTTTAAACCAAAATAATTTCACTTCCCTTTTTGCTCAATAATATTTTTGAAAAGTTGCTATTTTCATGAAATAAAACATTTTCCACAACATTGTTTTAAAATTGGCAAATATTTGGTGTGGCTAGGGGTGAATTACTGAATTAGGCACCTTTTATAGTTAAGTTATGTGATAGTGGAAAAATCCTGGTAAAAACTTCTACTCAAGTAGTTATTAAAGTATTTTTTCATATTTTTTAAGTAAACAGGTGCCTATTAAGATTTTCTAATTAATTTACAAGACAATTTAAAGTTTTTCATGTGAGCTTTGTGAGGAAAAATGTCAAGCCTAAGTACTTCCCTTTGACTGTTGTTCAGCTTAATTTACTTAAAAATGTATTATTCTAGAAACACTAACCAAAGGTGACAGTTTAATTCACAGAGAATTCTTTTTGACTCACTATTTTTGCTTTGAAAATGTCTGAATGATAAACCACTGGAAATTAGAGCTTATAATGAAGGAAATTAGATACACAGGAACATTTTTCTGAAGTGACAACAGAGTAAAAAATCTAGCAAACAGGAGAACAAAAGGTCTACCTTTTCTTTTTTTAAGTAGTCATAAGATCCAAGTGAACCTCAAATGAACATGTTGAGCAAGAAATACAATCTTTGTTGTATTTGTGGTATGTGACTACCACAGAAGAGTTCATTTTATTAAAGGTAGCTTTAGAAATCTTTTAAGGTTGACAGTACTGCATTCTTGATTCCATAAAATTGACAATCAAAAACCACAGAACTTTGTTAATTTTAATTTCATGTTGGAATTGGAGGAGCTGTGTCGAGTACATTGACTATGTTCTTTTCCAGATAACTCATTGAATCTATCTCTAGAAACAGTGATTTTTTGCTCATATTCAATTTCGGCAGTAACAATGCTTCCCAGCTTTAAGTTCTGTTTCACAAAAATTATGAAGCTTCTCTTACAAGTAATTCATAAATAATTTATCCATATTTATATATTAAAGTATAATTTTTCAGACATATTTCTCCTTTGTAGAAACAAACGTTTATGTACAGACATGTATCAGTTAGCTAATGCTAATGCTGTGTAACAACTACTTTTAAACTCAGTAGGTTAAAACACCTAGTTCTTCAGCTGTTGGGATTATTCACGTGTCTCTAGTTAGCCATCAGTTGATCAGATGTCTTTGCTGATCTTGGCTGAGCTCTCCCACATGTCTGGCTGTCAACCAGCCAAAATGACGTCATCTGGGATTACTTGGAAACTTGGCTCTGAATCACATGTCTCATCTTCCAGCTCTCTAGCTCAGTCATGTTCTTTTGGTGAAGGTAGAGACATGAACAAGGGAGCAAAAGTGTTCGAGCCCTTGTGAGGCCTGCCTCTAGAAGTAGACCACTATCATTTCCACTGCATCCAATTGGCCAAAGTAAGACAATGGCCAACCCTGCTTCCAGAGGCAAGTTAGAGCAGTTGCTCCTGAACAACACAACTCTCTCGCCAAGTATTATTTCCACACCAGAATAGTTCTCTCAGATTTTTGCAACTGCAGAATTAGGTTGTAAACGATGCCAATATTGGTCTTTCCTAAACAATATTAAGTACCTTAAAACATCAATGTAAATATTAGTGTGGAAAATATGGTAAAAACTTCAAAATTAGATGCCATGCTGTAAAGAATTAATACAAAAGACCATTGGACATTTGCCCAAGCTCCTTTGGGTGGCAAACCAAGTTCCCTCTGCTGTGGGTTCTCACACATCTCCCATCCCATCATCTGCCATCCCTCCATGTGCCCTGTGCTCCAAGAACTGATTTATCCCAGTTTCTTGAATATTTGATGCAGTTTAATTTATTTGATCCTTAGCATCTGAAGTGCCTCTCTGCTTGGCGTTCTCTTCCTCTTTCCACATCTACCTGTTGATTTCCTATCTAACTTTGTAAATTTCAATTCAAGGACTTGTGCTTCTGTTACTCTATCAAACAAAGATGACATCTCTCCTTATTTGTGCTGACACCATATTTATAATACCTCTATTGACAGGGTTATAACACAATGCTATAATTATATTTGCTTAGATGCAAACCTTCTTCCTGACCATGGGCAAAGCTTGGAAAACAATGTCAGTATCTTGTTTTTTTTTAAATCTTTTTATCTTCCCAATTATTCCCAGCACCTGGAACAGTATAAAGTATTTGAATAGTATCTATTTAATTTAGTTGAATAATTTCACTACCCTCCTCCTTTGATATGTTAGGAAAATAAGCAAACTACCAAATAACTTATTCAAGTTCACACAGTTGGAAAAAGAACTGCAATTAAATAAAGGCCTATTTGGCTTCAGATGCAATATTCTTTTTTTGTTTTTGTTTTTGTTTTTTTTCAATATATGAGATTTATTGTCAAATTGGTTTCCATACAACACCCAGTGCTCATCCCAAAAGGTGCCCTCCTCAATACCCATCACCCACCCTCCCCTCCCTCCCACCCCCCATCAACCCTCAGTTTGTTCTCAGTTTTTAAGAGTCTCTTATGCTTTGGCTCTCTCCCACTCTAACCTCTTTTTTTTTTTTTTTCCTTCCTCTCCCCCATGGGTTTCTGTTAAGTTTCTCAGGATCCACATAAGAGTGAAAACATAAGGTATCTGTCTTTCTCTGTATGGCTTATTTCACTTAGCATCACACTCTCCAGTTCCATCCACGTTGCTACAAAAGGCCATATTTCATTCTTTCTCATTGCCACGTAGTATTCCATTGTGTATATAAACCGATGCAATGTTCTTTAACATGTGACTATATGAATCTCACATGGAAGACTTTGGATAAGTGACTGGCATGTTTGAGTGGATCTCTCAAGAAATAAGTGCACTGATTGCACAGGTAAACTTTTCCTATTTCTTTGATCTCATTTATTTCTCATCAAGGATTACATTTAAGGATTGCTTTAAATATATCTATATTTTGATCTGTAGTCTTTCTAGGTTTTTGGTGTGGGGTATTGCTTTTGTTTTTTAACGGAATTAACATTAAAAAGCCATATCTTCCATATACCTTAGAATAAATTCTTCATTTTAAAAACTTGTTTTGGTCTCTAGAGCAGTATTTACCAGATTTATTGAGGATCTCACTGCTTGGCATATGGGACTCCTGAATGAGTTAATAGAATCCCCCATAAGAGTGATATAACAGTAAAAATTTAGGACATTGAAGAATTTTCCTAATGTGCATATGTAGAATTATCACTGTGTTATTATCCTTCAGTTACTAATTCAACCTAAAATTAAAAGCAATTTTGTTCGTAGGCTATGTAACTGCATCTGACCTTCAGAAACTTCAGGGGAAAGAAAAAGAGTAATTAGTTAAATTATCCCCTACTTTATTGAAAGATTGTGAAAATGAGCAAGTAAAATTTATCTCACACTGACCCTGAATGGCATCATGGTCATAGAAGCCCAGCCCAAATAGCGGTTACAGTGTAGAGAGTGGTTAAGAAATCTGGAGATAGACTGCTTGAATTCGGGTTGGTATCTACCACTTTTTCACTGTGTGGCTTTAGTCAGGTTACTTATGTTCTTTGTGCTTCAGCTTTGTCATCTAGAAAATGGGAATGATTTTAATTGATTGTTGTGGCAGTTAATTAAAATAATCCCTGTACAGTGCACAGAATTGTGACTGACTTAAATTAAGCACTTAATGTGTATTACTCATATCTTTGTAGAACATAGGAGGATGAATCATATGAAATAGCCAATATTAAACCATATTTGACTTCAGAATTGTAAGTTTCATATGAATCAAACTAGTAGAAGGAAATGGAGTTATAGTGGTGACAGAAGCTCTTACTTAAATATTCTGCCCTCTGTGACTTTTGTCCTTTCTGTGGGTCTCCTGTTTTCTTGACTTGGCACTGACTATTGGCAGACCCTCCTCATAGCCATGGAAGAAGAGAGAATGAATCGTCCAAGGCTGACTTCCTAGTGGGTAGGGGCAGGAAATGATTAGGAAGAGGCTGTATCTTGTCATGTAATTGTCCACACAATTGCAATGCAGTACAATTGAGAAATTATAAAAATGCTAATTTTATAAGTAAGTTTTAAACTTATTAATTAAAGGCATCATCAGAAGGTCTCCTCCCACTGGATCTTATCGAGGTTGAATTGTCCTGCGTCCCTCTGTATTTTGCCTGGAGCTAAGTGCCAATAGTTGGCCTTTCTCTAGTGAGCATGTCCATTGTGTTATATAGCATTCTTTTTTTTTTTTTTTTTTTGAAGAATCAGAGTGTTATTTAGATGCTTTGAAATGAAATGCTTCCTCTGGGAAACCTTATCTTGTGCTTTTTCTGTCACAAAAGCTACTGTTGGGATAGAATATAACCAACCCTCCTTTCCATTATTAGCTGTCTCAACCTTAAATCCTATGTTTATGTGATTGAATAGAGAAATCAAATTTAACTTTCAGAATTTTAAGTTTATAGGGCATATTAAAGGGTGGTATAAGAATGAAATCTTGCCATTTGTGACAACATGGATGAACCTAGAGGGTATGATGCTAAGAAGTAAGTCAGACAAAGACAAATACTATATCATTTCACTTACATGTGGAATCCAAAAAACAAACGCAAACAAACAAACAGACTCCTAAGTACAGAGAATAGACGGGTAGTTGCCAGAGGGGAGGTGGATGGAGGGAATGGACAAAATAGATGAAGGGGATTCAGAGGTACAAAAGTTATAAAATAAATAAGTTAGATGAAAAATATGGCATAGGGAATATAGTCAATACTCTTTTAATAATGTTGTATGGTAACAAATGGTGACTACACTTATTGTGGTGGGTAGTATGGTAATGTATAGAATTGTTGAATCAATATGTTATACACCTGAAACAAATGTAACATTGTATGGCAATTAAACTTCAATAAGAAATTAAAAAAAAATTAAAGGCAAAATAAGATCATGAACTACAATCATGGTTTGTAATGTTACCATATATTTAAAAATAACTATTTTTACATTAAATTTATGTCTAGAAATGTAAGACAGAAAATTACTTACCGTGATGATACTACTTTTTCTTTCGAAAAGCCTGGTAATTGAATTAGCACTGACCTATTTAATTTACAGATGAGAAAACTCAGGCCTAGTTTAAGAATTCAGTTTCATTACACACCATGTTAAAGACAGACCTGATCAGACAACAAACTATGCTAACTTTCGGTTAAGCACACTTTACTTTTGGGTTTCTAATAGACCATTTACAGATAATGACTTGATTTTCATTAACTATTGTTGGGGCTCCTGTAGAAAGTTCTAATGTGAAATCTGGTTGAATCTTTTCTCGTGTACTTAATAGTATAGTATGCATATTAGATCCTAGTGATTATGTTTTATAAAGACTTCCTGCCAAATAGCATTTTATATCTGGAGAGATTGTAAATCTATTATATTACCAAACTTAGCTCTTAAACACTTCTTAGCTCCAAGGAATAACTTGGATTTTTCTTGATTATCTTTGTATCCCAGATTTTAGTGCTTGATTATCTCTGTATCTCAGATTTTAGTGCTTTACCTGGTATATAGAAGTCTTTAAAAGTATTTGATGTTAAGGAATAACGAATAATATATATTAATTTTCAACTGTCAATTCCCACAGAACATTCCAGGACTTTGATACCCTTTTTGTAGAATAGGAAATGTCTCAGCGATACATTTGACTCTTCCATATGACCTTACCAATGATAGAAATATAGGAGACTTGGGGAGGAACACTTGGGTTTTTATTTATTTTCTGACATGGGCGTCCCTGGCATTGATCCCTTGGGTCACAGAAAGTTTGTTTTCCTGTCTGGGGTGTTGTATGTCTGTGGTTTCTTCCTCTAGGTCCACTCTTTGCCTTTTTCTTCCCTGTGAGGCTGACCTCTGTGGACCATATCAGCAGACTTTCTTGTCCTCTGGCTTCCAGTTGGATTTGACTAATGGGAGCATTTACAGGAGGTCCTAGAGAGAGGAAAGAAAGACCAGGGCATTTATTAACTCCAGGGTGGCTGCATTCATTTGCCTGCTGTCCAAGCTCCTGTCAGGTGACTCTGTTAGCTCTCTCTTTGTTGAGGGACCAGTAACCACTCTTTCTTTTCAATCCTGAGTCTAGGAGTGATAATAGCCATTCTCTACTACCAGTTATGGTGGTTTCTTTATTCCCTGCCTTCATCTTTGTAAATTGTCCCTTATTAAACTCTCTTCAAGTTACCAAAATCCTGCTAGGACCCTGTGACCCATAAAGCAAAGTTCTATTCTTCACCTTCAGGTGATGGCATTTAACAGGAAGGAGGAAACAGAGAATGTTATTAGAGATTATTAATCATTTTCTGTGCCAGGCCACATGTTGGACACCTTGTAATTATGAACCATTTAATCCCCATACTAATACTTTGAAGTTGATGCCTTCTGTTACTTTGAGGCAAAATTTATAAGGAGAATTATGGAAAATATGGATTATTTGGCTTAAGAATTTTGGAACAAATTCATGATAGCTGACACTTATTGAGTATGTCTTATAAACAAAGCACTGTTCTAAGTGCATTTAAATCTTCACAGGATTACCATAAGTTAGGTAACAGTATTTCTTCATTGTGTAGATCAAAAGGTAAGGCACAGAAAGCTTAAGTTATTTGCTCAATATCACGCAACTGGAGATATGGCAGGACTGGGGATTTGAACCAAGACCTTCTAGGTATGAAGCAAACACTTTCTTTTGACATTATCATACCTTCCTTTTGTTTCGTAAAACAAATTTCATCAGTGCACCTTTTTTCTTTTTTTTTTAATTTCCAAATTCCCTCTGCCTCAACCTGGTATCTTTCAGTCATTAGTCTCCTAAAATGAAACACTAAACCAACATTGTTTTTCTGTTTTTAAGAGACTCCTTTCAATGCAAGACTAATCTGTGGTACTAAAAGTCAATATAGTGGTCATTATTGAAGGGGCTACTACACAGAAGGGGGTGTGAGGAAGCTCTGAGGATGCTGGTTGTATTTTATTTCTCCATATAGGTGGTGATAATATGAATGTGTTCAGTTCATAAAAGCCAATTGAGCTAACTCTTAAGGTATGTGCATTTTCCTATATGTATATTACACCTCGATAAAATTCTCTTATAAAATACTTTTTGTAATTCATACTTAAAAAAACAATCATTTATGAAAACAACCTATTTAGACTATAATGGGTTGTAATAATTTTATGGGAGGCGATCAGCATCATCCACCAATAGATTTTGAATTATTTTCACCCTTCTTTTTGGTGTTCCCAGTGTTTTTGGTATTTCCAGTATCTAACGATTTGTAATCACAGAGAAGTATCTTGACTTTCTGACCAACAGAGATGTCCAGAGGCTGACCTTTCTGTAAGCAGAAGGCCATGCTAAATAACTCCTGTGCTCTTTACCTC
The DNA here is from genome assembly GCF_046562875.1 of Panthera onca. Classification (NCBI taxonomy): domain Eukaryota; kingdom Metazoa; phylum Chordata; class Mammalia; order Carnivora; family Felidae; genus Panthera; species Panthera onca. The sequence continues at coordinate 101,475,873 of NC_138357.1, forward strand.
TCATTGGAATATTATATTGATCCCTGTGTATTTTTAGGTTAAGGGATTGATAACAACTGTGAAGAATCAGAAGTTATTTAAATATTTTCACAAATCCATTTCTGTCCCTTTCAATTTTTTTTCACTTTGATTTTTTGTCACTTTGTTTATCCCACTTGCTAATCAACCTATCTGATTTTTTTTCTTTTGAACCTTGTCTGTGCATCTGTATTTCTATATATCATACTGACAATGATCAGGAAGCATTATTATCTCATTTTATAGCCCTTTCATCTTTTTATTTGGGTTCGCAAGGAAGAAGACAATATGTAAGTGAATGCAGTAAACTGCTGAGTAATATCAAAAGTTCACCTTTTAACTAAAATACTAGTCACGAAAGGGATTGAAGACAGAGAGCCGCAGGGTCATATGGCCCAAAGAGAGTTTAATGTTTTGTGTGCTTTACAAAATAATTTTCATATACTTGAAAGCCATTACAGATAGGGAATTTTAAAGAAATATTACTGTTTTCATGACATAAATGTCACTTGCAACAAAAAGACATAGTAGATGTAGAAGATGAAAAGGGAGGTAAACAAAAGATTTAATGAAAGGTAACCCCAAGAACAAAAAGAGAGAGACAGGGAGGGAGGGAGGGAGGGAGAAGGAGAGAGAGAGAGAGAGAGAAAGGGCTTGAAGCCTCTGAGTGCCTTCCACATTTACCAGTATTAGTAATAGAATATGGAGTGACATCTTCTATCCTTGACTTTCACTCTTACAAGGGTACCAAACTAAGAAAATCGGAGTACACTGTAAGTGAGCTCTACATTTTCTAGTAGACTCAATAATGTACCAGCATTGTATTTAATCTGGAATTTGGCCAGACAGAGAGAAGTCAAGGAATAATTGAACAAAACAAAACAAAAAATCCTATATTTATTGAGTGCCTACTATCTGCCCAGTCTGTATACCACAGCACACTGTTCCATTTAAGCCTCAGAAGAGTGCTCTGAAGTGGTATTATTTCAATCTCCGTTTAAACAGAAGACCATGGGGGAGGGGAAGGAGAAAAAAAAAGGTTAGAGAGGGAGGGAACCAAAACATAAGAGACTCTTAAAAACTGAGAACAAACTGAGGGTTGATGGGGAGTGGGAAGGAGGGAGGGTGGATGAGGGGTATGGAGGAGGGCCCCTGTTGGCAGGAGCACTGGGTGTTGTATGGAAACCAATCTGACAATGCATTTCATATTAAAAAATAATAACTAAAATAAAATATTATTGCAAAAAAAGAGAGTATATTGTGCTTCAGAAAGGCTAAGTCACTTGCCTGAGACAGCAAAGCTAGTGAATAGAGGACTTGAGTTTAAAAGTCAGCTATTTCTGCATCTCAAAACTGTGCTACTTTTACTATATCATAGCTATAATGTTATGGAATGAGGATTTGAATCTAGGAAAGAAATGAAAACCATCCAACAGAGATGAGATGTTTTGCTTTCCCCGGGGTCTTTATACCACAGGAAGAGTAAGACTGAGCACCTGAAGATCTGTGACGTTACAGGATACATACTGTACATTTCATTGAGCATCACTTTAATTAGACCTAGAAGAGGAAATGTCACTCGTAAGTGCTTGAAAATACTTTTAAAACAAACATTAATTCAGAGAAGAAGGCAAAATCTCCATGAATTCTTAACAGAAAACATATGTGTTTATAGACATTTTGAACCTGCTGTCACTGCCTAATTTATACTGCCAGACCTGGGGTAAATTCATTCCATCTCATCTGCTAGAAGGATGCTTTGATGGAACATTCTGAGAAGCACTCTATTAGAGAATGTGGATATAACAAATAGAAATTGGATTTCAATTATGATACTTTAGTATATCGTTTATCGTATGAGTTATGAAATTATGTATGATAGCTGGAGCTTTTTCTCTGTCACCTCATTGCTTTTGAGGTGCCCCAAATAGATGTGCCCGGAGGCCTCTGATTAGCCTACAGTCCTTCACTTCCTCTCCATTTGTTTGCTTCCAGTTTAAAAGAAAGAATTATAAAATACCTTGGCCTGTATGTATGAGCTTGGAACAAAGCAAGATCCCATTTGCCTTGTTTTGACCTCTGTCTGGACTCCTTGTCCCCAAAGCATAAGCTTTATAGTCTTTGTGTTGTGGATGTTAGATGATCCTTACGGCCTTGGGGTTTATGCTTTACTTTGTGCCTGAATACTTACCTGATTTCCTGTTCCTGCCCTTCTTGAGTAAACATCCTGCCACCCACATCCTTCCTGGTTTGACAGACTTTGTTATCTATCATCTATCTATCTATCTATCTATCTATCTATCTACCTACCTACCTACCTATCTTTCTATCTATTTATCTATCTATCTATCTGTCATCTGTCTGTCTATATATCTATCCAGATACATATTTTTTAACAAGAGCAAGTATCTTTGTCAGGTAAGTATATATTTTTTTTCTTCAAAACTTGACACATTTCAGTGTGCAATATTCTTTTTGTCGATAAGTTTGGAAGCAACTCACTTCTGAAATGCATCTGTAAAGTTTTGCTCCTGGATGGAACAAAAGAAAAGAAAACAAAACAAAACAGCCAACAGCATTTTCGAGGCATCGTAGAGCTTCAACCAATTTGAAAGCATGCATTCATTTTCTTTTACTTATTAGTAGAAAGCTTTCCTTAAAGTTTCATAAAAATGGCATGTTGTTTTGAGATTTACTTGCACATAATGTGTAGTCAAGGTGTTTTTAAAAATTTCAGCACATTCGTATTTTTATGTTGTCTTCTTTTCCCCTGAAATTCTTAATCAGAACTATTAGAGGAGAATTTACAAATAATAGCTTGCAGTTATCTTTGTCAAAGCATCTCTGTGGCTCGATTTTCAAGGGTGGCCATGGGACTGGCAGCCTTTTTGTGGGGGATCTGTGTTCTCATTAGGTGAAACACCAAGGCATTGACAGGATTTGTCATTGACATGGCTACCATGCAGTAGGGAGAGCTTGAATCCTATGTCTTTAATCTTGGAAACCTCAGGGATGCCCTTTGCCTGGAAACTAAGGCTGCTCTTTGTTTTTCTTGACCTGTGTGAAATGTCAGGTTTGCATGCAATCGAGGAAGGCTTGAGACAAACCCACTCACATGGAAAGTAATGTTAGACGCATCGCCTGACATTTGTGAGGAAGTATTTCATGGTCCCCATACTATGGGCGTTCCCACAGTTATATGTTCCTGGGTCCCTTTTACTGATTCTGTGTAGTATTACCTTTTGGGAATATTTGTTTTCCCTGCTGGACTCAAAGTTCTATAAGGGCTGGGGTCATGTCTGGCTGATTTACTAGTGTATGCCCCTGCATCTAGCTCAGGTTTATTGGTGCTCAGTAAACATCTGCCACTGATAAATTAGGGCTTTGTAGAGAAACTGACTGATGAAAGAGATGTGAATGATTTCATAGGAAGGGATTTTAGGCTTTCAACCAGAAAAAGAAAATATTTGAGAGCATGACAGAAAAATAAAATATTTGAAAGATAATCAGATGGAAGGAGGATAAGGCCTAGAAAGCAGAGTATGATAAACTAAGAAGAACAAGCCTCTCAGGAGTTAGATGGATCCAGACAGAATTTTGGCTTTACTGTCTTGTAGTTTTTGTGACAAAGGGCCACATGTTCAATCTCTTTGTCTTGTCTCTAAGATGAGTATTTTAGTGCCAGCCCACAGCTATATCACAAAGATTTGAAGATCCACTCATTTAGTGAATTGTTTTTCATGAGCAGTTGCTACAAAAATTCCAGATACTATGAGTGGTTATTCTTTTTCCTTCAGTATAATTCCCAGGTAAAGAACTGAGGAAAATAGATGCAAAGGTGTCACAGGGCCATTTCAACTCAGTTAAAAGCAGATATTTCTAACATATGAGCCATGCAAGATGAAAATGGATCATTCTGAGATAGTTTCCAAAGTGTATATTCAGAGAGAGCACGTTCTAGGTGCAGGATGGTGGGCCCTCTATGATAGAGGTATACCAAACAGTTAAATTTTAAGCACCTGCCCAGGGCAAATTGTATGTGGTCTGTTTCTTTGTGTGTTTACCTCTCTCTCCTTCATAGAACCAGCTTTTAAAAAGTTGAGTTAATTAGACCAGTTAGGCTACAGATAATCCAACTCACCTTATTAAAAAAAAAAAACAATTTAAATAGATTTGACCTAATGATGATATATTGCTTTTTTGTTTTTTACTTGTAGGTTCTCTTTTCATCTTTCACCCTTGGCAGATTAAGAATTAGATACATTACATATTCTTTTTTTTAATGTTTATTTATTTTTGAGAGAGAGACAGAGCATGAGTCGGGGAGGGACAGAGAGAGAGAGAGAGAGAGAGAAAAGGAGACACAGAATCTGGAGCAGGCCCGAGGCTCTGAGCTGTCAGCACAGAGCCTGATGCGGGGCTCGAGCCCATGAACCACGAGATCATGACTTGAGCCAAAGTCAGATGCTCAAGCGAATGAGCCCCCCAGGTACCCTGTTACATGGCATATTCTTAACCACAGCTTTCAATTTTAAAAGGCATAATCATGGAAATGGATCACTGGAAGAGTGCTTGGTTTAATTGGGTATATTTCATGTTTCAGTTTGGGAAGCAGCACATAGAGAACCTCTTCAGTGACCTACAGGATGGGAGACGCCTCCTAGATCTTCTGGAAGGCCTGACAGGGCAAAAACTGGTATGTGAATTATTTCTAAGAAAGTTCACATTAACCTTAGGGGAATTTACTAAGAAAAAAGAAATGATCTCAGTGTAGTTTTACTCGATCTAGTAAAATGCACTAATTTAATAATTACCGATTTAACTAGTAGTAGAGGACCTATTCCTGAATAAAACAATATTCGATATTACTTTTATTTTGGCATACTCTATCCTATATAGAACTAGCAGGTGACATTTTTCAGTAATGTAACTTATGTTAATTAATAGATATTACTTGCTCATAATATTGGGTATCTTTGTTATTGAACGTCTTTTTATAAGGCTTTTATTCATAATGATCTTTTAAGTTTCAGTTCATTTTTTTATTGTGACAAGAACATTTAACTTGAGATATGGAAAATGAAGAGTTGCAAGATGAGTAAATTCCAGAGAACTGCTATCCAACACTGTGCCAATGGTTAATAATACCGATCTTCCTTGACTTACCATGGGGTTATGTCCCTACTAATCCATCCTGAACTGGAAATACAATTTGAAAATACATTGAATATACCTAACCTACTGAACTTCATACTTTAGCCTAGCCTACCTTAAACATGCTCAGAACACTTATATTAGCATACAGTTGGGGAAAATCATTTACCACGAAGCCTATATTATAATAAAGTGTTGACTGTCTCATGGAATGTAATGCTGTATGGAAAGCGGAAAACAGAGTGGTTGTACGAACATTGGTTGTTTACCCTTATGATTGATTGCATGGCTGACTGGGAGCTGTGGTTCACTGCCCCTGCCCAGTGTCACCAGAGTAGCATACTGGGTTATCACTAGCCTGGGAAAAGATCCAAAATCAAAATGTGAAGCACATTTTTTGCTGAATGCCTCTCACTTTTGCACCATCATAAAGTCATGAAATCCTGAATTGAACTATCATGTTGGGGACCATCTGTAGATTTACTGTGTGTTTACAAATTTCTTAAGATGTGTATTTCATTTTAGAAGTAAATATGGTAGGCATCATAATGGCAGAATTTCTGAAACTCCACAACTGGATAAATGATTTAATCCACATACTGTAATGTACTGTGCAAATGTCAGTTTCGAAATTATAGGATCAGATGGTATTTGGGGGATTGGGAGTGAGGGTTATAGAACCAAGGATTATTGAGGTTTTGAGCTTCAGTGATGAAGACAGTTAAGGTAATGTCGACAAAAATAGTTTGTCTTAATCCTATTTGGCATTATATAATCCTTATAGGCTCAAGTCTCTTTTATACGTTCCTTAAAAGTGTGGAAATCAACTCACTTATCTACCTTACTAATAAACCCTTATTGCAATGTTGTTTCTCTTCCTGGTCATGCTGTAATCCCCAGCTGGGCTGCAGAATGAAGAGATGGTAACCAAAATAGATTTTTTTTTTTTTGAAGAAAAAAAAAACTGTCATTTTTTCTTGAGGAGAGGTTGATTCATGCTAAGAAAGTCCTATGACAAGGACAATTAACCCAGAGCCCTTAAGTGTATTATATTAACGCCTCACAGCCTGTGTTCATTTAAAATACTCAAACTTAGAAGTAAAATGTATAAATTGTTTCATTTCTAGTAGATTGTCCCTCTCTGCTGGGCAGTAAACATTGTTTCATTTTGTTTTCAGCCAAAAGAAAAAGGATCCACAAGAGTTCATGCCCTGAACAATGTCAACAAGGCACTGCGCGTCTTGCAGAAAAATAATGTAAGTGGAGACCTGGACAGAGTTTGGATACCATGAGACAACATAGTTAATGTTTGAGTGAGGGCTTTGGCCCCAAATGCAGGGAGAGCTTCTCAAGTTCTCTTACAAATCACAGTAGTGGGTTATAACGAGTATGCGTTCTGGTTCATGTGCATCTGCTGGTGGCTAATGTGACTCAGCAAGTAAATGTACCGAGTCACAGAGGGCAGGGAAGGGTGTGACTCAGACCCGATAGGGCACTGTGTGTTGTGTTCAGATTTTACTTGATGCAGCTATATCTGAAGGACGTATTCACTCTTTTGGTGAACCTCAGTTTCTTAGAGTAGTGTTCTGTGAAGCAAATGGCTTTTACTAGGCTGAGTATTATTTTTTATGTATTCAAGTTTGCTTGAGTTAAGGCAACATTTATTAGATACCACACCCACGTATGAAAGTTCACTCTTTCAACTTACAGAACTGCAAATTTGTTTTCTCTTGCTAGGTTTGATTTAGTTTAACTGGATGAACATGCATGTGTGGCATTAGAAGGTCAACAGTTATACCTAAACAAGTATGTAGATGAGAGGAGAGTAACCTTGAGATTCCTCCCTTCTACCATGATATTAGAGGCAGCCCCTCCTTTCTTAGCAACTTCCTGCAATCTTTCTCATCGACCAATATGTTTACCAGGTCCTTAGTAGCTTCCTAATTACATTACATCTCTATTTCAAGAATAAATTCAAATAAATTGCTCACATACTCTAAAAATAACCATCGTCAGTGATAGATTAGTTGTGATGTATACTCCCCCAAAAGTTATTCAGTTCATCTGGTACAGAGAGGGCATCACATGGAAAATGTTAGTGAAGGCTGTGTAGCATTTGGTTGATTTTATGAATTTACAGTTATTGTCATACTTAATCTATGGAAATTGCCTTATAAAATCATTATAGATTTTTATCATTTTCTGAAGTGACTAACTGTATATTTTCAAATTTTGTGCAGGCATAATAAGACACTCTATAAAACATTTGCCTCAACATCAGTCTGATAGATCCTTTTGAAAGATCAATACCACAAAAATTGAGAATATTGTTTTAAAGATAGTAGAATTTACATGAAGAAAAATCTTTTTTAGATATCAGTTCCCCATATTCCATTACAAAATATACAAAGCAAGGAAGACAGCAGAAAATTCAAAGAATTACTCTATTAAGTCTCTTTCATGTAGGTGATCTCTTCCCACCAAGATAATATCATATTAAACAATTGGCTGTTGGAGCACCTCTAAAATAGTAGATTAATGTAGCCATAGATCTTGTTTAATGATAGTTTTGTTTTTTCATATTTGTTATTGATTATGAATTTTTTGGTTTCTTATATATAATTATTAATTTCACAGTTTTAAATATAAGACCAGAAGAAATTCTGGCAATAAAACAGAGAAACCATAAAAGAAAATCTCTGTCACTTTGGGATAACCAAATATTTCTTAGATGTGAAACCAGAGGCCTGATTCAAAAAGAGAAAAATTAACTTGAACTTCATCAAACTTATGAGTTGTTTCTATGTTATGGATACAAACCCTTTCTTTTCTGCATTGCAAATGTGTTTTCTCCTTCTAGATTACATTTTTACTTACTGGTGTCTTTTGATAAAGCAGAATTCTTCATTCTGATGTAGTTCATTTTTATAAATGGTCACTTTATAATTTTGTATCCTGTTTAAGAAATATCTGCCTTCCCCAAACCATTATGATATTATACTTTGTTGTCTTCTGTATAGGCTTGGTTGTTTTGTCACTTGAATTTGGATCTCTATATCACCTGGAATTGATTATTGAATTTGGCATTAGGAGTGGGTTAAAATTCAGGTTCTTTCTTTTTTTTTTCCATTTGGAATCTAACTGTCACTACACCATTTCTTAAAAACAATGTTACTTACTCATTGCTCTCGAGTATTGGGTGTGTCATAATTTCTTGGTACAGATGCTGTTCTGTTTTTGGACTTGAATTCACTACCATTTTTGTCTGTCTATACGTGCACAAACATCCTGCCATTTGGATTTTTGCAGTTTTATAATCCATACTGGTATCTGGTGAACTAGGTTCCCCCACTTTTTCTTGATTATATTGACCCTTTGAATTTCTGTATTCCTTTTACCATCATCTTTTTAATTTCTATATAAATCCTGTTTGGAATGTCATCAACAGTGAGTTAAATCTATAGATCGATTTGGGAAGAATTGTTACCTTTACACTATTGATGAGTATACCACATTCCTGCTATGATTTCCCCTATTGTTTATTTATTTAATTTTTAAGTATTAGATTTGAAAGAATGAGAAAAAAAAATCCAAGAGAAAAAAGGGTCAGAAAATTTGAACAGCAACTTCACAAAAGGGGATGTTTAGAAGCTGAAGAATAATATAGAATGTTCAACCTCAGCAGTAATTGGGGAAATTTAGAACTGCAATGAGATACCAATACAAACTCATAAAAATGGCTGAAATTAAAAAAGCTAATAATGCTGGGGGTGAGGATTTGGAATAACCTGAACTCCTAACTGGTAGAAATGTAAATCAGACAACCATCGAAAATAGTTTGGCATTATATACTGAATGCCAAAGTGCATAATTCTTATAGGCCAACAGTTTTGTGCTTAGGCATAACATGTAACTACCATTTATCTCTGCACACGAGTGTGTGTGTGTGTGTGTGTGTGTGTGTGTGTGTGTAGAAAGAGAATGTTCATAGCAGCTTTTTAAAAAAAATTATTTTGAGAGACAGAGAGAGAGAGGAGAGGGTGCATGTGCAAGCAGGGGCAGGGCAGAGAGAGAGGGAGAAGGAGAGAGAGAGAGAATGAGAGAATCCCAAGTAGGCTCTGTGCTGTCAGTGCAGACCTCTGTGCAGGGCTCCATGTCCAAAGCTGCGAGATCACGAATTGAGCCTAGATCAAGAGTCAGATGCTTAGCTACGTGAGCCATCCAGGCACCCCTCGTAGCAGCTTAATTTCTAAAAGCTAAAACTGGAAATGACTGTGGTATAGTCACATGATGGCATATTATAAAGCAGTGAAAATGAACAAATGATAGTTATACACAATACATAGGATGGACCACTCTCCTGAAAGAGTTTTGAGCCAAAGAAGTGAGACACAAAAGTATACCTACGATGATTTCCTTTTTTTTAATGTTTATTTTTTTTAATGTTTATTTTTGAGAGAGACCGAATGTGAGTGGGGGAGGGGCAGAGAGAGAGGGAGACCCAGAATCCGAAGCAGGTTCCAGCCTCCGAGCTGTCAACATGGAGCCGGATGTGGGGCTTGAACTCATGAACTGTGAGATCATGACCCGAGCTGAAGTCGGATGCTTAACTGACTGAGTCACCCAGGCGCCCCTACTATGACTTCTTTTAATTGAATTTCAAAAACAGGCAAAATTGTTCCATGGATTTAGGAATCAGGAGACTAGTTACATTTTGGAAGGAATGAAAGCAGTTAAATGCATGAGTGCATCTTGTGAAGTGTTGAAAGTATTGCCTATTTTGACCTGGTGCTTGATACATGGGTGCATTTGCTTTGAGAAAATGTATCATGGTCTACCCTCAGGTACACTTTTCTAGATGTATGTGATACTTCAGTTCCTATTTTTAATGTTAAAAAAAGAGGAACCTTTGAAGGTAAAGTAAACCTAACCTTACAACCTCCCAAATGCCAAACAATGGCTTATTTATCAGTCTGACAGTATGCTTGGTATTTTCTCATGAAATTGTTTGATGAAATGTGATAAGTGAATATACAAAATTAGAATAAGATTAATGCATTTTATGGATCTTTTCTTAGATGGTCATATTTCTTTCTGAAAATGTAGAACCCTGAGAACTCCCCTGAGAACTTGTTTGAGCAGGCAAAGACCCCGAAATGAGGACTTAAATTTGAGAAGGAGCCCTTAAAGAGCAGATTTCCACAATTCTCCCGTTTGACTGAGAGCCTTAATAGGGAATGTCATAAAATTGAGGTCTCTGTATGAAAAGGACAGAATCTCAAGTAAAACATTTTTGTGTGGAAACCAAAACCCAGAGCGAAATAACCTTTGCTTGAAGTAGCCCCAGGCTAAAAGACACAGACTATAAATGTTCAAAGGTAAATTTATTATCATTTTATACTTCTCCATTATTTTGTAATAAAAGAAAGTACAAAAGAAATGGAAAAGATTCCCCAGGAACATGTTTATTAGTCTCTGATTATTACCACACAGTAAACACACAATTAAATCAAAGAGAATGTTCAAGAGCAGGATTTTTTTCCCTAAAGATGTGCTTAGGTATTCTATACTAGATGAATAAATGAGCCTGGGGCAGGATATACATAAATTGGCACGTTAAATAAAATAGTAGACAGGGCTATTTCAAATTTCCTTTTAAAAATCATAGATTCTCAAATTAGAATGAAGGCATTGATTGGAGAAGTTGACTAATCAGACCTTCAATAATAATGTTAGTGCATTTACATGCAGCACATTATTTATTGAGTGTCTACTATGTGTTAAGTTGTATGCTAGGTGGTAGGAACACTGTAGTCAGTGATCAGAACAAACAAAACCCTATATGTCATAGAGTTTACAGTCACATACCAGAGGGCAGTAACATGTACAATGTACATTGTGATAGCTATGTGAATGAGTAAGAGATAAACAGAACAGAAGGTGTGGGAAGACCTCTCAGTTAAATTGTGATATGGTAAAGCCTGGAAGGAAGTGAGGGAGGGAGCCATGGCATCATCTATAGGAAAATGGTCCAGACAGAAGGATAAAAAGATCTTGGGGAGAAACAAAACGTTTGCAAACAGGACTTGCTAGGGAGACAGGACTGAGTATGGAGAAAACACAGCAGAGAAGGGGATCGGAGAGGTACCCGGGTACTTATGGGAGGTGTAAAACATGGGAAGACATTATTAGGCTTGGAACTTAATTGGGAAGGAGATGACAATGACTAAAAATAAAAGGGCTGCTATGAATTGAATGGCTAATAAAACCAGTTCTTTAAAAATGAGAGAAATAGTTAATAAGAAAGAAAAACTTACAAGAAAAGTATTTAAAAACAGTACCATTTTTATCCAGGGAGGTTATCGTCTGTAATGAAAACATAATACAACTTATCGCATAATAGAAATACTACTAAAACCACTAAGACAATTTAATGGAAATACTTTTTGATGTTATAGGCTGCTTTATTTTTCCAAGATTTATAACGTCTTTGCAATGCACTTGGGTGAAAATCCCCCTACTGATAGAGTTCTCTAGTTGGGTCAAAAGGCCACTGATAACAGGAGGGACATCTAAAGTGAAAGTATTAGCGTAAGGTTAAAGCACAGGGCCTGGCAAATGCCTGCCAGGGGCACTTTGCAAAAGGAAAGTCTTCAGAGCCCCTTTGTGGGGACCCGCAGCCACCCCTGAGTTCCCTTGGGCCCCTTGGGTGGAGGGGATCCTGTAAACTTTTTTGCATCCGTATAACCACCACCCATTTCTGCATGGTTTTCTTCACCTCAACCTGCACCCTGACCATCTCTGTGAATTCTCCCATCTCTTCATTCCTCAAATGCATATCGTTTATGGCCTCGTAATCCTGGAGCCACCAAGCCAGCCCCTTGTTGGTTTCTCTTTTGGCCTTCTTGGTCACTTTCCTGCAGCCTTGGTTCCCTGGCTGGCTTTTCTTCTTCTTTTGGCTTTCCCTGGCTCTCGGGCTTTCTGTCTTTTGGCTTTGCCACACTGCTGGCTTTTTCTTGTCCTTTCCAAGTTCCTCATTTTCTGCCTTTCCCTTGTGATTTGTCTTTCCCTCAATTTCTAACTTTTCTTCGTTTTCCAGAATACAAGCTACTGCTGGCTTCCCTGCACCCCATGGCTGTTCTTTGTATTCCAGCTTTCCTTGTTCTCAGGCATTCCTTCATTCCATCGCAGAGTTTTTCCATGTTGAGATTTTCCCCCCTTTTCCAGTCATGCAGGGATTCTAGACAGGTTCCTCCTCCTTCTATAGCCTTGCAGAAAGTTGCAGGGGCCGGGGCAGGCCTGCGCCTCCTGCTACTCTCTGAAGCCCAGACCCCTTGCTGCCAAGGCAGCTCAGGGAGCTGGTTCCATACAGGCAGTGGAAGAAGATGGCACAGGGACTGGATGGCAAGGTCGGAAATACAGTTTTATTCAGAGCCTTTAATTCACCATTGTCATATTAGAACACATTTAGCAACTAACTAACTAACTAACTAACTAACTAAATAAATAAATAAATAATTGAGACTATGGATGGCGTAAATAAACTGTAGATTTAATAGCAATTTGCTTCCCATTAATACTCCAAAGCGCAGATGATTCTATGAAATATGTGTGCATTATGTGTAAACCTCCTGCCCCATAAAGTTGGATTTTCAGGAAAAGCAATAGTTTATCATTTAATTTAAATTAGCTAAATCCAAATCTGAGCTCTCAAGCAGGCATTCCGAAAATTCTCAGTCATTATGAGGAAAGCTCTTCCCTATCCCTAGCAATGGCCAGAGAACAGTAGGCCTATGTGGTGCCTCATATAGGCAGGGGAAAAGCCTTTCCTCTTTAGTCCATTGCAGTATGCACTGATACAGTCACCCCCTAAGCCCGAGTCTTCTCATGAAGCCAAGTGTCTCATTAATATCACTGGCATGAAACAGAAAGCCTGCAAAGACCAAGCTGAAGAGACTGTAACAAAGTAAATATATACAGAAATGTGAGGAGAATCAAATCCCTGGTGAGACACGCAGGGATTAGCATGAGTTAATAGCCTTTATCCCTAAACCTAAAGAGACAATGAGGAGAGAGCTGTTACCTCAAAGCAGTGAAAGCTCTGACACTGTGAGAGGGACCACTGGCCAGCAACTGTGACCATAGGTATCTAAATGAAGTTACCCTCAAATCGTGGCCTGCTGGGTGAGTTGGGAGACGATCGATACCTTGGTCTCTCTATCCAGTCCTCCAATATCCTGCCCATGCTACCCACTGGTTAAGCTCAGCTAAAGGCTAGAAGGTGAGAGCTCCTAGGTGATGAAGTCATCTGATACTAGATGAGTCATCTCATATGCCACAGGGGTGAAGAACTGGAGATTGGGGAACAAACAGAGAATAGCCAGCATTCCAAGTACCTCTGTTTTCTGGTCACACGAGGACGTGAGAATGTCTGCACTGAGAGCCCTAATGTTGGCTGGGGTCCATCCTTGCTGGATGTACCAGGAAGCCATTCACTTTTGAAACCACACCATCTCTGTTTCCTGGTAGGGCGTGGAGATGGTTTCTGGCTAATTTTGGGAACCATCTGATATCACATCCCTTCAGATGCTTCTGGGAAACATCAGAGCCAGAAAACTAAAACAGACCAAGAGTTATTTCTAATTTCTGCTCGGCTGCACAAACTTACCAAAGGCATAGGAGAAGATAAATTTATAAAAAAATATTACTAAAAAAATATTCCTGCCATATGTACAAAGATGGATAATGTATTAGGATGCAGTGAAAATGTCATTAAGTATATAAAAAGAAGAGCTTTTAAAGTGCATACTCATAATAATAATAGAATACTAGAAATTAATAACACTTTTAAAAATTCAATTTGATTAATTTAAAATGTTTTGTATAAGGAATGAAGAGTACATATCCACATTTGTATAGGAAAAAACTTTCCAGGAGAAATGGACTAGGTTTTAGCCTGAGGTTCAATTTGTGTCTTAGCTTTTATTTTCATTGAAAACAAAGATAAATTAATTCAAGATTTCAACCATAAATGTTACAAAAAATAAAAAATGCTCTAAGGAAAGTAGAAAATAAAGATAAATGAAGAAATCAGTTAGGAAGAAAAAACACTAGAATAATTTGAGAGCTAGTTCTTTGTAATAAAATAATAAAGTAGACTAATCTCATAAATTTAATCGGGAAAATGAGAGGAAAAAGCAAATATATGCAATTTAAATATAGAAAGAAAATATTAAACACAAGTATAAGGAATATACAAACCAAACATGGAGTCTACACAGAATTATATGTTGATTATAAAAACAATTAGATTGTATTCCATTTAAAATAATTAATTATAAGAATTAATAGAATATAGGGTACTTTATTTTTTCTTAGATTTTTTTTAATGTTTTTATTTATTTTTTGAGAGACAGAGAGAGACAGAGCATGAGTGGAGGAGGGGAGGAGAGAGAGGGAAACACAGAATCTGAAGCAGGCTCCAGGCTCTGAGCTGTCAACACACAGCCTGACAGGGGCTCGAACTCATGGACCGCGAGATCATGACCTGAGTCGAAGTCGGATGCTCAACCGACTGAGCCACCCAGGTGCCACGAAAATGTAGAGTACTTCAATCAATAACCAAGAGAGGTGAAGAAATCATAAAATTAAACAAACCGACTCTTCACAAAGACTTCTGAGTCTAATGGAACCAGGGGGAAGTTCATCCAAACGTTAAGAAATGGATAATTGCTAATAGAAAATCATTAGGGACTTCACAATTCTACAAATTTATCCACAGACTTAATTTTTAAAATCACTTCAAAGAAGTTAACCCTCTCTGTTGTTTGAGGGGCTATTAGAAGCATCCATTTTGAAAGGCTATTTTGTGGTAGTTTCAAAATCTTAGGTCAACTTCATTTGGTTTCCTCCTTCCTTCTTAGTATCTTCTCCACTTTGGCCTATTTCTCTGCCATAAATGATCAGTTTCTGAACATGTCATTGTTCTCTACTAGCAACTCAATTTGATTCCATGCCTCAGTTTCCTTTAATTTGTCTGTCCTGATATCTAATTTGCTATGCTCTCTCAGTGCCACTCACAGCTTAGGTCCACAACTCAGACACCACATTTATGTTCTGATTTGCATTCTCTGTGGTGGCTGTTTTAGCATAAAGTTATTTCTGCTATCAATAATTTATTTTCAAAACCACTTATTGAGAATAAAGTACTTCCAAGTGCAGTGATACCTTTATTACAATATTTACTGAGAGCAAAGCTCATTTGTAATAAAGTTGGCTGTGGCTTTAAAAAGCAAACAAAAGAAAGTACAAAATCCTGTGAAATAGAAGCTGACTGTACCAAGCGGTTAAGCTTGTCTACACCCCAGCTCAAGATATAAAACATATCCACAGCTTGCATTTCATTGTCACTTGTTGAAGGTAGATAAATCACAGGTAACATGGAAACATCTCACATATTGCTGTTTTACCATGCCTTTTCCCTTCTCCACATTTGTTTGTGAGTGACTGTCTTTACCAGACATTCTCAATTCCGTTCTGCAGGTCTTTAACCCCATTGTCTCTCAAAGGAAAAGTATCATTTAATGGGTCATTTAAACTTGTTTATTGATAGATTTTTTTCCCCCTTAGATGTAAATAAGCTCCAGTCAATGAGTTTCCTCTACCAGAAATTTGACATTTTTATCTCTTTATGTCAAATTGAGTAATGAATGATTCTTTACCACTGGTAAAGGAATTTAGCCATTAAAAATCTGGTAGGGAGATTTAACTGCCTGTGGTATTTTAAACTGCCCTCCAGATAGATCATGATACCAGTCTTCCATTAATTGCCTGATTGCAATTTGTTTCCTCTTCTTCCATCCCAAGATGTCCATGTTTTTATTTTATGAATCCCAGTGCCTCTTTGAAGTCATAGAATATATTCCATCACTATTTTAAAGATTCATACAAAAAATGTAGTGTTGTAATACACCCTGAGTATATAGTATACCAGGGCTTTACCGATTTAATATGATTTAATATTAGCTGACAGAGTTGTAGATCTCATACTTGATGTTCAGTATCCACTCTGATCAACTGTGTATGACAAAGTGGCAAATTTTTACCAAGTAACTTCAAACGTACAATGTGAAACAGCACAAAACAAGTAAGATCAGTTTTATACATTATTAAAGCACAAATCCAAAGTGAGCATTTAAAAGCCTAGGTTGAAAATTCACATGTCAGCTATGTTCAAATATTCACTTAATCATATCATTGAAAATTGTCAGTGAATTAGATTGAATGGTTGTCACGTGTCACTGATCTGAAAAATGACACAGTGTTCACTCTTCCTGGCATATGATCTTAGATAAAGAGGGTTCTAAACCGTTCTTTAAGACTAGTATTTTATGTGTTCTTTAAGTATTCAGAGACTTAAATAGCAATATAATATATGTTTTGGAGTATGTCAGAACATAATATCTTTGACTGAATATAAACTGCTTCCATTTATTACTCATAAAATACACTGTTCAGATATAAATTCCACATTTTGAAGTTAATTTATGTTAGACAAGTATTCGTTCTTACACTAAATTTTCAGTCCACACAATAGGACTATAATATGTCTGCACCTTATATATATTCATTCTCAGGATCCAGAAGTATATCCTTTTAACCCTGTTACTCACTAACTCCAGGATTTTTTCCAAATGATTCCATGACTTAGGTTCCAATTCATCATCTCTGAAATCTACTAACAGAAATGGTTGTATTTATTTCAAAATATTCATTTATGGAATAAAAACATATACAGGCATATATTATATAATATTTAGATTTATATTCAGATGCATTGGGAAATGACTACTTTTCAAATGAAGCTAATTCTCATTTAAAATAATATCAGGGGCATTTGGGTGGCTCAGTCAGTTAAGTGTCCCACTTCAGCTCAGTTCATGATCTCATGGTTCGTGGGTTTGAGTCCCACATCAGGCTTTTTGTTGTCAGCACAGTGCCTGCTTTGGATCCTCTGTCCCCCTCTGTCTCTTCCCTTCCCCTGCTTGCACTCTCTCTCTCTCTGTTTCTCTCAACGTAAATAAATAAACTTAAAAAATGAAATAATTTTATAAGGTGAGTTGGTTATCTTCCCCCTACCAGTGCATTTCTTGCGTCAAGGTAAAATAGTATATTTTTTTTTTGCATGCTAAACTTAAAATTGAGGTAGCCATTTACCTATGATTTGTACATTTAGAGATCTTAAAGGATAATAATAGGGCTACAAATTGTACTATTTTTTTTTTAAAGTTTATTTATTTTGAGACTAAGAGAGTGCAAGTCGGGGAGGGGCAGGGAAAGAGGGAGAGAGAGAGAATCCCAAGCAGGCTCCACACTGTCATTGCGGAGCCCAATGCGGGGCTTGAACCCATGAGCCGTGAGATCATGACCTGAGCCAAAGTCAGGCACTCAACTGACTAAGCCACCCAGGTACCCCAACAGATAGTGGTATAATTAAAAACATTTTTTTTTCATGTTTATTTATTTACTCTGAGAGAGGGGAGGAACACGAGAGGGGCAGAGAGAGAGAGAGAGGAAAGAAAGAGAGAGAGAATCCCAAGCAGGCTCTGCACTGTCAGCGCAGAGCCCCATGTGGGGCTCACATTCACCAACCATGAGATCATGACCTGATCTGAAACCAGGAGTCAGACCCTTAACCAACTGAGCCACCGTGGTGCCCTAAAATTTTTCTTATTATATTGAATTGTTGGTCATATAACTTAAAATTTTCGGGGGTTGCTATTGCCAAATTTTTCCTTGAAATAAGTATATGTGGAACAAGATTAGAAAGCTATGGTGATACAGGGTTCTGGTTTCATTAAAGTAGCATTCTGTATTGCCATGCATATGATATATAATATTTATAAAAATTCAAGTTAAATGATATTACATTGAAAGTATATACATCTTTTATCTTATCCTGTGTTGTGACATTATTACTGAACATAGAGTCCATTTCCTCAAATGATGCCTTCTAGTATATAATGTTCCATATAAGAAATTTTGCTTAGTTGAGATACAGGAGCTACTTTGCCAAAAAGTTCAGTCCTGCATTTTATGTTCAGTGAAACTACCTGCATTGGAACCTCTATTTTGATATATTTGTTTTAATTTTCTTTCACCCCTTTATTGTTTATATTTTTCTTAACATTAAGGGGTTTTTTAAACTTAACTGCTTCACATCTTTATTGCCAAAGAGGAAGTATATAAGCAAGTAAAAGCACAGGTCCATTAAAAAGAACTACCTTGTGACAAATGATTATAATCATAAACACCTCCAAAATATGGAGCAATTTGTGACAAATGATTATAATCATAAACACCTCCAAAATATAGAGCAATTTGAACTTCCTTCAGTAGTCTTTAGGCATTTTGATAGAACAGTCCATTTTTTAGTCTGTCTCCATCTTTAATACAAAATGCGGCATATAGTGGATAGTCAAAAATATTTAAGGAATGACTGAATATATAAACCCTAATCACTGAAGGTCAGGAGAGTATCTTCATAGCAAGTACTGTACCCAGAACTAAGTCTTAGGATGTATCCTAGGTCAAAACGTGCTTTTAAAAGGTATTTTCCAGTATAAGCTTCTATATTTGTATAAAATTTAAAAAATCCTTGTTGGAGAGAGAGATATGGGAGGGAATAAAGAAAACTTGCCAAGTGGAGCATGAAGTCCACAACAGCCAATGCAGCCCACCCTGTAGGTTTTATGTACTGAACTATTCATCATCTAATTATGAAAGATTCAATATGTGCACCTCTATATCCAAAAAAAGATAGGTGTGATTTTTGCCTGTAAGCCTTCACATTTTATATAAATTTTAAACACACTAAAAAGCACATGCTGCAGGGCAGCAACACTACTTTGCTTTTTCTGCATTTTTGATCACTTAAATGCATTATCTTTAGAAGGATTATATAAATACTTGAGTTTCTGTGGAATATAGAGAAGTCTCTTTAGCTTGGCTACACGATGGCAGACGTTCTACACAAAGCGCTTAACACATTTTAAAAGCAAATCCTATTTGCCTAGAATGTTGGAATGAAATTCTCAGTTATAAATCATTTATTAGAAAGAAATGTGTGGGTAGGGGAAAAAAACAAGTAAGTAGAAGGTAGAAGTAGCCTCATGGGTTCTAAGAATCAGGAGGGATCTTTATATAGTAAAGTTCAACACATGGTGTTTTTCTGGTAGTCACTGTTTGGTTAAAGTAATCGACCAAACTTTTATTTTTTTTTTTTTTTTAATTTTTTTTTTAACGTTTATTTATTTTTGAGACAGAGAGAGACAGAGCATGAACAGGGGAGGGGCAGAGAGAGGGAGACACAGGATCTGAAACAGGCTCCAGGCTCTGAGCTGTCAGCACAGAGCCCCATGCGGGGCTCGAACTCACAGACCATGAAATCATGACCTGAGCCGAAGTCGGCCGCCTAACCGACTGAGCCACCCAGGCGCCCCTACCCAAACTTTTAAAGATGACATTTCATGGTTCTTTGTGAAATCTCATCGTTCTGTGTGAAGTTATAAGATTGAATTTGCAGCTACATTTTTTGTTGTTGTCAAATTCACAAATAAGAATCATGTGAAAAATGATGGCTTACCTTTATCCTCTACCCCTTCCCTAATTCAGAAAATGTTCAGATTGTACTGTGCATATCAAGGAACTAAAACGATTCCTCCTTAGGGTAAATCTTGCAATCTGAAATGTCTTAAAGAACCAAATCCTTTGAAACCAACGTGAGGAACCTCCTATCCCTAACCTAATTTCATTTGGCTGGATGATACAGGGTGTGTTTTCTTTAATGCCTGGAGCTGTGAAATGTCCTGTGCGGTTGTCTAAAAAGGCAAGAAGTGGGAGATACCATTTATTGGAAAGATGATGGTTCCCATTTTGAATAAGATGTAACTTCCTACAACATGCAAGTGAAAACTGCAAATGCTTTATTGACTTATAAACTAAGAGCTGAAAAGTTTATCCATCTCCCTGCTACCACAAATGTTTAAAAAGCATGAGAAAATTTGTTAGAATTTTGTCATGGGACTCATCACTCCCTTGCTTTTATTCATCTTTTTTCTTCCTTCTGCTCTGCCCTGAGAACTTCCGTTTTCATTATTTGACCTGGTTACTGTGATTATTTTTATGTCAAATGTTCCTCATTCTAAAGTCATTGTGTAGCATTCCACGTTTGATGAACTCATTCTGCTATTCTTCTTTCTGTAAAGCTAATTAAAAATAATATAAACTGGGCCAGGTCAGTAATCTCCTGTCACTAATCCATCATATTTCAGATGTGCTTTAAATCTTAGGGTTTTCTTCAGTATTCTTAAATCTTAAATATATCAATATAATATATATAAATCCTTTTACTATAACCACCATGGGATATATAAATTTGGCTTGTAGAAAATCTTATTGACAATGCTAGATTGCATCTGTGCCCTGAAGGAAAGCGGTATAAAATAAAACCTAGGATAAAACAAATGAACAATGAAAGAGAATTGCTCCTCATAGCCTAGTGGTCAGCATCTTCATTTAGGAGGTGGGGCACCAGGAAGTAATAGTGCTCATTGAAATACTTCTATATTAACCTTAGAATTACTAAATAGATAATTTTGTACAAAATCAAATATTTTACTCTAAGTTGTAGCGTGGGCACAAAAAGGGAATTCCCTCTAGTTTGTGTCCTCACATGATAACACTAGACTACGTTATTTCAAAAGCTAATGGAGCGCCTGGGTGCTTAGTTGGTTAAGCGTCTCACTTAAGCTCAGGTCATGATCTCATGGTTTGTGGGTTCAAGCCCTGCGTCTGGCTCTGTGCTGACAGCTCAGAGACTGGAGCCTGCTTCAGATTCTGCTTCTCCCTCTCTCTCTGTTCCTCCCCCACCCATGTGTTGTCTTTCTCTCTCAAAAAAAAAAAATAAATAAATAAATAAATAAAAGTAAAAATAAACAAAAAAGGTAACTCATTAGTTTTCCTAGGTGCTTGCTATTTATTTATTTATTTATTTATTTATTTATTTATTTACTTATTTACTTATTTATTTATTTAGCTTGTGCCTCCTGACTCGGGATATTTTCCTAAGAGTTCACATTTAAATATTCTATTAGAGCCATAATAGGGTTCCATGATTTCAAGGCAAATGGTGAGAATTTTCTGTCCTTAAAAATTAAGTTTGAATAAAGCATCTTCACAGAGAACACTGCACAACTCTGAGCCAGTATCTGGTGTTATTTTATGACAAAAGTCTTAGGCCTGTTTGCAGGAACTCATAAGGCTAATCTTCCTATGTAGGTGAACTTGTAAGTTGTGTCTGCAAAAATTCAATGCATGCTATTTAATTTTTGCACACCTATCCATTTGGTATCTGATGCTTTCATTCTGAAAACCAGGAAAACATAATTTTGGGCATCCTTAGTGACCTCAATATTGAATTTCCTGCTATCTAGTGCTTGTCACAGTAAACACACACACACACACACACACACACACACACACACACACACACTGGCTCCATATATTAACATATTTGTCACAGAAATGTTTTTTGTTAGACAGACATACAATTATCATTTAACACAGATTTTGACATATTTTGGATTTTGTTTTTCCTTTCCATAGTTATTTAGAAATTGGATTGAGAATCCTTGAAAGATATACCTCCAGAGCATATATTAGAAAAATATTTAAAAGAGGCCATTTTGCATGTGATTGTCTAAGAGTAGTAATGATTTTTATGAGAACAACATTCATAGCTATGTGGTAGGAAACATGGCATTATAAAAAAACCAAGCATATGCCATTTAGAGTCAAAATGGGCTAGACTGTCTATATGAGGCATCGAATAGTAACCTATGACCATGAACAGTACCCTTCAGGCATGACAAAATACCCCTCCTTCTTCTAGTGTCTTAGTGACTATTAATTACGGTTATTTCTTACAGTCCTTGGTAATCTGAAAAAGAGTTGTACAGCAAGAGACAAAACTTAACCAAAACAAATATCACTTGTCTACATGGTGGTGTGTAATATTTATTAATTTAGAGCCTATTAAAGAACGTCATGAAGAAGTCTCTAGATTTAATTAAGGACTTATCTCTCATATCCAGACCTGGTTTTAAATCTGACCTTGTGAAAGCTTCGTGTACCTTTGACACTTTGTTCTTCTCTAGAAAAAAAGATATATAAACAAATAACTATGTCATACTTATATTATGATTATGATGTGGGTAGCGTGAAAGCCGTATTCCAAGAGAACCCTATAGGCTTAAGATTTTTTAAAGATAGAAATAAAATAGGGGCGCCTCGGTGGTTCAGTCTATTAAGCAACTGACTCTTGGTTTCAGCTCAGGTCATGATCTCACAGTTCTTGAGGTTGAGCCCCTCATGGGGCTCCACCCTGACAGCGCGGAGCCTGCTTTGGATTCTGTCTCTCTCTCCCTCTCTCTTTGCCCCCACTCCCTCTTTCTGTCTGTCTCTGAAGAATAAATGAATAAACTTAAAAAAAAAAGAAATAAGTATCCTAAGAGATTATAAAAAGAAAAACAATAATGAAAAGTAAATTCAAAATAGAAAACTGAAAAATAGAGGTTGAATTGTGTTCAAAAGCCAGCTCTTTGAATAGATCAACAAGAGAGGCAAACCTCTTCTAATCCTAACAAAAGAAAATGAGAAGAGAATGAAAAATAGACAAGATTAGTAATGAAAAAGGATGTGTAACTGCAGATAAATAAGAAACTGAGAGAATACTATAAGCAATTCTGTGAAATTAATTTTGAAAAATCCAGGACATGCATGATTTCCTAGAATAATGCAAATTACTAAAATTGACATAAGAATAGCAGAAAATTAAACTAGACTAATTACTTCAGAAAACATTGGTAAGTTATTAGAGATCTATCATGGAAATACATACCAGGATTCTTCACATATGAATTTAACCTAATCCTTAAAGAATAGTAATTCCTATATTTTAAGGTATTCCAAAGCATATAAGATAAAACCCTGCAATTACTTTTGTGATGTCAGAATAACCTTAGCAGCAACAGTCAGTAAGCATAAAATTAAATAACAAATGTATAAGACAATCTCATTTATAAATATGAATACAAAAATTAGATTGTTGAACTACATAAAACTGTTTATAAGTGATAAGTACTCCATAAATGTTAGGTATTGATTGCAAAGAGCTCTAAATATTAAGAATGAAAACAAAAGTACCCTACAGAAAAAGGAACAAGCCATATTAACAGACAGTTTACAGATGCAATTGCAATGATCAGTTATACAAAAAGATTCTCCAAATGCAGTAGGAATCATCAGAATAAATTAACAGTGCAATATATTTTTACTTATCAGGCGAAATGAAAAAGCAGAAACATCCATTGCTGGTAAGAGAAGAGCCTATTCATACATTGCTGGTTAGAATATTAAATGCTAAATCCTTTTCATAAAGAAAAACCTACCAAAATTAAAACTAGGTATACCTTTTTGATACAGCAGATCTATTCCTTGGAATAGCTACTATAACAATAAAAGCATCAGTTATCTGAGGATGTATACACAAGATGTCCGTCGCAACATTATATAAAGTGGCAAATCTGTTCAAGTCCCTGCTTTCAGTTCTTCTGGGTCTATCTCCAGCAGTGGAATTTCTAGATCCTACTTAATTTTAATTAGTTTTTCTTATGCGGCCTGCTATTAGCTTCTAAGCTTTTTGACATTAGGGGCTCTGTTTTACTCTTCTTTATTCACAGCTGAGCACAGTGCCTGGACATAATAGAAATTGGATCTGAGGAGGGATTTTATGAGGAGAAAGAAATAGAGGAACAGTCTCCCTGCTGATATAGTGAGAAGGCTTATGAAAGTAGATAGAGGCAAGCCTACTGCTTGCTCTAAGTCTCCCCAGGATGTTCCCTATGGCAAGTCCAAACATAACTACTAGCAGTGATTCCCCCAGTATAGGTCTATTTCCTAAAAAAAAAAAAAATCACATCTTCTCCATTTAAATAACTGAATTTTCTACAATGTACAGTCTGATTATCACTTTCACTACAAGCACAACTATCTCTTTTGTGCTCTGAGTACATCAGTGCCTGACATAGAGCCAAAATGTATTTGTTGAATGAATGCATCAGTGATTCAACTGATAAATTTATAGTAGCTTTTCCATATGGAGGAGCTCCTTCCCTTACCACCACATAAGGAATCTCCAAATGAAATGTAGATGACAGTGCTTTCTTGTTCTTGAGTTATTAATCTCCTCTGGGATCTCTATGTTTTTCTTCCCTAATGAGTTCTAAAAACTTGTTGTATTTTACTTTGTATAATTAAAACAAAAGTGTTACAGGAAATTATTATCTGCATGTGTAGGACAAATTTATGAGAATGCCCAAGAATTTGAAATACTCAATTATAGCACACTGAATTAGGAATGATTTGCATGGGATACTCCTGAAATTCAAATGTGCAACCAAAAGCATCTGCATTGCGGAAATAAGTAGACCTGTAATATCTCATAATGGCAGTATCATCTTGACTTTCCTATACCAAATAAAGTCAAAGTCTTTCATGTCAGCCAGCCTTGAGAGTTTCCATTTATCCACTCCTCAACTGAGCCTTACAGAAATGTCCATTTATATACAACTTCAGGATAACTTCTCTGTAAGGTCCATATGGTACCAAATCCTCATATCTAGTCTATTGTCTAGTTCAGTAATATCCTCTACTATTAAATATGTTTGAAAGTAAACTATGGACTTGTATCTTGATCTTCCATCCTTGTTCAAATGATTCTACATTCTTTTCTGTATACTTTATTTGTTTTAAGCCAACACACTAATAGTATTTATATAGTTGGGGTGCAAAAATAAATGTGAGTATTTGATTATCCATTGGACCTGAAAGTATTTTTATATGAGGCATAATTGGGAGTGATATGACAATTATACTGAAGGGCAGCCCTTTTATAACCACATCCACCTGCCCCACTCACCCCCTTCACTCTGATCTCTAACCTCTGGCATTTGCTACCCTGTTCTCCATTTCTATAACTTCGTCTATTCAAAACTGTTAATGTTACCCTTTGAGATTGGCTTTGTTTTTTCACTTGGGGTAATTCCCATGAGATTCAATCAAGTTGCTGCTTGTATCCACAGTTTGTTCCTTTTCATCACAGAGTGGGATTGCATGGTGTAGATGCACCACGGCTTAAGTAACCAGTCATCCTTGAAGGGCATCTGGGCTCTTCTCCCAGATCGCTGTTTTTGACTGTTATAAATAAAGCTGGTGTGAACACTTACACATAGGGTTTTGTAGAAATGGAAGTTTTCATTGTTTTGGGATAAATGCCCTGGATCCCAGTTGCTGGATTGCATGCGTAAGCACATGATGAGTTTTGCAAGAAAGTGCCAAAATGTTTTGCAGAGTACCTGTACTATTTACATTTTCCCCAGCACTGCATGAGTGATCCAGTATGTCCATATCCTTACCAGCATTTGCTGTTGTCACTATTTTAAAATGTCAGCTATTATGATAAATGTATAGTGCTACCTCATTGTGGTTATAATCTGCATTTTCCTAATGGCTAATAATGTTGAACATCTTTTCATGCACCCATTTGCCTGATGCTTACATTTAACCTGACTCCACGTAAAAATACCAGGAGCATAAAGGATAGGAGATAGGATTTGCCTTAAGAAAAATAAAACCCGGGGCACCTGGGTGGCTCAGTTGGTTAAGTGTCTGACTTGACTTCGGCTCAGGTCATGATCTCACGGTTGGTCATGAGATCTGGGCCCTCCATCAGGCTCTGCACTGGAACTCGGCATGGAGCCTGCTTAAGATTCTCTCTCCCTTTGCCCCTCGCCTGCTCGTGCTTTCTCTCTCTCTCTCTCTCTCTCTCTCTCTCTCTCTCTCTCAATAAATCAATACAATAGAATAAAACCTTGCCATATTTTGATTCCCAGTACAGGATTGAGAAAATTGAGTTTACCATAGCTCCATTATTTATTGGAGTTTTAATATCTGTTTCTAAAGCAACGACATTTTAGTCTAATGCAGCCACCCCTAATTATAATAGCCTTCCTCTAAGCAAGATTGAAGGACAGATGGAGTTTCTATTTATTGAGTTTCAATTTTCTATTAGGAAGCAAATCTTAATTTTAGTCATCTTTTAGGAGTTATCATTGTTATACATTTTATTTGGAGATACTCTGATTGGCCTCTTTAATCTGCAGTAATCTATTTATATACTAAAAGTACATTCATTTCCTATCTCTTTGTTAATGTGTTCGGGGGCACTTGTTTGTTACAGAAAGTCCATTTACAAATGCATTTTGTTTCATTTTTGGATTATTTTTTAAAAGCTGTAATACTGTTTAGGCTCTGAAAATAGCTAAATGCAATTACCTTCCAGTTTTGTTTTCTTTCCAAATAGACATTTTGTCTCTTTCCTTCAAACGTTTTCCCTGTATCTTTAACAGGTTGATTTAGTGAATATTGGAAGCACTGACATAGTAGATGGAAATCACAAACTGACTCTTGGTTTGATTTGGAATATAATCCTCCACTGGCAGGTAAGAACCTTGATGACTGTTTCCTTTTTGGGTAAAATGTTGCTGATCTTCCTTTCATGTTTGCCCGTGTCCTGCAAAACAAACATGTATACCTCTAACAGAACAAAGCCCATCTCCAAAGCACTGTCTTTTAAATGGGCACAGTTAATGTCATTTGAGATGTGAAGGATCAGCAGATTATAAAACAGGTTCTAGAACACTCGCAGGAATATTTTTCTAAATTTTATTTCATTGTGTAGAGATGACACAAAAAAGAGAAGTTTCATCAATAGGTTAATAAAAATATTTTTCACTAATATGTGTCTTCTATAACTAACCTGTAAGCGAATCTACATAGTTTTATAAAAACTATTAACCACTACCAAATGAATGAGACTTTGCAAATCTTTTATTTCTCAATGTAAATTAATTCCAATAAAAGATTAGTTGGATACGATTATCTGTATTTATGTTATACATACATATATATGAGTTTATAATCTGATTTTGAAATTGATTTTTTTTTTCTGAATGCCTATATTTTCTGATGCCTATATTTATTGGACCTCTGCAAAACAGATCAAAACTCATTTGGTTTAGTGAAAAGAGTATATATTTTTTCGGTCAGAGCAACATGAACTTAAATTTCAACCTCTTCATTTACCATCTTATAGTGACATTGGGTATAATGCCATCTTTTCTGGGCCATAATTCCTTCACTGTTAAAATAGAAAAAATAATAATTAACATGTGTATTTCTTACAGGATTAAATGAGAGAATATCTGTAAAGCACTCAGTAGAGTACACTCTTTTCACTACAGGTGTATCATAAATAATTTTGATTGCTTGGCGTTTTCTGCTCATAATTTAAGAATCTGGAGGAAAATTGAGATGTCTGCTGTTTTTACTAGCAGTGATTAATTTTTCAAAAAACAACTTTTTTGATATGTCATTTATATATCATAGATTTACTCATTCTATGTATAAAATTCAAAGTGTACCAAACTGGTTTAGTTCTCCTGCCTAGTGCTTCTCAAATTATTTTGAGAAGGAACAGCCCCCGCCCAATCCATCCAAGATTTGGGGATATTTACAGAGTTGTACAACTATCAAAACAATCTAAAACCATCTAATTTTAGCCCACTTCTACCAACCTAAAAGCAAATCTTATGTCTTTTTATAGTCATTCCCCACTCCAATCCCCAGCCCTGGGCAACCATTTATCTACTTTCTGTTCCTATATGTCTGCCTTTTTGGAAATTTCATACTAGTGGAATCATATAATAAGTGTTCTTTTATATTTGGTTTCATTCACTGAACACAATCTTTGAGGTTCATCTTTATTATTGTAGCAAGTATCACTACTTCATTTAGTAGGGTTGACTTAACTTGAATTGTACTTTGGTCCTGCTTAGAGTCAGTATGGAGACCAGAGGTGTACCTTTCCACCTCAGCAAATGAATTGATTCCCATATTGACCCAATTGACCCCCATATCTTTCTATTCTAAACACTCTGAACAGGCTCAATCCTATTTCACAGCAATATGGGAAGAGATTGAAGACAGCATAGTGGATGACAACAGAAAACAGACCATAAGAACCTCAAATGAATCCAAGATTCCCAATTCTGGGCCTTTTCCATATAGTGATAGTATCAAATAGAACCAGCAAGGCAACACAGGGCCCCTCACCAAACTGGTTTACTTCTCTTGCTCAGAACTTCACAAACTTACCTTGAGGAAAGTATTTTCCCCCTCTTTTCCATTGTATGCATATTATAGTAAAACTGAAGCATTATAAAAATGAAATAAAAAGACACCCCAAATCCACGCCATTTTATCATTAAACTCAAAAGACATATGTAGGACCTGTAAAATTGTTACAGAAATTTCTAATGGACTATCGATTGTATAGACACAACTGGTTGTATCAATTGATACATTGGTACAAATGGTTCATGGAGGGACCCCAGCTTGCAGAAGACACTTTAAGTTGCACAAGAGCATATGTTGGTTGTGACAAAGCCAGCAGAAGAAGTGAGGCATGCACGGAGACCCAAATGGCTATTTCAATTGTATTTTTCATCCAAACTGTCTCTCATATGATTTCACTTTCTTATCTTCTCAAAACCCTTTCCAACTGCATCTGAACTCACTCCAAGATAGAGTTTCACAACTACCCTTATACCTTTTTCAATTGTTTGTGATTTTGTGCAGTTTTTTTTTTTATTATTATTATCATGTGGAGGGTCTTTCACACTCTGGAATACCAAAAGGAGTGCTTTTGCAGTCTTTCCTCATCTCAGACCTCTCACAGTCTGTTGTCTTGCGTTTATGTCCTTGAATCACTGTATCGTTGTGATTGCAAGGATGTAGACTCTTCTCAGCCTCTGCCTCCTTATCTTCTCTGTCTTCTATCACCCTGCTTGGTTCTCTTAAAACTTCTAAACTCACTTCCAAAAAATTCCTCCTGCTCAATACTCCTCATCATAACCCAATGAATCCCAGAAGGTATTTTCACAGAGTATACATTTGCCTTCCTGTTAAGTAGTCACAAAAGCCATTGAATATCAGCAGAGATCAAAGGATACTCTGGCCAACCTAATGTACTTTCCTGGTCTATCAGATTGAGAATGGCATTAAGAGATGGAAAGATGTGAATCTTTTGTTCCAGTGCCACATACTATGTTATTAATGGTGCCATGGAGGACTTCCCTTTGAACTTGTAAAAGCTGAGGAATGCTTACCGTGTGTCTCCTGTCACTGTTTTTCCAGTTTCCATGTAAATAAAATCATTAGCCTGAAAATAATTGAGGAAAAATATATTATTCCTCAATAATATATTGAGGAATAAGCACCATTGAACAAACTTGCGAAGTAGACATATGCCACATGTTTGGCATCCTTTCTTCCTTTTTTTAAGATTAAAAAAATTTATTTATTTTAGAGAGGGACAGAGAGAGTGAGTGGGGGAAAGGCAGAGAGAGAAGGAGACACAGAATCCGAAGCAGGCTCCAGGCTAAGAGCCGTCAGCACAGAGCCCAATGCGGGGCTTGAACCCACGGACCAGACCATGAGATCATGACCTGAGCTGAAGTCGGACGCTTCACTGACTGAGCCACCCAGGGGCCCCTTCCTTCTTTTTAAAGTGCAAACCTTTCTTTGTAGGGTGGTTAGCTGAGTTCTGATAACCAGCTGGAGATACAAACATATCTTGCTAACAGTGGTGTGCTATCAGAGGTCATGTCCCCACCTTTGCTGGCTAAGTCAAAGGAAAAACTCAAATCCAGGGCGACTTTAGCCTGCAGTATTTATTTACTATTTGAACATCATACAGGAGAAAGATGGTTTTGGCACTGAAGAAAGCCCTTGCTGTAAACTCCTGCCTCCCTAATGCTCTGTGTGCAAGACAGGTCTTGCTCTGGTCCTCACACACACCATCCTTCCCTTGTAAAAGACTGTCCCTACCCCTTTTTACTCTTGCTCCTCCACTCTAACTCCTTTTGGTCACAGGATGGATTCTGGGAAGGAAGTATTGAATTCAGCAGGCAGGACATTAATTAAGGCATGCTTTGGGGACCTGCACCTGAGGAAGGGAGAAGGTAACCAGAGCGAGAAGAGCTGGAGGTGTGATACACACCCAGCCACAGTTGTATTGCACCCCATGTGGAACTGGGAGCTGGAATAATCCTTGAGTGTCACTCTGCGTGAGGCTGACATGGCAAAGCGTTTAAACCATTTCTCTTCAGCAGTCACTAGATGCGGGCTGCCCTAGGAAGGGCTTGACCTTAGGTGACAGGACTCTCCAACATCAGGTAGTCCCTGAGAGGACTCACAGATGGAGCAAGGAGCCTTTCCTTGAAGGACACTCTTGGTGGTGCACCTCCATGCCTGTCATAGCTTCTTTGCCCAGTTAGCTCCTAGTCATTTTTTGAAACCACTGCTCAATGACATTTCAACTTGTTCCTTTTGAAAACAGATGTATAGCTGTATGCACGCACACACACACACACACACACACACACATTTGTTTAAATTGATTTTCTCTCTTAGGGACTGTTAAGTCCTAAGGGTGGGAAAGTTTTCTCCTTTAAGACTCACCTTTGGACCAGCTCAGTGTCTGAAGGTTGGTCCTTAATAAAGATTTCTGGGTAATTGTTTTTTATGTAGGAAAAGAACTGATTATCTCACATTGACCTTTATTATTATTTTTTCTTAGCAACATTTGCACCCAAGTAGAAACAATACCAGTGGGGCTGAGACTGATAAGCTGAATTAATGACATAATGATGCTAAAGGAGTTTTGGTTGGAATACTGTGTTGTCCTGTAACATTTTGTGCATAGAGGGCAGCCTGGCCAAGCGCTTTCCAAATGGATCCCATTCATCATGGGAGGGTTGCCTGATCAGTGCAAATCACCACCACTGAGCTGGTAGGTGCCGAATCCAACGGTGGTTCAGCATAGGACACAGAGTACATGTCTTGCAATCACTTTACATGGAGGTTGTGCACTTGATAACTTCAGAATATGGTGAGAAAAATGATACATCTTATATAACTCTTTGACCTATTTACTCACTGAGTAACTGACTAAATAACAGGTCAGGATGGAATTAAGAAAACTGGATAATCTGCCTCTAAATAATAGATTTAGCTATCAAGGGATAGTGATAAATATATGCAAAGATCTCACATCTTCACATCATTACCACATTTACAAAGCATCATCTCAAATCCTTTTCAAGTATTTTAAAGTGAGATGTAGCAGTCTATCCTAAAATTTGCATCAACTCTTTCATAAAAAGATGACTAACATTGGAGATGTTAAAATATGTATTTTCCCCTGAGGCCTTGGTTAACTTCTACATGGATGAGGAAGCAAAATAAAATGTCATATTTAGAATACACAATAAATATTCATCATCTGATCACATGTTGGTAGTGTATGGACCTTATGCTTTCCAAAAGGAAAGCCCTTGGTGGTAAAAACTAATCACATTTACTTAGATACTTCGTTCAGGTATATAAGGGGCCTGACTTTTATTTATTTATTTATTTAAATTTTTTTTTTTTTTTAACGTTTATTTATTTTTGAGACAGAGAGAGACAGAGCATGAATGGGGGAGGGTCAGAGAGAGGGAGACACAGAATCTGAAACAGGCTCCAGGCTCTGAGCTGTCAGCACAGAGCCCGACGCGGGGCTTGAACTCACTGACCGCGAGATCATGACCTGAGCCGAAGTCGGACACTCAACCGACTGAGCCACCCAGGCGCCCCCCTGACTTATATTTAAAAAGTAGCCTCATAATTATGCCTTTACTATGCTCTGTAGACAGTTTGTTCTATAATGTGGTGTCACCGCATTCTTGAAATCTAGAGAAATGTTTAGAATGGATTTCTGCATGAGACGAGTTAGAAGAAGGAAGCAATGAAATACGACAACCCGCTGAACGGCATTTGCACAAAGCCATGGCAAGAATCAAATGTACAGAAACTAATAAAAATAAAACCAGGAATCTGGCCTTTTTCTCCTCCGTGGTCTGGGTTTCCACTTCCCTTCCGGCTTCTGGGAGAGAGGGAGGGAGGCGGAGCTTCGGCTCTCGCAGCCAGCCACCTTGTGGCCCACAGACCTTGACCCTGACCAAAAAAACGGCCCTGGAGCCTGGTGACCTTCCGGCTCCACCCTCACGCCTGCGTGCTGTATCTGGTCGCTCAAAGGCTGCCTCCTGCTGGCGGGGTCGAGCTGTCCTTTGTCACCTTTGCTGTGTGGCCTCCTCAGCAGCTGCCTTCCTGCCCGCTCACCTGCGGGACTCCTGCTGGCCCTCTTCTGCTTCGCCCAGGGCCTGCTGCCGAACAACAGTGGTAGGACATGCGCTGGCTCACGGTGGACTTCCGACGCCGGGTCAGGGCCGTTCTCGTCTACCTCGCCGTCTCCATTGCAGCTGTCAGCCAATTCTTCAGACTTGGCCCTCAGATGGGGTCCCTGGCGTCTTTACCGTCATCGTGCTTGCAAGGGACTTCTACGTGACCTTTAACGAGGCGGCCAAATTCCTCGCACCGGGAGACTCTGCAGGCGACAGCCAACAAGGCATCGGAAGAAAGGGCTGACGCCGTCTGACGGAAGGCCTGCCAGTGCCCGGGCCACCCGCGCCACACGGGTCATTACTCCGGCCCCCTGTGACTGGAGTGTGGCCAGGGGACACCGTGTGCTGGGACGGGGGCTGTGACTTCGCCAGGAGCAGCGGTGGAAGTTGCCGACGGAGCGGCCGGCCCTCAGCCCTGCGGCGCCACCCACCTGCTCTGCGATTGAGGGCCTCTTGAACGCTCAGCCCCTTCTCTCCACGTCTGCCCCACAGCCCGAAGCCCTTAAGCTCTCTGGCAAAAAGGAGCACGAGGGGACAAAGCAGACGGAACCTTGTCACCCCCATCACAGGCAGCGCTTCTTGATGTAGGGGGAGGGAGTGTGGGGGTTTGAGGACAAGTCGCTTTGTTCTCGTCTGCATTTGGCGCCCCTTGCTCGTGCCGCGTGCTTTGTCCAGAATGATCCTTCCAAGATTCTTTTGTTCAAGGAGTACCGGGTCCCTCTTCATTCTCGAGGCAGGAAGAAAAGTGACTTTGCCCTGTCATCTAAGAGAGAGTAGGTCTCGGTGACCGTAAGTGACACCTCGCATTTTTGGAGACCACATCTGCTTCAGGTGACGTGACTCTTCCAAGACAGTTTGAAAGAAAAGCTCATAGATTAGCTTACCAGGTCCAAAATATCAAGAAATAACCGTGAAATAACAGTGACAGCATCCTGGGTGGCCCAGACAAACACTCTTTTCCTGGGGGCCACCAGCACTCTGCTTCTAGACACCGGGCCAGGTCTCTTACCACCTCTGGGGAGGTAAGATGTGTATTCTGTGTTCACCTCAGGACCTCTACAGTGTATGTATCTTCAGTGGGATTTTGTGACACGGTTTTTAATACTAAAGCGGCTTCTTCAGTGTCATTTCCCGTGACCCAAGAGGCCTCATAAACGAGCCAAGGTTTTGGAACCATGTTTTGGGCATTTGTAACTTTTATTCTTCTCTTACATGTGAATCTATTTCCTGAAAAAAAAAAGCTTTAACAAATGAAGCCAGACTGACTACAAAACAAAGACAAAACAAAACCCAAGGCAATACCTTCACAGCTTTTAGGGATAAATACTTTTACTTCTGTTGATTTTTCTTGTTATTTATTTTAAAAAGGCAAACTCATTTATCCTGTTCTGTTTTTCCTTTTGGTCAGTACACATAATTTGCATTATTTTAAGTTATGTTATAAACCTAGGGATTTTATTTTAGTATAGCTGTCCTTTGATTCTTAAAACAGCCTTGTATGTATAAAAAACAGAGGCCTAAAAAAGGTTCACTGGCCCAATTAACACAATTTGTTAATAGCTGAGGCAAAATTTGAACCTAGGTTTAAAGAAAGTAAGCTCATTCTCTTAGCCACTGTGCCATTCTTTCTTCCTTAAAGCCACTAATATGGGTACCTGCGTGGCTCAGTCGGTTAAGTGTCTGACTTCAGCTCAGGTCATGATTTCCCGGTTCGTGAGCTCCAGCCGCACATCAGGCGCTCTCCTGTCAGCACGGAGCCCGCTTCAGATCCTCTGTCCGTCTCTCTGCCCCTCCCTTGCTTGCACTGTCTGTCTCTCAAAATAAATAAATAAACTTAAAAAAAAAAAAGCCAGTAATCTTATTTTAAGCCTTTGGTCGATAACAAATCTGATGTTTTTGTACACTCTTCTCTAGCATATCCACTGAAAGTTAGAAGATGAGCAATTCGAAAAGCACAAAATTAATAGTTTAACGTGGCAGAATCTGGGAGTGATATTAAACGTGTGCAATAAATGGCGTATCGTGACACCAACCAATAAGAATACATTCCTAATTAAGACGGACTCTGTCCTGGTAGATCTATTATTCCTCACTACTAATTGACCCTAAAATTCCTATTATTTTTGAAGATTAGGACATTTACGTTTAAGTTTGTGTGGTTCTTGTTCAGGGAATGCATTTTCTCATGAAAATTTCTTTCCACACATAGGTCAAAAATGTAATGAAAAATATCATGGCTGGATTGCAACAAACCAACAGTGAAAAGATTCTCCTGAGCTGGGTCCGACAATCAACTCGTAATTATCCACAGGTTAATGTCATTAACTTCACCACCAGCTGGTCTGATGGTCTGGCTTTAAATGCTCTCATCCACAGTCATAGGTAAGGCGACTACTGAGATACTAATTTTTGTAAGTATTGATTTAGAGACTTAAATCTTTTTCTCCAGTGCCGTTCTGGCTCATTTCCTACTATTTAACATGTTTATATGTTAATGTATTTAATCATATTGATCTGGCTCTCCATTGGAATGCCCTAAATAAGAAGAGTCTGTTTTTTATGTGATATGTCATTTAATGGTTGAAATATTAAAATACAGGAGCATGAATACGGTTGCAGGAGGGGGCCAACATGTTTGAAGTTGGGACTCTGCCGGAAAATCAAGGTTGTATTCTAACTTCGCTAAGAATGGAGTTGGTCTTTTTACACAAATAATTGTTAGTATGGGCCAAAACTTCAGAGATAGAATGGTTCCAAATCTCATGTGAATGGCTGTAGTAAAATTAATTACTATCATCAGATTAAGAATGTGAAAAAGTAACATTTCTCTTGTCAGATATACACTTAGATAGCAAATACATAAGGCTTTGTGTATTTGTGTGTGTGTGTGTGTGTGTGTGTGTGTGTTTTAATTTGGAGGTTGAAAGAGGCTTTGAGCATCTTAGCAACCAAGGCAAAGAGCAGACCACAATTCCATGACTCAGTGTTTAGAATATCAAAAGAAACAGTTGCTCTGGAATAGAGCAATTGCTGGAAAGCATGAGAGAGTTGTGTGGGTCATCATAAAAAGAACTCATTGTGTTATAGTGAACCAAATACTCTTAACTGTATTCCAAACACTATTACGTTTTCTAAGATAACAAAATAGTTTGCTTTTTCTTGTATCAAGATGCTTAGTAAAGGAATTATTAACAGTTCAAGACAAAGCAAAACAACGTGGTAAATACATATAAATAATGCATTCGTATGTATGTAAGATATATATATATATATTTTACGTATAACACATTGAGTGCAAAGGGTATCTACTTTGGTTTTCCTATTACCCATCTCTTTTATCAGGCCCAATCCCCAGGGTCAAATACATTCCCTTATTAACCGTGTTTGAAATGCCACTGGACTGCATCTGCCCTGATTTTCAATGCAGCTTATCTTTTCTCACTTTGATCTTTCTTTTCTTGACGAGTCTCCCATTTCCCTATGCCGATCTTGTGTCTAGAAAAGTCCAGAATATAAATTTTCTTCATGGTAAAGCTCCATCCAAGAACAAATGCTCTCTCAATAAGCATCTTTGTCAGGTGTCGTGCTCCAGCTGGATTTAATTAACCCCAACCAGACTGGGTTTCCAGGTGAATGACTCAGCAACCCGATTTTCAAAAGGAGGCAAACTCACGCTCATTTGGCATGTTAAGCAGTGTTAACACGTTGTTTTTCCTAAGTATGATACGAAGAAAAATATTGCATAGCTTCGATACAGCTAGATGAGAAGGGATAGAGGCATTCATTCTGCATTA
The DNA here is from genome assembly GCF_046562875.1 of Panthera onca. Lineage (NCBI taxonomy): Eukaryota > Metazoa > Chordata > Mammalia > Carnivora > Felidae > Panthera > Panthera onca. The sequence continues at coordinate 101,512,303 of NC_138357.1, forward strand.
TAAGTCAGTGCTGATTTATGCAGCCACGTGCTTCACAGTAAGGGCCTGAACATATTGATCTTGCTGTTCATGTACACGTTGGCAAATGAACAGAGATACCGAGGATCAGGTTATGTGGTCCTTGTTGGCTCTTTAGCATTTTCTTTTCAAGTGGAAGACTTCAGTCCTGTCAGCATGTTCACACACTACATTTGTTAATATTATATGTCATGATTTCTGAATACATTTGCAATACAGTAAACATTTCCAGATTGCCCTGCAGCATCTGTCCCTGACCCACTCTTTCTTTCTCAAAATATCATTTATATATTCTCTCTTGTCATAGTGAATGAATCATCAGTAACTACCTTTTCATACATAACATAGTTACTTTTCAAGAGGTTTCTCACAGTTGATAATGCTCTTTCATGAATCATCTCTGTCTCCTTTTTGTCTTTGACAGATGTTCATATTGTTTATCTAAAGAAAAAAAATGGTTGAAATTTCTGTTCCAAGGTGATTGTCTTTGGTACACCTAGAAATGTCATGAGGTGCTCTGATTTCAATAATTGAGTGACTAAGCTATATACAACAAAGGCATGCACTTAATAAAGAGCATAGGGATTGACAAAGAGCCTTGCAAAAGGTTAGGATATTGCTTGCCTTATATCTATTTAAGGCTAAATTTTATCTGAATATGTAGGAAATGAGAAGTATTATATTAAAATACAGAGTCCACTACAGTGCAGTTAAGTGGAGGCCAGACTCTACTTTTGTGGGAATACTAAATGTTAATTCATTAGAAATAGCTCAGAATATACAGATAAGTTGCTGTAAGTATGATGTTACAATTACATTTTCTTCCTAATCCATCATTTTAATGTATTACCAAAGAAGTAACATAGGACATAGTTAAAAAAAAAATCAGACATGGTGGGGGGCAAAGGAAAACAAAACAAAATGTGTCTTCGTGACCCCAACCCCACCCAGTCACCCTCCATTTCCTGGAAGTGGTTACTGTCAGCAACTTTTATCTTTCTGATGGTTTTCATAATTACATGTTTCATTTCCTGATTAATGTCTGATAGGAGGTAGATTTGCTTCTTAGTGCGAAGCCCACAAATATTATCTCTTATCCCTGTTTCCTAATTTGATTACTACAATGTAATCATTTCATTCTTAAAATTGTTGCCTGCAATAGTTTAAGTGGTATTGGTGTACTTTTTTTCATCAAGTTTATAATTTTTTTTTCAAATTTTATTTTTAAGTAATCTCTACATCCAGTGTGGGGCTCAAAGTCACAACCCCAAGATCACGAGTCACATGTTCCTCTGACTGAGCCAGCCAGGTGCCCCTTGTTTCATCAAGTTTAGACAACAGGGCGCCTGGGTGACTCAGTCGGTTGAGCGGCCGACTTTGGCTCAGGTCATGATCTCGCGGTCCGTGAGTTCAAGCCCCGCATCGGGCTCTGTGCCGACAGCTCAGAGCCTGGAGCCTGTTTCGGATTCTGTGTCTCCCTCTCTCTGACCCTCCCCCATTCATGCTCTGTCTCTCTCTGTCTCAAAAATAAACGTTAAAAAAAATGTTTTTTTTAAAGTTTAGACAAGATTTGTTGAGTACCTGATAGAGAAGATCACACTCTCTTCTCTCCACCTTCCATTTTGTTATAGTATTCTTAAAAAATACTTTTTTTAATATAGTTCATACACAATGTTACATTAGTTTCAGGTGTACAAAATAGCGATCCGACAACTCATACTATACTCACCACAAGTGTAGATACCATCTGTCACCATATAACGTGATTACAATACCATTGACGATATTCCCCCGACTGTGCTTTTTATTTCCATGACTTACTCATTCCATAAGTGGAAGCCTGTTTTTCTCATTCCCCTTTGCCCATCCTACCCACCACCCTCCTGTTTCATTATTTTCCCATCAACAGTGTTTGTAACATTTGCAAATATAAGTTATAGGTGTTCTTGGCATGAGCCTATAAATTGAAAATGCAGTATTGTTATTTCATACATACAATTAACTTTAGAACTAAGTAATACTTCGTTAGTAATAGTATCAAAGTAATTTGATACTATAATTAGTCCCATTGCACATAATGGGAAACTGAGGCACAAAGAGGTTGCATTATTTGCCTAAGACCATTTGGCTAATATGTGGTAGAGCCAGAATTTGCATTTACAGAGGACTCTGCTTATCTACTGGGCTATGTTACCTTACTCAAGATGTTCATTTCCTCAAAAGGTTGGTAATCCTTGGTTACACGTTCTTATCTATGAGTTCAGGTCTGGGTTAGCATGGGAAGGTGTGCGGCTTTCTTCTGCATTTGCTTAGTCTTACAATTCTTTATGCATTTGGAGGTCATAGTTGCTTACAATGTTAATTAATGATGAATTTTAATCATTTAAAACAGATTAATCTTAATACTAGAGGGGACCTCCAAGGCCATTCAGTACATTTCCTTCTTTTTTAAATGAACACACTGAGGCTCAAATAGGTGATTAGTTCATGACCAAGAGGAGAAGGGGATGAAGGAAAAAAGGGTTAGAATGAGGAAGCAGTTCTGTTTTTTCATTATACTCATTTAACTCTGTTGACTGTACTGTAGGTGAGAAAACTAGTCTCTCACACTCTCCTACCTATATTCTTTTCCACTTGGATTGCTGAAGGATGGAGAAAAGAAGGTGGAGCAGAGATTTCAGAGTGAAGTTAAAACTTCCGCAAATAGTATAGAATTTATGATTTCTCTTTTGAAAAGAATGGAGATGTTTCTTTTAAATCTTTTACTTTCTTGTGTAATACGATGATCACCTACACACTGAACAATCATCCAAAGAAACGGAACCTCTGTAGCAATGTACACCTCACTCTGTGTTCCTGTTCACCTCATTTCTGTCCATAGCCCCTGGGTAACAATGTGATGAAGGAAATACTGGTCGAGAGAGAGACAGAGTGAGTGCAGGGGAGGGGCAGAGAGAGAGGGAGACACAGAACCCACAGCAGGCTCCAGGCTCTGAGCTGTCAGCCCAGAGCCCGATGTAGAGCTCGAACCCACGGACCGTGAGATCACGACCTGAGCCGAAGTTGGACCCTTAACTGACTGAGCCACCCAGGCGCCCCTATCATTGTCATTTCTTATAGTCTTTCCACACTCGAGTAAGCTCGCAGGTTATACAAATTTCAGGTTTTAAAGTATTATAGCTTTTTGGGTAACATGGAGTAGAGAGGGCAGGTTAGACTTGCTAAGAAGTGAACAAAATTCTGGTAAGTTAATCAGGGTAGTATCAAGAAAGGAAAAGGAAATGCGAGTCCAATGAGAGAGTTGTCCATTTATTTTCATTTATGGTTTTTGAAAATAACAGCTAAGCCCATCCTTATAAATTCCTACCTTGCAGAGCGTGAGTTCTGAGGCAGGAGTCCATTGACAGACCCCATTGTCTTAAAATTCTATGTAAAGTATGTTTAAAGATACGGACAGGTTTTTGTATAGATACACGTTTTCTAGTGCTCATCAGATTTTCAAAGGTGTCTGTGATCCAGAAAAGGTGAAGAATCCGTTGATGAGTGGTTTCCATTGTTGTAGGGGTAAATGGTAATTCCTTCAACGGCCAAGACCTTTCTCAACCTCCTCCCAGTCCCCCTTCCTAACCCCGTCTCCCACTGCTTCTCGATGGTAAAAATCTCTCTGTGGAGGCAAGCCTGTGAGTTTTGACCAACTAAGCACATTCTGCTTTTTTCCTGGTGTAAGAAGTTTGATTTTTTAAATATCATTACAACTCAGAATTCTATTCTCAAAAACTTCTTAAATCTCGTTGCAAACCATGATTGAAGATTCCCTTAACCCTCAAAAATTTCTTGACCTCTTCAGATTTTAGAAAACCTTCTCTATTTTTCACATTTACAATGTATTTTAACTTACTATGATGTGGGTATTTTTTCCTTATTAGGTTTTAAGCCCTTAAAGGATAAGAATTCCCTCTCATACTCCTTTTTGTTTTGTCTATTATTAAGTAAATTGATATTCTTATAGTATATTGTCATCCATTTGCTGCTTCCATGTCAACGAAATTTATTGAATCAACAAATATTTAGTCAACAAGTATTTATCGACCATCTCCTATGTGTCAGGCTCGCGTTTCTAGAAGTGAACAAAAGCAGTGAAAAAAACCTTTATTCTGCATTCTAGTGGGGGAAACAGATACATAGACAAGATTGGTTAAAATATATAAAATATTAAACAGTAGTAAGTGCTGATGAGAAAGAAAGGGATAGGAAATTAGTATAGGTATAAGTTTGATTAGGAAGTGTGCAATTTTATTTATTTGTTTTTAAATGTTTTTTCCACTTATTTTGGGAGAGAGAAAGAGAGCAAGAAGAAGGAGGGGCAGGGAGAGGGAAGGAGAGAATCCCAAGCAGGCTCTGTGCTCTTAACGCAGAGCCTGATGTGGGGCTCTATCGAACCGTGAGATCATGACCTGAGCCAAAATCAAGAGTCAGACACTCAACTGATTGAGCCACTCAGGCACCCTGGGAGTGAGCAGTTTTACATGGGGAGAGAGGAGGGAATAACAATCATAATCATAATCATAATAATGACTTTTAAGGAAATACATAAAGGAAGTAGAGAAGTGAGCCATGTCAGTGTCTGGGGAAAGAGAATTCCAGGCAGAAGGAACAGTACATGAAAATACAGAAACTTCCTAGCCTCTTTGAGGAATGTGAGGAGAGAGGCAAGGAATAAAATCAGAGAGTTAATGGCGAGGCAGACCATGTAGGGCCTGGTATGTCAAAGTTAAATCAATGAATTTTACTCCCCCGATAGCAGGGACTTGAAAAGAAGGTTATGATGAAACATTTTAACAGATCACTCTGGCAGCTTTGCTGAGAATAGATTAACAAGGGCAAGGGTGGGAGTAAGGGAGCCATTAGAAAGTTAATGCACTAAATAATCCATGCAAAATAAAATGGTGATTTGGATTGAGGGGATGGCAGCAAGGATGGTGACAAGTGGTCAAATTCTGGATACATTTCCAACCAAGTGTTGTACGAGAATGAGTCATCAAACTAGACTCCAGAGTTTCTGTGTGAGCCACTGCAAGTTTGTACTTGTCGTTGATTATTGAGGAAGGGAGAACTATAAGAGAAGTAGGTGGGTTTGGGGTGGTGTGATGGGGATGAATACTACAAGTTCAGTTTTGGAGCCTTGAGTCTTGTGATGACTCTACATGGAAATACTGAATAAGCAGATGAATCTAGAGTCTGGAGTTCAGGGAAGAGGTCTGGGCTAGGCTTGTAAAATTGGAAGTTACCAGCACATGGCTGGCACTCAAATTTCTGAGTCTAGGTGAGATTAATATATTTCTGTTGCTTGACAAGGTAGAATAAATTCTCCTTTGCTTTCTTCAGGTTTTTCAAGTAAAAAACCAACTTGTTTCAATGAAAAACTTTATTGAGGGGGTAATGAAGAGTAACATTCAACTCTTAAGGATGATGGGTATGAGTTGTCAATTAAAAATCAAAATCTTGTGGAAAATTGTAAATTGATTTCTATTTGTCTTTGTGTGTGTGTGTGTGTGTTTCAGGCCAGACCTGTTTGATTGGAACAGTGTGGTTTGCCAGCAGTCAGCCACACAACGACTGGAACATGCGTTCAACATTGCCAAATATCAATTAGGCATAGAGAAACTGCTGGATCCTGAAGGTTGGTACATTTCTCGAGTGCCATGGTTTTTAGTGTAGTTTAATATTTATCATGTCAGACTTAAAATTTGCACAAACTAAGCACAAAAGAGAAACTATGCATGGTATGTTTTTCTGTATCCTGGATGTATTTAACATACTCTTTCTTCTTGCATTATATTCTGAATTGTCCTGCATGATTTTAGTTCACAAAATACCATTATCTTAAAGTGTGAAACTTGAGGGAAAAAATTCCAACCCTTTAGAATGTGTATGCCTCATGGATGAAGCATACTACGTTTGAAGTATGTTGACTCCAAATAGTTATAAAAAGTTCATGTTTTGCTTATTCTACCAAGAGATTTGATAGACTAATCAGCTATAATTAATTAGCTACTCTTGCCAATTTCATTCATATACTCTATAAAAGGCAACATGGTTTACTGTTTAAATGAGGAAATCTTTTCCTGGCACTGCTTCTGTTATAATTTGTCACTCTGGGGGAAGTCCTCCATTGGATGGTTATTCATTTGCTGCTTCTTAAATTGACAGGCAGCACTGTATTTATGTTTTCATTATATTATGCTTAGATAAATAGCATCCTTATCTCTGGTGCTACATAGTCCTACTTTGCACACACATGCATTAGAGGGATAATGATTCTTGACTTCTGCTTTTCTTCTGGCTTATGAGGCACTTTTTTTGTTTGCCAGCTTGTTTGAAATTGTACCCTCTGTTCTCACTTCCCTGAGGCTTTACCCTACTTTAAAACCAGAATTTGGAGAAGCAGTATCAGTGGGATTGATATCTGTGACATAATACAACCTGGTATTTGGGTAGGGTTATATAATTAAACGGTCTTTGGAATATCGAATCATTTGCAACTGCCGAGATTGAGTGGTAGTGATAGGTCTCATCAGGAAAAGCCCAGAAACACTTGATAGTCTTTCAGTGAACTTACCTTCAACTAGAATCTAATCCTCTGTGTTGCAGACCTGATTGTCTCATCTTATTGACAGCAGATGCATATTGTGTGTGTGTTTGGGGGGAGGGGTAATTTTAAACTCAAAAACGCATATATCAATCCAAATGAAAATTCAGTCATTTTAAATGAGATACATAACTACCACAAGAACCAGAATAGTCACATGTAATTGACCAATATATTGTTCTTACTAGGCACATGTACTTGGGAAGGAAATTGATAATAACACAAATGTGTTTGTGAGGTTGAAATCAGATTAAGTTCATTAGAAATGTTTCTTCTGCTTTAAATAATGCATAATTTAGCACTGACTCCTGTAAACTCTTTTTGTTGCTCCAGTAGATAATTAGCATTCCTCCTGCCCCGGTGGGCCCCGGGTTTGCTCTAAGGCAGAAATTGTATCAATCTTATTTCCTTGTTTTGCAGGATGGGGGAGGGTTACCTCACTGTTGACTCCCATACAGATTTACATGTTTTTTTTATATCTCCAGTGAGGTAGATAAGGGCAGACATAATGAAAATATGAACTCTAACCCCTACGTGTAAAAGGTACAGTGTATGGGTTTGAAGGATACGCCTGTTAATAGTGTTTTATTTTTCATTAATCCATACATGGTAAACAGTTCCCGTTACCTGGGATATATGCTCCAGTTATTCTTGTATGTGCCCTATCCTTTCATAAAATAGTAAGCGTAGGCTTAAATGAATTTTTTCTTGTTAAGTGACAAAATGGCTTTTGATCTTAAGTCCTCCTTTGAATCAGTGAAATAGGGACACCAAATAGGCATCTACATCATAATCAGGAACTAGATTGATAAGCCTGTAATCAGAAAAGGGCAGTTACATAAATGATGTATTTTAGAGCATAAAATAGCCTGATATACCCATTTCCATACGTTTTCCTAAATGAGAAGTACATGTTGAAATGCATATCCTCTAGAGCATTATAATATCTCAAACAACAATTCAATGTCAACCAAGTATAACAAGGAATACAAACTGATTAATAGAGATCAAACCCCTGGTTATGGTTTTGTTTTGCCAATAAAGTCTTTGAGCTGAAAACCCTTTCTGTTGATGGACTCCCTTCCATTTTAAAGAGCATTCTGTCTCCTGAAATGGTTTATTACAGTTTATTTATGGCTGTCAGTAGGATGAGGATTCAACATAAATCTTAGATGTTTAGATTTCTGTCAGTTCCTGCCATTGTGTTAGGGAAATAACCAAGTATGCTTTTAAAAATTACTGTTCAATATCTTTCAAGAGATGTTATCAGTGATAATTGAAAAAACTAACTGAATCGTAAGGATTTTTATTTACTCATTTGTTAGTCGCAAAAGAGAGAATAGCATTTCTAAGAATCTAAGACTTAGAACACTTTGTTCAGTGTATCTCACATGGGAGATTCATGGCCTTCTTTCATGCTCTGTATGGTAATTACCTTTGAGCTGTTCATATTTTTATTTAAACACATATTGGTTCTTTAGCTTATACATAACGGTGTCAGCTATTCTCCAAAGCAGTTTTCATTTCATAACTAATATACTTCTTAGGAGGTTAATAAAATATTTTGCTTTATATTTGGGGAGATTTTTATTTTGGGGGGATTGAAGTTGTATTTGGCTTAAGAAATACCTGCCAAAAATGTGTTTAGAATTTTAAATGTATGCTTTGTTTATTGGGTTGATTTATAAATTAGAAAGTCATTGAAGTATAATTGGGAGGTTTTCATGTCTTGCATGTATTGACTTTGGTATATTTTATTTGGCTTTAACTGGTGTTTTGAGGCCTGAGGTTTGGTTTTAAGAGGAATTGCCTTTTAAAATGAGTAGCAGTAAGCATTAGCATAAGCAATTTCAGGAGCTGTTTCTGGTGTGTTGAAATGTTAACATATGCAAAAATAAGTACTCCTAGGGTAAAATTATTTAATAATTTATGCATCTTTAGGCTCATAGTTATAAAAGGTTTATCTCCTTCAAAATATATCCTATTATGAATCAGACGATTCACTTTCTGTCACGATTTCCCTGTAAGACATGCTTAGTGCTTGCATTGTGGGTTTTATATACCCACAATTATTGTTTGCTTCCCTGAGTTTCAACAAATTAGTTTGTTTGCCAATCCACACAGCACTTTGTGCATTAAGAGAATGCTTTGTCAGCTTTTCCATGTGAATAACAAAGTAAAGATGTTCTTTTTAAAGGAATAAAAAAAAATGGGGATAAAAATTGTGCTGGTTCTAGATATCTTTTGCATATTACTGTTCTAAATCATTTCCATTTGGGATATACGATATGATGTGAAATGCCCTCACTTATTTACCAGGGTAACTTTGGATTGAAAAATGAATGATGGGGGCGCCTGGGTGGCGCAGTCGGTTAAGCGTCCGACTTCAGCCAGGTCACGATCTCGCGGTCCGTGAGTTCGAGCCCCGCGTCAGGCTCTGGGCTGATGGCTCGGAGCCTGGAGCCTGTTTCCGATTCTGTGTCTCCCTCTCTCTCTGCCCCTCCCCCGTTCATGCTATGTCTCTCTCTGTCCCAAAAATAAAAAAAAAAAAAAAAAGAAAAATGAATGATGAGAGTCAAATTTGAGGAACACTGTGGCTTGCAAGAAATATTTGTAACCTCAAAATGACATTTACAAACCAATTAGTTCGGTTTTAATCCACTTCATTTTAACTTCATGAAGATGGTGACACAGATTGTATTTTCTGCTTGGCTAATGTCTGCATCACTCTTCAGTTGTTTTCAGAGCCTACTTTTCCAAGAATAAGCACTGCCTTTTGGAAGGTTACACTCCTGAAATGAACGGTTTTAGACTTAACTTTATATGTATGCAGTTTATTAGCCTTTAAAAAATTTCAAGGGAGGAACGTCTGGGTGGCTCAGTTGGTTAAACGTCCACCTCTTGATTTCGGCTCAGGTCATAATCTCACGGTCATGGGATTGAACATGGGATCCAGCCCCATGTTGGGCTCCTTGTTGGAGCCTCACTCCCTGTCTCCCTCCCCTTCCCCCTCCCCCCCTCCCTCAAAAAAAGAAAGAAAGAAAGAAAGAGAGAAAAAGAAAATCAAGGGAAAATATGTAGCATTTGACCTAAAAGAGAAGAATGCTTTTAAGGCCTCTTATTTGGATATCCGTTGTTTGAGCAAATGGTGTTTTTCTTTCATCTTTGTTAAAACCATCACATTTTGATTCCTTAACAAAAAGAAATATTAGTTAAGTGGTTTTTGCTAAGTTAACATGTAAAGAGAAAAACTATGCCAAATTTAGAAGGATATTGTTGACTGAAATAACTAGAACTTCTTACACACATGCACATTCATTTCGTATCATTCGAATTGATTTTTATCTAGAACCTACTGTAGAATACCTTTTCTTCCAGAAACTGTAATGAGATTGGAATCTATTGGTGTTCCCCATGAATATGACTTCAACTAGAAATTTTTATTATAAGTGTCTCAGATTCTTTAGAACCAAACTGTCTGCAGTGTTAAATGTTCTTTTTCCCACATATTAAAAAAAAAAGTATTTTAGTAGTACATATAAATAAAAACAGCCATTGTGTTTTTGATGACAAAGTAACTTGTACAAAATATGTTATTTGTATAATTTTTTTGTTGATTTAGATCATTGTCTCTGGCAGAGAGTCTTTAGATATACTACAAATTGTTGCTATCTAAAACTAAATGGTGAGTTTCTTGGAAAAACATGTTTTAGTCTAGTTATTCTTTTATGGAAAATGGAAAGTATGATCATCTGCTTATGCAGATATGATAATAGCAAAATAATGTTCCTATTATATCAGCAGGAGACTACTTTTTCCAGGATTTCTTTTTTAAGGAAACATTAAAATTTGATCATTAAAACCATTATATATCATTTAATAGTGTTAAATGTAATAATAATGAAAATATTTCTTTAATTTTGAACTGCAATGGATTGTACTTAGAATGCACAAATTAGAAATGGTGTCATATTAGCAAAGAAACAGGGTACATTAGCAAATTTAGTGTTGACATCTCGTTTACTTCATGTGTCTTGAGTGTAACCTTTTAACAAAGGAGTTTGGGAAGTGCTGTTAGTTTAAATATATACTTGTATTAGTATAGCTTAGAACAGACACTAGCATTGATACATAATGAGGCTTTAGGAAAACTGATGGCTGATAGAGACGTCCAGAGAAATGTGATCAACATATTCCTAGCCTGCATGTTATTAGAGTAAGGCTACTTACTAGGATATGCTTGGCTATTTTTAGGTTTTATCCTGGACCTAATAAAATAATATGTTATTTGTACATTTTTTAAATTGATTTAGATTATTGTCTATGGCAGAGAGCCTTTAGAGATATTACAAGTTGTTGCTATCTAAAAGTGAAAAAGAGGTTCTTTTACAACTTTTCTTTTCCATGGGCGGATACATGATACAACTAGCCTTAACTATCCAATGCCACTTTAATATACTTTAATGCATTTGAGTTAAAGTTGACTCGACCAGTGTCTGGAGACATCCTTAGTTTTATCACTGCTACTGTAGAGAACAAATCTTTAAGGGACAGTGAGGCAGTACTTTGTACATGAAAGTAATACACAGCAAAATAAGTAAATGAAAACTTACTACATGAGTAAAAAGTTACCAGTAATAGTATACAAACATTATGAGGATACACATAATACATTAACACTGTGTTCCAGATGATTATATTAACATTAAGATAATACTGTTGGAATATTTTATTTCCTGTTGGAGAACTTTTAAATTGCTTGTCCCAACAGAAATCCCAAACAAATAAATATGTTAATACTTTCCAGTAGCCTGAAAAGCTAACAGTGGTATGGTGGGTGGTGGGGAAATGGAGGGCGGGAGAGAGAGAGAGAGAGAGAGAGAGAGAGAGAGACAGACAGACAGGGAGGGAGGGAGGAGATAGGAATTTACTGTCTCTCTTTGATGTCTTCTACATTATTCTCAGTTCAGATAGCATAGAACACCAAATATTTTCAGGACAATTTGAACAAATCAGTAACAAATTGATGTGATTTTTATTGTGTTGATTCATTTCAGTCATTTGGATGACTGAAATAAGTGGATATAACTGTCCCCTATTCACCCACTTAGACAATAGGAAGACGTCCAGAACATTAAAGACAATATTTGTGTGTGTCCATGGCCTGATTTATCCTTTACCATAATTTAGCATTTTGTACTAATCTTTCATGTCCTTTCATAATTTATGACAATTTTAACTTCATGGAAAATAGTTGATTTATATATTTTATCTCACAGAAGTTGATTTGTTAAGATAAAATGAATATTATTTCTCGTCATAGTTCAGTAATATAGTTTCTCACTTGATTATGAAATTTAAATAAAGAAGGATAATCTAATCATGTTATTCAAAATTTATGTTGTGATGAGGTTCTACACCAAATTTGTTCAGGAGCATTTGAGTATAACCAACCCTTGTCTAGATAACTGGGAATTTCTTTTCAGTTATTTTACTCAGATTTTTTTTTTTAATCTAAGTGGGGGAAACATAACATCTTAGGCCTATACAGTCACAATAAATCATATTGAATGATTCATGGGGCATTAAATTGTTTAAACAGCTGGGAAATGCATCCACCACATTCTAGTGCTGAATGACAGATAATATTTTGTGGATGATGTCTCTAGGTATATCATCGCTAGGAGTCGATTAGACTGTGAAGGAAAATATATTGGAAAACCAATTTGTTGCCCCTTTGTTTTTAATTTTAAGTAAACTCAACTATGATGCAGTAAATTAGGTATTAGTATGTTTGAGTAATTAAAGTGGTCCATAGTTGATATCTGTGTTTCTTACTGATCCCAGAGGGGTAGAGCTTTAATCAAAAGCATTTTGAATATTTAAATTGTGATGGAAAATGATAATAAAATGGCATAAAAGGGTGTCTGGGTGGCTCAGTTGATTAAGCGTCCAACTCTTGATTTTGGCTTAGGTCATAATCTTGAGGTTTGTGAGTTTGAGCCCCTGTCAGTGTGGAGCCTGCTTGGGATTCTCTTTCCCTCTCCCCCCTCAAAATACATAAATAAACTTTTAAAAATAAGTGAAATGGGATAGTTTCAAAATCTCTGAGGTTTTAGTTAGATCAGTGATAATGTTTGAAAGTAAAGCATATGTTGCTTATAGCTGGAATATTTTCATTCATTTTACTCTTTTCAAAGTAGAATTAACTGTGAAAAAATTATGAAAGATATCCCAGAAATTGCAAATAAATATCTGAAAGCCTTAAAACTCAGTATTAGAAAAAGAGATTATCAGATTGATACATATTTTTCCCAATTAAATGATTTTTTCATTTACAAAAAAATGGGCCGATTAACAGCTGGAATATGAAATACAAGCTGAAAATGTATTAGTTTAGAAGAATATTGGGTAAAATAATAATGAATTGAGGTCTTGGTTGATTCCATTTAATTCTTCTAACAGGTTAGTTATCCATGTAAAAAAGACCGGAAGCTTTACAGTAGTCTTGTGATTATACTTAAAAATAAAGGATACTCTTAGATTTATTTTCTTATGACAAATTTGTGTGGTTAGTAGGTCCTGTGCTGTCCACTAGAGAGATGAGCAAACTGTTACAGCCATTAAGTGCTTGAGGATGTTATATATTACTAAAATATATTATGGTGGTTGGTGCGCCTGGGTGGCTCAGTTGGTTGGACGTCCAGCTTCGGCTCAGGTAATGATCTCACAGATCGTGAGTTTGAGCCCTGCATTGGGCTCTGTGTTGACAGCTCAGAGCCTGAAGCCTGCTTCATATTCTGTGCCTCCCCCTCTCTCTGCCCCTCCTCTGTTTGTGTTCTCTCTCTCTCTCTTTCTCTGTCTCTTTCAAAATTAAATGGTTGAAACCCAGTGTTTTTACATTTTAGAAATAATCAATTGTTCTTTAGTACCATTCTTGAGAGTTACTTTTTCAATATTGCTGAATAACCTTGCCTCAAATCGAAGCACAGTTACCTTTTAATGTTTATTTATTTTGACAGAGAGAGAGAAGAGAGAGAGAGAGAGAAGAGAGAGAAAGCGAGAGAGAAGAGAGAGAGAGAAAGCGAGAGAGAAGAGAGAGAGAAAGCGAGAGAGAAGAGAGAGCGGAGAGAGAGAGCAAGAGAGAGAGGAGAGAGTGAGAGAGAGAGAGAGAGGAGAGAGAGCGAGAGAGAGAAGAGAGAGAGAGAAAGCGAGAGAGAAGAGAGAGCGGAGAGAGAGAGCAAGAGAGAGAGGAGAGAGCGAGAGAGAGAGGAGAGAGAGCAAGAGAGAGGAGAGAGAGAGAGGAGAGAGAGAGCGAGAGAGAGAGCGAGAGGAGAGAGCGAGAGAGAGGAGAGAGAGAGGAGAGCGAGAGAGTGAGAGAGGAGAGCGAGAGAGCTAGAGAGGAGAGAGAGGAGAGCGAGAGAGAGAGAGGAGAGAGAGAGCGAGAGAGAGAGGAGAGCGAGAGAGGAGAGAGAGCGAGAGGAGAGAGAGAGGAGAGCGAGAGAGCGAGAGAGGAGAGAGAGCGAGAGGAGAGAGAGAGCGAGAGAGAGGAGAGAGAGAGGAGAGAGAGAGCGAGAGAGAGGAGAGAGAGAGCGAGAGAGAGAGGAGAGAGCGAGAGAGAGAGGAGAGAGAGAGCAAGAGAGAGAGGAGAGCGAGAGAGAGAGGAGAGAGCGAGAGAGCGAGAGAGGAGAGAGAGCGAGAGGAGAGAGAGAGCGAGAGAGAGGAGAGAGAGAGGAGAGAGAGAGCTAGAGAGAGAGGAGAGCGAGAGAGCGAGAGGAGAGAGAGAGGAGAGAGAGCAAGAGAGGAGAGAGAAAGCGAGAGAGAGGAGAGAGAAAGCGAGAGAGAGGAGAGAGAAAGCGAGAGCGAGAGAGGAGAGAGAGAGTAGAGAGCGAGAGAGGAGAGAGAGAGTAGAGAGAGAGAGAGGAGAGAGAGAGTAGAGAGAGAAAGCGAGAGAGAGTAGAGAGAGTGAGAGAGGAGAGAGAAAGCGAGAGCGAGAGAGGAGAGAGAAAGCGAGAGCGAGAGAGAGGAGAGAGTAGAGAGAGAAAGCGAGAGAGAGTAGAGAGAGAGAGTAGAGAGAGAGTAGAGAGAGAGTAAAGAGAGAGTAGAGAGAGAAAGCGAGAGAGAGTAGAGAGAGAGAGTAGAGAGAGAGAGTAGAGAGAGCGAGAGAGGAGAGAGAGAGAGCGAGAGAGGAGAGAGAGAGAGCGAGAGAGGAGAGAGAGAGATAGCGAGACAGAGAGGAGAGAGAGCGAGAGAGAGTGAGAGAGCGAGAGAGAGTGAGAGAGCGAGAGAGTGAGAGAGCGAGAGTGAGAGAGAGGAGAGAGAGTGAGAGCGAGATAGAGGAGAGAGAGCGAGCGAGAGAGAGAGAGAGAGAGGAGAGAGAGAGCGAGCGAGCAAGAGAATGAATCCTAAGCAGGTTCCATGCTGTCAGCATAGAGCTCAATGCGGGGCTCAAACCCACGAACCATGATATCATGACCTGAGCTGAAATCACAAGTCACATGCTTAACTGACTGAGCCACCCAGGCATCCCTGTACAGTTTATGGCCAGTGATATAAATTCAAATATGTAAAGCTCCTTTTGGTAAAATATAACTAAAATGTAAGAAGGACAACCATGTTCTAGGAGCGTCACGTACTTTATCCTGTTTTTTTGTTTGTTTCTTTGTCGGTTTTTACACAGTAATTCCGGGGCAGTTAATCTTTATGGGAAAACTGTGTCTTAGCAAGCTGTACTAAACCCACGATCACATAAGCAAAAGATAGATGAGCTGGACTCAAATCCAGGCTTATCTCTTGTCAGACTTGGAGTTATTTACAACAGGACTGCCCACAAAAATCTTGTGGGGTGGTTTATGAAAACACTGGGTTGGAGCAGATACTCTGATTTCATTGGTCTCAGGTGGGGACCTGACACCAGTCATCTTTAAGAGCTCATCAGGTGAGACTGTCATATAGCCATGGCAATAATAGCTGCAATACAACAATTGTTGCCATGAGATAGGCTTTTTTAGAGGATACAATCTGAATCGGTTGTCCCAGAGTTTGTTCAGACCTCTAGCATTTTCTTCCTGAAGAGGTGACTAAGGCTGGTGTTTTCGGATCTTCAGTTTCCAGAGCAATGCTTGTTGCTAACATTCATGTTGTTAATGAGAAATGGTTCACCGACCAGATATAACACAGAGATAGTGTCACGTAAGACTGGCTACCAAAACCTTGTTTTTAGGATTAAGGGGCTTGCTTTATCTTCTGTCCGCACAGCTGTCTCTTTTCCATCTATCCCTTCTTCTGTTTATTGCATCACAGACATGCTTGTGATAGAATGCTGCTCACTCTCAAGCACCAACGCCATCAACGGGCTGTCTACGACAACCTGTGTGCAGAGATGGTCCTTGACTCTTGGTCCTTTTATTTATTTTTCCTTTTTTCTCTTTCCTTCTCAGTTTGATCCTAACTAATAGCACTGTGCCCTGTCATCAGGGGTTAGATGATCCCTTTTTCAACCAGTACCTACTTCTTTCACCGGCATAGCTTATAAAGCTGATAAAACTGAATAACACTCATATTCCAGAGGAATTTTCAATAATAACTAAGAAAAAAATTAAATGGCAGTAAAATCATTTTTTTCAGAATACAAGCTTGTGATCCTATGAATGAAGCAAATGGCTATTTTTAACTTCATAATTTCTGATATTAATGGCATTAATAGGTTGGCTTTAATCACAAGGCGTTTATTTAGGATTGGTGTTGCTAAACAGCCTGTATTTCAGCCAGTTAAATGACCTTTAATGACAGAACATAACGGTCATCATAGCCTGCAGTATCACTTTCCTTGTGTAGGGATTAAATTGGCAATTATACTCACCGATGCAATATAATTTAATCTAATACTACATTTACTTAGCTGTACAGAAGGATACAAGGCATGAAATATGCTAGCATGAAATTTTTATGTCATTGGATGGCCCAGAAGCAACCAAAATATGCACACGTGCTCTTCACTCCAATGGGGTGCATATGGCAAGGGCAAGATTCTAGGTCATTATGAGCCACTTAACTTAAACTGCAGCCTTGATTTCCCAGCAATATTTAATATCATTCTAGTCAGAGAAGATGAAGCCCTGCATGTCACTTCATACCTCCCCCCAACCTCACTAGTCTAAAAGTTGTTGTACCTAGCAAACAAAAGAGACGAAACATTCCACCATTATCTTTGCTCCATAATTCTAAGAAAATGAGATTCTTTGGTCATTTTCCGGGGCAAGTTCACATTATTAGCCCGGGTCTGATTTTAACCTTTTATTCGTATAACCAAAGAGCATTGAGTTAAAATCCTGTTTTGCCTTTAATTAGTTAAGTGGCCCTGGGAAACTTTATGAGTCTCAGTTTTGTTCACGTCCAAAGTAGAATCAATAATATCTAGTTCATACAATTACTGTGAGGATGAAGTTAAATAATACCTGTAAAGTATTTAGCCCGTAATATGCATTCAGAAACAGTGGCTAAAACGTATGTCAAGTGCCCGGAATATTGTAGAAATTAAATGTTTCTTCTCTTTCTATTCCTATAAATTACCTTAATTAGGGAGAGCTGATCTTCCTAATTATTTTGCCGGCCCATAGGATAAATGCTGACTCTCTGCAAATTAAATAATTTCCCATTTTAAATCTTACTGTTTTCCCTGTGACCTTCCCACTCTACAGTTTCGTGATCTGAGGGATATTGCTGGTTTACAGCTGGATTTCTAGGTGGTAGTCCTTGACATTCTTAAGCTGCAGAGTATAATACTTCACAGTAAACTTGAACTACGTCTTAAATTACACACACACACAGTCATAGTTTACTGAAGATTTCTAACTCGTCTCCTGAAGGCTGGTTCATAATTACAATACTTTATTCTTACATTTGACATAGTATTTGTAAGACACGAATGAGTACACTTAAGAAAAATAAAGGAGTTATTCCTCTGCAATCATAACTTTATTAACCATGTGTGGGTGGTTGAGCTGGTTCCCAAAAATCTCAGAAAAATTCTTGTCTTCTGAAACCAGGAGTAGCATTTGTACAGAAATGTTGATGCGATCTGGTGTAATATTTACTGAAAATTTATAAGCACTGGGCACAGTAATTAACACTTTATAGGTATAATTTCATTTTATTCCCACAAAAATCCTAGGAGGTAGACACTATTAACACTGGCTGTTTTTAAGGGAAGAGTTTAAGTAACTTGCCCATATCACTTAGCAAGTGAGTTGGAGTTGAGATTTCCTGCTTGTAGCTACTGCAGAAAGTAATTGTAATGCAGAGTAATTTCTTTCCTCTTCCTTGAAGGTTTACCTTTGCACTGATTCAAAAGCTACTCTGTATATTACGAGGCTAATTGAGTTTGTTTTAAAATGGACGGACATCAGTCAGTTGATTCCAAATGTCCTGGAAATAAATGCAAAAGTCCTGCAAACTGGAGCCAAACTAATCCTATCCAAGTCACCCTAAAGTTATCAAAAGGAAATACTAACCACCTACGAATATATTCCCTTCTACTGCTTCTCTTGGTTAACTCCGGAAATAGAAAGAGTCCGCAAGGCTTTACTTAAGGTGTGCCAAAACATCTCACTGTCTAATGTATTTGCTCAATCAGCTTGAGATGTGAACATCTCTTATCTAGATTGGAATCTCTAAAATACGGATTGGCAAAATAAAAAAAAAATGAGAGAGAGAGAGAGAGACAAGGTTATATCTTAAGAAGGACTGAGTAAAAATATGCATTTTGCCTAGGCCTAAATGTGTAAGTTTCTTTATATGGCACATTTTTTGGATGGATTTTTTTATTTGGGGAAGTTGAGAATTTGAATTTGTAGAGATTCAGTTGGGCAAGTGAACACCTTGGAAAAGTGTCTTAAAAACTGTTTCATTAATATTCTATCATTGTAAGGCGATAGCGTTCACAGTGGAATGAATATACACACACCTCAGGAAAAAGAGTGGATCTTTTGGGATCTCTTAAGAACTCTTTTGATTTATTTAAAATTAATGCTCTCCAGGGCACCTGGCTGGTTCAGTTGATAGAGCATGTGACTCCTGATACCAGGGTTGTGAGTTCAAGCCCCAGGTTGGCTGTAGAGATTAGTTTAAAAAAGATTTAAAAATATTATTCACTGGACAAAGAGTACATGGTGATGACCTTGATAAATGAACCTCATGTCACCTAAAACATAATGATAGACTATTATATTGTTGCGGTTGTTAATCAAAGGGAGTCTGAGCATATATAGCAGGAGGTAGGGAAAGATTAGTCTAGAACAGTAGGAATCTTGGAGCATTTTATGTATTTGGAGAAACATGGTGCAGGAACTAGGTTAAAGAAAGCTAAAAGTAAGGACTAATCCTACCTATTTCCAAATTTAATGAATAAATATAAAGATAAGATATAAGCTCCTCCATAAAAATTAAATAACTGCATGTAATTTTCTCTGTATTATTTTATTTCCAACTTTTTTTCCATCAAAGCACATAAGCACTGCATGTGAAAAATGAGAAAAAATAAATCACAAAATACAGAATATTAAGCAACTAAGAGATAAGAAATTAATATTTGAATTTTCATAACTTAAGCAAATTTGCTTATTTAAAATACTGGTTGTAGCAAGATTTCAGTAATACTTGATACGAATTTTCTATTAAATGATAGTATCTGTGTATTCATGGTGAGTGGAAACATTTTAAGCAAAAAAATATATTGCAAAAGGAAAAAAAGATAACTGCCCTGTTCTTCATCTTAATCTTTATATATACTGGTGAGGAAAATGGCAGTCAAAGGTTACCAGTGCTTGAAAGAATGTTGTCATTTGTTTAAAGTAATCTTTCTTCAGGTTCATCAAGGGCACTGAATAACCATAATTTCTCTGAGAACTCTAATCTTGTAGAAGGAATGGAAACTTTTAAAATTAGAATTTAGTATCAGAACCTAAACATTGGTTACTTAGAAAGCCAAATTTCATCATTATTACAGAGTAATATCATTTCAGCCAGTGTGTCTTTTACTGAACTGAATGCATACTGATTAGTCCAAAAAAATAAAATAATGATTTTGTAGAGCATAAATGTTGGACAGGTGGCTCTATAGACTTGATTTTTTTTTTTTTTCTGGGGGTAGGGTGGGATTGTGGATGAACCACACTACTAATAAACTAGAAATTTTGTAGCCCCTACTTCTAATTAGGGCATTGTAATTTGTTTCAGACACTAAGAAAAAGCTTTTTAAATTTATTTGCCTCAGGGTCATTATTTTATCAACTATAAATTTAATTCATCAGGTACCTGTTGATTGGCAGCTTTATTTAAGAAAGAATGCTGTCTACTTCAAATGCATCGAAAAGGAAAAGAGACAGAGTCTTCCAAAGAATCGACAATGTAGTATTAGCTAGTATATAGCTAACAATTATACGTGACAAGATGTGATCTCATCCCCATCAATTGATTCACATATAGTAGAATATTTTAAAAAGTGTGAAACCTGTTTGTGGACAGTTTATCATAATAAATGACGAAAATGTTTATGTCAAGTGAAAGTGAAAATGCGGATGTGTCATAATCTTTTAGATAGGGTGTTAAATAAAGCAAAACCTATGGGATATGTACAATTGTCCTTACTCAACTTCCCGAATAATATTCACAGGACTTAAATACATAAGTCTATAAATAGTGAAGGTGATCTGGAGCAGGAAGCTAACCTCCCTTTCTATTTCCTTACTTCTTTCAAAGTCCATTGATCTCTTAAATAATAAAGTTCTTCACCATTTTGAATAAGGTTTGGTAGTCATTGCTTTCTCTTGAACGTATTTGATTTCTAATAAAAAAAAGTTCTGCATCTTTTAATTTCAGTTTAAAGGTTTTCTTTAGGCAAAACTCATTGCAAATCCACACATGTGCACATACACACAGACATACATAGGTTCGAATAGTGCATTTTTAAATTAAATCTAGTGCAATCAATCACCTCCAACTTGTGAAAAAGCTCTTTAAACTATTTTAAGTGAACATTTACAAGAGGAATTGACCTATAATACACCTCAGGTTTTTAACCTTTTGGAGAGCTATAGAAAAGCTGCTTCTCTATAAAGGTAACATATATCGCCAATAAAATATATAAGGGAGGACACCTACTTACAAAACTCAGAAAACAGATTAGTAGGAACAGTTGTTTTATTAGCCTTCTGCTCTTTAATGACTGAGACCACCCTGAGGCTATTTAAAAGATGATTGAATTTGTCCTACAAACACATGGATGAGTTCTGGGATTTTGTTTTTTCCCATGAATCAACCATGTCTGCATTGACTAAAGGAATGGAGGAGGCAGCTTTGCAGTAATACATCAATCTTTTACATTACTTGAAGTTGATGATTTAAATAGCTGTAAATATGGATAAAATGAAGTATTAGAACTATTTCTAATAAAACATTCCACCAATTTATTGCCTGGAAATTAAAGGTTGTTTCAAATATAATTTTAATGTAAACTGTATCTGAATATAAACTGTGTATGAAATTCTTGTGCAGTTATTCTGTATCATTATCTAACGTTTCTCAACAAAATGATCATTAGAACAAATCTCTTCATTGAGATAGCCCTTTCCAGTGTCCCCTGGACCAGTAAGTGATGCCATCATCTGTTCACTCAGTTTCTCAACGCAAGAGCTGCATATCATCCCCGATTCCCCAATCCCTCTCATCCCTCAATTTAAATCCATCACAATGCTCTGTGGATTATGTTTTCAGACTTTATCACTACATCTTTGATCCCTCTCTGCCTTTACAGCCATAACCCTAGTTCCAGCCATTCTCATCTCTTTCCTTGACCACAGGCAGAGCTTGCTGACTGCTAGCCCTGCTTCCATTCTGGCCCTACCCCCAATCCCTTTTATACACAACATCCAGAGTGATGCTACACTATTCAGGCCTGGAAATTTGCTGTGCCAAAAGTCTGGAATGCTTTCCTTTCACTCTACATTTCATAACTGAGTAAACTGAGTCCCCAAAAGGTCATGTGCTTTCTTAGCTTAACCAATGTCAGAATAGCATGTTTCTTTGGTCCTAGATATGTGTTCAAGCCATTCTGAGTCTTGTGTTTTAAATATGTCCTTAGGTTATTTGATACTATGCATACTGCATTTGAAATCACCTTTTGTCTTTGATTTTCTAGTGGTTTTTAATCATAATATCTAATGCATATACGAGGAAAGAACTATTTGTCATTAAAAACTGTTAAAGGAAAGCATCCCTGTGAAATTATTTGTCTTATGTGTAAGATACCGTAGAAAAATGATCATTTTCATAATTTTCATTAGAATATGTTCAGAATTGGTTTTTATTTTTATTTTATTTTCTAATTTTTTTTTTACATTTATTTATTTTTGAGAGACAGAGAGAGAGCACAAGCGGGGAAGGGGCAGAAAGAGAGGGAAATGCAGAACCTGAAGCAGGCTTCAGGCTCTGAGCTGTCAGCACAGAGCCCGATGTGGGGCTTGAACTCACAAACCGCAAGATCATGACCTGAGCTAAAGTCAGATGCTTAACCGACTGAGCCACCCGGGCACCCCTGGAATTGGTTTTTATTTTTAAAAACTTACCATGTTGCTGTGTAATATTTAAATCAAAGGAGAATTCAGCAAATGACACTAAAGACTTTCTTATTCAGGATCTCATATGAATACTGTATTAAGATATCAACTTATGGTATGTTGCTGTCCTCTGGGGAGAATACCTTATATCTGTGGAATAAAGAGAAAGCAGAGCAGACACACGTAACTTTATTTCTCTCCAGAGTAGTTCAGATTTTTTTATACCCATACCTTAACATTTTTAGTGGCTGTTTCTCCCTCTATTGAAGTTAGTTAGATCTTTGATATAGGTGATGTAAGCTGTAGTGCCTTATTCTTTGTGTGTGTGTGTGTGTGTGTGTGTGTGTGTGTACATGATCATGGGGAGATCTTGTCAATGCATGGAAAGATAGCATAGGAGAAACAAGGCAGGTACCTACAGACAAGAAGTTTGATTACACACTAGAGGGCTGACAAATTCCAAAGCACTAGGAAGAAAAGGAGACTACTCAGGTAGGTGGAAGCAAATTGGTACCCCAACTGACTCTGTTTATTTAATCACCTAATGAATACTTAATTAGTACCTATAGTGTTCCAGGGGTATTTGAGTTCATTTATGGATGTAAGAATAAGGCATCACTGTATTAGAGGATCATATGCAAGGTCCATTGATTTTAGTCTTCAAAATCTTTTCTGTTGCTAATGGGTTTTTTTGTTTTGTTTTGTTTTGTTTACTACTTTTTAATGCAGTATTAACAGAGTAAACAGGAATTGGCCTTGTCATGTTTAGCTTTGATCATGTCAGTGATAGACAATGTAATGTAAAACTCCTTAGGTCTCCAGGAAGAATTCATTCTGACTTATATTCTGGTGGAGTTAGTTCCTACCACAGTACTGCTGGCTTATCATAATACTGTTGGTAGTTGCAGACTTGTCTAATCATCTCATAGATGTTAACTTCCTCATGTGCAGGACTCATTTTCGTTTATATCTGAACTGCAGGAGCCTAAAAGAAGTATCTCCTCTTTAGTAAGTGCCCAGTAAATGTTTTTTGAAGCCATGGGTTTTAAATCAGTTGATTATATGATGGAGGGAAGGCCAATGATATGCACACAGACTAGTTCAGGATTTTAGAGTTGTAATTAGGCTTGATCATATAAGCTGTCATCAGGCTGGTAGGTTAAAATCAGTGATCAATACAAAGAATTCATAATATTAAGAAGGAACTAAATGGTCAGCATCTCAGTATTGAAATTGTTTTACCTCATATGTCCCTTCTTAGTGGCTTTTTTGTCATCTAAGCTGAAAAGAGGTCTTCCTGATTATCTTACTTCATTTAAATATAAGAATACTGGTAAAGGTGATTATGAAAATAAAAATGTTAGTGCTTATATATGTGTGTTTAACTGTAGACCTTAGGTTTTATTTCTAAGAGGCTGCATGCAGGTCTTAAGAAATATGTAAAATAATTTATTTCCAAGCTAAATGATACCCATATGCATCATTGTGAAATAAACTATTATAATGTATCAAAGTTTATCTGAAAAGAAATAATAGCACATTTCATAGAAGGGGTTAAATGGTTCTATGTGATAGAAAAGTTGATAGACGTCGGGCTTAAAGAGAGATAGACCACAAGATAGAATGAGAAAGAGAATGTTGCTGGAGTACTTTCTGTGTGGATCATATAATTTTTAAAAGTTTATTTATTTAATTTGAGAGAGAGAGAGAGCAAGACAGGAGCAGAGAGAGAGAGAGGGAGAGAGAGAATCCCAAGCACACTCCACATGGTCAGTGCAGAGCCTGATGTGGAACTCAAACCCATGAACCTTGAGATCATGTTCTGAGCCGAAGTTGGACACCTAACCAACTTAGCCACCCAGGTGTTCCTCTATGTGGATCATGTAATTTTGTAAAAACCCTTTTGGTAATTTCTGTAATAAAGATTGTTCTAATTAGAAACATAAAATACATTTTGTCCCATTGAATTTTATTATTGCTGTGTACACTTAATACACACCAAATCACTTTTTAGGTAAGTACATACACTCTGAGGAGAGAGCTATAAAAATCTATCATGATTTATATGAAGAATTATGTGGTGCTTGTAATGGAAAAGATACATGACATGTGATTTCTTAGATCAAATGTAAGTGACCACATATTTTAACTGAAATACAAATTGGGATGTGTAATTATAATTGAAATGTTTTCTCAAAACTACTTTTGAATGGGAAACAAATAATCTACAAAATCTGTGAATAATTTTATTTCAAAAGGTAACTTTAAAAAATGTGTAAACTCAGGGTTTAGACTGAGGTCTAAACTGAGCCTGGGTGACTCAGTCAGTTAAGTGTCTGACTTTGGCTTAGGCCATGATCTCACAGTTTGTGGGTTCGAGCCCTGTGTTGGGATCTGTGCTGACAGCTTGGAGCCTGGAGCCTGCTTCGGATTCTGTGTTTCCATGTCTCTCTGCCCCTCCTCCACTCGCTTGTGCATGCTCTCTCTCTCTCTCTCTGAAAAATGAATAAACTTTTAAAAAATGTCTAAACTCTCATGATAAAAAGTACTTGAATATGTAGATAATCTGTTAAAACATTTTTAAAATCCCATGAAAAAGAATATGCAACAAAGATCACTTTGATGCAGCTATCAAAAAGTCATGAAAATAGCAAATGTGTATAGATGTTATTTGTCCCTGTGTCTGAACAGTATTTTTCATGTTTCCCAACCAATAGTGATTTCTTTGTGTGAAGTTAAGTCAATAATAAATGAGGAGGAATAGGATGACTTTCCTTTGAAACTCAGTTTCTTAGGACTTAGTGAGCTACTGTGCCACTTATCAGTGGAATAATAAAATAATTCATAAATCACCAGTTGGCTTAAAATATCCATTTAAATGCAAATTTACTACAGTAGCCATTTCACAAAAATAATTAGCCATAAAGATACTGAATGTTTGGTAATGTCAGTACAGAATTACATCATAGACTAAGTGAAAACTGGGCACCGGATGACTTTTATTGTTGAGTCTGAAAGTTTAAGCAAGCACCTTTCTGGTCAGTAGAATAATGGCTTCCCAAAGATGTCCATGTCCTAATCCCTGGAACCTGTGAATATGTTAGGTTCCATGACAACAAAGAAGGAAGGTTGCAGTTAGAATTAACATTGTTAATTAGCAGACTGAAAAATAGATGTTCTGGGTTATCTGAGTGGGCCCTTTGTAGTCATGTGGATACTTAAAGGTGGAAGAGAGAGGCAAAAAAGTAGGTCAGAGTGATGCAATTTGACAAAGACTACCCTCTCTTTTGCTAGCTTTGGAGATGGAGGAAAAGGGCAGTGGACCAAAGGATATGGGAGGCCTCTAAAAGCTGGAAGAGACAAAGAAAATGATTCTCTCCTAAGAGCCTTCACATAAGAACACAGCCCTGCTAACACTTGACTTAAACCTCATGAGACTACCTACTTAACTGACCTACTTAACTATAAGATAATACATTTCTATCGTTTTAACCCAATAAGTTTTTGGAAATTTGTTAAAGCAGCAACTGGAAATTAATACAGCTTCCATGGGGTTTTTTGCTGTCCAAATATTGGCTTAGCTGGTCTATTGTGCTACCCGTGTAGCTTCGGGGCCAGCTGCACTCTCCTCAGTGGGAGTGGTCTGGCAGTGTTTGCCTCTATAGGACTTAAATCACAGGAGGTACCAAGACAGAAACTTTCCCCCTCACTATAGACCAAAACCCTTATTTGTTTTGCTAGAACCTACTATTTTGAATGATGATTGGCGGTAGGATTTATTACTCTGTTTAGGGGAAACTTTTGTGCTCCTCTGAGCTGGGAATGTCATATGACAATTACATCGATGTGCAATAGTCAGTATATCCCATATATTCTGGATTATTCAATTTTTATTAACAGTGTAAACTCCCTTATCTGTGTTGAATTCCATCACACCATGTGTCATCTATAGTCTTTTTCCTAGTAATGATCAGATGCAGATTTCCTTCTAGAATTCTCACGGGGGTTACTTTTTGTATTTTTACATGGTTGTGCACACATACGTGTATAGTTATGTGCACAAACCTCCACCCCTCAACACCAAAAATTGAGCAAAAGTATGCAGAAGGCATAACGATGTCTCATTCCATAATGGAAATAACTACTTTCTAAAATAAAGCTAATTGCAGAAAGTAACTGCTCCCATCCTTCAGATACACCTTTATACGATTATGAAAAAAAAGTTTGATTCTTTGGGGAAGCATCTGAAATTTCTGCTTTGCAAAAAAGTGTCTTTGCTTTGCATTTGCATATCCAAATGATGATTGAAAAGGTAAAGGTTTGCCCAGTAAGAAGGGATAATCTGTCCCAAAGTTTAAAATATCTCCATTTCTTATTGAAAAGTACTTTGCTCAAGTCCTTTTAAATTCAGAGTTGTTGTTTTTACTTACTCTCCCCATCTAAAATGTCATTCCCCCTAATGAATAAAAGAATAATAAAGTTAACAAGAAGAATAAGAATACATGAAAAAAGGATATTTAATTCTTAACATAAACAATCGTAAACATTCCTCTTTATTTGATAATAGGTTTTCTGAGATTGCATGCTTCAGGTACATTTTGATAAAATAGCAAGCACTAATATTCATTGATTGTTTACAATACATTAGTCACTGTCCTAATTATTTTAAATGCATCCTCCCATTAATTCACCAGCTTT
The DNA here is from genome assembly GCF_046562875.1 of Panthera onca. Lineage (NCBI taxonomy): Eukaryota > Metazoa > Chordata > Mammalia > Carnivora > Felidae > Panthera > Panthera onca. The sequence continues at coordinate 101,539,282 of NC_138357.1, forward strand.
GAAGGATTTTCTCCCTAAAAAACCCCTCAATCGTAAGTACTAAGAAATCCCTGTCTGGTCCGTAGTTCTGCTATAAGATTCTGACCTGGATAAGTTAATAATGATGCAAAATAAAGTGACCTAGAAATCTAGCTAATCTTATTAGCATTCATTTTAATTGAGAAAGTCTAATTACTCAGATAATTGTGGGGCTTGTTGCTTACTTTTAATTACTGTAAAAATAAGGAAGAAAAGAAAAAAAAATTAAGCCGCTATATATGTCTTGTGCCCTATAAAACTGGATATACGTTTTTATGACCTATTTCACTTCTTCACTTTATCAGTGACTATAATGCAGTATAATGTGTTTCTAATTTCATAATGTTTGTCTGGCTTTTTATAACCATAAACCCTCATCTTTCTGCACAAGCATATTTTTGGTTGGATGAGTTTATTTACTTTGTTTAGATAATTAAGCATTTCAGAAGATCATTGCTGTAGCTGTGAGGCTTCATAAATAGGAAAGCTTGGGGAACAATTCCTCATTGTATGTGAAACAATTTATTTTGCATTAGTCAGTACACTACTTCAAAGAGCTCCTCTGAAAGAATAAATCCAGATTAATTTAAAATGTGCTTGGAATTAGTGTTTTAGTGTAATTTGCTCTGGACTTAAACAGCTTTAAAGGAGAAGTTGTGTCTTGGGAATTGTTCACTTTCCCTGAGGGCTTAGTCCCATGACTTGCATGAGAGGGTACATGGTAAATGTTGATTATATTATTGGAATTATTTTCATAAGTTATTTATCTAAATGAAGTAGATAAGTATTTTTTAATCACCAATTTGGGACCTTTGCCTACTCGCAGGCCATTTGTCCTGCTAAGGAATGTAAGCTATCTTTACTCTTCACATATCTTTCTGATGGCCCCTTCATCTTAAATTGACCATGCTATGTTCCTAGCCATTTCCTGTGTTTCCCACTGATAATCGTATATTTCCTCTGTTCCAGGATGGGACAGATATCATAATATCACATACTGCAAGTGTAAACTAAAGCCTACTGAGGTAATTTGAATGGAATTAAACCATATATAGAAATGGAGCCCAAATATGGGGTATTGATTTGCTGTGGGAACTGACCAGATGCATACTTTTTACAAGTCAAGTTATTCAGAAAATAGAACACTGAAAACTAACAAACACTCCTCATGAGGAATTAAAAGAAAAAGGAAAGGAAATGGACCCCATCTAATCATTGGCCATTTCTCTCACCTGGTAGAAACTCCAAACTTTGAGTCAGTTCTAGTTTGAATTAATGAATACTGTAGAAGGGCCCACAAAATCTTCCAGGGAAATGTGATTATGACCTGAAACTGAGCTCGTTAAATTTATTGAGCAAGGGACAATACCACTTTCACAGAATCCTCGTAGCCTGTCAAGAGAGGAGCATCTCGAGGTCGGGGGTACTTCTAGAACTTTACAGGCTGTACTGGATGGTCTGGACAGAAACTGGTCAGACTGGTTAACTAGATGAGTTGCCTTTACTGTCTGTGCTGTTATCTTGGAACACGTGGGTCTGATCATGTTGCTGTGAAGCTATCTGAAGTTAAACAGGCTGTGTTCCAAGTTTTGGGTTTCCCTTCACAAGATGATCATGTTCACCATCATGGGATATTATGCTATGCCCCAGTACTGCATGACACATAAGGGACTCTACTGAGTCTCATTTTGTGGAGCATTCTCTATTAACTCTTTGGGTGCAGAGATAAATTAGAGAGTGACAACTTAGTTCACATTCAGTAAGAAATTCTCCTCCTCTCAGACAATTCTCCTTTTAAAATACCTACTACAATAGCTCTGTGCATGTAGGAGTTAAGAGCATGGGCTCTAAAGCTGCCCTGTGTTTCTTTGAATCCTGGTTCTGTGCTGCTTACCAGATGTGTGACCTCGAGCAATTTACAAAAGAGATTTGTGCCTCAGTTTCTTCATTTGCGAAATTTGGTCCCTAATGGTAAATGTGTTAATGCGTGTGAAATACTTAGAATAGTATGGAAGTCATTAAGAGCTAGCTATTACTATTTAAGCTGTTACTGATTTTTTAAATGATGTTTATATTTCTTTTAATTAAATTTGTTTTCCCCCCTTGTAAAAGCTGGGAGAAAAGGTTAGGAAATGGAGATGTATAATTTATTTCTATTACTAATGACTTCTATTAAATTAGTAGTTGGGCCATTAGGCCATAAAAAGGATATCTATCTTAGGGAGTATAAGAAATGCATATAGTAGAATATGCCATCAATTAATAATGGCATCAAAGAATGAAGCGAAGACCTCTTTAAATGACCTCAGGGAGGCATCAGAAACTTTTTGCAGCAGTATCTGCTTTAGGGAAGAGCTGGTGATTTACCATAGCAAATTACGAGTGGCCAACCGGTGCCCTCATCAATTAGACTCTGACAGCCCACTCCTCTGTTCCTGTCTTCTAGTTCTGTGTTCTTCTAGGCCAGTTTCAGAGGTTTTTTTCTCTTCCTAATCCCAGCACTGGGTATGATAGAATTACTAGGAATATCAGAGAATTACTGGCTTAGTTAGGGCCTGCTAGGACTTTAGATGAATACACTGGCATTTTCTTATCCGTTAGACCTGGAATTGTTTTATTTAACTTCTGGGCTATGATAGGTCTGAGTTCAATCTGAAAAATTATGTATCAACCTTAAAGATTAAATGAAAGCCTCTTAGTTCTGATAAACTAGTATTTTTAATATGAGGTTGCTGCTTGGATTATTGTGTCTGTAGGGCTAAAATAGTCAACCACTGAAATAGGAAATGTAATACAGAAATTCATATAGATTGGAGAGTCACCACAGGAAATGTTATTTTGTTCCATTCAGCAGACTGTTGTTATGCATCTTCTATGAGCCAGATGTTTTGAAAGTATTGGGAAGATAGTTGCAACCCTTGATGTAAGGGGAATATGAGCAAAGCCCTGTGAAAACACAGAAGTAGTGGGTATTGGTTTACTAGTGTATGTGTGTGTGTCTGCATGTGTCTGTGTGATGGAAGATGAGAATTAGGGAACTCTTCATAGATGAGATAACATTTATTGTGTCATTAGCTAAAATCTTTGGAAATCTACTTAGATGGGTAGGTTTGTAATGGCTCTTTTTTTCCATCTGTGACAGTTGGACCCTAGGTGTGACAAATTAACATTTACCTAATCTGTTTTAGTCTTTCTAAGGCTGGCACAATCACTGAATCGAATGGCCTCATCTCCGTCTTCACAAGGCTTCCCAATTACAGGAATATGAGTCCGCCTAAGAATGCTTAGATGTAGGCCAAAGGATTTGTCCTCTCTGAAAAGTGCTGCCCTGGAGATAAAGCTAATTCCATTTACGTTGAATTCACTTTTAATCCTAATGATTATTGCATGAGCTAATGGTAGTCCATCCATTACTTTACTTCATACTTAGATCCACCCTCACTGGTAGCTAAATGCTGGGGGAGGTCCTGCCTCAGGACCTTTGCACTTGCTGGTCCTTTAGTATGGAAATGATTTTTTTTCCCATGGAGTCATCACAGGACTCAGTTGCTCATGTTATTCAATTTTATTTTATTTTATTTTATTTTATTTAAAAAAAATTTTTTTTAATGTTTATTTTTTTTTGAGACAGAGACAGAGCATGAATGGGGGAGGGGCAGAGAGAGAGGGAGACACAGAATCGGAAGCAGGCTCCAGGCTCTGAGCCATCAGCACAGAGCCCGAAGCGGGGCTCGAACTTACGGACCGCGAGATCGTGACCTGAGCTGAAGTCGGACGCTTAACCGACTGAGCCACCCAGGCGCCCTCAATTTTATTTTTAAATGTTATTTCTGTTGAGAGACTTTCTCTGTAGATCCTCTCTAAAATGGAACCAATTCCTTCACCCCTTTCATTCTCTGTCTCTTTAGTCTGTCCTGTTTTCTTCATAGCACTTTCTATGACCTGATTTTCTATGTTCATTTGTCTATCTTTATTTTTTCCTTCTAATCCTCAAATTTAAACTTCATAAGGCAAGAACTTCATACATTTTCTTCACTATTCTATTTCTAAGGCCTGAATCAGTAGGAACTAAACAAATATTTAATGAAAATTAAACTAATGAATAAATGAGATAATGTTAGAGTCTGTATACTCTTTCAAATGTATATTTTGTATTGTACAAATACATTTAATTTCATGTAATTCATTATGTAATTGATATCTTTATATTGCTTTAGTAATTAGTTGCCTTAAATACATTTGGGTTAGAAAAAATAAAAATAGTACATCATTTGACCATCAGACAGAGAAAATGCCAAGAAGTAAACTTACTTTTTATATCTAAGAACTCATTGTATACTCTTGATACTAATTTATGAGTGTTAGACCTTGGCAAATAGAAAGTTTCTCATTCTAAACAGCAATACTAGAGGGAGTGGCTTTAAATTTTATACTCTCTGCCAGATGACACAGGAAAATTGCTACCTGGACTATTTCAGTAGCCTCTTAGCTAGGCTTTGAGTCTGTAATTTCTTTGTTTCCAACCATTGTCCATATGCTATCATAATTAGTGTTTGAAAATGTCAAATCTGAGCCTGCCTTTCTCCTCATAAAATGCCATTTTCCTACTAAATGAAATCTAATGTTCTATGCCTAGCATTTATTGCTTCCCAAAATGTGTCTGTACCCATTATCAAACTAAATTCCAGTTACACCAACCTTGGAATTCCATGTTCCTGAACCACAAAAGGGTTTACTCCATTTTTGTGTACTGCAAAAGTCACTTCGTTTGGTGCTTTATACATACTTTGGTAGCAAGAGTTTATTGGTAATGAGTCTGTGTTCCACTATTTTTTTTTTTTTTTTTTTTTTTTTTTTTTGCTTTGGCACTGTCCTAGACTGTAAAGATGACCTTTTCGTCAAACTGGTTTATATTTCAAATGTAAAATGCCACATCTATCATAAACCTTCTAATTTTCTAATTTTGACTGGATAGCAATATTTTTCAGTTTATTGATAAAACTAGAATGTACGATTTGGCTGACATGCTTTCATACCATAGACTTTGAGGTGACACCAACTCTTTAACTATTCATCTGCTCTGTCTCTCCCAAAGGATGTGCTTTATTCTGGATGAGGGCCGGAGGCAGCCAAATTTTAATAACATTATTTAAATCAACAGATATAAATTTTATTTCATGCTATTATCCCAGCTAGGGTAACCTGGCTGCTGTAACGCTGAAACACACATGGGAATATATCAGTGGCTTAAAACAATAGTTTATATATGGCTCGGGGATAGGTCCATATGCAGGTGTTCCTTTTTGGTGACTGATACCATCCCAGAGATGATATCTTTTTTTCTTTATTGTGGTTCCACCTTCTCCAAGGACCATGTTATCATTTTCTTCTGCGTCTAGCTAGTGAAGAGGGGAAGAGGATATAAAAGCCATAGTGGTTTCTTAAAAACTTTGTTGTTGAAGTGATGCTTTCCAATGGACAAAACAGGCATATGGCCACACTAACTATAGGGAAAATGTAGTGCCTGGCTGAGTGGCTGCTTCTAAGTGAAAGTTTCATATCCAAAAGATGGAGAGAAAGGTTTGGTTGTATGACTGCCTGTTTCTGCCATTGTTAGGAACTATGGGTTTGAAAGGTAGAAGTTATCTAGTGGTTTGATAAATGGGGAGATAAGGCTTAATTACCTGAATAAATAATAGGAAAATATGTATCATAGTCAATTCTTTATTAAGAAAACTATGGTTATAATGATGTTGTAATTCTAAAAATGAATCAAGGTAGGTATATTTCATGGATACTTAAGTACACAATAAGTACAAGCTATGGTAAATTTTTATGGTGCATTTTATTGATTTTTTCATTGTGATAACCATGCTGATTCCTTTCACAACATATGAATGGGGGAATAAATGCTAACAACAGTGTTTTGCTGATAAGTGTTCAATTTGAGTCAGAGAATTCAAATATACTTGTTTTGGGGACAAGATTGGCACAAAACTTGATGCAGCCCAAGAGTGAGCAAAGATCAGATCACAAGTGTGTGATGGCATAAATCAATTTCGTTTTTCATTGTCATGATATTGACACTTCTCCCAAACACTTGCAGGGATGAATAGCTCTATTTTGAAAATTCTACAGGCAGAATGTGAAGGAAATCTAATCAGTATTCTCATTATTGAACAAGTTTTCTGAGTGTCTGCTGTATTAGGAAATATTTGCAAGATAGAATACTCATTTTTAAAATGTATTTTTCTTTCATAGGTTAGAAATGAAGTTAATATTGGGTCATGAAAAGGTGTTCTATTAGTACGCGCTGACTTTTTAGTTTTAACATCGCCATTATGTAGTTTGACTTTAATTTAATATTTTATAAGTTGGTTCATAGTTAGAAATGGAATAAAATTATTTTCTGTGTAACACTTAGTAGATACTCAAGTAACTGTATATTTATATCTTTTGTCAATATTTAAGCATTTAAAAGAAGTAATTTATTCTTGAGCCTGGCATTTTACACCACCCCAAAACATACACAAAAAGATTTACAGACAATAGTTTTGTGTGTGTGTGTGTGTGTGTGTGTGTGTGTGTAAGCTCTCTGTATATGTGTGTGTGTATATATATGTATATATATGTGTGTATATATATATATATATATATATATATATATATGTCTGTGTGTATTACATGGTATATATAATATATAATTCAAAATATGTATATATAATTTGTATTAGTGTCTCAATTTGTTTTTAAATGGCATGTCTTCTTATGACAGAAACAATTAATATTTGCATAATACTTTATAAAATTCTTATTGTAATCCTCAAAAAATCCTTTTGGTAAAATAGCATTAACTTCATATTCCGGATGAGAAAATTTAGGTTCCAAGTAATTAAATACTTTGTTTCTGATTAAACACCATGTGGAATTAAACCCAGCTTGCTGCAGACTTTTCTTGCTGCAATACATCAGGCTGCCTGTTAAAAATAGGGTATAAGGATTGATTATACTCCAAATTGAATATGAACATCAGAATTGGAAAAAATGACAGGAGAGGAAAAGTAAACTTGTTTAATGACACTTAGGTCACTTTAATGACTTTAAGGTTTTTGATCAGCCAAAGTTTGGAACATCATGCTCCATAACAAGGAGAATCATCCTGTCTTGTTTTTTTGTAAAGAATTAAATTCATGAAATTAGTTAGGTGAAAGAAAATATAACAGAAAGGAGCTGGCATGGAAAAATCTTATGCAAACTGGCTGTAAGTTGGATATTTTACCTTTTTTCTACATTTCTTTTCTAAATCTAACATCAGGATTCCCTTAAACTACTCTTTTTGGAAGAGAAATCGGTATGTATGTACATGCAAATGAGTCAAAAGAACTTCTAAATGCCTTTAGCTTCCATTAATATGACATTAATAATTCATGATGAAGATATTTTAATTGTTAGTGGTTTTGCTTGTGGTTGCGAGCCAGGCGAATTCAATCCTATTACTATACCTATAATGTGTAGCAGTTTTGTTTAATGATATGTATTAATATGGCAGTGGACTGCTTGAATTGAGTCAGAGAAATGGCTGTTGGCAAGCACTGAAGATTTAGAAGAATTCAAACTTTTGTATGTCTCTTAACTAGCATTCCAAATTATCTTCAGGAAAATCACCTTTTAAGGAATGTTTGCAAAAATCCAATAATCTTATAGATAATATGGTCTTATATGTAACGAATCTGAAAGATTACACCAAAAAATCTGATAGAACCAGTAACAAATTCAGCAAAGTTGCAAGATATAAAACCAATATGTGCACATGAGTTGTGTTTCTATACATTAGTAATGAATAATCCAAAAAGGAAACTAAGAAAACGTTCCACTTAAAATGGCATCAAAAAAACAAAACAAAACAAAACTTGGGGATTAATCAAGGATATGAAATATTTGTATGCTGAAAACTACAGAATGTTGCTGGAAGAAATTAAAGACCTATATAAGTGAAAAGCATCCTATGTTCATAAATTGGAAGACTTAATATTGTTTAGATATCAGTATTACTCAAAGTGATGGACAGATTCAATGCTATCCTTTTGAAAATTCAAATGACATTTTTTTTGCACAAACATAAAAATCCATCCTAAAATTCATAGGAAATCTCATGGGATCCAGAATAGCCCAAGCAGTCTTGAAAAAGAACATAGTTGAAGGAGTCACACTTTCCTGATTTCAGAACTTACTATGGAGCTCCAGTAGTCAAACACTATGATACAGACATAAAGAAGGACAAATAAACAGAATAGAGAACCCAGAAATAAACTCTAGAATATATGGTCAAATAATTTGCAACATAGCTGCCAAAATTATTCACTGAAGATGTGACAGTCTTCCACAAATTGTATTGGGAAAACTGGATACCACATGCCAAAGAATGAAGTTTGATTTTACATTACACCATATACAGAAATTAACTTAAAATGGATAAAAAAAAAACAAAAACAAAAACAAAAAACAAACAACTAAGAATGAAAGCCCAAACTGTAAAACTCTCATAAGAAAACATAAGGGTAAAAGTTCGTTACCTGGATTTAGTGACAGAATTTCTTGGCTATGACACCAAAAACACAGTCAACAAAAGAAAAATGATACCAATTGGACTACATCAAAATTAAAAACTGTGTACATGAAAGGACACTATCAGAGTTAAACAAACAAAAAAACTCCCATGCCAGAACTCCTGGCATGGGAGAAACTATTTACAAATCATATATCTGAAAATGAATTAATATCCAAGATATGTAAAGAAGTCCAACAGCTCAGTAACAAAAAACAGACAACCCAGTTCAAAAAGAGACAAAGGAGTTTGAATAGACATTTCTCCAAAGCACGTATACAGATGGCCAATGAGCCCATGAAAAGATGCTCATCATCACTAATCATTAGGGAAATGCAAATAAAATCCAAATGAGATACCACTTTACATCTTTAGGATGGCTATTTTAAAAAAGGAAATTAAGGGGTGCCTGGGTGGCTCAGTCGGTTGGGCGACTGACTTCGGCTCAGGTCATGATCTCACAGTCCGTGAGTTCGAGCCCCGCATCGGGCTCTGTGCTGACAGCTCGGAGCCTGGAGCCTGTTTCAGATTCTGTGTCTCCCTCTCTCTCTGACCCTCCCCCGTTCATGCTCTGTCTCTCTATGTCTCAAAAATAAATAAACGTCAAATAAAAAAAATTTTAAAAAAGGAAATTAAGGGGCACCTGGGTGGCTTAGTCAGTTAAGCATCTGACTGTTTATTTTGGCTCATGTCATGATGCACAGTTCATGAGTTCAAGCCCTATATCGGGTTCTGCACTGACAGCATGGACCTTGCTTGGGATTCTCTCTCTCCCTCTATCCCTTCCCCTTCCTCCCCCCTCTCTTTCTCCATCTGTATCTCAAAATTAAAAAGAAAGAAATTGTTGGTGAGGATGTGGAATAATTGGAACCCTTCTTGTACATTCATGGTGGAAATATAAAATGGTGTAGCCTCTGTGGAAAATGGCATGGCAGTTCCTCAAAATACTAAACATAGAATTATCATCTGACCCAGCAATGCCACTATTTGGTAAACACACAAAAGAACTGAAAGTAGAAACTCCAACAGATATTTGTCCACTCATGTTTATAACAGCATCGTTCACAATAACAAAGGTAGAAATACCTCATAAATTCATTGAAAGCTGAATGGACACACAAGATACAGTGTATACATAAAATGGAATATTATTTAGCCTTAAAAAGGAATGAGATTCTGATGCATGTTATCTCAGTGGACCTTGAAGCATGTGAAGTAAGCCAGATAGAAAAGGACAAATGTTGTTTGATTCCACTTACATGAGCTATCTAGAGCATCTGAATTCCTAGAGACGGAAAGTGGAATAGTAGTTCCATGGGCTGGAGGAGAAGGGAATGGGGAGTTACTGTTTAATGGGCGAGTAGTTTCAGTTGGGCAATCTGAAAATTTGTGGTGATGGATTGAGGTAATGGTTGCACAACACTGTGAATGTACTTAATGCCACTGAATTGTGCACTTAAATTTGGTGAAAATGGTTAACGTTTTGTGTTATTTTACCACAAGGAAAAATCCTATAAGCTTCCGTGTAAATTTTTAGAAAATACTTGGATTTATTGATGCTGAATGGGGGGTTTCATAATGTGAATGGAAATGGAAGCAGTTGTTTTCACTTGTCAATTGGTATATTTGTTGTCAGCATGTTTATATGTCCCAGATTATCCTAGAACATATTTTCAAGACTTTTAGTCTTTTGGTTTAAGAACAAAACACTTAATTTACTCCAAAAGGAATTATTTATCTTTGTCAGCACTTACTATAAAACGTATTAGTAACAAACGGTTTATTTTAAAATATTTATTTGTGAGCTTGACAACGTTCTAATGCCATTGTGTACAGACAATCCTCAATATTGTTTAGCGTCTTTTGGACTTTGGGTGATTAGAAACAGTTTTTAGCAAAAGCTGTTATTTTCCTTGTGCCACATAATACTGTTAGTATTTGACCTTGCTTTAGTAATAGTGAAATGTTTGTGTGGGGATACTGGAGAGGATTTCCAAACGTTACAGAAAGAGTGAGAATACCTATCTAGATTCTTCTTCCGAGAGAGACTTAGGGATGCTTTTGGAAAGACTCAATAGAGACGTGCATTTATTCCTATTGCTTGTTTTCTATGTTGTTAATTAGAATTTAAGGTAGAAATTGATTCTGAGAGATATCAAGGCAGTCACTTGAAATATAGATTTGGCAATAAGGAGGTTGGTAGGTAATTACTGCTCTTTGAACTAGAGTCATTATTGTGATTGTGAAAATTTTTTGCTTTGTAGGTTGTTCATCACCTTTCTCCCTTGGTGCTTTTTAGAGCATGATCAGTTATTACTGTACTGACAAGTATTAGTCTGGTAGTAATTTATCATAGGCTGACAAGTGCCAAAATTCATCTTCACATATGTATCTACTGAAGCAGACAAACACTGTTTTCATCTCTGCAACTATCTACAGTTTATTGTGATATATTATTTTGGCTTACAAGGTCACAGGCGAATTATACATAGTTGCTGCTTCAAATTAAAACATAATTGTAAATAATTTTGCATCTCTTTAAATTGCTGTAATAATCCTGTAGATTTTATATTTAAGATATTGAGGTCATGTTTAGTAAGTTTAATATTAAAATGAAGATTTCAAAAATATATGTTATTGCATTAATTTAAATTAAGCAATATTTTTGAATGAAGAAGAGTAATTTGCATGGGATCATTATATAAATGGTCCTATTAATACCAGGGAAATAATGTCAAGAGATCATTTCTGGTTCAAGTCAATTATACTACCTTTTAATTGAAAAATAAAAGCTGTTCATTGTGTACTGAGGTAGCACTCCTGACATATCATATAAATGACCCCATTAATGCAAGAGAAATAAGGTCAGGAGAGACATTTTTACAGAAGTCAATTATGTTACATTTTAATTGAAAAAATAAAAGCTGCTTTTATTCAAAGGGAGCACTGCTGACATTCCATCATATTCCATAGCCTCCTAATATTGCAGTAGCTGCCTAACCGATCTCTCAGTTCTCCTCATTATACAAAGGGATCTTTTTACCACATTAATTAGGTCATGTCTTCCTTACTTACCCCTTTCTGAGGACTCTTCATATTAGTTAGGAAAAAGTCCCAACACTGAACGCGGCCAACAAAGCCCTGTGTGATCTGGCCCCCACCTACTTCTTGACCTTAGCTCATACCAGTCCGCCTCATTGATACACTCCACTCATGCTTGTTTTTGTTGTCTTCACCTGTTATTCCTATTAGCAGGAACAGTCTTCTTTCTTTTTGTATGTCTGACTCCTTTATGCCATTTAGTCTTAGCCGAAAGGTCTCATCTTTGGAAGAATCCTTCCAGACTACCCTGTCATTTTCTATCATTCTCTGTCCCATCCACCTATCATGTTTTCTTTGTATTCATCATGTTATCAGAAGTTATCTTGCTTGCTTGTCTAATTTTTCTTTCAGTTTGCTTCCTCAGTGAGAACTTTTTTGATTCTAGGGACTTTGTTCATTGGCTTCACTAACTTCAGTAACTAGGATGGTGCCTAGCAAATGGTTGATGATAAATGAATGTCAGTGGTAGAAATATATGGCATTTTATTCGTCAATATGTGATTATAGATTGATGGTTAGGGTCTCATTTGTCTTGCTTGGTTAATCCAATGACAAACTTGTAGGACAACTGATCAGGTTGGGCATGGGAACAGATAGCATAAAAGACATTTCAGGGGTGCCTGGGTACATCACTCGGTTAAGCCTCCATTTCTTGGTTTTGGCTCAAATCATGATCTCAAAATTTCATGAGCTCGAGCCCCGCATTGGACTCTGCACTGGCAGCATGGAGCCTGCTAGGGTTTCTCGCTCTCTCTCTCTCTGTCCCCCTCTCTCCCTCTCTCCCTCTCTCCCTCCCTCCCTCCCTCCCTCCCTCCCTCTCTCCCTCCCTGTCCCTCCCCCCTCCCTGCCCCTCCCCCACTCACAGTCTCTATCTTTCTCTCTCAAAAAATAAATAAATAAATGTAACTTAAAACATTTCAAACCTTTGTTGTGAAGTCTGGAAGGAGCTCAGAGATAAATTTCATATGGCTCATACTTCATTATACATCCGAGTTTATGTCCTTTCTCAGGAGACCTGGCAGCCCTGGGGCCACATGATGCAATGGCCTCATTTTACTAGTGCTGGACGGTGAGAGGGTGCACATGCTCTCCCATTTCTAGCAGTCCTCCATCATTCCATAATTTACGTAATTCTGGTTGTAGACACTGTGACTCCAGTCACATATGGAATCTGACTCTGTGATCTCACCTGAAAATCTATCTATACGTCACTCGACTGGGTGAACCAGCCACATTTAAAACTATCATCATCGTGTGTACGTGTGTGCACATTACTTTGGCATTTTCTGGGACGTGAATCTATCATTATCTAAGGGAATCCATGACCTTGGTAAAGATGAAACATTCTTGGACTAGATGATTATAGAATTTCTTTGCATTCTAGAAGTCTATAATTTTGAGACTTCTGAGTGTGTCTTTTCTTCAGACTTCATGGAGAGTATAATGGATCTATCCCTGGATGAGCATATTATGAACTGGGCCAGAGTCTTCCCCTCAGTCGCTTTAAGAAATCTCCAGAAAGACCAAATAGGTTTATGGTAAAAGATGGAATTAAACAGACCCTGCAAAAAAGAAAGCCACATTGTGAAAGTCACAGGGGGAAATGAGACTTGTAAATAACTCTGATGTGAGTTGATGACCTAAGTGGACTCCAAAGAAGGAGTGCAAAGAAAAAGACGTTGCAGTCAGGTGGGTGACAGAAATAATGCCTGGAGATCATGACATATGTACTACATTTTAGAGAAGGGCTTTGACAGGCAGAAATAGGGAAGAATAGCATTCCAGGCAAAACACCAGGGCACAGCACCAGTAAGAGAAGAAAGAAGAGCAAGACCTATTCAAGGTATAGCAAATCATCTAATCTGATGATCAGATTTTGGTCTAAAAATAGAGGTCCAAAAAATAGTAATGACAAGTGTATGAAGTATCATGCTAGGAACTGAGGAGACCTAGATTAAAAGGTATGCATTTAAAAATATAATAGATTCTACCAAATTATTTCCCAAAATGATTGTAATGGTTCCTATCCCCTCCCTCAAGAATCTATTTTTCAACCAATGCAAATAACCTTCGGTTTATTTTGTAGTATACCACTCTGTCTCTTCTTCATATAATTTATAAGTTATTCTCACCAGTTCATTCACCAAATATTTAATGCATCCTTCCTATATGGTAAGACTCTGATCGGCACTGGGAAACCAAATAGCCTCTCTAGTTTGAAAGAACGTAAGGATAATGGGAGAGATCTGCAGTTCCTCTAAAATCTAGACCTCTCTGTCTATCTTCTGTCTTCCATAGAACTTGCAGTCGTGAGAAAGTTACCCTCTGTGGCAACTCAGGATGGGAAATGTTTGCACTCAGAGGTGGAGAAGGGGAGAGAAAGCTTCTTGCATCTCAGATTTTTCCTGAAGATAGTGAGATTTTAACAAATCTGACAATTGAATAGTTCTGTTAAACACTGTGTGATAATGCCAATTTCATTTCACTCATTATTGAGTGGACCGTGTCCCTTCTTTTTAACAGAAGGTATTTTAGGAGAAAATGGTCTTAGGTGACAGTAATGTTTCTTTTACTTATTCCCTAATTTATCTTAGGTAAGTTGTCTAAAATCTGGATGTCTGTATCTCCCCATATGTATCAAGGGGATGAGAATGGTTACTTTGAGGAATTTCTGTAAGAATTATGGAAAATAATGAGTAGAGTGAAAAAACATAATACAAACACAAAATAGAAATATATTTTCATTTTTTTTAATTTTAAATTTTTTGCTGCTAAAGCAACTTTTATTTTTAAGGGCAACCCTAGTCAGTGGCAGTTTTGTTTTCTGAGCCTAATTGCAGACCAGTGTCTTCATTTAAAAAAAAATGTTTATGGAGAGAGAGAGAGAGAGAGAGAGAGAGGGAGGGAGAGCACGAGAGACAGCAAGACGGGTAGGAGAAGAGAGAAAGGGAGAGAGAGAATCCTATGCAGGTCCCGCGCTGTCAGCACAGATGCTGACAAAGGGCTCAATGTCATGAACCGTGAGATCATGACCTGAATCAATATCAATAGATGGACACTTAACTGACTGAGCCATCGAGGCACCTCACAATGTTTTCATTTATAATTAATCCATTGTTCCCTAATTTTTGTAACAGCTTTACTGAGGTATAATTCACATACCCATACAATTCACCCGCTGGAAGTGTACAACTCAGTGGTTTTTACTATATTCACAGAATTGTTGCAACCGTGACAACCACTTTTTGAACACTTTTGTCACCCCCCCCCCAAAAGAAATAGCATACGTACTAACAGTCACCACCCTCCTGCCCCAATTATTCCATCCCCCAAGCCCTAGGCAACGATTAATCTACTTATTGCCTCTATGGATTTGTGTATTCTAGACATTTTGTATAAATGGAATCTTAGAATATATGTTCTTAGTGTTTGGCTTCTTTTCTTATTTTAAGTTTCTATTTAAATTCTAGTTAGTTGTCATGTATGGTAAAACTGGTTTCAGGTGTAGAACTTAGTGATTTATCACTTACATATAACACCCAGTGCAATGACATGGATGGAACTGGAGGGTATTATGCTAGAGGAAATAAGTCAGTCAGAGAAAGACAAATGCCTTATGATTTCACTCATACGCGGAATTTAAGAAATGAAACAGATGAACATAGGGGAAGGGAAAAACAAATATTCTTTTTAAAATGTGGTGTTATTCAGCTTTATTTCCAATTACATCTATTTTCCTGTTTCAATTTTTTTTCATAATCTCTATTTTATTTCCCAATCAGTAACATCCCGTGGACTACAAATCTGAGTGGGGAACTAGAAGAATCCTTAAGCAATATATTACATTAGGCTGTCAGAGTCTTCTTTGTGTGTGCAAACACTGTCTCCTGAGTTAAACATAAGATCCAGTAATCAGCATGAAATTCATTAAGCTCAAGCTTGTATTTTCTGCAGTTGCACCTCTCTGTAATTAAAAAAAAAAAAGGCTTTTGAAATTTTGTGTGTCTCACTTTCTCAGTTTTGTTCAATTAGATATGTGACCTACGAATGTATAAAAAATAAACAAATTCCTAACAAATCAGTTCAAGGAATGATGAATCTATTCAATTGAATTTCTCTGATGGAGATGATTTTTGTAGAGAAATGAATGCATAAACAGAACAAGCAATTTTGTAGTAACTGCACCCTCCCAGGCCCATGCTGACAAGTTTGCCTCATAGTGGTTGCAGGTGTAAGGATTAAGAGAGGTAAGAAGTGGGGAACATACTGCATGAAATCAGAATAAACACTGAATATAAAAATGTCTCTAACTGAGAAAGGGGAATGAGAAAGAGAACAGTAAATCTTAAGTCCGTTATTAGTTTCACATTCTGTCTTAAAGATTAAGCATTCACTGGCCGGATTACTTCTGGAGTGTTGTGCCAGGGGAACCCAGAGAAAAATTAGAAATGATCCTTGCCTTCAAGCAACTCTCAGTGTAACTCGGAAGTCAGGACTAACCAAACTGGAAGCCTGAAATAAAACTGTATATGAAGTAGTAAATTGCCTTAGCTAGTGTGTGAGTGCTGTGGAAATCTCTGAGAGAAACCAACAAGGGCGTCAGTGGAAAATAGGAAACCAAACCAGAGGTAGGAGTTGAGCTGAAACTTAAAGGTGTTTAGAATTGGATGGGATAAAAGCAGGGGCATGGGGTTCGACTTGGGGGGAGCATTCCTGGCTCTGAGAGAGATGAGAGGGTGTTTGTTTAGAAGTGGGGAAGGGAGATGGATGGTCATAGGAAACTTAGGGTTTGAGTGAAACAGGGCAATTTATTCAGCTTTTCACTTTGCATGTCTATGTTATTTATGGACACCTGTTTGGGGCTGTTGCTCCGGCCTTGATAAACTGGGAGAGACAGGATGGGTGCAGACCTTATGGCCCTTATTCCTGCTACTTTTGCTCCCGCTAAAAGTAGTAACAGCCACCCATTATGGAAACCTTAGTGTAGTTCAGTCACTGTGCAGAGCTCTCGTTTATTATTATGTGTTGTCCTCATTGGAATGCCTTTGTGAGAGCAGGATGCAGAAGAGGAAATGAGGACTTTGTCTGATTCCCAAGTTGGAGATCCCCATCTTTATTCACTGACACTTAAGGGGCTTGTTCTGTTATTTCAGGAAGTCAGGGAGCTAGGCCATTGAATAATAATGGGTCAGGTGCCATAATGTGAAAATGTATTTGGTTAAGTATCATAGGGTATAATAGAAGTCTGTATTCAATTAGATGAGTGGGAGAAAGCTGAATTCTCAAAGGTCATGGAGGACAAGCCTGTAGGGGTAGAATGGAATACAAAAGGAATAGATGTAGTACCCTGCTGGCAGCAAACTGAATGTAAATGCCCCTTCTGTCTTGGAGCCCTGTGAGCTCTGGAAGCTCATCACCTCACCCGTCTCAATACCACTTTAGTCATCTGCCTTATGGATGTGCTTATAGGACCTATGTAACTTTTATAGCTTACATAAGTATAATTGTGGGACCCACGTAACTTATCTTTGCATCAGACACTGCCCTGGTCCCTAAAGAGTTAAAAGGCATAGCCACTATTTTGTAAGAGTTCACAGTTTAAGCGAGGGGGCTGTCTTAATTTGGGTTTTCTCACAACAAAGCCTGATACAAAACCTTAATTTCTGGTAATTTATTTGAAAGCAGACTCAGGAACTTGTGAGGGAAGGAAGGAAGAAAAGCTAATAGAGAGAACATTGTTGAGCTGATTACTGTTAACTGAACCTCAGCACTTGCCAGGGATGCTCTGAGGAACCTTGTAGAATTCCCCTCAGAAACATATCCCTGAAGGACAACTTATTTTTTTCTACCCCTCCTTGTGTCTACTGAGAGTCACTTCCTGGGTCTTAACCCTTTTGCTTCCGGGTCCTTAAGTAGAAAACAGGGGCTGCAGCTAGAGTTAGAGATGGATTCAGGGAAGGTGGTACAAGACACGGAGCCACTGCTATTCAAAAGAAACAAAAAAAAAAAAAAAAAGAAAGAAAACAAGGCAGAAAATAAGAAAGTAAGAACAGAACAACACATTCTGGAGGGGCTTGGGAGCTGGGCTAAAAGTCTGGAATGTGTATGTCTCCACGTTTTCTCCTAGGTTTCCTGAATCATATATGACTGGTTATGAATGAGGTTACCTCTTCACTGTGAGTTGAAATGGTGAATTGTAAATTTCCTGTTAATGAGGTCTGATGGGGTCCTGAAGATGACTCCATGTAACAAAGAGTTATCGCCTGACTTCAACCCAGGGATCATGTGTGTAGTGATATAGGGCACATTACTTCCCACCAGATTCTCTCCCATGGTGTCTTTGGGTCACTTAATCATAAATGTAAAGCTGGGAAAATGTGGATTGGGCAAGGAACAGCACATGTTTTAATATATGCTTCGTTTTGTCCATAGGCATGGTCTCTGCTTTTTTACAGATGCCTTGGAATGCTGTCAGGCTTTCTTCAGTTATCCAGAAAATTAAACGTTGAGTCAGTGATTGTCCTTGGAACATCCCTCTATCCATCTGTAGATCTATTGATTTTTTCATTTGTTTCCCAACTTGATCCACAAGGCATTACTATTCCATATTTTTTATGAGCTTTTTAAACTAAATGAAGAAGACATAATATTCGAATTAGGTGAGTTTGTCCACAGGGTTATTTAACTAGTATTAAAGATTTTTGTAGGTCTCTTATAATCTTTGCATGCTTTTGGTTTGTAATGACTTCACTGTTATCAAATGTCATACTCAAGTAATGTTTTTTTTTTTTTTCTTCTGACCTAGTAGACATTCACATGTAGCTTTGTGCACTGTGTCTTTGTAGAAGCAAGTATAAACTGATGAAATTTATGATTTAATAAGAAAACAAGCTTTGAAGCTGCTGAAATAGGTTGTGCTCAGCTTTATTTCTAATATGAAAAGCCTAGGTTAATGTTTGTGAAATATTTAAAAACTTTTCTTTCCGATCAGGACTGAGTTTCTTGTCTAGCCAATATAGTGAGATAATTCTTTCTTCTGTGGAACCAATGGATTTTAATAATCGTTATTTAATATGAAAATATGACGAAGATTTAATTTATGTACTGAGTACTGCTGTAAAAAATGTAGTCAATGAAAAACAGGGCCAGTAGCCATAGAACATTAATAAGCTGTTGGATTTTCTTTAGTTACCGCAACTGAATGATAGGTAGTAAGACCTTTAATATTTGCAGTAACAATTGCATTCTTCTTTTCCCTAGATTAAGCTTGCTGATTACATTGCGTGAAGGAAAATTAATTAGTTTGCTCCAGTGGAGCAGTTAATGTAGCCCGAGTGTAGCCCATACCCAGTTTCCCTCTGTACCCAACTGATTTGCACTCCTTCTACCTTTAAATATGCCACATTTTCTTGATCACTTTCCAACTTGGAAAACTGTTTAATTAACAGTTAATACTATTTAGAAAGTATAGTGCTAAGGACAAGAACATGTTATTCGAACCGTAGTTATTTTAGGGCTATTTAATTTTTTTTTTAATTTGAGTACATTGGACACACGATGTTGCATTAGTTTCAACGTAGTACAACTTAGTGATATGCTAAGTTTATATACTATGCCATGTTCACAACTGTAGCTGCCATCTGTTCCATTCCATTGCTCTTATAGTACCACTGACTGTATTCCTTATGCTCTGCTTTTTATTCCTGTGAGCTACTCATTCTGTAACTGTAGGGCTATTTAAATGTAACTAATATTTTATACTCAGCAGTCAAAATACTGCATACTTTTTTAAAATTTTTGCAGTTAAGAATTAACTAGCGATGTGCAAATATCACTGTGTTGTAAGACACTTACTGCTCATCAGAGAACATACACTATTCTGCCTAAGTGCCGTGGGGCTTAGTTTGAGTGAGCATATTATCTGCCCTCTGGGAGCTTCCATCTATTAGAACTTGGGAGATATTCCAAAGAATCGGAACTGAAAAGGTTCAGAATGCAGCTATGTGAATTAATGGAACCATTTATTTTTATTTAAAAGCAGTATGTGTTTACTTTCATGTCCTCCTTTAAAATAAAGTTTTATTCATATTACAGTTAGAACTTTTTTTTCCTCATCTTTAATGATCACTGTCTAAAGACATAATTTTTAGAAGAAGGGATTACTGTCAAATGCAGCCCTTGGTTTACCTTACCAATGGTAACTTAATAAAGGGAGACTTTCCCTACCTAGAGCTTTCCTACATACTAGAACCTGTGGGGGCTGTACCCGGTGTCGTTGCAAGTCAACATTTCCTAATCAACACCAACTAGATTTTGTTGTGACCAAATATTATTGAGCCCCAGAAAGACAAATATCTGAAAAGAGCAGGCCTTATGTAGTCATCCTGTAGAATGAAAAATACAATAGTAACCTTCAGTTTCCCATGTCAAAATAATGAAATAATTTGATTACTTTTGTGAAAAACAGTGTGACATTGCACTTCCTGAGATACCTACATAGTAGTCATAAATACTACTGAGAGGTAATTGTCACAGGACGAGTTAGAAATCCATGGTCTAGTCCTACATTTTAAAAAATTGTTGATTGGTTGTATATTTCATAAAAAGATTTCTCCACTTTACAAGAAATGATATTGACCAAATGATTTCCAAATTAGCTTGAACTTCATAATGTTCTTTTTCTATACATATCTCACCATTTTATCATACTAGCTAGACAAATTTGAAATTTAAACTTGAAGCTTCTGCAGGAAATACAAGGAGGACCTACGCCCTAAAACATTTGTGACTTCAAGTAGATGCCAGTAGTATTGGGCATCAGTAAAATACTATGTAAATGCATATTCTGTACACCTACGTGCTAGAGTATTGATAGGAGATTTACTAACAGATAAATACTTAGCTGCCAATGCAACAAAATATAATTGAGCTTTCATTTTTAAGTTATTGCAACTAAGTGGTATACAAAGAAAAAAGATACTGTTCTTATCCTCATGGGAGAAAATAGATGCATAATCAGGTCTTTTTTAAGTTTTTGTTTATTTAAAGAGAGGGAGAGAGCTTAAGTGGGGGAGGGGCAGAGAGAGAGAATGGGAGACAGAATCCAAAGCAGGTTCTGAGCTTTGAGCACAGAACCTGATGAGGGGCTCGAAATCACAAATCATGAGATCATGACCTGAGCTGAAACAAGAGTCAGACGCTTAACCGACTCAACCGCCCTGGTGCCCCCATAATCAATTCTTTATCAGTGTGATAAATAGTGAAAAAACATATATGCTGTTGGGTGTCAAGAGTGTTTTTCAGGCAGATGATGCTTTGAATCAAGATAGATACTCTCAGAAGTTTTGAAGGGGTGGTGGAAACTTAGCTGACATTTAAAGGAGCACGTGAATAGGATGTTTCAGGCAAAGAAGGCATAATGTACAGAGGCCTGGAGGTACAAGAAAATATATTACTTTTGGGAAAACATTTAGGAAGAATGATACACAGAAGAGGCTACAATAGTAGTGGGAGTTACATACACAATGATTTTATGGCTACTTAGGAGTCTTGTGAATGGTCGTCTTCTTGTTCTTTAAAGTTTTTAATGTTTATGTATTTTTGAGAGAGAGAGAGAGAGAGAGAGAGAGCATGAGGGGGGGAAGGGGCAGAGAGAGAGGGAGACCACAGAATCTGAAGCAGGCTCCAGGCTCTGAGCTGTCAGCACAGAGCCCGATGCGGGGCTCAAACTCAAAAACTGCGAGATGATGACTTGAGCCGAAGTCGGACGCTTAACCGACCAAGCCACCCAGGCGCCCCTGGTTATTTGTTTTCTAAATTTAATGTGTGGTTCCTGTAACTTCAAAAAAAAAGTAACAGTATGCATGATACCAAGTGTAAATTAGACACACATTGACCTCATATAATACAGATTTGCCTTGAGGGATTTTTGTATGTTTGTATCTTCAGTGAGTTCTTTATTGAGCTTGGTGACCTAAATTAAAAGCTTGTTTAGTAGAAAGGCAGGTTTGTGACTGGTTGTGAGGGTCCCATCAGATTCAGGATATTCTTTCACTGTGGGACCTACTACTTTGAGAAAGTCTTTATTTCTGTTTGTGTATAACAGTGACCCAGGGTCTAGGATATCAAGGGATAAGGTGGTAAAATGTCATGTTTATGACAAAGTTGGCAGGAGAATTGATACTGTATTAACTTGCTATGACACTAAGCTCTGTGTGTAGGAGAATACACACTCTTTAGCAATAAGGGTAGAGTGCTGAGTCTCAACTCTTGAGATACACTGGCTGGGTCTGAATCCTAGCTAAATTCTAGCTGAATCCTAGCTTAGAAGCTGTGACCTTGAGTAAGTTCTACTGTGCTTGGCTTTCTTCATCGGTAAAATGGTGGTAACTGTATTCATATGATAAAATTGTTTTGAAAATAAAATGAGTTTATATATGTAAAAGCATTCAGGACAGTACTTACCTGCTAGACGCTAAGTGCTTGGCAGCTCTTAACTATTTTCATTATAATTTGTAAGTGATCACAGGTTTTGTTTTGCTGA
Organism: Panthera onca; assembly: GCF_046562875.1. Classification (NCBI taxonomy): domain Eukaryota; kingdom Metazoa; phylum Chordata; class Mammalia; order Carnivora; family Felidae; genus Panthera; species Panthera onca. Next base: position 101,561,550 of record NC_138357.1, read on the forward strand.
GTGATCAAGAACTTGAATAAAATTAGCAAAGGACTGATTTTCAATTCTGCATATGATGCTAATCTGGGAGGATAGATCAAATCAAGGTGAAAAATTTTTATGATAGGCCAAATCTCTGGGTCACAACCCACAAAATAGAATTTAACAGGGCTTAGTATCCTCTTAATTGCTTTCTTTATGTTATAATGGTTTCTTATTTAATGTTATCCACATGTGCTACGTTCTCAGTGATAGAAACATGAATAAGTCTTGGTTCTTTCTCTTCCAGAAAAGGAAGATGAGCATACTGTATGACAAGGATTCTTAAAAATGCTGAATCGACACAAATGATGCACAATATGGTACAGTGCAGTGCAGTGTATTGTAGTGTAGTGTAATGCGAGACTGTATCTCAACTGGAGGAAGTGAAAGTTTAAGTCTCCTTTATACTGGCCGAGGATACTCAAGAATCTATGTTGAGTTCCCCATGTCACATTTTAAGAGAGGCCTTGACAGGCTGTAGAACAGTGACAGCTGTGGGAAGAGTGTGAACCCAAGCTTTGTTCGAGTTTGCACTGTGCCAGGCTGCGGATGAAGAGAATGGGGGGGAGGGGTTGTGGTGGCCAACAGAAGAATTAAGTCAGTATAAAAATCAAATTTCTAAGGTAGACTCAATGCAAAATGGGATGAGATCTGGAAAAAGCACAAGTTACATAAATGTTAAATGAGTACCTCCTCTGGGCAAAGGGTTTTGTTGTGCCTTGGTGAATTTAATGACGAAACCAGAAAAGGTCTGTGTCTTAGTATTTACTTTCCTTTAGGGAATACTGGCAAAACTAGGATTGGTAATTAATAGTTTAATTTCAGTTTTGGTGAATACTGCAAAGGCAAATTTAGGGTACTGTAAAAGTAGAAAATAGCATTATTCTCCTGGAGGGAATAGGATAACAGGAAAGTCTTCTCTGAGGAGGTGATACTTAAACAAAGATCTAAAGGATGAGTTTTGGTAGGAGCTTGTCATGTAGCAGGGGAGAGTGGATTCTTGATGAGAGGGGCGGGGCGTTCCAGGTGGGGCTGGAAAGGTCTTCTAGGCAGAGAGAAGCCTGAGCTTGAGGAAATGTTAGGAAATTAAAAACAGGTTTGGGTGACTGGAATGGCAACCACCACTGGAACAGTGGTGACGGATTAGGACCCTGAGGTCCATGAAGTCATGATTTAGTAGGCAGTGTAGAAGAGATTGTTCTATTCTGTACCTTAACATTTTTTTTTCCTAAGTTCGTTTGTTTGTTTTGAGAGACAGAGCATGAGTGAGGAAGGGGCGGAGAAAAGGGAGAATATCAAGCAGGCTCCTCACTGTAAGCACAAACTGGGACACGGGGCTTGAACTTAACCAACCATGACATCATGACCTGAGCTGAAACGAAGAGTCGGGCGCTTGACCAACTGAGCCACCCAGGCGCCCCTGTATTTTAACTGTTTTTAATAAGAATATTCTTAGTTGCATTCTAAATATTAAATGGTTTGTGTACTGTGTGTTATACGTAAGTGATGAATCACTGGGTTCTACTGAAAACAATAGTACACTGTATGTTAACTAACTTGAATTTAAATGAATGAATGAATGAATGAATGAATGTTAGCTGGTTTGCCATATGTTTAAGAAGGCAAAATATATTGGTGAAAATCGAGGAGCTCTGAGAATTAGCATGTTTATTCAGGAATGCCTCTCTATATATTAATAGTACCTTAGTTTCCCAATTTCCTCCTAAATGCTATGGTCAAAACCATATTATCTTCCTATTCTTTCTTTGCTCCCCTTCCCTGTATCATATGAGCATGTCTGTGAGCTTCTCTAGGTTTCTCAAACCCGGCACATGGGAGAAACATAGGTATTTGATTTATAGCACCTTATTATAAATTAACATAGAGAATATCATGTTGTTAAAGACCATACCAGGTAAGTATTATGTGATTTCTTTTTCTTTAAATGTTTATTTATTATGAGAGAGAGAGAGAGAGAGAGAGAGATACAGCATGAGTGAGGAAGGGCAGAGAGACAGAGACAGAGGACCCGAAGCAGGGTCTGTGCTGACAGCAGTGAGCCCGATGTGGGGCTCGAACTCAGGAGATCACAACCTAAGTCCAGGTCAGACACTTAACCGACTGAGCCACCCAGGTGCCCTCTTGATTTATTTCTAAAATAAGTAGATTTCTCTTCTTTCCAAATGTAAATCAGTTTTTACTTAACTTCATACTAAAACATGGGAATTTTTCTCACTTTTGTAAGAATTATATTTTAATTTTTATATTTAGTTAAGTTTATACTTTAATCAGAAGAAACTTGATCTTCTTCAAGGGAGCATAGAGATTGAAGATGATGGAAATGATAGTATCTTTTTGTATCCAATGGCATGTTACTTTTAATAAGGGTCCATGATTAATATAAAATGAGTAATATATATATGATTTTCCTCTAGTGGGTAAAAAATGTATAACTGTTTTTAATGTTGTAACTCACGACTAGATCAGTAAACATTTATGAATGTCTTCTTTGTATGTAGAATTATACTAGTTTTCATGGGGTAAAGGCGAAAATTAAGGAAGGACCCCTGTCTTTTAATTTCATGGAAAGGGCTCAAGGTCATATTTTCAACAGATCAATGAACTGTATATAAATACTATATCTTAATATAATAAGTTATGATTTATTGATTCAAATAACAGTTATAATACCTAATTCCTACTGTTAAATCTTTTTGGTGTGTGTGGTGCTAGACACATTTTTTTAACTTAATTTTGCAAATTTGTCTTTATGATGAACCACAAATATTCATAGATTTTCATTCTTTAGTCGATAATGAGATTTTTGGCTATTAATGGGTTGCCATTTCATTGTTTTTTATAAAGAAAATAAATTTTTAGTTATTTTTTCTTTATCGTCTACCTCACTTATTGCAGCCATGGATAGATTAAATCAAGCGGCAACCCAGAAGCTTCAGTTTAGCAAAGATCTTCAAAGGTGTTAAGAACTTGAAATATTGGCCATTTACATTTAATTTCCCTCCATTCTCTTTCCATTTTCTTAAGAAAATGCTAATAAGAAATGTAATCTTTGCAGGCAGAAAGCAGCGGGAAAAACAGGATAATTTACAAACTGTTTAAGAACCCTGTGAGCAATTGAGTGGTGACCATATAAATTCTAGATAATATCATTATTATACTCAGGTTGGCTGTTAAAAAGTCATAACGGAAAGACATCTTAGACATCTATTTTCTAGGTAAGTATAGGAATAGAGCTCTTATCATTGCCTACCATTTAGTTGGGGAGACAGAATTTTATTTAATTAAATGACTCATTAGCTGTATTGGATTCCTACCAAATTATTTCATCATGGTTTGTCAAATGATAATTTCACAAGTGTCAGTGACAATCAAGATGTTGGACATTTGTTTTCTCTTTTCCCATCTGCTGAGTCACAATTCTCAAAGGATGCATATTACAGTGATTCAGTCACACCTTAGACCGTGTCTTACATTTACTAATCAGCCTAGTTAATTTGGAAAAAAAAAATGATGCCCACAGTACATAAAATAACAAGTGTATTCCTTCCCTGCATTGGCCTCTCATGTTTAAGTCCTTAAGGCACCTAGGACCTAATGGGGCATTTGCTATATAGGTCCCAAATGGGAGAAAAGTTTCTCTTAGTCACTTCATTACATCCAACAGTCTAGTTAGCACCCATAGGGGGAGGAAGGAAGTGCTCCTGTGTTGTGCTTCAGGCAAAGTAGCTAATCTGAGCTCTGTGAACAATTCTAAGGAAGTGATTTGCTGCTTGGTGTTTGCAATGACTGACTTAATAGTCTTCTTGCATCCCAGAATATGTTCAATTTGTTCACATGTATAAGCACTATTACTTTAAAGGAGCAATTTTTGAATAAGAATTCACTTGCCTATAATATACATGTCCAATCCACACCCATTGATAGTCTGTTTTATTAGTTTTGTATGTTTCTTTGTTTCTTTTTCTTTCTATTGATTATTTAATTGAAATATAATTAACATACTCTGTTATATTAGGTGCAGGTGTACAATATAATGAGTCAACAATTTTATACATTTCCCAGTGTTCATCAAGATAAGTGTACTCTTTATCCCTTTAACCTGTTCCACCCATTTACCCACCCACTTCCCCTCTGCCAGCCACTAGTTTGTTCTCTGTATTTGTCTTTTTCGGTTGTGTCATTTTTTCTTTGTTCATTTTTTTTTAATTCTACCTACAAGTGAAATCATATGGTTTTATATTTATCTGACTTTTTTCACTTAGCAGTAAACCTCTAGGTCCATCCATGTTTTTGCACACGGCAAGATTTCTTTTTTTTAGTGGCTCAGCTTTTTATTTTGGTGTAGTCCCAATAATTTCATTTCTTTTTTGATATATAGTAATATATATGTATACATATATATAAACATTCATATATATACACACACAAACATTCCACATCTTTTTAAAAAGTGTATTTATTTATTTTGAGGGAGAGCGAGAGAGTGCACACGCTGGGGAGGTGCAGGGAGAGAGGGGCAGAGAAATAATCCCAAGCAGCCTCCCCCCTGTCAATGCAGAGCCCGATGAGGGGCTCAAACCCACGAACTGTGAGATCAGTGACCTGAGCCGCGACCAAGAGTCGGACCCTTAACCGACTGAGCCACCCAGATGCCCACAAGCATACCACATCTTTATCCATTCGTTTATCAACAGACACTTGGGTTGCTTCTATATCTTGGCTATTGGAAATAATGCTGTGATAAATATAGGGGAACATATATCTTTTTGAATTAGTATTTTCATTTCTTTGAGTAAGTACCCAGTAGTGGAATTACTGGATCATATAGTTTTTCTATTGTTAATTTTTGAGGCCCCTCCGTACTGTTTTCCACAGTGGTTGCAGCAATTTGTGTTCCCACCAACAGTGCGCGAGACTTCCTTTTTTTCCGTGTCCTCATCAATACTTGTTTCTTCTGTTTTTGATTCTGACAGATACAAAATGATATCTCTTTGTGGCTTTGGTTTGCATTTCCCTGATGATGAGTGATTTTGAGCATCTTTTCATGTGTCTGTTGGCCATCTGTATATCTTGTTTGGAAAAATGTCTATTCAAGTTCTCTTCCTGTTTCATAATTGGATTATTTGTGGTCTTTTGGTGTTGAATTTTATAAGTTCTTTATGTATTCTGGATATTAACCCTTTATTGGATATATCATTTGCAACTGTCTTCTCCTCTTCAGTAGGTTGCCTTCTTGCTTTGTTGATGGTTTCCCTTGCTGCGCAAAAGCTTTTTATTTTGGTGTAGTGCCAGTAGTTTAATTTTGCTTTTATTTTCCTCTTGCCAGTGGTGACATATCTAGGAAAATGTTTCTATGGCTGACGCTGAGGTTAAGGAAATTACTGCCTATGATTCCTTCCAGGAATTTTATGATTTTAGGTTTTACATTTAGGTCTTTAACCCACTTTGAGATGAGTTTTTTGTGTATAGTATAAGAAAGTGGTCCAGTTTCATTCTTGGGCATATAACTGCCCAGTTTTCCTGGCACCATTTGTTGAAGAGGCTGTCTTTTCCCCATTGTATATTCTTGTTTTGTTTATTGTAGATGAATCATAAATGTTTTGGACCCTCTGTTCCATCAATATCTGTGTCCATTTTTTGTGCCAGTGCCATATTGTTTTGATTACTACAGCTTTGTAGTATAATTTGAAATCTGAGAATGTGGCAATTCCAGCTTTGTCCTCCTTTTTCAAGATTACTTTGTTATTAGGGGTCTTTGTGGTTCCTTACAAATTTTAGGGTTATTTGTCTCAGTTCTGTAAAAAAAAAATGCTGTTGGTGTTTTGATAGAGATTGCATGCAATCTGTAGATTGCTTTGGATCATATGGACGTTTTAACAGTATTGGTTCTTCCAGTCCATGAGCACAGAATCCCACTTGTGTCATCTTCAGTTTCTTTCACATTAACAACAGAAAGGAAAAAAAAAAAAAAACACATGATCATCTCAGTAGAGGCAGAAAAAGCATTTGACCAAGTAGATAAAAACTCTCAACAAAGTAGGTTTAGAGGGAGTATACCTCAACATAATAAAGACCACATATATGAAAAACCTACAGCTAACATCATACTCATTGGTGAAGAACTGAGAGATTTTTCTTTAAGAACAGGAACAAGACAAGGATATTTACTCACCTCTTTCATTCAACATAGTAGTGAAGGTCTCAGCTACAACAAACAGACAAGAAGGGACACATGCACCCCATTGTTTATAGCAGCACTATCAACAATAGCCAAAGGAAAGAGCACAAATGTCCATCGATGGATGAATGGATAAAGAAGATGTGGTATATATATGTACAATGGAGCATTCCTCGGCAGTCAAAAGAAATTAAATCTTGCCATTTGCAACTACGTGGATGGAACTGGTGGGTATTATTCTAGGCGAAATTAGTCGGAGAAAGACATATCATAGGACTTCACTCAGATGAGGATTTTAAGACACAACAGATGAACACAAGGGAAAGGAAGCCAAAAAAAAATGTAAAAACAGGGAAGGGGCTAAAACATAATGGACTCTTAAATATGGAGAACAGAGGGTTACTGGAGGGGGTGTGTGGGGGGGGGATGGGCTAAATGGGTAAGGGTCATTAAGGAATCTACTCCTGAAATCATTGTTGCACTATATGCTAACTAACTTGGACGTAAATTAAAAAAATAAATAAATAAAATTAAAAAAATAAGTGCTGAAGTAGAAGTAGAAGAAGAAGAAGAAGAAGAAGAAGAAGAAGAAGAAGAAGAAGAAGAAGAAAAGGCAGAAAAGGCAGTCCAGATTGGTAAAGAAGAAGTAAAACTTTGACTATTTGCCAATGACATGAGACTATAGACAGAAAATCCTAAAGACTCTACTGAGGAACTCCACTGATAAATGAATTCAGTGAAATAGTAGTAGGGTGCAAAATCAGTATACAAAAATTTGTTGCATTACTATACACTAAAAATGAAGTAGCAGAGAAATTAAGAAACAATCCCATTTACAGTTGCACCAAAAAGTAAAATACCTAGGAATAAGCTTAAGCAAGGAGACCGAAGATCTGCACTCTGAAAACTGATAGCCTGTTTTAAACCATGGGTTGGTATGCTAGTTGATTTACCTCATATCTGTCCTTCATTGTTTGAGTGATGATCAGTCTTAATTTTTCTTAAAAGATACATCTAATGCATGGATTTATCTAACCCTAAGACTCTTTTCAGCGTGTATATTCTGAAGTTGTATAGATATAATTGTTAACATCAAAACCATTGAACCTGGCTGATTCTGCTTTTTTATGTAAATTTGCCAAACTCCGGTCCTCAGTGTGCTTAACTGTGTAACAGGATTAATAACCCCAGTGTTGCCGGAGTCCAGCTCCAGCAGGTCCAGAGATTCCCAAAGGATGAACGGTGTCGGTGAAAAAGGGAAAATAAAACACAACTAAAATCAAAAACTAAAATAAAAAACTAGAATAAAAAACTGAAATAAAAACAAAAAATAAAAATGGACACAGACAACAGCAGTGTGTTGAACTGGCCGATTTATTGTAGCAAATGTGGCATAATATATGCTAGTGATTTCCTTGTAGCATACGTCATCTATGTTTAACATTACCTAATTTTGAAACCGTTCCTATGTGTAATCAGCCTTTAAGAAATAACGGTGATTTTCCCCTAATTTTCCCACATACCCTTTGATTACTGATTAATTTCTTACATTATTCCATTATGCATCTGCCTTTATCTATTGTCTACAAAGCATTTGCTTTGCTGTTCTCATGAAAGGCCCTCCTTTTCTCAACACCTCAAGTGGAACAGTTACAGGGACATGACCTCCTGAGCACGTGAGGCCAAAAGAACAATGTGTTTGCCTCGGTCCCAGGTGCCAGGAAGGGGCCGAAAAATCCTTAGAAACCCATGCCTCATACATGCTCAGAGAGACAATGCACCTAGGAACCAATGAACCGACTAGGTTCAGTCATCATCTGGAATGCCTCCGGGGGGCCAGGTGGGCCCAGGGGTTGAAGTCACCTGTGCCCAGAGATACACCCCTTAGTTGCCGGAGTGGGGCTTTCAAATCCATGTCTCTCCTTTCTCAGCCTCCTTTGCTGGCAAATGCATGAGGCTATCCCTCCTGCAAGTAGAGGAGTCTCCATAGGGGATGGCAAGGGCTAAATGTAAGGCCGCACAGTTTCTTGCGGAACCTTATTTTCTTTCCTAATAGTTCTTCTCCCAGGGGGCCTGCTGAGGCAATTCCCCAACAGACAATACCCCAGGTACTTTATTAAGGCCAAATTGCTAAAAGCAGAAGTATAAGAAGCTTCACTGTCGGCGGGCCGCCTTGCAGTCACCAATCCGTCCACAGCCTGGGCCTTGCCACTCAGGCTGGCATAGCTCGGCTTCCAGCACAGTGTCAGAATTTTCCTTTAAGGATAAAAATGAAACATGTTATATTTGTTCTTGTGCTTGACATATAAATTCCCAGTAAATGGTAGGTATTTTTTTCCATTTTTAAAACCTATTCAAAGATGAAATGCAGCTGTGTGCTTCTGTGTTCCCTAAACAGTCACCTCCTCTATTTTTTTTTTCTGCGCCACTCCTGTCCTCTCAGACTTTAGCTTGCATTAGAATTATCTGGAGAGATGGTTAAAACAGATTCCTAGGCCTCACCCTCAGAGATTTGGATTTAGTAGGTCTGGGCATGAGGTCAAGATTGTGCCTTTCCAACAAACTCACAGATAAGGCTGATGCTCCTTGTTCTCCAACCATTTGAATAGCTCTGCCCTAGAGCAGTGGTAGAAAATTGGCTAATTGCGAGAATCTCTTGGGAAGCTTCTAAATATATATAAATTTCCCAAACATACTGAGTAAAATTTCAAGGAGACTTACAAACAAATCTTATGGAAAACTGCTGCCCAGATAGTGATTCTCAAATGTTGATGTGCATCATAGTCATGTGGAGGGCTTGTTAAAGCACAGATTACTGCGTCCTATCCTCAGAGTTAGTCATCAGGTAGGTCTGGGGAGGGACATGAGATTCTGTATTCTAGTGAGTTCCCAGGTGATTCTGATGCTGATATGAATCCACAGTTTGAGAAATAGAGCCTGCCATTGACCGCTGCCGCTGCTTTTTTTATTTTTATTTTTATTTTTTTAATTTTACAGAAAGAGAGCACACGAGTAGGAGAGAGGGGCAGGAAAGAAAGAGAGAGAGAGAGAGAGAGAGAGAGAGAGAGAGAGAGAGAGAGAGAGAGAATCTCAAGCAGGCTCCAAACACAGCACAGAGTCCAACGCAGTGCTTGATCCCACGACCCTGGGTCATAACCTGAGCCAAAATTAATAGTTAGACTCTCAACAGACTGAGCCACCCAGGGTGCCCCTTGACCACTGCTTCTTAACTCATTTTTGAATCAAGGATCTGTTTGAGATTTTGTTGGGTAATATAGATCTTTTTTACCAACCAACCAACAAACAGTACACAATATAGCTTGTATACATTTTCCAGTGTTCATGTATCCCCAGAAGCCCATCCATGATTTTTGTATGGAGTCTTGTTGTCTTCAGGTGGAACACCTTTGAGTAACATAGCCTGTGTTAGGAATGCAATCCTGTGCAGCTATTTGAAAATGTGCCCAAACATATCAATACTTTTTTACCCCAAAGAGTTTTTACACCATTACCGATGTACCAGACAGAACCATGTTAGTAGCTGTGTAAAAATAAATAGTTTTAAATCTAAGAATTAAGATTGATTTTCACCATTTGTTAGAATACAACTTGGAGATTTGCTGAAAATAATAGGTAATTCCAAAAATATTTTTAAATAATGATTTTAAGATTTTACAAATTGCTGTTTGCGTTGTCTACTGGCTGTCCCTTTACACTCTTTGAAGTTAGCTCTGTGTTGTTTCTTTTCCTGAAGGAAAACTTTTTTTTTTCTTTTAATTTCTTTTTAATGTTTATTTTTGAGATAGGGAGACACAGAGACAGAGCATGAGCTGGGAAGGGGTAGAGAGAGAGGGAGACAAAGAATCTGAAGCAGGATCCAGGCTCTGAGCTGTCAGCACAGAGACTGATGTGGGGCTCGAACTCATGGGCCACAGATCATGACCTGAGCTGAATCAGAGGTTCAACTGACTGAGCCACCCAGGTGCCCCGGAACACTGTTTTTCTTAATAGAATTTGTAGGCTACTGAAATATATAGCCTATGAACTTAAACAGAAAATAACCTTGAAAACCTTAGATTATATTACTTATATGATTATATTATTTATATAGATCATGATCACAGTGAGAGATTACTTTGTAAATAACAACATAATTTATTACTATAAACAGTTTTTGAAATAATGCATATATTGAGAAAAGTTTTTTTGAAGATAGGAATAAAAAAGCACTGCCTAACCTGGGCGTGTAATTGAGACATGAGCATATTCACATGCTTTTATTTCTGAAAGCCCATTTGTGGCTTGTAGCCAAGAATCCACTTCATTGAAGGGAGCATTTGACAGGCGGTATTGAAGTTGTAAACACTTTGAACTCATTACGGTGTCTCACCATAGGAACTGCACTGTCATAGAGGACTCCCTGTCTGCAAAACCATCATTTCGACAATTATTTTTACCTTTGACTGAACACAGTTCTTTGTACTTTAAGGGATTTCAAAAGACAAGAGGAAGATGGAAGCTCAGGTGGCTATAGGGATTTCCTGCGTTCTGTGAGTGCTATGTTGATACAGAGCAAGATCAGAAAGTTGGGTATATATGTTTCAACTTAAAAATGTTGGTTGATCATCATGATGATGGTTTTATAAAGAATTCTCATGAGGGTGAATATTTGAAGTTACAAAAAGAATTGTAAGGTTACTCATTCATGGGTGGAACAAACGATTTGTTTTTTTCTTCTTTCTTTCTTGCCAAGCACGTTTTAGACTGAGATTGCTACCTCTAAGACATTGTGAAGCAAAGCTAATAGTGATTGCTAATCTACACTAGACCTCTGAAATTCATGGACATACAGGGCTCATGTAGGCACCATCACTGTATTAAACAGCAAGGTGTAAGGTTGTGTCCACAGTGATCTGGAAAACTTGACCCACAGTCACAGCTGACACCTCTCCATTACATCCTGGAAGTTAATGAGCCAGTGATCTGGATGGGAATCTATTCTAAATTATGACATGTTTTAGGAGGAAAAATAAGCATTTAGAGTCTGGTAATAATAGTCCAGATAAGAGATGATAATACGCTAAAGTAGGGTAGTGACATGGTGGATGGAGAAGGTTGATAGATGGGACTTAATGGTTTGATGTGACTGAGTAGGGGGGTGAAGTATGCAGGATGATTTCTTCGCTAATGTTCTAGGCAAGTGAATAGGAAACCCAGTGGGAACAACAGAGTTTGGGGATGAGATAGGGGAATGAGTTCAGTTGTTGATTGCTGATAGGTCTCATTTAATATGTCTGTGAGGAATTGTCTGCTAGGCCATTGTGTATATGAATATGAACTTTAGAAGGGAGATTGTGACTGATAAATATACAGAGAGTAGATAATCTTAAGCATTTTACCCTTTGAACACATGGAAGAATATGTCTTTGAGAAGATGATGTAAAAATCATACAGCCCCAGGGAAACCCAGAAAAAGAGGACAAAGAGGTAGGAGGTCGATCATGAAAAGAGTACTTAAGTACTAAATGCCACCAAAAAATTGATTTAAGACATTGATTAGAATAGTGTATTGGATTCAGCATAGTGGAGGTTTTGATGATATTCCAAAGAGCAACTTTAGCAGAACAGTGAAAATTTGCGAGAATAGATTGTCTTTTCTAACAGAGAGTTGCTGAAAAGATCAAGAAATGGGTCATAGGTAGAGGGAAACTGAATAGCTGTGAGCACCTTTCTAAGCTTTGGAAGAGGGTTCAAAGATGGACATGTGGACTTTAAATCGCTTCGATGTGGTTATTAGGACAAGGTAAATTGTCTTTCTTACCACTCCCTGTCCTGTGCTTAGCATGTGCCTGGCATATGTATTATTGCCCAGGATATACTAGGCATGGCGTGAGGCACTGGAGGAAACACAATGCCTGTCCTCACTGAACAAGCTGGAGTAGAGAGACTCACTACTCACTAAATATTTTTCTCATTTGTGATTGGTCCTACCAAAAAGAAGTACAAGGCACTATAACAGCTTGTCACACATAGAACCTGTCTTCATCTTGGGGAAACATGGAGAGTTTTCCAGAAGAAGTAATGTTCAGCGTGTCATTTCCCTTCACTACTGAGGCCAAAACAGAACTTTCTTCCATTCTTCACTCGCTAAACATATTCAACAGAATTTTTTAAAGTTCCTCATTTTTCTCTCATGAACACTTCTCTGGCATTCAGGAGAATTGGAGCCTGCGACTAGTAGTTCAGGGCCAACCACATTCTAACCCTTGCAGGTAGACTTTTAACCAGAAAGGATAACAATAAGAGACCCTTCTAGATTTTGGCTAAACTATCAATGTTACCAGTAATTACAATAACGTAATAGTTTAAATTTACACCTCTGTGATCTACACCTCTGTGATCTACACCTCTGTGAATACTTCATGCCCATGGTTTATCTGGGAAAGAATCCAAGGAAAGATGAATTGGGGAGTGAGGATGTGAGACAAGGAAGGGAAGGGAGGCCAGGAAAGAGTGTATTTCAAGAGTTACTATGGTGAGCTGCTAATGCTCAGGACCATTGGAGAGCTGTTGGAAATAGCGTGGGACACATACCTCAGGGTTATCTGAGGAAGAGACGAGGAGGAAGCTCGGGGGTTTATACACCCATTTGTGCTGGTCGTTGTTTGAGGGATCCTGCCAGAGGGTTATGCAGTCAGCTGTTGGCATTTATGGTCTGTCAGTGCACTCAGGAGGCATAGACTCCAGTAGGCAAAGAGAAGCAGGAGCTACCTGGTAGGCAGAAGTTGGATTAGCATGCCCCGAAATGAAAAAGACTGAAGGAAGATGGGCAAGGTACCAATAGCAGCTGTTTGATTTTCAATTTTGCCATTTATTAGCAGTGGATAATTGCTGGATATTGTACTTATCCAATAGTGGATAATATTGGATAATGTACTTATCCTCTCTGGGCCTCAGGTTCTTTATCCGTAAAATGGGGATAATAATATTATGTACATCATAGAATTATAATGATAATTCAATGAATTATTAAGTTTATCACTTTTACAGATGAGAAACTGGAAGCTTAGAAAAGATTACTTCTCTAGTGTCACACATGTGGGAAGCAGCCAAAACCACTCCTCAAAGCTTAGACTCTTTACCCTAGCCTGTTTCTCTTACTTCTTCCATTCAATGTCTTTCTTGCTGGTGTCCTTATAAGTTAGTCCCTACTTTAATAGTGGTTGTATATAACTCCTGAATCCTTTTCTCTCATTTACTCTCTTACTAAACCCATGGAATTGTCCTGACAAGGTTCACAGCTGGATGTGAGAATATTTCCACACCCTTTCCAAGATCTCATACTGTGGGCTTGCCCACTGCTTAAATTATATTATTAGCTCCAAGTTTTCTCTGCCTACCAGCTATTCTCCTTATCCATGACATGTTTTGACCGATGATATATGTATTTTCTCCATAATATTGACAGTGGCACCTGATTACTTGTCTTACTTGTTGTCTCAGTGGAATCTTTAGGCTTTTCTGACCTTGCGAATCCTGTTGCTTTTCACATTCCAGTGGGCACAAATACGGTTCACCCTTGAACAATGCGGGGTTAGGGCTGTTGATGCTTCATGCAGTTGATAATATTGTATTACTTTTGACTTCCCCAAAACTTAATTGCTGATAGCCTTCTGTTGATTGGAAGCCTTAGTCATAACTTGAACAGCAGATTAACACATATTTTATATAGGTATTGTATATTTATAATAAAAAGTAAGCTAGATAAAAGAAAATGTTACTAAGAAAATAATAATGAAGGGAAAATACATTTATGTACTGTATTTATACAAATTTTGCATACAAGTAGACACAGTTCAAACCTGTGTTGTTCAAGGGTAAAATGTATTGGCTTTCTCTTAGAACTAAATAAATTAGTATTTTCTCCTAAATACCCTGAAGGATATGTTAGATAGTTTGATTGTGTCGTAATTGTGGTGTGATGTGAGCCAGAAGGAGTAGCAAAGTGCTAGATTGGAGAGTTCTGTGCAACCAGGTCATCAAGCTGGTCTCAGATTGGCCAGGCACAGTAAGCTTAGCTAGAACATCATAGACAAGGGCAATGAACAGGTCATTAGTTGGGGTTGAGTCAGATCAAGAGAAGGGTCACTTGACATGGAATGCAAACTCTAAAAATATGATAACAAAAGTTGAAGGAACTTCAACTTGGACTTGACAAGTTTATTTTGAAACGTCTGTGCTACTCATTAAAAAAAAAATTGTTTTTGTGTATTTATTTTTGAATGACAAAACACGAGCTGGGGAGGGGTAGAGACAGAGGGAGACACAAAATCCGAAACAGGCTCCAGGCTCTGAGCTGTCAGCACAGAGCCCAATGTGGGGCTCAAACTCATGAACCACGAGATCATGACCTGAGCCAAAGTTGGACACTTAACCACGTGAGCCACCCAGGCGCCCCTAGGCTAATCATTTTTAAAGAAGTTCTATTCAGATATAATTCGCATACCATACAAGTCACCTATTTAAAGTCTGTAATTCATTGTTTTTGTACATTCACAGGGCTATGCAACTAAATCTTTTGTGAGTGTTACACCTATTGGAGATGTAATAAAACCCATGAACTCTTTCCCGTGCACATCTGTGCAAATATAAAATAGTTGGCAGTTTCAGAGGATTAAGGAACCCCTCTAAAACCCACTATTTTGCCCAGTATTACTCTTTTAGCCAAAATTTCTCTATATTAAAGGAGCCATTATTTCTTGTTTTACAATCTAGCAGGCATGTAAAGTTGTTGATAATACTGTAGATTCATGGTAATCAACTTGGGTGATGATATCCCATTAATGAAAATAATATATATGATAAGTCTGGCTCCTAATATTTCAGGATTTAGTATTTAGAAGAGGGAGTTAAGGGGCTTTATTATCTATGGAGTGGGTGACAAGAATTTGAAAAAAAAAAGTATATTGGGGTCTGTGAAATTCTGGATGCCAATTGTAGGTATTTAGATACTACATTTATCATCTCATAAAGACTTATTTTGACCTAGAAATGTCAATGTTGTTGCCCTTACAAAGAGTCATGATTCTTCATTGCATCATTTTATTTTAAAAAAATGAAATAAATATAGCAGCAAAGCTGCATGGTGAATTATAATAAGTAATCAATTTTTTTCTTAGTTAATTATAATTATTACCAACTCTACTTTTATACTAGGACATTGAGCATAAAGCTCCAGTCTTTTTCGTAGCACATACAAGAAGTATTTTTAAGAGCTATCAAAGATACAATATGTCACTGCACACACATGTCTATATACACATGTACACATGCATGTGCTCATACAAACCCTCAAACAACAGCATGATCTAATTAAAAATTCCAAGTTTTAGAATCATACAGAACTTGGTTTGAATCTCAGTGCATCTGTTAACTCACTGTGCGATCTAAGTCATGCTATATAAACACTTGGGAATTCATTGTTAACCTTAGGATCATAAGTCTTACTAGTAAGACTATGAGAAGGGTAGAAATAATGTGTGATTAGAACTTAAAAGATTATTCTATACATGGTAATAGCCCAAGAGGTAGTGAATGCACACACCCAATTGTGTAGTTAAAAAGTTTACTAAGATTTTACCCCCTGGAGAAAATGAGATTTGAGGCCAATTCTGTGCCATGGACTTTATGGTTTTCCATTTTTGTTTCTGTTTTTTTTTTTTTTTAAGAATTATGTAATACTCTGAAATAACAACAACAGCAGCAACAACAGGCTAAGTAAGAAAGTAGAAATTCACCTCAAATCCCTACACCCAGAAATAAATATTCTTAATATTTTGGTAGTAACGTTATCTCTCTTATATTCATGTAAAGATATATATCCTTTTTCTGACTCTTGAGAGATATTGATTCTTCCCTCTTTCACAGCTATCTTAAATCTCTCCTTTTTAGTAAGCGCATTCTCTTTTACTATGAAACCAATCCCTTTTTGGTACCGTTTCCCCAGCCATGACAAGTCAGGATAGGCTAGGTTATGTGTTTATAACAAAAATCCTAATATCCCAAGGACTGAAAATAGTGGAGTGTTTTCTTATCAAGCTTCATGTCATTGTGGGTTGGTAGGGCTCTCAGGTCATTGTAGTGTCTGCAAAGACTCACGTTGATGGATGGGCGATCTCAACACAAACTTTGAGAACATGTTTAACCACATGATGGTTCATAAAACTTCTGGTTAGAAGTAGCACATGTCACTTGTGTAGACATTTCATTTGATGCAGCAAGTCATGTGGCCACAGATAAGTTCAGGTGGTCAGAGTAAAAGTTGCTTTCAAGGGCTATGATGAAATAATGGAACTCCAGTGAACAGACTTCTTGATGACCAGATCCCTTAATGCAGGGGTTCTCATGCTTGAGCATGCATCAAAATAACCTAGATGCCGCTTAAAATATGGAGTGCTGGGTCACATGCCCAGTTTCTAATCCTGTTGGTGTAAAGCAGTACAAGATAAGTTGCCTTTTTAGTGACTTCCTGGCGATGTTGATGGTTTTGTTCTGGGGACCACACTATGAGAACCAATTCCCTAATCGAAAGCACTCCTTGTACCATTCCCCAGTTTAAATACTTCAACAATGGCACATAAACTGTCCATGATCACATCGCAACCTGATATTGTTTAGTTTGCCAAATTTATCTCAATATTTATCTCAATCTACAACCTTCAGTGTATTTGTAATTTCCTGAAGTATCTCTAGGCTTTCTCTTCTCCTGGCCCAGTTTAATTAATGTGTCCTCCGAGGAGATCTTTTCTGAATTTTTCTAGCTTGAAATATTTCCTGTGCCTTTTCCAAAGTAGCTCAGACCTTTCCAGTGGAAGTGATCACATGTGTATTATGGAAATTTCATACTTGTGTTTCCTCTTCAGCTGGGCAGGCTGCTTTAAGGCACCGTGTCTCATAAAGTTTACACAAAGTGAGTGTTAAAACACTTAAAATTTTTATCTTCCTCATTTCTGATTCTGGCCTATTCAGGTAAGCAGAGGCTCAGCCCTATGACCAAATTGAAATCCCTACCCTTGTCTTAGAAGCTGTATGAGTGATGGCACAGCACAGGTCCTGGAGCTAGACTACCTGGCTCAAAGCCAACATAGCCACTTTTGGGCCGTGTTAAATTGTGCAAATATCTTAATACCCTCTGGCTTCTTTTCCCCATTGAGAAAATGAAGGTGACAATTACATTAAAGCCATAGGGCTCTTCTGAGAGATGAATTAATTGGTTGATTTGAAATATTTAAAGCAGGGCCTGAGAAGTTGTGAGCACCTGATGACTATATAGGCGTTACAATTAACTGTTACAATGAATGAGTTCTCTATAACAAATTTGCCTGTTACCTATTTCACCGTAATCCCGTAAAAGCTATCATTGTATCAAAACTATTTTCTCAACTGTCACTAATTACATTGTAATTGAATTTCAGGGTAATTTTACACCCCTCCTTTTGAGAGATTTACTTCTGTGAATTTGGGACAGCTTACCAGTCTGGCATTCCATCTGTCTGTATCTCTGTTTTCATCTCTAATTCTGTGCACATCTATTTCTATAGCTGATAGATCATCTATTTCCATATCATAGTTCTTACCTGCTCTGTTGACCCTCCTTCTTTATGTTACTATGGATGTTTTCCAAATCCTCTTTTATCTGTATGTTCACTTGTTTCCAGAGGTTTCCATTCTCTTAATTTTGCTACCATTCTGCTGCATTAAGATCTACATTACTAGCTCTCCTCTGTCGGTAGCAGTGTAAGAAAAGAAAGGTGATCAATTTGTTAAAATAACTACTATTAAAGGTGAGCTTATTATGTGCCAGGCACTTTACCTGCAGTTTCTTATTTAAGCCTTATAATCACTTTACCTCCACATTTACGGTACAGAAGCAAAATCTTGAAGAAAGATAAAGGAATTTTCCCATATCATACAGGTAACTAGTGGGAAGTGGAGACTGGATTTGAATCCAGGAGTGTTTGACTTCACGGTACAAACATTTTATTACTGTTAATTAAGAACATCTGCACAGATGATTTCCCTTCATAAATGAGTAATGATTTTAAGAGGAGGAAGGATTCTCTGAGATAGTCCATTGCCTCAAATCAAGCTCATCTTTATTCTTTTATCAGTGCCATTGTTGGATAGCTAAAAGATGAAGTTCAAACTTCTAACCAAGTATTGAAAACCTTTTATGATCTTGGTTTAGTCAGATTTATTTCTGTGTTTCCCATATTTTACTCGAGGTCAAATAAAATTGACTTAATTTTAATTTCTGAAAGGCCTGCAAGATTTTGATTCTCTGGACCCAATTTAGGCAGTATCAACTCCGTGTGTTACCTGCACTGAATTTTCTACCTAATAATTTAATTTTCCTAACATTTTAATTATATTCTATCAGATGCCTAATCACATATTTTGACTGCGAATTTTCCTACTGCTGGGCTTTATTCCTAATCTTTTTCTATTGATGGCTGAACACTTTCTCTTTGTCCCATATTGAAATCTATTCAACATATTGCCTCCAAACTTGCTGTAACAGTAGTTTAATCATGTGGTTTCTCTATTCACAAATAGTTAGTGGTTCTCCATTATATATATTAAAAATTTGAAACTTAGTAGTTATCAATATCTTTCATTGTCTTCTAGCCTCTACCCTTTCTTCTAGGCTTATCTGTTACTAGTCTAAAGCATGATTCACAGGCAGGCTTCTTATAATTTCAAGTGTGCAGGTATCTTTTAAAATTTAAAAAACAATAGGGGTACATGGGTGGCTCAATTGGATAGGTGTCCAACTCTTAATTTTGGCTCAGGTCATAAGCTTGTGGTCATGATCTCATGGCCATGAGATTGAGACCCACGTTGGGTTCCACACTCAGCATAGGATTCTCTCTCATGCTCTCTACCTCTCCTTGGTGCTCTATCTCTTTCAAAACTAAATAAAACAAATGGAAGAAGATCAAAAAAGTACATTTTCTCGTTCTTTCTTTAGTAATTAAGCAAGTATGCCATTCACTTAACTTTTCTTTCTAGCATAAGCAAGTCATTTTAGCAAGTCCTTCAACATTTTTTAAACGTTCACCATAGAACTTATTATATATTCAATAATTTTCTATGCACAATGGCAAAACTAAAATATGTATAGCACAGCCTATACTCTATATGAGCATAGTCCTTGACCTGTGCTTAACATTTGGCTGGAAGTGGTACTGATTAAATCACACGTTTAGCTTTGGGAAAATTTAGTCATCATGTACACATGTTAAAATGTAAGGTGGCTTTAGGTAAATGTGTCAATAAGTGATTCAATCTACGATAGTTAAAATATATCAGAGAAGACCAAAGTGGGCCCCCAAGATATTTTAACATTTCATGGAAAAAAGATTGAGAAGTTGAACCGGATTAAGTTTTAGCTGCAGGATAGCAGAACAGCTTCCCAGACAACAAGGCAAAAGTTGAATTGCATTTGACAATTAGTTCTACACACACACACACACACACACACACACACACACACACACACGCGCGCACACACACACATACACACACACAAACTCTATGAGAGGTGATGGATTTTTTTTAAATTAATGTTTATATTTTGAGAGAGGGAGAGACAGAGACAAAGCATGAAGTGGGAGGGACAGAGACAGAGGGAGGCACGGAATCTGAAGCAGGCTCCAGGCTCCGAGCTGTCAGCACAGAGCCCGATGTGGGGCTCAAACTCAAGGACCATAAGATCAGGACCGTAAGATCATGACTTGAACCAAAGCCAGATGCTCAACCAACTGAGCCACCCAGGCACCCCTGTGAGGTGACGGATATTAACTAGACTTACTATAGTGTGCATTTTGTAGTATATACAAATATTGAATCGTGTTGTACACCTGAAACTATTATATATCAATCCTGTCTCAATTTAAATTAAAAAAAAATTTGTGGCGAGAGAAAGCATGGAAGGACAAGCAGGGGAGGAGCAGAGGGAGAGAGGGAGAGAATCTCAAGCATACTCTGCACCATCAGCACAGAGTCCAATGCGCGCCTTGAGCCCATGAACTGAGAGTTGTGATCTTAACCGACTGAACCACCCACATGCCCGCTGAGCTTCTTAGAATGAAAAGTTCTTTGTGAGATATAACCACAAAGATACAACTCTATCTTAATAATTATGATCCTCTATGAAGCGTGAAACACTACTTTTTAGTAGAAATTGAAAGAAAAAGGGTCTCTTGAGATAACGTTTGAAACTGTGGAAATGTTAAAGGGAGATTTTTGGGGGGTGAGGATTGTGAGAAGACAGAGGGGCACTGTAATAATTTGTGAGAATCATTCAACATGCAAAGCTACCACAAATCAGTTTTTGAGATGAGACAGAATATGAATATATAGACACGTGGGCCAGAATAGTCATGAACATGCAACGGTCCTGAGGTTAAAGTGCAAGATTAATGCTTGAAGTTGTGTCAGAAGCCTGTATATTTGGCCCATCCAGCTTTCCCTGTAATGGTACTTGGTACAAAGTACTGACTTTACTTGCTTGCGTGTGTGTCTCTTTTGCTAGAATCTAAGCTCCATAAAGAAATTATCCATCGAATCTTCCGTTCACAGTTGTGCCCTATCACTTCGGTGCCTGGAACGATTGGCATTTGGTAAATATTTCTTGAATGAATGAATAAATAAAATGATTTCAGTTTGGAAAAATTAAAGTAGACTATCAAAGTATTCAGGTGGTTGTGGCCAAGGTCAGGCTTTCTTCTATTTCAGAACTGGAGAAAGGGAAGGAAGATTAAAAATGATGAAAGAAAGCTAAATAGAATACACACTTCCAACAATTTCATTTTTATTCTTGAAGTTTTGTTGAATTCATCTCTATATAGTTCTTATTGCATCTACTTCACAGATTTTTGAAGGAGGAGAAAATGAAATAATGCATTTAAAAGTAAGAGACAATATATAGTTCAAGCCAATATATCAAGCAGCGCAGAACACCTTTTGTAGTGCAGATGACTGGTATCAAAGCATTCTCTTGCTGAATCCCTCTACCGATCTGAAGTGTTCCTGAAGCAGATTCTGTCTTATATTAGTCAAGTCTAATTATTGAAAGTGATAGTACCTGTAAGTTCTTTCTTACATTGAACGAACGTCTGTATCTTTGTAACGTTCACGCTTTGATATTGCTCATATTTAGAGGAACCACGATTGCCTTTCACTATTCGAAGAGGTCATTAAGTTTTCACCATCTCATCGTAGAACTGGGGAAAGGGAAGGGAGGTTTAAAAATGATGATATAAAGCTAAGAATGCTAAGAAGAATAAGCGGTTTCAACAGGAAGTTCTCACTTAAGCCAAGAGGTTTTAAAAAAACATGGTCAGGTGAGGAGCAGGAAAATTCTATTTTCCGTGCATTGTATATTTTCAAAAATAACTGCTTTACTGATTGTCAATTAATAGCAGAACTATCACATTCTTCATAGGCCGAGGTGAAACATAGGATAAGTTTCATTGCTTATGTGATTTAGCTCAGGTTAGAATATTAACATGACATTTCTGTGGTCTTCTGTTGTCTAAGTTCAAATCAGCTCTGTATAAAAAGTGGTCATGGATTAAGTGACTTTAGCCCACTCTGGGCAAACTACTGCTGTTAAACCTGCCCCAAACAGCCTACAAAGTTTTCTGGGACTCCATTTATGAAAAGACATTGGATTGCAGCCCTTGCAATGTGATCATTTAACAATATTTTACTATATTTTGTCCATGTCACAACAGTGGCTTGTATCGGTTTTTAATCTATACTTCACTCGTTTTTCTTATACGTGTGACATCTCTTTGCTTCCCAAAATGGCCCTCTGGTTTGTCTGGCAAGCTTCTGAACAAGAAATTTGAAAGCAGTTTTACATTGAAATCACATTTTTGAATTTTCATATTCCTAAACAGGTTTTAATGTAAGCAGCAGAAAAGCAGAAAAGCAGTCTTGTCATCGGCTATTTGTCATTCTCCAATGAAGGGTAAACATTTATCAGCTTCAGTAACAATCACTGCCTAACTGAGGACTGTCATTCTCTAAAAATTTGATTGATAGAGGCCTCTCCTTAGAAATATAAAATGCATGCAATTTATACACAGCTGAGAAATGCAAGCTCATTATTTCTTCCTGACAGGCAATAATGCCCTTTGTAAAGTATGGAGATTTCATTACAAAAAAAGTTATTTAAATTGAAAACACAAGCACGCTTAGAGTCCTACGTAGTGCATTTTCTAAAACTTTGTTTTGCAGTAGCCTAATTTGGCAAATGAAAGTGAATTGGAATATATTTAAGAAGTTAATAGGCATATATGTGGGCATATATATTGGTCATATGTAATGTTTTATGTGTAATAGAAATATGTAAAATGTTCAAGAGACAATCATCCAGAAATACTTGAATTTTACCACAATTTTTATTTCTCTTATTGAAGGTTAACATGCATCCTAAATTAGAGGAGGCATTTGCAGGTATTGTCCTATGAAATATTGATTTAAAAAAATGCAGCATGGGAAAGTCAAGTATTTTATTACACACTGACAGGGACCAGTCACGTCAATGCAGGCAGAGGCCTGACATAAAATGAAAAAATTAATTCAGGTGATTATAGAGGTGTAAACAGGACTCTAGTAAATAATCGGCTAAGTGGTCCTGTTAATCGCTTGAACATCAATGAGAATTTAGAGTTGGAAGTAGTTCTGCTCTGCTACTTACAAGCTCAGTGGTCTTGGGAAGCCATTTTAGTTTCTAAGTCTCACTGAATTCATCTCGATATGGTTCTTACTTGACCTGCTTCACAGATTTCTTAGAAAGGAGTAAATGAAATAATGTGTTTCAAGCCAGTGTATCAAGCAGTGCAGAACACCTACTCTAGTGCAGATGACAGGAATCAAAGCAGTTCCCTGCTGAATCCCTCTGCCAATCTGAAGTGTTCCTGAAGCAGATCCTGTCTTATACTAGTCAAGTCCAATTATTAAAAGTGATATTGCTTACAAGTTCTTTCTTATATTGAGCACACATCTGTATCTTTGTAACATTCACACATTGTTTCTACTTACATTTAGAGGTACTATGATCATCTTCCACTATTTGAAGAGGTCATTAGATCTCTACCATCTCTAAGATGAGCGTATAAAACCGTTACTCAAATGGCTGGCTTTTGGTACCATCATGGTAATCATACCTCCGTAAGATTTGGGGCTAAGAGTAGAATTCCAATGGCCTGATTCTAAAATATTTTTTGAATCCATACAATTGTTATAACTGTTCTTTCTACTATTAATTCCCAACTTTGCTACCTATTAACTTTTATCTTACTGGTTTCAGTATTTCAGTTAAGACATTCATAGCAATATTTTATTATAAATAGTAAGAGCTCTTCTTTCTAGGATGGTAACATTTTTATTGTAATAGCTGCATTTTTGTGGCTCAACATCCTAAGTCCTTGGCAAGATATAGGTGTCAGAAGCAGGCTATAGGACAGTCACGTGACTGTCAACTAGCTATCACTTGACATTGACACAGGTCCATTTTTCATTAGTTTTTGTGTATGGGTATTGTATCCTTAAAATACTGTGTTTTAAAAGACTGTATTCTAGTGCAGACTCAATACTGTGCTATATGAACTTATGTGTACATAGTATGTGAATTTATTATGAGAGACAGTGATAAGCTACACTGTGAGTATGACATTTTCTTATCTATCACACTAATGGTCTGATCAAAAAAGAAAATGACTTTGTTCATTGGTTGATTTGATAATCCCACAGTGTCATAGATAGTTTCTTGCAGTGTCATTCATGCCTATAAATGTCAGACTGCGTAGATTCTTTAGCGGCAATAGATGTGTAGCATATATATGGGGCAAAAATATGTGAGGATATCTTCAATGTTAATTTAAAACAATAGATAACATTTCTTATAGGAACTGCATATAGTCTAGGGAAAAATTGTCATTGCATATGTCATATGATTTATTAGAATTGCAGTGCACATATGAACTTAAAGATACGTACATTATCTATACCCTAGTCTGAAATATTAGAGGTGGTGAGATCATAAATGAAAATGATTGATTGATAGTTAGACAGTAGATCGCAGATAAAATAGATGATAGACAAGGCACTCAGCAGTGGGAACCCCCTTTCAGGCCGTACTTTCAAATCTAATGTATTGGAATTCTTAGCACAAGATTGCATATTAAGGGCTTCAACCTGAATAGAGGAAACCTTCCTGTTAACAACCTTTGCAGAAAAGGCTAAGAATAAAGTTTAGAGTGTAAACCAAGGGTTAAAATTGTATTATTTATTTGATTTGTGTTACATAGCTGCAACACAGCAACGACTATTTATTAAGCGCCATCTCTAAGGTATTGTACTTTACGTTTTTATTGTCTATAGACTCTGGTGAAGGTTATTTGATATTTACTAGAGCTTTCTGAACTTCAAAACAGGATTCTGATTTTGATAGCTTTTTCTACAACTACTTGAAGATACTTAAGGTGCTGCTGATAATCAACATAAGTTAAAATGTATTTTCATCTGAATGACATTGTACATTTAGGCTTTTATGATTAGAAAAAACTGAATGATTGTTGATGTAGACTATAAGAAAAGGTTACTATTTTTTTTAAACGTTTTTTATTTATTTTTGGGACAGAGAGAGACAGAGCATGAACGGGGGAGGGGCAGAGAGAGAGGGAGACACAGAATCGGAAGCAGGCTCCAGGCTCTGAGCCATCAGCCCAGAGCCTGACGCGGGGCTCGAACTCACAGACCGTGAGATTGTGACCTGGCTGAAGTCGGACGCTTAACCGACTGCGCCACCCAGGCGCCCCAGAAAAGGTTACTATTTTAATTCACCGTCAGAAGTCTCCAGAATAAGGTGATAATATGACCCAAAGTTATTAATTTGTGCTATAGGTCTTGAGACTTATTTAATGACTATATGGAGGTGGTATTTTCAGTGTCCTGTGATATGTGAGCTACATAGTTCAGCTGTATAATTTGATCAGTGTGTATTCATTTTATGGGGTGTTATATATTTCACATTGGTTTGATTTATTGTTTCAGAGTAAAATTCAATTTAACACGTTTTCTTGCTAACTGAATTGTAAATGAATTATGTTAACAACTCCCCTGTGTAAAAGCCTAGACAAAAAAACGTATGGTCAATAGCCATTTTGTGTGAAATAATCTTATTTTAAAAAAAAGCATACTTTAGTGGACTTCTCGAGACTTGCATATTTCTTCATAAATCAACTTTATGGAAAAGATAAGAACTGAACAGAAAAGTATCTGAACCATTTCAATTCTAATGGCCTTGTAAATTAGGTTTACTTTGCCTACTCTATTAACCTCATTTAGTTTCTGCAGAAAAAAACTCTAGCGTATATTTTGATTTGATCAATTTTTCTAAGGGACTTCTTAAAGAAGTAAAATTTTGTATCTTTTTAAGCTGTGCCTTAAATCTGACTTGTCAATTATTAAATCTAATCCTTTTTTTCTTTTTCTTTAAATTTATTTATTTATTTTGAAAGAGAGAGAGAGAGAGAGACAGAGAGAGGGACAGGGGCAGAGAGAGAAGGAGAGAGAGAATACCAAGCAGGTTCCGCACTCCTCACTGGGCTTGACACGGGGCTCTATCTCACTAATATGAGACCACGACCTGAGCCAAAAGCAAGAGTTAGATGCCTGACCTACTGAGACATCCAAGTGCTTCTAAATCTAATCTTTTAATTTCAAATATAGTCATAAATACTAATCCTTTTATGTCTAAAATAAATCTGATTGAGATAGGCATATACAGTTTTATAAAAAAATTATATTATTTCTGTACAATAGTGTTGACATTTGTAAAAAATGTTTTCTCTGCCTATTCATCACATGTTTTGAGACAGTGAATGTAGGACCCAATGAGCTAGTTTGTAGAAAGGCACAAACAATCTATAGGTGGGCTATATATGTGAATCAGATGACATTCCCATATAGATGAAATTCCTGCTTTAGATGTGCGCTAAGAAACAAATAACAGATAAAGAGAATATAAGTAATTCATATTATCTGACAGAAGAGCTGGATATCTACCTGTGACTATTTTAAAAAAAGAATTTTTTCAGGGCGCCTGGGTGGCTCCGTCAGTTGGGCGTCCGACTTCGGCTCAGGTCATGATCTCACAGCTCTGTGAGTTCGAGCCCCGCATCGGGCTCTGTGCTGACAGCGTGGAGCCTGGAGCCTGCTTCAGATTCTGTGTCTCCCTCTCTCTCTGCCCCTAACCCACTCGCATTCTGTCTCTGTCTCTCTCAAAAAAAAATAAACAGTAAAAAAAAAGTTTTTAAAGATTTTTTTCACAAGTAGTTAATGAGGGTGAATTGACACCATTTTCTTAAAGTTCATATTGTTCCCCTTCCAATCTTAAAAAAAAAAAAGAATAGAAAAAGTAATAACAATTAAAAGGAACTTAGGAGACACACTATTCTGTATATGTGTGAAGACTCCAGTTAATTGTTTATGTATAAAAAATCCAAGTAATGTTAATGCCTCTATTTTCTTGTTTCAATACTTCCCTTATAAAGGATCATACATGGGGATGCCTGGGTGGCTCAGTGGGTTAAGTGTCTTACTCTTGATTTTGGCTCAGGTCATGATCTCATGGTTTCGTGAGTTCAAGCCCCGGGTTGAGCTCTGTGCACTGAATGCACCAAACCTGCTTGGGATTCTCCCTCTCTTCTCTTTCTCTGCCCCTCCCCTACTTGTGCACATTCTCTCTCTCTCTCTCTCTCTCTCTCTCTCTCTCTCTCTCTCACACACACACAAATAAATAAACTTTAAAAAGTAAATGATCATATGTGGGCATTTTATCTACTTAATATATTTAATTTGCCTCTCTTTAATATTAAAAACATTTAAATATATAACAGTTTAGAAAAATCTACACTGTATGTCCTCACATATTAGTGTTGATTTATGTCATGTGCAGTCTGAGCATTCAGAAGTCAAGGGCTAGGTCTATCCTGTCCAGTATTGATATTCAGCAAACAACACCAGAACTTGGCATTCAGTAAGTTCCAATCCATTCTGGATGACTTACCTTTAAGAAAAACATTGATTTGTTGATCACAGTGTAATTAAGTCACAATTTTCTTAAAATATTTAAAAGAGAATCTCAGGTTCCTCAAAAATAGTTTTGTAATTCTTTGTGCATGTGTGCGGGTATATGTTTGAGACTGTGTGTGAATGTATGTGTATGTGAACTTGAATTTCAAGGTAGTGTATGTTAGAACCCACTTGGCTGTAACAGTTCAGAGGTTGGAAGATGCCATTTTGTCCTGAGCTCTTTATGGTATTCAGTAAAACAACTGCATAGCACCTCAATATCGACTGAGTGGTAACATTTATTCAGTTAAATAAGTGAAAATAAATAGGACCAGGAATTCCTGGCAGTGAAAATAGCTTAAATCAAAGCACAAAAGTAAGTCCACATGAAGTATGTTCAAAGCGTAATGTGCATCTGTACAAAATCCAAAAGATTCATTTTTGCCCAAATTAAATTTTGTATTTCCATTACGACACGTTAAGATTTGGAGGAAAATACATATAATCATAATTAATTTAAACTTTGTAACCCTTGGGTTTCTTTTTTCTCTCAGTTCATTTAGTACAAAGACCCAGAGTTACGGAATTACTTGACTTCAATTTCTTGGCAACATACAGCAGCCATACAGAGAACACATTTATATCAAGAGATTGAAAAAGAATCTCATAGTGAAGGGCTGATTTGCATTTGACTCATTTAAACCTCTAGAAGCTGAGCTCTATAAAGATTATCTGCATCTTGGCGGCATTTGGTATTTCAAGCTATTTTCTTTGTTTATACAGATTCAAACAGAGATAATGAATGGGGATATCACTTCAGGGTCATTGTTAGGGTAATCATGACCAAAGAAGCGCAGGGATTCACCTTATTTCCCCCTGTGTCCTGTTAGAGTTAGGGATTCTGAATCAGCTTCTTTCCTGCTTTCTCCAAGTGAGTGACTATTTATGTAGACAAATGAATCAAATTGTTATTTTATTAGGGATATAGCTCCTCCCCCCTCTAAGGATACATCAACTAAAGATTAATGTTGTTTAAATGAAGCTCTTTGTAAACATGGAAATTTATTAACTGTTAACACTTTAGTCTAAACTAGAATATAAACATATTTAGCTAGAGAAAATATTGGCGGAAAGTGAAAGTCCTTCTGTATTTGCCATATATTTTAAAGAGAAATAGGGGCGCCTGGGTGGCGCAGTCGGTTAAGCGTCCGACTTCAGCCAGGTCACGATCTCGCGGTCCGTGAGTTCGAGCCCCGCGTTGGGCTCTGGGCTGATGGCTCGGAGCCTGGAGCCTGTTTCGGATTCTGTGTCTCCCTCTCTCTCTGCCCCTCCCCCGTTCATGTTCTGTCTCTCTCTGTCCCAAAAATAAATAAAAAACGTTGAAAAAAAATTTAAAGAGAAATAAGGGAGAGTTTTTAAAGGGATGAAATTCAGAGCTTTCACATGATGCATTTATGTGAAATAACATTCATATTAATAGTGATATTCAAAAAAAGTGCAGAAGAGTTAACAAGTAACATTTAATCTTTGTTCTTCCATTTATTAAAGAAGGTCAGAAAACCATACTAGTCAATACACCCAGTTAAACAAAAAATACTGTATCTAAGATCATTTGCTAAAATTCATTACCAAGTCCTGAGAAAAGTTCCTACTAATCCACAAATATGAGGAAACTTTCTTTATCTTGATATGCTGGAAGAATTCTTAATAAAATAATACACAGTTCAAAGATACTCCTCATTGGTGTTATTGTTCAATATTGTTCTGGAGGACCTAGGAAATGTCATATGATAAGAAAAAAAAAAAGAAATGTGAGATATGTATATTGGAGAAGATGGATAAATATCATCATTTGAGAACAATATGAGTTTCTCCTTTTTAAAAGTATATTAACAATTAGAAAATTTAAGTAATATAATCCTATTTAGAACATCTCCAAAATCTATAGATTTTTGTAGAAGCAAATTACACTGGAAAGTGTAAGGATTGGACGAAGTTTCAGTGTGAATTAGAAGAATGTAAATAAAGACATGAGGAAAGGTAGAGGTGTATATGGTGAAACTGCTAGTTTTCTTTAAGTTAATCTGCACATTCAAAAACAATATCAATCAAGATGTAGTTATATATACATGCATATCTAATCTGTACATGTATACACACACACACACACACACACACACATACACACACACATATAATCTCTCTGCTTTTTATTTTAGAGGGTATAAACAGAATCCAAGCAAGAAATAGAATTTACTTCAGGTAGCTGAAATGGAGAGAATTTCATAAAAAGATGACTTAGAGACAGATAATATATTAACAAATAGGTGAAAGTGAGTCACCAAAAGAGAAACAACAGTAGGAAGCGATTGCTATCCCTAAGGCTTAGGGGGAGAGGGGAACAAAAGAATGAATGGAGATTGATGGAGTCTGGCGAGAGCTGCACTACTGGAGGCAGATCCACACGGTGGAAAATGAAATTGTTGGAAGGAATCAGCTACTATAAGATGCAGCTCTGAAGCAGAGAAATTATGGAGGGAATTTTCCCCAGCTTTCTCTTTCCCTATCTTTGAGTCTCTAGTTCTGCCCATTGGCTGACTGCACCTGGAATCCAGGCAGCAAATAATCCCAGGAGATGTATAGTGAAGGGATCAGCCACCTAGGGAACAAGCACAGAAGAAAGGGCAGAAATGTGTGAGGGGCGAACACACTGAAAATAATCACACAAAATGGAAGGGAGATGCAGTTGTCAAGATGCAATAGTCAAGGAATTATTTTTAAATAGGTGACTTGGTATGGTAAATTTTATACTGACACAGTGTGGCATGATAAATAACATAAAATAGATATTTTGATGAAAGTTATTTAGCTAAAATTATTATTTAAGGGTGTCTTTTCATAGCTAAACTGAAAGGGTAGGTTAGCTAGCAAATTGATATGAAATCTTTGAGACTGTTTAGAAAGAAAAACGTAATGATAACCCATTTCCACAACAAATAATAATTTTCAGATAATAATGACTTAATGTGAGTAGGTAAACCTTTAAAGAACACACTAACATGTAGAAGATTATTTTAATGTTAAGTTGATATAAAACCACGGGTGCCGTAAAGTAAGAGACTGATAGATTTAGCAATGCAGAAATTAAAATATTTTCTGTGGTGAAAGACACCAATAAAAAGTAACAAAATATATGACAGACTGGGGAATCATACTGATAGTAAAGAATAACTTCACTATGATAAAACTCTTAGAGTTACCATGAACAAATACATTGTAAAAATATTTATAAAGTGGCCAACATGATCTGGATATTCTCTTGAGAAAATGACAAATAACCAATCAAAAATAAGCTCACACTGCCAATATTTAAAGAACTGTAAAGTACGACATCCTTCGGTGATGAGGGTTCATGGAAATAGGCCTTGTTTTTCCTTTGGTGGATGAACCACTTGGAAACATTTATATAGGGTATTTGGAGTTATCTTTCAAAATATGGAATGCTACATAGTTTTGATCCTCAGATTTCATATGTAGGGATTAGAGCTGTAGGAATGCTCACACATGTCTAAGACACATATATGAGGATGCTCATTGCAGAATTGTTTACAGCAGTTCCAGTATTATTCCATACTATGGATTGCTAGGCAGGTAGAGTTCGACCATTGGACTAGAAGTTCCGTAAAATCAGAGTCCAGATTTGTTTGGTTTTTGTTTAACTTTTGCTCATGATTATAACTCTCCTGCCTGGCACAGTCCTTGACTTATGATAGGTGCCCAGTGAACAATTGCAAAAAAAAAAAAAAAATGGATGGATGAATGCATGCGTTATTAAAATTAATTTTTAAAGATGTTTTTTTTTTAAGTAATCTCTACAGCCATTATGTGGCTGGAACCTATAACCCCGAGATCAAGAGCCACATTCTGTACTGACTGAGCCAGCCAGGTGCCCCTAAAATTAATTTTTAAAGGCCAAATTGTATGTATGTATGTGTATATACATTTTACAGCTGCATTTTGCTAAAAACTTTTTTTTTCATAGACATTTTTCTAAGTACTTACATTTATCTTAATTCTTCTAAAAGCCTTACTCCCATTTTATAGATGAGGGCATGAAGACATGAAGAAATCCAGTTCATTGTCAAAAATTATATAGAGCCTGGGAATTCTAGGAGAAGGCTTTGAATTTATACTACCTGGGCACATCTTGTGAAGATGTTTAGGAAAGTAGATATGTAGATAGTTTGCATCCAGTTTTATTTTATTTTTTATTTTTATTTTTTTTAAAAATTTTTTTTTTTTTCAACGTTTATTTTATTTTTGGGACAGAGAGAGACAGAGCATGAACGGGGGAGGGACAGAGAGAGAGGGAGACACAGAATCGGAAACAGGCTCCAGGCTCCGAGCCATCAGCCCAGAGCCCGACGCGGGGCTCGAACTCACGGACCGTGAGATCGTGACCTGGCTGAAGTCGGATGCTTTAACCGACTGCGCCACCCAGGTGCCCCTCATCCAGTTTTATTTTAAATGTTTATGTATTTATTTTCAGGGAGAAAGCATGCAAACGGTAGAGGGGGGTAGAGAGAGAGGGAGAGAGGCAATCCCAAGCAGGCCCAGCATTGCCAGTATAGAGCCTGAGGCAGGGCTCAATTCCATTAACCATGACATCATGACCTAAGCCATCAAGAGTTGGACGCTTAACCGACTGAGCCATCCAGGCACCCTAGTTTATATCTAGTTTGATCTCATTAGATAGACAGATTAATAGATAAATGGATGCCTACATGGACAGATGGATAGATGGACATATTAATGGATGATAGAGAGCATAGCTTTTTCTGAGAAGTATTCTTTCTAGAGATGGGACTGGAGTAGTGTAGAGATGTGGGGGTACTTTCATTGTTCATTTTATGTACTCCTGCACTATTTTAATTTTCTACTACAATAAGCATGTATTGCTTGTAATAAAAACGCTTGAAAGTTAGAGATTAAATCCAAACTAAGAAAAGAAAAATCAGGGATAGCTAAAAGATTAACTCTTGGAGTCAAGATCATTAATCTGACCTTTTTCTTCTTCTTTTTTTTCTTTTAATTATTTGTTTATTTTGAGAGAGAGAGAGAGAGAAAGAGAGAGAGAGAGAGAGAGAGAGAGGGCATGCATGAGCAGGGGAGGGGAAGAAAGAGAGGGAAAGAGAGAGAATCCCAAGGAGGCTCCATGCTGTCAGCACAGAGCCCCACACAGGGTTCAAACTCACAAACCATTAGATCAAGACCTGAGCTGAAACCAAGAGTTAAACGCTTAACTGACTTAGACACCCGGGTGCCCCTTGACCTGTTTATTCTGAAGGAGACATTTCTTTGTAAGAAGTAAGTTTCCCATCATGATGAGAATGGAAATGGGGCCCATGTTGGCCAATATAAGACCAGAGCCTGAATAGGGTCTGAAGTTTTGGGTAGCAAGACAGACTTTGCAATATACAGTAATTGAGCTAGTTAAACCTTGAGGGTCACAGTCATCAATAGATCTGTGTTAGTAGAGTTTAACCTGAAGGAAAGGTATTTGAGAGAAACCAAAATTTGAAAATCAAGAACCAGAAGCTGTGCTAAGAAATGTAGCTATGTATTATTTAGCATATCAATTTTAACCCTTGTCCAACTGTTGAAAAGCAAGTGAAGTTTTAAAGTTGCAGGTAGGTAAAATGAACATCCAACTATTGAAATAGAAACCAGAGGCTACGCCTTTCCCTCTCTCTACCCATTTTTTGATGTTACTAATATCTGTTCAAAAGAGATTGATTTTCAAATAAGACACACACACATACATACACCCGGTAGTTCTGTAAGTGACCATATTGTTTTTTAGATGTGTTTGCGCATATATAGTATTAACAATTCTTTGTTAAGTGAATCCCTTTCTCATTCTCATATCTTAGTTGAAAGAACTGCTCTTAGAATTGTAGTTGTAGGGTCCTACCTATGATTGGGTCATAGTTGTAGTGAGATGGCAAGGCTTTCATTTGTTTCACTCTTCAGCCTGCCGTGGATTCAAACACTTCGTACAGATTTACTGAGAAATGTGCTTCATCCAAGTTCTAAGGGGTTATCTTTTTCTATCCTGGGTCAGAGAGTACTTGAACACATTTTTTCTGTAAATGTCAGTCAATAACTTTTGAACATCTAGTCTATGTAAAGCACTGTGGTATTTTGTAGAGTCTATGCCAAGGCTTAGAAACAATGAATAAAACATTAGTTTTCCTGTGCCTTGAGTATTAGCTTGAGTATTTTCAGTGTGAATTAAAAATGTACTAACTTTGTCATCATCACTCATAGGCTTCCTGATTAACCTGCTAATGCTCTCTAATTTAGAATTGAATGCTTCTTTGCCTACTACTTAAAAAAATAATCCGATTCATTTCCTAGAACATGAGATGTTATGCAAATCATGTCTCATTTTTTAGAGTGCCATCAGCAGTTTAAGAAAAACTTTTGCAGTACAATAGGAAGCTGAGGCTCAGTCTGTTTAAGCTTGTCCAGTGTCACAAAATGAGAGAACCAGGATGTCAACTTAGAACTCTCTTTTCTCTGCTTTATTGGGACTATCAATTATTAGTTATATGACCTTGTGCAATATTCTTAACTCAGAAGAGAGTGTTGAATGTCAAATGAGGAAACATAATAAAATACCTTGTCCATAATTGATGCTCACTGAAAAGTCATCAAATATCAAACTGAATCTCTTTAATGTAATTTCGGAGAGAGATAAGTACTGCCTCCTCTTCTCTGATTTAGTCTTTGTTCCTCTCGAACCAGTTCTCAAGTTTCAACGTGAATCTTATTCTGTGTTCACATCACTGAAGTGAAACTTTCTTCCCAGCAGCCATAATTATCTGTTCATTCATTCATTTACTAATTTAACAAATATGAAGTACCTACTATTTGTTAGTATGTGATAAAAAAAAACAATTTAGAGAAAGTTGCTGCCCTTGCAGTACTTACATTATGGTAGAGAGACAAATCATAGCAAAGGAGTAGATCAATAGACGTAATAATTACAGTTTGTGACAGATGATATAAAGGATATAAGCCACTGTGAGATGAAGGGGAAGGGACTGGGTTTTTAAAAATAGGATTATCGGGGCGCCTGGGTGGCTCAGTCGGTTAAGCGTCCGACTTCAGCTCAGGTCACAATCTCGCGGTCCGTGAGTTTGAGCCCCGCGTCGGGCTCTGGGCTGATGGCTCAGAGCCTGGAGCTTGCTTCCGATTCTGTGTCTCCCTCTCTCTCTGCCCCTCCCCTGTTCATGCTGTGTCTCTGTCTCAAAAATAAATAAACGTTAAAAAAAATTAAATAAAAATAGGATTATCAACAAATGCATCTGCAGTGCCATATGAGCTCAAACCTAATGGATAAGAATGAACCAAAAATGTGAAAAGATGGAGGAAATATTCCAGATAAAGAGAACAGCAAGTATAAAGACCAAGAGATATAAAAAGGGCCTTTGTTATTTCAGATAGGAAAACAAGGCCAATATATCTGAAAGATAGTGGGTGAGAAAGAGAGAGGCCATTAGACTCCCATTAGCAAAGAGCATTGGGTCATGTAGTCCATTGTAGGACATGGAAGTAGGTTGGATGTATTCTAAACAAAGGAGAAGCTTTTGAAGGGTTTTAAGTATGACAGTGCTATTTAGTTTGTGTTTTTTTAAAGATAATTCTAGCTGTTGCATACTGAATGGATTGAAAGGCATGAGAATAGTTAGGATGTGAATGTAATGGCCAGAAGGCAAGGATCATGGCTCGGGTGAAAATTGTAATCATGAACATGAAGTAAACAGGTGCGTGTATTCTTTTTAGAGGCAGAAGAGACAAGGCTTGTTAATGGATCAGAATAGAGAATTCAGATAAAAAGAAAAATCAAGGACAATTTCTAAGTTTACAGCCTGACACAATGAATTGATGTTGTTGCCATATTCAGAGACGGTGATTGATGGGGGAGCCTAATGGTTTTGAAGGGAACTGAGGGCCTTATTTTATATGTAACAAATTTGAGGTATCTTTTGAGGTGAGAGGTCTCAGCTGGAGATAGGTATTTAGGAATCATTAGCATATAGGCAATATTTAAGAGAGAAAGGGAGGGATAATTGGAAGATAATAAATACCCTAGGAAAGAGTGAGGGTAGCTAGAGAAGACCGAGATCGAGCCTCTAAGTCTTTCCAGAATTTGCTGTCATTTAAATAGGTTGGGCCAGGAGGAGAGCCTGAGAAAGTGTGGCTGATAGGTGTAAAACCTGAAAAATACAGCGTCAAAGATTCCAAGAAAAACAAAGCAGTTTAAGAAGAAAGAGTGCTACTGGGAGGTACAGAATAAAATGAAAAGCCATCCATTAGGCTGAGCTACATTTGTAGCCCTCAGTGGAGTAGAGAGAAACTGGTTCTCTGATCCAGTTTTAGCTAGAGATGCCTTCTGAGCTCATCTTCTTTAAATATTGAGCCCACCCGTTCCCTATGTCAAATCAGTAGGCTAAACGCTTTGATATGGAATGGATACTTTTTAATAATGTTTGTTACTAAAAAATATTTCTCACATATACAGCGTCTGCCTCAAGCTAGTGTTCATCGTGCGATTTGCCTTGGAATTGTCCTTACACCATCAGGCATATTTCTCAATGAAACATGTTGGAAAGCACCATAATAACCAATGAAACTTGTGTTAAATGAAGTGAACCACCTCCATTCTGGCTTCACTGTTTATCAACTATCATTTTTGAACTCTATAAAGAAAGAGGGGGTAGAAATAGAACATTTTGTGTTAGTGAAGAAGATTTTGTGTGGAGTTACTTATGAAATTTCTTGCACTTTTGCTACTAGGAGGCAGAATGGAAGTCATTTTGGTTAGATCAGAAGCAAAGCACAGCACAAAAACAGCAGGTGACAATTAAGGAAGCCTAGTTCAATGTCACTGAGCCAAAATACTTCCTTCTCAAATGGGAACTCCAATAGTTCTTTCCACAACAGTCCTGTAGAGGAAGTGTAAGAAAGTACAAATGTTTTTCTGTCAATAGTCTGCCATACTGTTTGATCAGCTTCTGTTTGTTAGGTCAAGCTAGCTCCTATTCTCCTAGTTTTAGGAGACATGCCCTGAAGAGTTGTTCTTAAGTTTTTAAATGGCCAGGAATATTTATTTTAAATAAATTTGTTTTAATGAGGTACAGACTCAGTGAGTAGCCAGAAAAGAGAATTTTGCATATGGAATTGAGAATTTTGCATTTGGAAAAGAGAATTTTGCATTTCGAATTGAGAATTTAAAGTCAGAACACTTCACTTTGATTAGCAGCACACAGAAGACATTTGATACTTGATTCAAAAACATTCAACTTAGGGGCCCCTGGGTGGCTCAGTTGGTTAAGTGTCTGAGTTTGGCTCAGGACATGATCTACTGGTCTGTTGGTTTGAGCCTTGCATCAGGCTCTGTGCTGACAGCTCAAAGCCTGGAGCCTGCTTCACATTATGTCTCTTTGTCTCTCTGCCCCCCCCCCCCCAAAATAAACATTAAAAAAATGTAAAAAAAAAAAAAAAAAACCTTAAAGGTGGCTTATTTGAAATTTGTGAAGTCACGATTTGTTGAGGATTTCCATTTAATTGAGTTTTACCCACCAGCTTCTGTGCATTTGTTCTCAGGCTCTATGAGAATGTTTGGTATTAACATTCCAGAATCTGCACTCCCATTTAATCCTCTTCCCAAAAAAGCCCAACAAAGAAAATGCATTTGTGGAAGTCACTTTTGTTTATATAATGAAGCAAAAAGAGCTAGGGTGATAGGAATAAATTGACAAGTGGTAAATACAGGATTTTGAAAGTATTTATTTGTAATCTTATTTCCCCATTAGAATCAAAGTTCCATGAGAACGGCTCTCTGGGATCATTTACTTATCACTCTATATTCAAAGACTAGAATATAGCTTGGCACAAAGTGTAATCAGTAAATGTTTGTTAAATATATTTTTCATTGTCTTCATTTTATCAGTCTGGTACTTTTCAGAATCAATAACATCACCTCCAGCTACATATATTTAACATTATTTAGTTAATGATTAGAAAGTTGAACTAGTTTTCAGTGCATCTCAAGTGTGCTGTAAGCACCTCATCTTTTGTTTTTGTTTTTATTTTTCCCTTTTAGGCCTCGGTGACCATTATGTATTTTGAGCACTATTTTCTACTTGTACCAAGATGATAGTGATAGTTAGCTGCTGCTACTTCATGAGCATATTGAAAGGAATAATTGGATGTTTCAATGTTAAAATTATTTAATGTTTCTCCTGGATAAATGAAAGGCACTGTTTTTTATCATTAATTTTATTATGAAACTGAATCATCTTCATCGATACAAATTATTTTCATCAGTATATTTTATAGTCCTTTAATGAGAAACATTGTGATTAGATGATAAAAAGCAACTTGGATCAGTGAGTGAAATGCTGAAGATCTGCAATGGCTTCATTAAGGAGTATTTAATTTAGTGAAGGCAGAACATGTACAAAGTTAAAGAATTTAACTTGAGGGGACCTGTGCAAGTTATTTTCTAATTAGAATGCTATACATTCATTGTACACAGTGACTTGCAAATGGAAGATGTATATATGTAGAATGTAGTGCTGGACACAAAATGCTAAAATTGAAGGTAATAATCTAACACTTTAATGATTCAGTCCATTGCGAGGCTATTGCGTATAATTGACAAACGCTAGTGCTTAGAGATGAGATGGTATTATAATATAATATCTTCATTTGTAAACCTCAGGTGATAGCACACTTGCTTCCAGAAGTAAGTTCTTCTGAATTGTGTATCTTCCTATTTGGTTATTTTAGCAAACACAGCTGTTTGATTGTGTCTGTATATGTGTGTATGCATGTGTATGTGTTCACATTTTGACATTCAGAGCTCTCTGACCATGTCTTGTTTGTGGTCACAAATTTCTTCTTTCCTGTTTACCTATTCCTCTTCTCTTACAGTGAATGAATTTATTTTTATTGTGTTGTTCCTAATACGAAATCTGTGAGAAATGACCTAGATTTATTCTGCTCGGGGTTTCTAAATGACATCCTTTGTCATTTTTTTTCATAAAACTTGTAAAAGGCTGACCAGACTTTGTGAGTGTACATTTATGCATCTGTTATCTCCGAAATCCCACTTCTTTCTGATTATACATGATATGCATTATAATCTGCTATTTCAATTTCTGCCTTTCTCCTGGCAGAAAACTGACCTGAGGTTTAGGCAGTGGAGGCTCTTGTTTAGATTTTCTCAGAGGTGTTTCAAGGTTGTGCCTGCCAGCTGGCTAATCAGACTTTTGGGAGGTTGATTGCCCAAGATAAGAACAGTTCTGTTGAAGACACCCGTTTCCTGACAAACTCATTCCCATTGACTTGTTAGGGGTGAGGACATACTGAAACAAAACTTTGTGGAACTTCTTTTTTTGTTGTTGCTTTTAGATCTTCACAGATACTTTTATTATAATATTGATGACAATATCTACCTATAAAGTTAGTGCTGAATAGAGAGTGTGGAAATTATAGGTAGGACAAAAGAGAAAAGGAAGATTATTTTTAGCTTCACCAGTGTACCCATTTCACTAATGTCTTGAAGTATGGTTCCCTCGTCTTTTCTAAAGAAAAAAACATTGGGGTGCTTGGGTGGCTCAGTGGGTTAAGTGCCAGACTTCAGCTCAGGTCATGATGTTACAGTTTGTGGGTTCGAGACCCGCATCGGGCTCTTTGCTGACAGCTCGGAGCATGGAGCCTGCTTTGGATTCTGTTTCTCCCTCTCTCTCTCTGCCCTTCTTCTGCTTGTGCTCTGTCTGTCTCTCTGTCTCTCTCAAAATTAAATAAACATTAAAAAATATTATTATATTATTCATAAATTATACATTCTATTCTTTCGATGTTATAAAGAATTCATTTTTATATTTTATCAAATATTCTTCAAAAGTAACGTTTTGAATGGCTTTGTACTATTCATATCCAATTATATATTTGATCGTTTCTACCTCTCAAACTGTTAAGCCACTTGGAATGGTCTGAATTTCTTTTCTTTTTTGTATGATAATTTTTTGGTTTCATAAATACCGGTTACATTTTACATCAGGTTTGTATAAATCATCATTTAAATTTCTGATTATTTCTTTGTGGTGAATTCCTAGAAGGAAAATTAGTGGGTCATTGAATATGAATTTTCATAAGGTTTTGGTAGACATTGCCAAAATATTTTTCATAAAATTTGGAACCAACTGATAGTCATCCAGCAAAGTAGGAGCTTGGCCAAATCGGTGAAGCCTCTGCATCTTTGGTTGTTATTTTTCTGTCATTCTTTGATAATGTAGTAGGCAAAGGAATATAATTTAAAACCCACATCTGTATTTAATTTGCATTTCTTTAATACTGAATTTGCATTTTCATGTATATTTACTCGTCATATGTCATTTATTAGAAATAGAAATCACTACTCTTATGGAGAATATCATTAATATTTGGTAATGGATCACAGGGTCATTATTTAAAAAATGACTTTGAGATACTTGGTTTTTAAATGCATTAAAGGTAACATTTTTGACAAGAATGAAGGTAAGGTACTAAGAACTCTGATGCACGGACTGGGTTCTAGTTCTGATTCTGACTAGCTTTTGAACCTGCCATCAAACCAGTGTGAAGTTCAGTTTCCTCATTTGAAAAATAATGGAATTTCAGTGAATGATTTATTTGTTCCATTATATCCATCAATATCAAAATTCTGATTAGTATAGAAACACTCATCAGAATCAGTGTTATTGTTCATGAAATAAAACATTCTAGCAGTATCTATCAGTTCTCAACACTTTCATTCTGAGATGTCTTTAAAGATTAAGTTAGAAATTATTAATTTAAATGTTTGCAGCCATGAAACCGTTACATAGTAGGGTTTTAGTAGAAAGATTACTTTCATCAAATTGTAAGTTCTTTTTGGGGAGTACAGGCACTTCTTTCACTTCATACATTTTAATGTCTTGTAATAAAAAAAATGTAAATCACATCCCATCATTCTCACCCTCCTCAAATACTGTGGTACTCATTATCTGTAACATTATGTTGTACGTCAGTTGCTGTCTTACCCAATTCTCATCAATTTCTATGGCTTTAACTACTATATTCAGTTTCTCGACAAATATTTAGGTGCTCACAAAGTCCCAGGCATTGGCCTACGTGCAATTATCCTGAGTGAAGATCATCACAAGTCATGAAATTTCTTTTGGTTTCTCATACATTGCTCAGTCCCTAATTATTTGCTGGGCGGCTCATCCCCTGAATACCTGTAATATAACAAAGGCTAAGCATATTCTATGATACATAATAATTGCTTTGTAAATATTTAATAAATGATGAATGACCTTTCCTTCCTACCAGCTTCTTGTGGCTTCCCGTTAATAGTACTAATGG
The DNA here is from genome assembly GCF_046562875.1 of Panthera onca. Lineage (NCBI taxonomy): Eukaryota > Metazoa > Chordata > Mammalia > Carnivora > Felidae > Panthera > Panthera onca. The sequence continues at coordinate 101,602,384 of NC_138357.1, forward strand.
TCTCCTACAACTAGATCTGTTTTTGTATTAGTAACACAAAAAACAACAATTGCAATATAGCAACAATATCAAGGTCTAATTAAGTTTACAGTATTTTCTAAGCATTATTGCATTTGACCTTCACAACACCATGATGAGATTGGGACTCTGGTTTTTATTTTACAGATTAGGAAATGGAAATAAATGGTGTTAAGGGTTTTTCTTTACAAATATAAGTATTTAGGTACAGATTTTTAAAATTCCAAATCCAGATTCAGAATTGCTCATTCTTTCATTCTATCACACTCTCCGCTTAAAAAAAACAAAACAAAAAAAAAAACTGTTAATTTTAACTTTACAAGTGAATTGCATCCATTGAATTTTATCAAATGATGAAATCATTGCTCGGTATTTGAAATGAAAACACAAAGGTGAATGTATCACTTACTTAAATAAGAGGGAACTATGCTGGTCAACCACAGTATCTCAAAATAGAGTTTTCTTGGGTTTGAGGGAAAACTGGGAGGTCAAGAGGTGTACATCTGTGAGCAATCAGAGATGGGAATAGGTTGATCTCACGTTTAGAAGCATGGTTGGTTATTCAGGTGAGACCACTGTTAATTGGATTGCATTCAGAATTTTGTTCATTGGAGTGATTTCACTTCTGATCAGACAACTTTCAAAAGGGAGGGATTGCCAATGTTGGCTTGAGGAAGCACAGTCAAGACCATCTAGTCAGGTAATTGTTAATTGATTAAATGAGTCTGAAACTTGTGTTGGTGGCTACTTGTTACTATGACTACAGAGCAAGTATTTCCCTCCTGTCCTCCTACATTTTATTCTCAGTTTATTCATCTTTGTACCCTCAGGGCTTAGGACAGAATTTTATATATAATTATTTTCAAAGACTGCTAAGTAAATGATTTGAAATCCAATGAAGTTGTTTTGGACCTATCTTAGAATTTCTGCCATGCGTTTTTTTGTTTGTTTGTTTTTGCTTTCATTACAAAGTCTTGTTTAGTTCTCTAACACCTCCTATCTGGATTGGGTCCTAGCTTCCAGCTTCCCTTCAGGTGTTTTTCTCCTTGACCCCGTTCTACATTTAATAGTTTTACTTTACAAAAAAAATCAGTGCTGTCACACTCTTAGTCAAAAGTAGTCAGTTACTGTCCAACCTATTGAACTAAGGTCAAAATCTCTACTGTGCTATGGATGATCTCTCTACGTTTCACATATAATGTACACATTGTATCTTATTATTCACTATTCTCCTGTCTGTGGCTAAGATACATGAAGGCACTATTCCTGGGATGTTTCTAATCTCTTACCTCTGCACTTTTGCTTGTGCTTTCCCACTGCCTAGAATACCTTTCTCATTCCCCCGTTTCTAGCCAATGAATTCCTATACATACTTATTTCAGTGTCCTAGTCATAAGACTTTTTTCGGTCCCCTACTAGTGTATAATTTCTTCCTTTCTCTGAACATATTTAAGCACTGGTTGTACCAGTCAGAGGAACACATTTTAAATTCTGTTCAGCAATGTAATTATTTTGTACTTTTCCCATTATTTATTTATTGAACTATTGCAAATTGTGAGCAGAATGCATGAATTCTCTGTCTTGTTAATCTCCTGTATAATCTATTATAATATTATAAATGCAATAGGTCCTTAGTACATATATGTTGAAGTAAATTAACGTATTTTGGAACATCTAAGTTCCTTTCTTTAAGAAAAGAAATAGTGGATTCCATCTGCTGGTACAGCTAAATCCACATAACCTCAGAGATGGGAAGGTAATATATTGGGGCAAAAATGTCAATAACTTGGTCAAACAGTGTGTATTTATTATAATGATTGATATTTATGAATATTTGCCGTCATCCAAAAGATGTTTTGTGTAGATAAAATGTACTATAATTTTTGACATTTGCTTGTGGTAATAGAAATAATTCCTGACTGATTTTTACCTTTATTTTTAGCATAACATATATTTGAGGCTGAAAATACACATGCACACTTTTATGTATCATATAGCAGTAAATACACACAGATCGACCTTTTTGGATCCAGTGTCTTTCTCACAGCATAATTGTATTTAATACACTAAAAATAGAATTCTAAATTATGCTCATTACAGATAAAACTGACTAGTTCATAGTGAGAAGAAAGAAAACATTTTTGAGTTTCAAAATGTGGTGAAGAATTGTGGTATATCCACCATAGAATGAACACTTGAAAAACAGTTATCAAATGAAGGGGAGATTTTAGTCTTTGGAATTTCAAAGCCAAGTTAGTAAGATTTCTGGTTCTTCCTAAAAAATTACTGGCAAAAACTTACTTTTTTAAAATGTTTTTATTTATTTTTGAGAGAGAGACAAGAGTGCAAGCGGGGGAGGGGCAGAGAGAGAGAAGGAGACACAGAATCCGAAGCAGGCTCCAGGCTCTGAGCTGTCAGCACAGAGCCTGAGGTGGGGCTCGAACTCATGAACCGTGAGATCATGACCTGAGTCGAAGTCAGACACTCAACTGACTGGGCCACCCAGGTGCCCCAAAAACTTACTTTCACCATCTGGTGGTTAATAATTAAGTTATAATAAGGAGCAGAGAATATGAACCATAAAACTTTGTACCTCCCAGCCTTATGCATTTAAGTGCCCAGTAAGTATCTTTAAGGGAAAAAATAAAAGGCAAAACAATGAAGTGGCAGATAATAAAGCAGTCTGCTTCTTGTGTAATTTTTTTCAACCCTTGTTACTGACAGTATAGTCTTCAAGCCAGCAGCTTCACTATCACTTGCAACCTTATTGGAGATGCAAAACCTCAGGTTCCACCCCTGACCCACTGAGTTTGATTCCGAGCTTAAAAAGATCCCCAAGTGATTCATATGCACATTAAAAGTTGAGAAGTACCGTGTTATACTATGGATAGAGGCAGACCGGAATATTAGTTAAAATTTTCCTCTTCTGTAATTCTTTTAAAAAATATTTTAAAAAGAGTTGTTTTAATTAATCATGTTCCTGATTTTTGTGAAGGCATGGACGAAGTGATTTATTCAACTTACGTTTATGTTAGTGGACTCGAGATTTGACTGTTGGCTTTTTTAGTCACAATCAGAATACCTGACCAGAATATACATATTTAACTTAAAACAGATCTTTTCATGCTAGCTAAGATAAATTTATGGCAAGAAAAATGCCTGGCACATTGCTCCGTAGTTGTTTTGGCCTCCCGCCAGGATTTATGTTTTAACACTTCTGGGATTAATGATACACTTCACATAAGGGATTATTTTTACATCTTGGTTCCCTGGAATGAGCGCAGTGGGTAAATTGTAATGCCAAGTAGCAAAAGAACCTTTTGAAGGACCTGCCACTTACTATGTGTGTGATTACAAGTTATTATTGACTTTAAATGCTGGGTTTCTTCAGTTCCCTGGATGTGGCAAAGGACATAATGTCAGATCAACTTTTATGTGAAGGACTTTTAAATTTATCTCTGGAGTGTGAGAAGGAAGGTAACATCTGACTCTAACAGATGTACCAAAATGTAAATACACGTTTTTAATATACTTAAGGAATATTACAAATCATATACATATGGTATATTGTTTTATTTTATGTTTATTGTGGAAATACATGGTTCATTTCAACACAGAGACATATTTCGCATTTTACATACTTAATCACCAGCAAAAATTTGATTAGATGGTGTAAGCTTTCTTTACTGGACGCCAAGGCATTAAGCTCTTTTGTATAATTGTGTAATTACCAATGCACTATTGTAATTGACATGTTAATATAGCTTTCCATGGAAAGGAAGATATAATCTTTTATTTGTGTTTCTTATCTAATGAAAACCAGTCTCTTAGATGGGCTAGTTTGGCAATTTGACTTAGGAAAAAGTATTACGGAATGAAGTTTTTATGTGAACAAGGAAAAGAAATTAACTTTAGTGCTCCTCTCATTGGTCTGCCAAATTGGAAGGACAATTTAGGCCTGATTATCATGTTCTAATTAGTCTCTGGAGGACATTCATGGGCAATCGAGTGCTCATTAATGTGTCTTCTTCCTGTAACATTGATTTGTTCATTCCCCTTTCAGAGACTCAAATATAGAAACCAAAAATTGATGTGTGGTGTTAATGTGCTTACAGATGTTGCTACCACTTATCCAGATAAGAAGTCCATCTTAATGTATGTCACATCACTCTTCCAAGTTTTGCCTCAACAAGTGAGCATTGAAGCCATCCAGGAAGTGGAAATGTTGCCAAGGCCATCAAAAGTTACTAGAGAGGAACACTTTCAATTACATCATCAAATGCACTATTCTCAACAGGTAAAGTATCAAAAGAGTAACTGATATCAGTGATACTTTCTATTGCATATGCATTTTTAGCCATCATACATGTACATATCTATTATATCTATGGATATACACACAAACGTGTCTACATAGCACAATGCGCGCGCGCGTGTGTGTGTGTGTGTGTCTATTTCTTTATCCATCTACATATAGGTATCTATAGGCATCTATGAGTAGATGGATAAACTCTGTAAACCTTCTAAATTTTAACTGATAGAATGGATTATAATATTATTTTCAAAGCACATTATTAAAATACTCTGCCAGGCTGCCAGGGTGCCTGGGTGGCTCAGTCGGTTAAGCACCTGACTTTGGCTTAGGTCATGATCTTGCAGTTTGTGAGTTTGAGCCCTGCATCGGGCTCTGTGCTGACAGCTCAGAGCCTGGAGCTTGCTTCAGATTCTGGTGTCTCCCCCTCTCTCTGCCCCTCCCATGCTCATGCTCTGTCTGTCTCTCAATAATAAATAAACATTAAAAAAATTTTTTTAAGTAAAAAAATACTCTGCTGTTGATAGGCACTATATTATAAGAATATGGAAAACAATATATTGCATATATAAGAATATGGAAAACAATGTATTGTGTAAAACGAAATAAAAGACCAAGTCATATATGTATGAAACTTTTCTATATGAGAACAAAGAACTAGAGCAAGAGCAATGGCAAGCACTCTGTTTAATAATACTTTCTTATTTTTAGTGGCCACCTGCTGATGCATTAACAAATTTTCATTACTTAAGGTAACGTTTTTGATAAAAGTAGTTTAAAATATTTAAAAAAAAGTTAAATGGAGAATACTTATAAAGATTTTTATTATTGTACAGAATCTAGTAGGATTCTTTTGTTACATGGCTTGTTCTTACTCCCAGTATTGGCTATTTGCGGTGTTTTCTTTTACTTTCTTTGACACATGCAATGATGAGAAAACCTTTTAAAAAGAAACCTTTTTAAAAAAGCCTTTTATCAAAATTTCTGCTGAAGGTGTGGAAAGCTAATCTTAGGCCTAATTGTTTCACTCTACCAAGATAGTTCTATATTTAGGTTATGACAGCTCCATTTCTTTCCAGGATATTGACCTGATGGATTCTGGTTTTGTTTACTTGGAGTTCAGAGAATATTGCTTTTGGGTGCCTGTTTTTGCCAAATTGAAGAGCACCATCCCATATTAGTGCTGGAGTTGTGTCAGCATGGAATCCTTAGAGTTGACTCCCACTCTCGTACCTTCCCTGATTACCATGACGTTGAGCGCCAGAATTCTTGGAGTATTCCAGTTTCTAATCCAACTATGTGCGTTTCAAATTAGACAGTTCACCTCACTGTTTCCATTTAATGTTTGTTTTTCTAGTGTGTTGAAAAGCATTCCTTCCAGGGTTACTTATGATGTCTCCTCCTCCCCTCTGTCCCCTTCCCCCTAACCCTACTCTGCAGATCACAGTCAGTCTAGCACAGGGCTATGAACGAACTCCTTCCTCTCCTAAGCCTCGGTTCAAGAGCTATGCCTACACACAGGCTGCTTATGTCACCACCTCTGACCCCACAAGGAGCCCACTTCCTTCACAGGTCTGTCAACATTTACTCTCCGTTCTACAAACCAAAGAATTTCCTCATCCAAGATAAGCTAACATGGCTTTTGTTTGAATTTTGCAGTGCCTTTTTTCTCCTTCATCAGGAGCTGTTTCATTGTTCCCAGTTGTATTAGATGTTGTCACGTGACGCTCTTTTGTTATTGAGACTTCTCTAGGGGTAACATGTGTTGATTCTTCATGCATGGGCATTCTTAGAATAGTGGTGTGTGCTTTCATTATATAGTTACCCGTAAGGTTCTCTTTTTATAAAAGTTCCCAATGGTTACCCAAAAATGCAAACATCATTGAAGGCTTATATATGTAATTTTTAAAAGAGTAGAAAAATGGAAGAAATTTACTCGTCACACTATTTGGGGAAATGTTTCTAGATATATGATACCGAAAGGAAATAGATATTCTGTATAGCTGTTCTTATTAGATTTTCATTCTGGAAAAATGTATTTATTTTCCATTTCAGAAAAATATAACTATAAGCTTCTTCATATGATACATTTTAATTTTGCTGATTTAAACATGTATATAACATGCTCTGTACTAATTATACAAGAAGGTCAGTCACACCCAAAGCAGGTCAGATTCTATGCACCATTTAATACTTTCCACATAAAGAGTCTGCTCATTGGAGTCTTCCGTATTGTAGTGTTGTAGGAAACCTAAAAATACAAGAAATTAGAGCATGGTATATGTTAGAGCATGGAAATGAAAGGTGTTAGACTTGTGTGATTTCCTACAATTTTTCTTTAGAAGAAAACTATTTTGTTGATTAGACAATTTGAAAAGTTCTTAAGAAAGTGACTTTTATCAAAAATGTAGTTTGGGGCGCCTGGGTGGCTCAGTCGGCTGAGTGACCAGCTTCAGCTCAGGTTGTGATTTCAAGATCTGTGAGTTTAAGCCCCGCATCACACTCTGGGCGGACAGCTCAGAGCCTGGAGCCTGCTTCAGATTCTGTGTCTCCCTCTCTCTCTCTGCCCCTACCCCTGCTTGCATGCTTGCGCACACTCTCTCTCTGTCTCAAAAAATAAACATTAAAAAAATGTAGTTTTGAATGGGAATTAAGAAGAGGAATTAATGTAGTTTATGAATGGGGATTAAGAAATCATAGAGCTGATCCTGTGTGGTGAAAAATACATTTTTAGAGGCTCATCGATTTTTTAAAATAGTGGTTGTATTTAATTAGTGATTATTAGTGATTATTTTGCACAGTTAATTTATGAGTAAGGCTAAAATTCTTAACCATGGAAGCATATTTCAGGGCGCATTTATGCCCTCTATCCTTGGCTAGGTTTCTGGCAAAGCTGAACAAAGGAGACTGGGTGAGAACATTTGTGTGACTCAGACTCATTTCGAGTTAAATTCCCATCCATGTTTCTACAAAGGTTAGTTGTATAATCTTGAATAAGAAACTTAATCAGTTTTCTCATTATTAGTAAATAAAAATAGTTCTGCCAGACATTACTGAGTGTTGCCATATGCCAAGTATGCATATTATGTGAACTAATCAAATCCTTATAACATTTCTTAGAGATAGGAGATGCTATTTTGACCCCATTTTAAGTTTCAGTGTATCTGCCCTTTTCTTTCTCTTCTTCCTCCTCCTCTCTCCTACCCTCCTCACTGCCTGACTCTCTAGACTCTTTTCTTCACCACCTTCCCATTGAAACCTCCAAGAAGTAAAGAAAAGGAGTGGCTCCTAAAATAAAGGAGCATGAGCCAAGACAAAGAGATAAGTCCTTTTTCCTCTTCATTATCACTTTATCGAGCTGCCTTTTCCAGAAGGTTTTGTCCAGTGCCTCTTCTGGCAGCACATTTTTACCTCATTACCAGCTCATTAAGGCCCTGCTCAGGTATGACTCCTTAATGAAGTAATTATAAGTGGACCTAATTTTGCTAGACTCTGTTTGTTCATTCTACCTTTGTATAAATTTTACACAATACATAATGTGTCATAAAATAAAAATATGCAACAAATTCATTTACCTGTTTTATTTAGCCTAGGCCATTGAAATAAACTTAATGGTATCCTTTAGAAAAGAAGCATGATTCACAGTTGGTGAGGAATGATATGTTCTGCCTGTTTCTATAGGAAGCACATCAGAAGATGATGTTACACGTAGTTAGGTTTGATAAGTTTATATCTTAACTATGTACTAAGAAAAAAATTTTCTGAAGTGTTGCTCAGAGGGGCTGAGCCCATACAGTCCCCTACAAGTTGTGTCTGATTTACTTCAAATGAACTCAAGACAGACTAGACTGGACTCCATTAGGGAGTTGGATTAGGGAGAAGGGGGTGAAGTTTTCCGCAATAGGAGAGCGAGCTATGTGGGTGACTGTCCCCGATGGAAAACATAAAATTTATGAATTATCTTAAAAGTTCCTGATATATTAGAAACATCAATTATGCCCATCTGTCCTAAACTTGAAAAATGTGATTTATAACCTTTGTAGTTTGCAAACCTGTTGGGGTCAGGCAGTCTGACCTACCTTAGGATTCCTACCTGTAAATGCATTTTTCTCATAATTTGCCAAGAAGAAATACTAACTGGTTTCCTTTATTTTACCCCAGGTTTCCTTTATTGTAACACTTTCCTGCCATCCATCCTTGGATGGGGGACATTTTTTTTAATGGTTATACTTAATTCCTATTTTTATGAGTTTGATCATGTCTCTCATTCTACTCCTAATTTTATATCAGAAATACTCAATATCTTGGGGCGCCTGAGTGGCTCAGTCGGTTGAGCGTCTGACCTGGGCTCAGGTCATGATTTCGCTGCACATGAGTTCAAGCTCCACGTCGGGCTCTGTGCTGACAGCTCGGAGCCTGGAGCCTGTTTCAGATTCTGTGTCTCCCTGTCTCTGCCCCTCCCCCACTCATGCTCTGTCTCTACCTCTCTGTCAAAGATAAATAAACATTAAAAAAATGAAAAAAACAAAAATAAATACCCAGTATCTTTTTCGCCTTCAGTTTCTTTCTCTCTTGGCACCTAACCCTGTTTAAACCTCCTCTGGACACTTAGACCCGTCTGCATAATACCTCTTCCCAAACACATCACTCCACTTTATCTTGTTCGTATTTCATATATTGTTATGTGACTCTTTCTTTCATTTATTACCTTCTGTAGAATAGTCTATGGTTTATTCATTTATTTATTCAGCGATTACACTTCATCAGCAAATCAAATGTCATCTTTTCAGCTTTCAGGCTTTTCACCGTAATTGAAATAACTTCTCACAGCCTCTAGACTCATCAGGTTCTTCTCTATCTCTCTTCTCTATCTCTTTCATTATCTGGCTATTTCTCCCCTTGTAACTCCCGTTGTATAAGATCTCTTGATCCACTTATTACACTCTCTCTCTTATCAGTATGATATAATTTCCTGGCTTCAAGCTGTATGCAGATGACCACTGGTATCTGTGTTTTCACCCACTTCCAATATCTTTTGAGTTACCACCACATCTCCAACTCATTTTCAACTCTTGGGGATATATTTATACCTCGATGTGCACTGATTTCTTAAACCTAGCATGTTCCGAAGTGAATTTGGTTTCATTGCTCACAAACCTGTTTCTTGCCCTTTTTTGTTATGGAAGTGAGAACGTTAGCAGTGATTGAGACTTAAATGTGTGACATACTCTTTGGTCTCTATATTGATCTGATATTCATTAAAGAGACATGCAAAGTCAATTCATTCTTTACAACATAGCTCCTTAAAGTTATGTCCCTGATGTTGTGTCCTCTGGTTCAGGCCCTCAATACATGTCTTGTAGATTACAGAAATACCTTTGCAGTCAGTATCACTATCTTTTTCTTAGTCCCCGCTAAATCAGATTAAATTTCCATATTAACAGCTTTAGTAATATCACTCACAAAATTTTTTTCACTTCCTTTTGCCTTTATAACAAGTCTATTCTCTTAAATTTCATCTAGGAACTCCATGATCTATTATCTATTTATACTTTCATGCTTATTTCACAGTAGCCCATTTCATGTTTTCTTTATTCCAACCAAATTAAATCACTTGCTGTCCTCCATCAGTGCCAAGAAGTTTCCCATCTTAGCGTTCTGGGATCTCTCAGCCTAGAGTGACTTTTGTCTCCTTTCAATTGGGTACTTTAATCCAGATTTCATGACCTAACCACTAAGTGGCAGAGCCTAGATTCGTGTTCAGATTTATCTAACTAGAAGCTAATGTTCTTCATACTAATACTGAATGTTCTTTACTATTATATGTATGAATATGCAGGATTACTTACACATGGAGTATTCATTTATGTAATCATTTAACACTTTTTAAAAATTTTATTCATTTAAATCAACGTTAGTTAACCTACAGTGTAGTATTGGTTTCAGGAGTAGAACCCAGTGATTCATGACTTATAGACAACACCCAGTGCTCATCCCAACAAGTGCCCTCCTCAGTGTCCATCACCTGTTTAGCCCATTCCCTCCCCACCTCTCCAGCAACCCTCAGTTTGCTCTCTGTATTTGAGAGTCTCTTATGGTTTGTCTCCCTCTCTGTTTTTATCTTATTTTTCCTTCCCTTCCCCTGTGTTCATCTGTTTTGTTTTTTAAATTCCACATGAGTGAAATTATACACTATTTGTCTCTATCTGACTGACTTATTGTGCTTATCATAATACACTCTCATTCCATGCATGTTGTTGCAAATGGCACGGTTTCGTTCTTTTTGATTGTTAAGTAATATTCCATTGTATATATACATACCACATCTTCTTTATCCATTCATCAATCGATGGACATTTGGGCTTTTTTCATGTGTGCCAGGTATTATTATATGAGCGAGTAATTGATCAGTAAACAAACTTACAAAATAATTCCTGCCCTAATGGAATAGCATAGCCTTATGGGAGAGTCAAAATAGGAAAAAGATAAGCATTATGAATAAGTAAAATAGTATTTCAAATAATATGCAAGTAGTATGTATTAAGTAAAGTAAAATTTAGTAGTAATTACAATAGTGCTAAAAAGAAAAAAAGGGGGAGTAGAATATGCAGTATGTGGCAATTGGGGTAGTCACAGAAAATAAATTTTGTATAAATACTGGAAAGCGGTGTGGATCTCCGGGAGAAGACAAACCCATGAGGAGGAGATACAGATGGTGTAAAAGCCCTGAGTTGTGGGGATACTTGGACTACTCAAGGAAAGGTATGGGTGAGGGGCCCGGTGCTGGGAGATGGTATCTGAGCTGTAGTAGTACACCAGATCACACAAGGCCCAGTAAGTAGCGAGGACTTTGGTTCTTATTACCAGTGAGGTGGAAGGCTATTGGAGGAACATTATTTCAACATGGCTGCTGTGTGGCAAATAGACTAAAGGAAGCAAGGATGGAAGTAAGGGGACTAGTTAGAATGCAGTTGCAATAATCCACACAACATTTGAAAGGAGGTTGGATCTGCAGTAATTTCTTTTTTCACCCCATTAAAATTTTTTAACATAAAATTTGGTATCTTGACCATTTTTGTTTGTTTGTTTGTTTGTTTGTTTGTTTTACTCGACTGTTTGTAAGTGTGAAGTTCAGTGGTATTAAGTACATTCATAAAATTGTATAGCCATTGCCATCACCGTGTATTTCCAGAACTCTTTTCATCTGGAAAAATGGAAAGTCAGTATCCATTAAACAATAAGTCCCTTTGATATCTTCCCCTTAGCCCCTAGTGATGCTACCATTCTGTTTCTATGAGTTTAACATTTTGTCTTTGTTTTTATTCTTTTAGATTTTACCTATAATGAGATCATGCAATATTTGTATTTCTGTATCTGGCTTATTTCACTTAATATGATATCCTTCAGGTTCATCCATGTTGTCACAGATGGCAGAATCTTATTCCTTTTTAAGGCTGAATTATATTCCGTTCGGTATATATACACCACATTTTCTTTCTCCATCCATCCATGTATAGACATTTAGATGGTGTCCGTATCTTGGCTATTGTGAATATTGATACAATGAACATAGGAGTGCTGATATCTCTTTGAGATACTTTTTTCATTTTCTTCAGATATATATATCCAAAAGTGGGATTGCTGGGTCATACGGTAGTTATATTTTTTTTTAATTTTTCAGGAACCTCCATACTGTTTTTTTTTTTTTTATAATGGTTCTATCAATGAGTATGATGCATAGTAGTTGAATTCTAGATAATGTTTTGGACAACCTAAGGATTTGCTAATACAGTGTAGATTGCCTGTTGCTTCATTCTTAGAGAATATTGTGTTATAAAGAAATCAGAACTTCTAAGAGGTGTTAAGCATTAATTGTAAGTAAACTAATAATTTATGAAACCATTGTGTTAAATTTAGCTGATTAGTTGAGCTCCAGGTGAGGTATGGGATTGTTGAATCAGTATATTGTACAGCTAAAACTAATATAGCACTTGATTTTAATTAGCTGGTATTAAAATAAAAACATAAAAAAATTAAAAAACAGGTGCTTCTGGGTGGCTCAGTAGGTTAAGTGTCCGATTTTGGCTCAGGTCATGATCTAGCAGTTTGTGAGTTCGAACCCCACTTTGGGCTTTGTGTTGACAGCTCAGAGCCTGGAGCCCATTTCAGATTTTGTGTCTCCCTCTCTGCCCCTCCCTCCCTTCCTCTCTCTCTCAAAAATGAATAAACATTAAAATTAAAAAGCTAAAAATAATAATAAATTAAAAAAATTAGCTGATAAGGAAGCTAATAGCTTGTGAGACATAGACATAGATCAAAATGTATATTAATTATAGATAGTCACATAACCTAGTACACGTGGTAAAAAATAGAGGGAATAAATAATGGAATACACAAAAGTGTTACTTGTGGATAGAAAGAGATGAAAAGACCAAATCATAAGGTCTGATCATATCATCTCTGTGTTGTTAGCTACATCGTTCCTAAATTGGCTACCCGCTGATGATAGTCTCTATGGTCTCATTACGATCTCCCAGTGTTCAACATAAAAATGCAAATAATTCCCATGGCTCTTTAGCAAACTAATTGGTGAGCTACAGCTATGGTCAGGTATACGTGTCCCTGTATCTCTCTAGTAGAACAAGTATATGTGGTGGCCTTAGACACCTTCTGTCTATTGTACCCCTCCCTCCAATCTCAACTTTGGTTCTGTCCACTGCACCATCATGAGGAAAAATTGATAGAGCAAAACATATGAACATTGTACAACCCAAGATTTAAATAGTGTGGTCCTTCCCACTGTTTGGTCTTACCCTATCTGCATTCCCTGCCTCCCATTTCTTTCATCTTGCTTCTTGCTACATGGTTTAAAATTATTTAGTAAACGATAGGATTTAAACATAACAGTTTGGTCACTGAGCCTTTCGGTTTCATAATCTCTGGGATGGCATACCTGGTAGCAGAATTGGAGGCCACCACTGCATCAAGATGTTGCTCTACATGACACAGTGGGTGTGAGTTATGAAAGAATTCAAAGAACCAACAATTACTGCAAAGTGTAGTCTTAAGCAATGGGAAGAATGGAGTTGCCACTAAACAAGACAGGATAATCTATAGGAGGAGCAGTTTTGGAAGTCAGGTTAGGAGCTTGCTTTTGAACATGTTAATCGTTATTTTTTAATTTTTAAAATTTGAGGCATAATTGACCTAAAACATTATATTAGTTTTATATGTACCACATAATGATTTGAGTTGATATTTATATATATTGCAAAATGCTCCTAAGTCTAGTTAATATCTGTCACCATACATAATAACAGAATTTTTCCTTTGATGAGAACTTTTAAGATTTATTCCCTTAACAACTTTCAAATAGGCAGTACAGTATTATTAACTATAATCACCATGCTGTACATTATATCCCCATGACTTACTTATTCTGTAACTGGATGTTGGTACCTTTTGACTCCCTTCACCCATTTTGCTCACCTCCCCACCCCTGCCTTTGGCAACCACCAATGTGTTTTCTGTGAATTGGTGTTATTCTTTTTTAAGATTCCACATATAAGTGGGATCATACAGTATTTGTCTTGTTTGACTTATTTCACTTAGCATAATACCTGCTAGGCCGATCCATATTTCTGAATACTCGGAAGTAGGATTGCTTGATCACATAGTAGTTCTATTTTTAGTATTTAGAGCAACCTCTGTATTGTTTTCTGTAGTGGCTGCAACTAATTAACGTTCCCACCAGGGCGCCTGTCTGGGTGGCTCAGTGGGTTAAGCCTCTGAGTCTTGGTTTCAGCTCAAGTCATGATTTCACGATTTGTGAGATCAAGCCCCACGTTGGGCTCTGTGCTGACAGTGTGGAACTTCCTTGGGATTCTCTGTCTCCCCTCTCCCTGCCCCTCCCCAACTTGCACGGTCTCTGTGTCTCTAAAATAAATAAATAAAGTTAAAAAAAAAAAAAAACCTTACCACCAACAATGCATGAGGGTTTCTTCTTCCCACATCCTCACCTACACTTGTAATTTTTTGTGTTCTTGATAATAGCCATTCTAACAGGTGTGAACTGATAGCTCATCGTTTTGATTTGTATTTCCCTGATGATTAGTGATGTTGAGCATCTTTCCATGTGCTTGTTGGCCGTCTGTATGTATTCTTTGGCAGGATATGTATTCAGATCTTCAGCCCATTTTTTAATCCAATTATTTATTTATTTATTTATTTTTTCACTATTGAGTCGTAGGAGTTCTTTATATATTTTGGATATTACCCCCTTATTGGCTATATGATGGGCAAATATTTTCTCCCATTCATTTGGTTTCCTTTGCTGTGTAGGAGCTTTTCAGTTTGACGTAGTCCCACTTGTTTATTTTTGTTTTGTTTGCCTTTGCTTTCAGAGTCATTTTCAGAAAATCTTCCTCAAGCTCAAGGAGCTTACTGGCTCTGTTTTCTTTTAGCAGTTTCATGGTTTCAGGTCTTACTTTCAAGTCTTTAATCCATTTTGAGTTAACTTTTGTGTATGGTGCAACATGGTGGTCCAGTTTCTTTCTTTTGCATGTGGCTATTCAGTTTTCTCAGCATCATTTATTGAAAAGATTGTCTTTTCCCCATTGTATATTCTTAACTCTTTCGGCATAAATTAATTGTCCATGTATACATAGTTTATTTCTGGGTTCTGTATTCTGTTCCATTGATTTATGTGTCTCTTTTTTTGTCAATACCATACTGTTTTGATTACTATAGCTTTGTAATATAGTGTGAAATTAGGGAGTATCATGCCTATAGTTTTATTCTTTCTTAAGATTTCTTTGGCTACTCAGGGTTTTTTGTGGTACTATACAAATTTTAGAATTGTTCTAGTCCGTGAAAAATGCCATTGGAATTTAGGTAGGAATTACATTGTATCTGTAGATTGCTTTGGGTAATATGGACATTTTAATATTAACTCTTCTAATCCATGAGCATGGAATATATTTCCATTTAGTTGTATTCTCTTCAGTTTGTTTCATAAGTGCTTTACAGTTTTCAGTGTACAGGTCTTTCACCTCCTTGGTTAAATTTATTCCTGGGTACTTTATTCTTTTTGATGGGATTGTAAGTGGGATTGTTTTCTTGATTTTTCTGTCTTACAGTTATTAATGTATAGAAACACAGTGGATTTCTTGATATTGATTTTATATCCTGCAACTTTACTGAATTCCAACAGTTTTTTGTTTTGTTTTGTTTTGTTTTGGTTGAGTCTTTCGAGTTTTCTATATATTGTATCACGTCATCTGCAAATAGTGACTTTTTTTTTACTTTCTTTTTTTTTAATGTTTATTTATTTTTGAGAGAGACAGAGACAATGCGAGTGGGTTAGGGGCAGAGAGAGAGGGAGACACAGAATTGGAAGCAGGCTTCAGGCTCTGAGCTGTTAGCACAGAGCCCAACACAGGGCTCAACCCATGAACCATGAGATCATGACCTGAGCCGAAGTTGGATGCTCAACCGACTGAGCCACTCAGGTGCCCCATATATTTTTTTTTTTACTTTCTATTTGATTGGATTTTATTTCTTGTCTAATTGCTCTGGCTAGGACTTCGAATAATACTATGATGAATAAAAGTGGGGAGAGTGGGCATCCTTGTCTTATTCCTGACCTTTCACCTTTTCACCATCGAGTATGATGTTAACTGTGGGCCTGTCATACACAGCCTTTGTTATGTTGAGATATATTCCCTCTCTACCTCCTTTGTTGAGGTTATGATGAATGGATATTGAATTTTTTCAAACACTGTTGCTGCATCTTTTGAGATGATCATAGGATTATTTTTTGTTTTGTTGATGTGATGTATTATGTTGAACAAGTTAATCTTGAGATGCTCATGAGACTTGCATATATATATAAATTTTTTTTAATGTTTATTTTTGAGAGAGAGAGGCAGAGAGACAGAGCATGAGTGGAGGGAGGAGCAGAGAGAGAGGGAGACACAGAATCCAAAGCAGGGTCCAAGCTCCGAGCTGTCACAACAGAGACCGACGTGGGGCTCAAACCCACGACCCGTGAGATCGTGACCTGAGCCAAAGTTGGGCGCTTAAAAGACTGAGCCACCTAGGCGCCCCAAGACTTGCATATATATAAATCTGGGTTTCTTAGGTCAGAGTTGAGGATAAGTAATTTGAAGGTCATTAACAACATAGATAGTATTTAAATCCATTGTCCTGGAAGAGATCACCTAGGAAAAAAAGCACAGTAGATAAGACATCCCAATACTTAAGGATAAGAAGGAACCAGCAAAGGGTATAATAAGGATGGCCAAAAGGGGGAAAGGAAAAAGGAGAAGGGTGTGGTATTCCAGCAGCCAGGAGAAGAAAGTGTTTCAGGGACAGGACGTTATTTTACAGGATTAAGTATTGCTGATTACTTCAAGTAACAGTGGGCTTGAAAATTAACCAGTGAAATGTCAATGAGGTAGGGTCCCTGGGAAGTTCCTGATATATAGCAGTTATCACAGTGGAATTACTAATAACATCTCTGTTCAATCCGCAAACTCCCATTTTGGTCAATAAGTTACATGCTCATTCTAGCCAATATTCACTTTGCTAAGAACAATGCCAGTGGATTGTGTGTTTTTGTGGGGATATCGCTGATCAGAGCGGATTCAAGATAGAATGAAAGTGATGGGCTACCTGCATTAAGGCACTTAACCCTACACTGACAAGTTTATGTCCACATGGACAAAAGCATCTTTCTTTTGGATTACCCCATCCTGCTAACTGACAATGGGTCTGTATATTGCTTTCCTCTTGCTGATGTAACAAATACCCACACATTTAGTGGCTTAAAACAACACAAATATATTATCTTAGAGTTTAGAATTTCAACATGGGTCTCGGCTAAAATCAGGGTGTTAGCATGACTGCCTTCCATCTGGAGATTGTTGGGGAGATTCCATTTCCTTATTTTTTCCAACTTTTAGAGGCTGCCCACATTCCTTGACTCATTCCTCTTTTATCTTCAAAGATAACAAAGGCAAGTCAAGGCTTTATCATATCATATCACTCTGACCTACTTGGCTTTCTTCCTCTTCTGCTTTTAAGAACTTAAGATGCCATTGGGCCCACCTGGATAATCTAGGAAAGTCTACTTATTTTAAGACAGGCTGCTTATCAAACTCAATTCCATCTGCAACCTTAATTCTTCATTGCCATGTGGCGTAACATATTCACAGGTTCAGGGATTAGGACATGGAAGTTTTTGGTGGAGGGTGTTTTCTGCCCACTGCTGTCTAATACCATGGGATGCAAATCTGAGGAAGGCATCCATTACCTGCAAGCTAACAATAAATGTGGTATAACCTGGCTTTTCCCAGGTGCCCCCAAGTATCAAGTTGTTCCCTTCCTCCTTTCTTGGCTGCACATGAGCTCCTTCCTTCTTCCAGAGGTATTGTGAAACCACCCTTAGGCCAGAATCAGTGTAGAAGAAAAAGAAACAGAGAAACAAAAAAAGAAGGACATACCTATATTTCTGCCTACAATGGCCTTATTGATCTTTGTTCCTTCCAATGGCTTTGGGCCCAGATGTCTACATTCATTTAGAAAATATTTTGAGCTCCAAATGGAGTGTCCCCTTCTCTCTAACAGCTCACAAAGTAAGGGGGTCAGACCTCGGAAAGTTATTTATACTTTGCTTACGCTCTTATAATTCTCCAGGAACACAAGGGGATCATACTGCTAGCATTCTTGCAAAAGAGGCACATACCAAAAGATGAGGTACCTCTCATCTTTTACTACCATTTGTAGTTTTTACAAGACTTTTGAATGCATATCTCATTTGACAAGTATGGTAAACCTATGGGATGATTTTATTAGACTCATATTTTAAAGTTGGAGAAATTTCAGTGGAATAAAGGATTTGGTCAAGCAGTGAGTAGCTGGCAAAACTGGGCCTCAAACCAAATGTCGTGACTTCTAGTATAGTTTTGATGTTTTACTAACAGCCCCACCAGTTACAGGAGCTGTTCCTTTGTCATCATCATTTTCCTTAGTCTTTTAATATTTCTAAATACTAAAAAGCATTTGGAAAGAAAAAGAAATCTCTCCTTTTTTTCTCTTTGTCTGGTGAATAGTAGCTATCACCTTCCTGGGGTTATGCCTACCAGCAATAGGACAAGTAAATAATTATTTATGCGTTTATGAAATATGCACCTGAGCCTTTCAAATAGAGATACCAAATGTAAAGTATATAGAAACACTATAGAGAAGTATCATCCATATGAAAACATCCGTGAACATCACAAAACTAATAATTTTATCAGAAGTAAAATTAGTTCTTGTAGTAACAAAGGGGGAAAATAGGAAAACCATATTTGAACCATATCTTCCAAATAGTTAAAGTTGGAGTCTGGAAAAATAGAGTTATCTTTAAATCCTTTGAATGGTAAATATAAAGTATAAGGTTAGGTGGTGATACCATGGATAACACTATAAATAGCTAGAAATGGCATTTAGGTAGTCACAAACTAGAAGAAAGGAAAAGGAAGCACCCATCATGCAAATTGCTCGTGCCTTCCGTGTTTGTATCTATTGAGACATAATTCATGCTTAGAGCTAAAGCTCTACCCCTGACATGGTCCAGTTCCACAATTTTGTCTACCTACTCACTGGTAGTTTGCACCCATGGATGTCTTACCATAACTTTAACTTCAGTATTTTCGAAGCTGACTTCATCTTTGTCCATGATGCTAGGAGTCTCTTTTGACATTTATTCCTATGCAGGCTTGAACCTATCTAGCCATGTATGACTCCTTCTCTCTGCACTCTGTTATACCTAATTAGTCCTCAATTTCTTCCGATTGCCCCTGTGAATTATTTCTAGCATCTTTTTCTTCCTGTCTGTTAGCCTGGATTTTAAGACTTTCTCTGATCTGGCAAACCTTGTCAATTTTATCTATGACTCTTCTCCTGTGTGTGCTCCCCCTTACATCTAGGTCTTACTTTATAGCATGCCTTTAATTTATGCTATTCAATCAGTTTGTTTCCTCCTTCTTCCCCTTGCCTCTTTCTCTTTCTGTTTTTGGTGCATACATGTCAGTTTCTACACACTCTCACATCTGCATAGGGATTTTGTGTAAAAATGACTAGCTTTATACTAAATGGCATGTTCTAGGGGTTGAATGATTTAAGAAAGTAGTCTCGTCAAAAGTTCTTCATGTCATATTTACTCAGCTTGTTTTTAGTATAGCATATGCAGAAATATGATTTAAACATAAAAAGGATAAAAGTCAGTTAAAAGTAAATGCTTTTCCCACCCTTGCTACATTGTGTGTGCACACACGTGTAATGTTGGAAGTATTTATAGTTTTCCATCCTGTGAGAGAGACTGGGCATCTTCACATGTGCATAAGAACCAGTAGGGTTTCTCTTTCTAGAAAAATTTTCATGATTCCCAATTTTTATCATTTGCAGTAGTGTATTTTCTGATCAGTTTTGAAGAATTACTTACATATTAAATACATTAGCCATTTTTTGTGTGTGTATAACATGAAATGCAGATAATTTTCACAGTTTGTTACTTGCCTTTTGAATTTATTTTTTTTCTCCATTGAAAACATTATTATTTTATGTTGTTGGGAATTCTTTAATCTTATATTTTGTGGCTTTTTTTTCTTGGCACCAGAGAGGTCATATTTATAAAAGGGCTCTGCTGTTGAAAGGACGCTTTAAAAACATTCTCCCATGGCTTCTTTTAGTTCTGCTTTTTAAACTTTGATTCTAGTAAAACCAGTGAAAATTGCAAAGTTGAGAACAGTTTTAATCCTTTCCCCAGAAGCTGCCCAGTTGTTGAAACCATCTATTGATTAATGCACGTTTGTCATAATCTAAATGGTTGCCTCTTTTGAGAACGAGGAAGTATTTCCTAGAATCTCTCTAGCATATTTTCCCTTACTTTTTGTTGTACGGGATTAGATCACATCCTTGTCTAAGCCAATAAAAGGAGACAGAGTATATTACCATGATTGGCTTAGACCAGTGAAAACTCAGCCATCCTTGAATCACATACCCAAATGGAACAGGGCGATTCCTGTGTCTAATCAGATCCTATTAGGAAGCAGAGAAGGAAATGGATATTTTTATAGGCAGTCAGCACTTTATGTTCAACTATCTCAGGGCTTGATGGAATTTGTACCCCAGGGCGGAAATTTCACTCTTATCCTGAAGGTGGTTGAGATAAACAGGCATGCATTTGGTAGCCCAAAAGCTGGGAAACATTCATTTAGGAAACCTGAAAATGAAACCAGATTTACCCAAAGAAGCATCCACTTTTTGAGAAGGAAAGTACTACTTGACCAAAGAGGAGGGAACCCAAAATCTGGCACCAGAGAGACTTAAGTTCACATTCCACCTGTGCTGCTTTCTAGCTGTGTGGCCTTGAAACAGTTTCTTGCCCTTTCTGGGCCTGAGTTTCCTCATATGTTGTTACAGTAATTCTACTTCTTAGAGCTGTTAGGGGGATTAAGTCAGATGAATTATATAAAGACCCTTCCATGGTCCAGGTACATTGTGGCTTCTCAGAAACTGGCAGCAATATCAGGCTTACTACTTATGTACATCAGGAGTTAAATGAAATTTTGTGGTCTGATTTGAGGACCTAAGTATATTGTATTCAGTTCTATGGGAAGATACAGCCTGGGTTCTAAACTGATTTGTAAACATACTTTTGCATTGTAACCTGTGTAGAGTTTGGCAGCTCCATGATTTAATATACTGGATAAAGGATTCCCAGGAAAGGATGTTCTTTGTAGTTCTAAAGATGCTGAGAAATAATCTTGGGAACATGCAGAGTGGAATATAGCAATGCTCCCTTCTAAAGCAGAAAAAAGCACTTGAAGGTGGTTTTAGACCCAGTGTTTCTATGCAGGGAGGAGATACGGGAAGAGGAGATGCTTCACTCTGTCCCTGCTATCGGCACCTCCTGATACAACTTGTCCCTTAGCTGAAACGCAGATTGTACAGAAAAATTGGCAAAGCCAGTCGGTGGGGAGCGCTCCTTAGATTAAAAGCACCATTGATCTGCTTCATGGAAGTCTTTATACTTTCTGATGTCACTAAACAAGTGACCTAGAAACAGAATTGTCAAGTTTGAGCTAAGCTCTAAAGATCGATGCACTCGAGATTTCCAAGCAGATTTTTAAAAGTGGAGGTGGGGGGAGGGGGACTTGAGAAAGAATACAGGTAATAATATTACTTGGAACAAATGCACTCTTCCCCTTCAATTTTTTAATCTATAAAGTGGATAAGGGTGGGGGACACCACCTGGCTAAATAACACCAGCTGAAATCTTTCTGAAATTTTCAATGTCAGGTATATAATAGTCTTACATTTAGAGTCACATTTTTGAGTCAGACATCCGTATATTAGTGGTGTAGATTCTACACATTTACTTAATGAGTATGTATTAAGCACAGACTATGTAGTAGAACTCTTTTAGTTCTTGAATTTTTCAATGAATAAGATGGAAGTGCTACCTGCTTTCATGAAGTTTAATTTAAAGGTGGGAAAAGAGACCACAATATTGGAAAAATCAAATTAAAAAGTGGCTCTACATTGTTATAAATACTGTGAAGGAAACAAACAAGGCCTGAAATTAAAAAAAAATAATGGGAATGTTAAGGTTAAAGGCGCATTCTGCAGCTAAAAGTATTACTAGAGCCTTCTCTTGAGCTAAAAACAGGAGGGCGAGAAGAAGCTAATCTAGTTCAAACTCCAGCCCTACTATTTTAATAACTTTCTGTGGGACCTGGATATATCACTTTCTCTCTATGACTCAGTTTTCTCATCTCTAAAATGGAGCTAATTGCTATTTTATATGGTGGGTGAAATAATTAACACATAGCACATGTAAAAAAAAAAAGCCTTCACTTACCTTCGTACCCACTAAGCACTAAGTAAGTGCTTCAGCGTGAAGAAATGCTTATATTAACGCAGGTGAACTTTGTTGCATTGTGTATTTTATTTATAAATCCTGATATAAGCTTAAAAATAAAGTAAGTCCAAAAATGTAGAATGAAATCCCCATTACCTTTGCCAAGGATACTCACAGTTTCTGGAAAAGGTGATAGATAGTTTAACCAGCCATGCTGAAAACTGACTTACCATCCGTCTCTTGATTATCAGAGATAGCTCCATAGGTAGAGCTGGAAAGGATACAAAAATGGAGTCGATTTCTGCATAAAAAGGATATGTGAAAGTCCCTCATTTACTTCATGTTTATCATATTTCATGGGACTTAGTGTGTTTATAAGAGTTGAAATAATTATTGGATGGAATCGAGCTAATCTGTTTGGGTAACAATCTTTAAAAAGGTCAGGTGTCTTGTTTGTAATGATTAATACACTGGATCTCTTCATATAGACTTGGAGTCGTATGTCTTGTTTAGCTGATTTTTGGCCTCTTAAGGAACATTAGTGTCAGACACTTATTTTAATACTTCTTTGCAAATAAAATATATCTTGGAGCAGGATGCCATAAGAATGTATTAAAATTCTGATTCATCTTCTTACTTACTGTGTGATACAAATGTTTGTCTTCTAACTCACCTGCGTAATACAGGCACGTTTATTTTGTTCTCTGCTTATTGCCATGTAGCAAACCACTTCAAAATTTAAGAGCTTACAAAAATAACAGTCGTTTGTGTCATGATGGGTCACGATTCTTCGGCCTTCTCATGCAATTGAAATAAGACTGTAGCAGAGGCTGGAGTCATGTCAAAGGCTTCTTCACCCTTACGTCTGGTGGGTGGTGCTGGAACTTCATCCAGGGCAGTTGGGTGGAAGACCTCCATGTGGCCTTGCCACATACATTTGTGCTCTTTCATGAAATGTTGGCTGGGTTCCAAGAGCAAGTGATCCAAAGAAGACCACGTGGAAGCTGTATCAATTTTTGTGTTTTGGAAGTCACATGGTGTAATTTGGTCCATGGTCACAGGTCCACCCACAGGCAAGGGGAGGACAGTTAACTCAATTCATGATGGAGAAATGTCACTGTTACAGTTTTAAAAGAGTATGTGGGACGGAAGATTTTGTTGCATCTATCTTAAAAAAATACATTCTGCCACAATATGTGAAATTATTGTGAGGGATAGCGATCAGTTGGGACAAGAAGCCAGCCTGCTACGTCACAGGTATTCAGTAATGAGTACTCAATTTGCTGGTGTCTGTACTTATTTTAAAGTAGTCTTATACAGATTTTCAAACATCCAGGTTCCTGATTAACTCAGAAGCTTGAGAGTGTCTTGCCCATAAGTATCACAGAGTAAATTCTACAATGGAGATGGGTTGCTTTCCAACCCAAGTGAAATTTCAAACTCGCTTGGGAAGAATTGATGTGTGTTATTTAATTTTAAAAAGTATTAAGTAGATGGAAAATTTTCTATCCCTTTCCTTTTATAAGTAAAGTAACTCATGTCCAGAGATACTAAATCATTTAAGTAAGGTCACAGAGTAGAAATATTGGATCTTGCACCTGGTATCCTAAAATCTGTTCAGTATGATTTATACGCTAGGATTATAAATATTTTAAGCAAATTCACATTTTCTGTAGAACGACCTGTAGTTTTTACATTCATTAAATAATTTTATTTTCTACTTTCTATTGATTTTATTGTTTATACCTATTTTGTTTTCAGTAAGTATTCTAATATTTTGATAGTTATTACTTAATGTAAGAATCCTACTTCTAAAAGAAACCATAGTCAAAGTGTGGCAACATCAAAATATATATGATACAGGGCACCTGGGTGGCTTAGTTGGTTGAGCATCTGACTTCAGCTCAGGTCATGATCTCCCAGTTTGTGGGTTTGAACCCGGCGTCAGACTCTTTGCTGACAGCTCAGAGCCTGGAGCCAGTTTCAGAATCTGTGTCTCCTCTTGCTCTGCTCTTCCCCTGTTTATGTGCTCGTTCTCTCTCGTACTCTCTATCTCTCTTTCTCTGCCTCTCTCTCTCAAAAATAATTAAACATTAAAAGAATTATATACGGTAACTCTGATTGGAAACTTATTTTATAGGGGTATATTTATTGAAATACATAATTAGCAGACATCCATGTGTAATTACGAACCCTGCTACAAAACTCTATGAGAACATTGCCTTGCATATTACTTTGTCGTCTTTACCTAGGAATAATATCATTGCAAAAGCAGAGTCATGCTAAGTTAATGAATGTAAACTTACCACAATTGCAGAGCAACATAGGTAAATGTGTGGTAATTCTAGTGTTGTGGGCTCTCAAATCTACTCTCAAATCTACTGGCAAATGTTTTATTTTAACTAAAACTTTACTCCCTTAAGCTTCTATATGTAAAAAAATATATTTTTTAATGTGATAAATTAAACACTTGGGGGAAAGAAACTGTCTTTGTGGGGGCCTCAGTGGCTCAGTTGGTTAAGCTTCTGACTCTTGATTTCTGCTCAGGTCATCATCTCACAGTTCTTGAGTTCGAGCCCCATGTTGGGCTCTGCACACCCAGTATGGGGCCTGCTTGGGATTCTCTGTCTCCCTCTCTCTCTGCCCCTCTCCCACTCATGATAGATCTCTCCCTCTGTCTTTATCTTTCTCTCTCTCGCTCTCTCTCTGAAAAAATAAATAAATATTTTTTTTTTTAATTAAGAAAAAAACTATCTTTGGAAGGATTACTGATGAGTTGACACTATGGTTATGCGTCTATATTTTCGGATTGTCCTTCTGCTGATCCATTTACAGAAGGTCATGTCCCTCTTATACCTATATCAAATCCCGATTTGGGAGATTTTTTAAATATTTATATCAATTAGTTCAGTTATTCATGGTGTAATGATGCCTATGATGAGAGCTATATATAACAATAGGATTACTTCACAATAAAATTTACTTATAGTGGACATTTATGAAAATGTTTATTAGGTTTCTCTGGGATCTCTGGTTAATTTAAAATCTTAGTACATTTTATCTTCATTATAACATGTCCCAAGGAAATTTTTGGCTGAAAGATTAGCATTATAAAAAGCGGACTTTAATTAGAAATTTCTATATTGTGGGTCAAATTGCTAAATCCGGTGGCAATTATCTGCTCCCTAAGATATGTAGTTCTCTTTCTGAAACATTAAATTTTACTTTATAATACCTCAAAAAGTCATTTCAAGAGGAATTTTGGATCATTAATGGAATTAGAAGTAAGATGTGCCCATGGATTCTTCTACTTCTATTTCAACATTTAAATTTCACGTAAGCTAGGCGATTAGAGGCTTTTTAACTATTTGGTACCTCAAATAGTTCAGGAAGAAATATGCCAGAAGCACTGTAGTATTACCATTAATTTACTAATTGTTCATTGCTCACTTGATGCTAGAAGGTAAGAATGAATGTGAAAGAATGTGTTAAGCTCTTAAAAATCTTAATATTCCTATTGTATCACATTCTGTGATTATAGTAACTATTTATTGAGTGGGTGAAGTATTTAATAAGGCAATTCTTATTGTATCATGTATTGATTAAAATTTATATGGGAAATCTCCTAAAGTTAAAAATTAAGTAATGAGTTACTAAATTATTTGTAACATTTATAATACACAAAATTTTAACAGTCTGCATACACCCATAACTCCAGTAAATCAGTAAAAAAAATAGAAGAACACCCCAATAGGAAAATTCACAATGAATATTTGAGGCAAAAAAATGACAAAAGAAAAAAAGTCCCTATATCTTTATGTATATAAAAAAAATTCCACCTAACTAGTGATGAAAGATACACAGTTTAATAAAGCTGGGGTACCTGGATGGCTTAGTCAGCTGAGTGTTCAACTCTTGATTTCAGCTCAGTTCATAATCTCACTGTTTGTGAGGTTCAGCCCCGTGATGGGCTCCATGCTGCCAGTAGCAGAGCCTGCTTGGTAGTCTCTCTCTACCTCTCTCTGCCCCTCTCTCAATTGCGCACACGTGCTCTCTCTGAAAATAAATAAACGTTAAAAAAACAATGAAGTCATTTTTACCAAGCAGATAGGCAAATTGGATGGAATTGTCTAGAGCATAAAGGAACAGGAAATGTCATGAGTTAAGAAAGGGCTTATGACAGAATAAATTGATGTTGTCTTTTTGGAGCATTGTTTTTTTTTTTTAATTTTTAAAATGTTAATTCATTTTTTTGAGAGAGAGGGGGAGAGAGACAGAGAGGGAGAGGGAGACTGAGCACGAGCATGGGAGGGGCAGAGAGAGAGAGAGGGAGACATAGAATCTGAAGCAGGCTCCAGGCTGTGAGCTGTCAGCACAGAGCCGGATGCAGGCCTCAAGCTCACAAACCATGAGATCATGATCTGAGCTGAAATCGGATACTTAACCACTGAGCCACCCACGCACCCCTGGAGCATATATATTTTTTAATAAATCACAAAGTTCTAAATATGTATAATCAGAGACCAGCTTTCATACATATAGACATTTATCTAACGCCCTAATATCACAAGTACAATAATGTAAGGAAAAAGTAGTTAAAACATGTTTGAAGTGAGCATTTTTGGCTCCATACAAATTTTAGGGTTGTTTTATTTCTGTGAAAAAGCCATTAGGATTTTCATAGAGATTACATTGAATCTGTAGATTGCTTTGGGTAGTCTGGACATTTTAACAATGTTAATACTTCCTGTCATTGAGCACAGAATATCTTTCTGTCGATTTGTGTCTTCTACACTTTCTTTCACTTGTGTCATAGTTTTCAATGTACAGATCTTTCACCTCCTTGATTAAATTTATTCATAGGTACTTTCTTCTTTTTTATGTGAGTGTAAGTAGGATTGTTTTCTTGAGTTCTCTTTCTGATGGTTTATTATTGTTAGAAGCATGATAGATTTTTGTATATTGATTTTGTATCCTGCAACTTGACTGAATTCATATGCTAGTTTTAACTGGTTTTTGGTGGGGTCTTTAGGGTTTTCTATATATAATATGATATGTGCAAATAGTGACAGTTGTACTTCTTCTTTTCCATTCAGGATGCCTTTTATTTGTTTTTCTTGCCTAATTGCTCTGGATACAACTTCCAAAACTATGTTGAATAAAATTAGAGTGGACATCCTTCTCTTGTCCCTGATCTTGGAGTTGTATATGATGTTAGCTGTGGGCTTGTCATATATTACTTTTATTATAGATAAGACATGAATACCTATTACTGTGGATTGGTAAATCTTATGGTAAATATATTTAATGCTATATCATGAAACCTTTAAATGCATGCTGTAGAGGTATATTATTGCCATGTTGCAAAGTTAGCCCTGGTATATGGTTAGGTAATAGAGAAAGTTGCAAATAGTCTATGGAATATAATTATACATTACACGCATAAATAAGTATATAGATATATGTGTACATGTGTATATACATACAAGTACACAAACACTGCCAATGACCTCAAACACTTACAGAGTGTGTATGTTATGTTGTACGTTAGATTTACGGGCAGCCTCCAACAGCTCCTACCCTTACTGACATACTTCCTTAGTCCTATCACCATAACTACAACTCCAAATCATGATATACACTGTGAGTACATATACTCATTGAATTCTCCTCTAACCCTATTTGTAATTATTCATGGGTCCCATTAGCTTTAATAAAACATTCCAGAATTTAAGGAGGTAGAAAGAAGCCAAAGAAAATACCTGGTGCATATTTAATTTAGGTTGTTGTTTATCACATCTCTTGATCTCCTCTTCCCAAGTCTTGCCTTGCTTCCCAAGAAGCAACAGCCCTGCCTCTTGGGATGAGATTCATGTTGAAAGCACACAGTGAATGACTTGGGAGGAAAAAAAAACCACACATTCTCAGTCCAGTTGTATTTGGAAAGGCAACAGTCTATTTTGGTAAACTTTTTTGTTTGTTTCGGTCTTTCCCTCAGAAAAGATTTTTATGGTATTTTGTTGCTTTCATTCAAAAGCCTTGCAATTTAGTGAGGTGAATAACTTCAGATTTAATTATTGGCTTGTGTATGTGAGATAACATTTCATTTTTGTCTTTGTGATGCTAATTTTTTTCATTGGAAGTTTAACAACTTAGTAACTAGATTTTTACCCACTTGAGTTTTAAAAAAATAAGCGATATTACTCAATGGCCCATGGGAAATTGAGACAGTAAGTCTAAATATAAATAGCCTCCTGTTAGATGAAGAGTTATGTTCATTTCTTCATACAGTAAACAATTATTAAGTAATTATTAAGTACTAGGAACAGTGAAGTTGCTTACTAGGATAATCCAATGTTGGTTTGGAGATTTACTAGTGTATCACAATATGTAGGCTAAGACCTGCTATTGGAATATATTAGTAGCCACTGGACAATATTTATTGTCCTCTATCATTTAGTCTGCATGAGGTTATCAAATTTCAGTACCTTAAAACAATTTGCTCAAACCACGTGTGCATTGTGGGTCAGCGCAGGGACTGTATTCACTGTGGTCATTCAGCAACCCAGCCTGATGAAACAGCCACCATCTAGGATATTTATAGTCACTGTACAAAAGGAAAGTAAACTTTGGACTTTCTTTGGCAATTAAGTACTTGGACAGGAGGTGATATGTTAGCGCACAACTCATTGGCCAAAACTAGTCACATGGCCTCACCCATTTATAGAATGCTAGAGAGTGTATTCATACTACATATCTCATATGTAGAAAGCTGGAAATGAGCATGAGCTGAGCAGTGTTTGTAACTGCTACAACATCTATGCAGTGACTTGTACAAACACTGAAAAGGCAAAAAGAAATTGGAAATAAAATACGGCCATGTCCTTAAGAAATGGGCTTAGTGATGTGAATTTTTCAAGTAAAAAACAATAACTTAGTACTCTAAAAAATAAGGGCATTTAACTTGACAAAATTTATAGAAGCATATACATGATTTTTAACTATTACTTAACTTTCTAATAGAAATACTCAAGTTTTCAATACAAGGTTTTGAAGGATGATCAAGGTTTTGGCATTTTTGTAAGGCTCAAACCTATGATCCTAATCTCTGAATCTTGTTGAACAGTGGTAATTATTATGGAGTAAGCAACAGTGAACTAAGCATGCGGGGCACATACAGCCACATTACTGGCCTCAAGGAACTTACAGATTTAAGAAGTAGAGATGATGTGTGGAGTAATGTTGATCCTGGAACAATTTCACTTTATACTCTGAAGAAAATAAAAAATCCCTACATGATGTCTTCCCTACATAGCCTACTTTTTTCCCCTACCCTTTCCCCCATTAGTTCCAGAGGCACTGGCCTGCTAGCTTTTCTTCTAATAGACAAAACGTGCTTCTATCTTTCTTTTATATTAAATATAATTTATTGTTAACTTGGTTTCCATACAATACCCAGTGCTCATCCCAACAGGTGCCCTCCTCAATGCCCATCACCCACTTTCCCCTCTCCGCCCCCCTCCATCAACCCTGACTTTGTTCTAGTATTTAAGAGTCTTATGGTTTGCCTTCTTCCCTGTCTGTAACTTCCCCCCTCCACTCCCCCCATGGTCTTCTGTTAGGTTTCTCAGGATCCACATAAGAGTGAAAACATGGTACTGTCTTTCTCTGCCTGACTTACTTCACTTAGCATAATACTCTCCAGTTCCATCCATGTTGCTACAAATGGCCAGATTTCATTCTTTCTCATTGCCAAGTAGTTTTCCATTGTATATATAAACCACATCTTCTTTATCCATTCGTCAGTTCATAGACATTTAGGCTCTTTCCATAATTCGGCTATTGTTGAAAGTGCTACTATAAACATTGGGGTACATGTGCCCCTATGCATCAGCACTCCTGTATCCCTTGGGTCAATTCCTAGCAGTGCTATTGATGGGTCATATGGTAGAAAATGTGCTTGTATCTTGAGTGTTTTATGTGTGTTTCTCTTCCTTGAAGGCTCTTTTTCAAAATACTTAGGTGGCTTGCTTCCTGAGCTTACTGGGGCCTCAGAAATGAGATTTCTGACTGCCCTATTTAAAATGCCACCACAGGGGGCACCTGGGTGGCTCAGCCAGTTGAGCATCTGACTTTGTTTGGCTCAGGTCATGATCTCACGGTTTGTGGGTTCGATCCCCATGTGGGGCTCTGTACTGACAGCTCAGAGCCTGGAACCTGCTTCCAATTCTGTGCCTCCCTCTCTCTCTGCCTCTACCCTGCTCAGGTTCTGTCTCTCTCTGTCTCTCTAAAATGAATACACATTACAAAACTTTAAAAAAAGTACCACCACAATTGCTCTTTCCTCTTTCCCTGCTTTTATTTTTTCTTCATAGCGTCGATCACTACCAATAATATGCTTTGTATTTATTTGTAGGTTGTTTTCCCTAATGAATGAAAACTCCAAGAGAGAAGGGACTCAGAATGTGGAACATATGCTCAAAAATTACTGATGGAATGAGTGAGTGAATGAATGAATGAATGAATGGTGTGTGTGTGTGTGTGTGTGTGTGTATATATATATATATATATATATATATATATGTATGTATATATATATATATATATTTAAATTTTCCATTATTGTTTGTTTATTGATTTATTTAATATAATGTATTGTCAAATTGGCTAACATACAGTGTGTAACGTGTGCTCTTGGATTTTGGGGTAGATTCCCGTGGCTCATTGCTTACATACATCACCCGGTGCTCATCCCAACAACTGCCCTCCTCAATGCCTGTCACACATTTTCCCCTCTCCCCCATGCCCCACATCCACCCTCAGTTTGTTCTCTGTATTTAAGAGTCTCTTATGGTTTGCCTCCCTCCCTCTCTGTTTTAAACTGTTTTTCCCCTTCTCTTCCCCCATGGTCTTCTGTTAAGTTTCTCAAGATCCACATACGAGTGAAAACAAATGATATCTGTCCTTCTCTGACTGACTTATGTCACTCAGCTTAATACCTTCCAGTTCCATCCAGTAAAAATAATAATAATAGATAAAAGGCAATTATGGTTTTTTTTTTACTGAAAAAGTATTAATTAAAATGTCAGTGTGATTACATTTTATGATGAGATGGTTAGCACAACCAAACCTTAATTTAAAAAACACACATTGGAGCACCTGGATTGCTCAGTCCTTTGAGCATCTGACTCTTGATTTCAGCTCATGTCATGCTCTGAGGGTTTGTGGGTTCAACGTCGACATCAGTCTCTGTGCTGACAGCATGGAGCCTACTTAGGATTCTCTGTCTCCGTCTCTCTGTCTGCCCCTCCCCTGCACAAGCACATGTACATTCTCTCTCTCTCTCTCTCTCTCTCTCACCCTCAAAAATAAACTTTAAAAATAAACAAATAAATAGATACATTAATAAATATGACACATTTTATTTCCAAGGTTGGCAGTGGGGAATGGGTCAAGAGTCCCTGACCATTTACTTATTACCACGTTTCTTAGGAATGCCAATGTGGATGATTTTTGGTTGACTAGTTGAGAGAGAAGGTGGGAAAGAGAAACAGCAATTACATGTTCATGTTTGTTCTTGTTGGATGAAGGAAGACATCTCTGTCCCGTACAGAGCATGTACTCATATACTCATACTGACTTAATCAGCTCCCCCTTAATTTCATGAGATTAAAATATCATAAACACACACACAATTGCTAATCGGTCTGACTGCTGATGGCCTCTTCTTCTAGTTCTGTTCCTTACTGATTATGTGAATTGAAATATATTGCTGAAATTGTACTCATTTTAAAAAGTGGCTTAAGCATAGTTCTTGCCTGGGATGCCAGGTGGCTTAGTCGGTTAAGCCTCTCACTGCAGCTCAGGTCATGATCTTGTGGTTTCTGAATTTGAGCCCCGCGTCGGGCTCTGTGCTGACAGCTCAGAGCCTGGAGCCTGCTTCGGATCCTGAGTCTCCCTCACTCCCTGCTCCTCCCCCGCTCATGCTTTGTCTTTGTCTCTGTCTCTGCTTCTCTCTCTGTCTCTCTCTCTCTCTCTCTGTCAAAAATAAATAAACTTTAAAAAAATAATTAAAGGAATGCCTGACTGGCTTAGTCAGTTAAGCATCTGACTTCGGCTCAGGTCATAGTCTCATGGTTCACGAGTTTGAGTCCCGCGTTGGGCTCTGTGCTGACAGCTCAGAGCCTGGAGTTTGCTTCGGATTCTGTGTCTCCCTCTCTCTCTTTCCTTGCCCCGCTTGTGTGCACTTGCTCTCTCTCTCTCAAAAAAAAAAAAAAAAAAAGAATTAAAAAAAGGAAAGTTCTTGCCTTATTATATAATAAGAAATAAGAGCACACTAAGCTAATAGGTATAAATATGCTCAGAGAATAAACATGGTAGACAGTATTTTTCATTCATGGAGGATTTTTATAGTAATTTTTTAAAAAGGTTGGTCAGTTTTTCTCAATTGTTGGAATTCATTAGTTTTAATGGAATTTTATAACATTAATAGATAAAAAGAAGCAAAGAAAATACCTGGTGCTTATGTAATTTGTTCATTTAATTAAAAAAATTTTTAATGTTTATTTTTGACTGAGAAAGAGACAGAGTGTGAGTAGGGGAGGGACAGAGAGAGAAGGAAACACAGAATCCAAAGCAGGTACCAGGCTCTGAACTGTCAGCACAGAGCCTGACGCGGGGCTCAAATTCACCAATCATGAGATTGTGATGTGAGGCGAAGTTAGACACATAACTGACTGAGTGACCCAGGTGCCCCCTTTCATTTCATTTTTAATTATGAGATTACTGAATAGTGTTCAAATGAGAAACATGGAAAGAAAGGTAGTTTTATTCATCAATTCCTTAGGTCCTTTTATTTATATTTTTTGTTATGAAATTGATATGCTTTCTGTGAAAATTTGCATCTTCGAATACCCTCTCTTAGTTTCTTTAAAATATTATATATCCAAATAGTACAATACCATTGAACCACTGAGAACCAAATAATAAAAGAAAATTTAATGGCATTGGGAAATGTTTACAATAAATGAGTAAAAATATAGGTGGGACATTATGAGTTCTTTGAAAAAATCAACGATATTTGTGTGGCATACATTTATATACATTTACAATAAAGACAGTAACTTCCAAACATTTTACAATAAGTCGTTTCACGCTTTTTTTATAGGAATGCTTAAATTCTTTGAATTTTTCATTTTTTCTTGTTTTCTTCAAGGAATTTACATGTTTTAAATACATATGCAAATATGTTTCCTGAGAGCAGGAAAAGAAAATTAGTGACATAATCTTCAAAAAGTCACAATTCCACAAGCAATCCTGGAAACAAGAAATTATATTTCATTTGAGGATTATATATAAATGCTACTAAAAATAGAAAATAGTACACTATAAAGTTCCACATTTAAAAATGTAACCAGAGGGGTGTGTTTGACTGGCTTAGTTGGTGGAGCATGCGACTCTTGATTTCGCGGTTGTGAGGTCGAGCCCCATGTTGGGTGTAGTGGTTATTTAAAAACAAAATCTTAAAAAATAAATGCAACCAGAGGTTATAATAGTATGTTATATGTGTGATTGTATTGTTAGACAGTTTTTTAAAGGAATTGGTTAACATTACTGAGTACTAAAGGTTGTAGAATTTAAAAAAAAATTTTAATGTTTATTTTTGAGAGAGAGACAGAGCGTGAGTGGGAAGGAGAAGAGAGAAAGAGGGAGACACAGAATCAAAGCAGGCTCCAGGCTCTGAACTGTCAGTGCAGAGCTGGATATGGGGCTGGAAACCACGAACCAGGAGATCATGACCTGAGCTGAAGTCAGACACTTAACCGACTGAGCCACCCAGGCGCCCCAAAGGTTGTAGAATTTTAACTGAACACAGAATGATAGGCCACTATAGATTTCAAAGACAAAAGGATATAACAATCATTAGACTTCATAAGACCGTAAGAATTCTTGAAGTGTACATAATAGTGTCCATTACTCCATTAACATAATTTTCAAATTGTTTTTGTGTGTGTATATGGTCTATTCTTGGAGTAAAGGATCTACAGTTCTCATCATATTCTTACAGTAGTTAATTGTCCCCAAATAGTAAAATACGCCTGCCAGAAATGAGCTATGATGGGATTCTGAGGACTTGGGAAGCCAGGCACATTTTTCCTTCCCATGCTACATCAGATAATTGCTTCATGTTATACTCTCCATATCTAAAATCTAGTAGATTGAGAAGTAGGAAGAAAGATTTATGTTTCAACTAAAAATTGTGTGTTCACGGAAGGAGAGGAGCAAGTGCCCCGTGAGTTGAGCCCTTCCCAGAAGAGACAGTGAAAGGAATTCTGCTGATTCAGCTGTAGGATGCATAATCTCCTTATGGATAAAAAGAATTGTTTTGTAACATGTTTATATCCCTTTTGCATGCTTTCTGTCCTTTGGTCCCCCACTGAACTTGTGAGGTAGTAGATGGGATTCAATTCTGTAAACTAAGAACATGTTGAATGATTTCACTAAAGCAGCATCTGTAGAAAGCAATAGAAATGGACTGAACACCAGTTTTTTAATTCCTAGGCTCCTAACCATTTTATTAGCCTAAAATCTTTCCCATGTATTGATCTTAATGTTCTTAGATAATGTCTATAATGATTAATAACAACACAAAAATTGATAACACTGATTAAGTATGATTATGTGCCAAGCATCACTCTAAACTCTCTTCATGCATTAACTCAGTCCTGATAACAGCCCTGCAAAGAAGATTGTTTTGTTATATCCACCTTACTCATGAGGAAATTGATACATAGACTGTTGAAGAAATCTCCCCAGTCATATAGATGAAAAGTGGTTGAATCAGGATTTGAAGACACAATGTCTGACCCCAGAATTTATCTTATTAGCCCCTATGCTAAACTGACACAAAAAAGAGTTTTAGTGAATAAAGGTTATGTTTTCACACACACGTGCTTTTTTATTTGCTAAAAGTGAATGAATATTTAAACAATTTGACAGACACCGTAAATTCTCCAACTTGAAAATAAAGAGCTAAAATAAAGATGACTCTAAAAACATGAAGGATGAAGGTTGGGCAACTGGTAATGATGAAAAATGATTGCTACTAAATATATCAGCTGTTGATTTCAGTAATCTGCTTTCCTTGGATGCGATTCAGATGATATTACCATTAGCTTAGTTGAGAAAGAGACACAGCAAGAGAGGGGAAGTGAGAGAGGGAGAGGGAGAGGGAGAGGGAGAGAGATGGGGAAAGGAAGAGGGAGAGAATTTTAAAGATTCCACTTTGTAGCCAGATTGTGAAAAAAATGGTGCATTAAATTACCATTTGGCATCCTGGCTGTGATGAGATAATACATCTTTTCTAAAAACTTTCATTTGATGAATAAGTGAACCAATTCAAATTGTCTTCATTTTATTGATAATAGCATCACTGACATTAATGATAATGCTCTTTGAGTAGCAGCAATTAACTAGATTTGGCAAACTGAGCACTTGAGCCTTGAATTTGAAATCAGGACGTTTGGCACCGAAGATGCCATGAGTACATGTTAAAATGATTGTTGATTATTTAAAGATATATTAAGTTGATGAATAACATTAAAGTTTATTATATCCTGTGTTATTTAGGATGCTATTGGTTTCAGACCTACCTAAGCCACAAAACATTTATTGACCCAGGAAGTATTAAGTTCAAGGTTTCCTCAAAGATTTAATAGAGTTTTATTATGGAGTCAGAGATGGGTCTTTGTTTCTCTGTTAAATTTTCAACCCTATCCTCCACAGCTTGTAAGATTGATATAGGCTGCCTTCTCTTAGCAGCTCTTATAAACTCTTGTTTTCTTGTTCTCAGCCAGGTATAAAGTTTATCTTCCCCAAATATCAGACGAAAGGTATGAGCTTCTCTCTGATTTGAATCTCTTAGATCATGTGTGTGCCCTGAGCATATTACTGTAGCATTGGGGATAGATTTATCCATGTTGGCTTGCACAAAAACAAAAGTCACATCCAGAACTGAGGGTAAGATTTATCCTGTCCCAATTGCCAGGCTGCCATATGGGGGAGTGGTAGAAAGGAAGTGAGGCAGGTGTCGCAGTGCCTACTGCAGTCCTGCTCTTTGAATAGACAACATTGCTCCACACCCTCCTTAGCATACACTCACTTTCAAAAACACCCAGATAACATCCGTGAAATGAGAGAGTCGAAAACATTTTCAATGATAACATCCAATTCCAAGTTCAGGACTTTTGGATGATCTGCAGTCCTTTTCAGTCAGACTATGATGCAATGCTCCATTGTCCAATGGACTATGATTAAACAAAGAGAGATAAAGATTGAAGTCCAGTATCCCTAAATAAGTGGTTGAGGGGCGCCTGGGTGGCGCAGTCGGTTAAGCGTCTGACTTCAGCCAGGTCACGATCTCGCGGTCCGTGAGTTCGAGCCCCGCGTCAGGCTCTGGGCTGATGGCTCGGAGCCTGGAGCCTGTTTCCGATTCTGTGTCTCCCTCTCTCTCTGCCCCTCCCCCGTTCATGCTCTGTCTCTCTCTGTCCCAAAAATAAAAAAAAAAAAAAAAAAAAAAAAATAAGTGGTTGAAAGAGAACAAGAAATCCTGATGAAAACAAAATGTGTAGAAAGAAAGAATGGAAACAAATACATATCATATCCTGCATTGTCTGAGAGTTTTTGACTGTTCTCCCTTCTGCTCATTAAAACCCTCACCTAACATGATTATATCTGAGACTGACACTGGGGAAAATGTCATTTCAGGGGAATGTGCCACGTTAAGCTTCTATTTATTTCATTGTTTTGGGGTCCTGGTGTTTGCCCTAGGGTTGAGTAATAAGGTATTTTTCGTGAGACCTAGGATTTCTTTGGAAATAAGTTTTCTTAAAATGTTTAAGCTTTTAGTAGTTTTTCTCTCTCAGTTCTATGACTTAGTATCCTAAGTCCTCTAGTCTGGTTTTAGTTTCCAAATGTGAGCCCCTTTTTCTTCTTTACTAGTTTTCTCTACATATCCCCTGATTGAGGCATTTTGCAGTAAAGATTTGGGAGAGGAGGCATAGCCAATCTGCCCTTTGACTGTGGATTACATCTCACATCTGATTACATTCTCTTAAGTCCCTTAATAGTGTTGATAGGTATAAGGTATGTATCTCCAGATAAAATAAGCTGTTGTTTGATTGGCTTAACCATGTAATAATTACACCCTGAGATAGGAGTGTCCTCACTCTTGGTCCTCATCTCTGATGTAATTGATCTTATTTCATGATCTGTTACTTTCAACTCTCCACTCCCTGGTACCAAATTCTGTGTAAATTAGAATGTTGTTTGTTACAGTAATGGAAAACTCATGCATGAGATTTCTGTGTTAAACTCTTCTATGGAAAATAATTGCATTTTAACATGGATCAGTGTCATAAGCTAATTAAGAAAAGACTAACCGTGCAACTTCAGGCATTGGTCATCTTAATGATTTGAATTTGTCCCCATACTCTCTCATACCCCAGACTACATACAAAGGATATTAGATATGATTTTTGTAAATAGTTCCTGAGTAAGGTCATTGTCATATGGATTATATATATACACATATATATATATAATCACATCATGTGTGTGTGTATGTGTATATACACAAGCTTACTTGAGCTACTTGCATACTATACAGCTTATATAAGAACATAAGTATATAAGAAGTATACGAAGCATATATTTACATAGTTTACATGTATGTGTGTGTGTGTGTGTGTGTGTGTGTGTGTATATATATATATATATATATATATATATATATAGTTGACATATATATGTATGTATATAAATAAATGGGTGAGCTGCTGAAGAGTTAGTGCTTCCTTTGAAAAGAATCTAGGCCTTATAAAGATAGTAATTCATGTTAAACTTTGGTCATTTCATCTCTCCCTGTCACATATATACCTGAAACTGGAAACTGTTCTTTTTCTTAGTAAGTCTAATTTGGTTCTTTAGCAGTTGTATTAGGAGAAAGCATTTCTCTTTAAGTGTCATAAGGGAGACATGTAAATGAACAATGATGTTACAATTTTAGTATTTTCTCTGTTGTACTAAAATTAATTAGTAATTAAAAAGAATTGAGTTAGTATATTTTACCTATTTATAGAGTTTGTGTGTTCTAAAATATAATCACCTAGATTGTCTTAGTTGAATAAGTTACTTTTAAATAGTAAAGTATCTTTGGAAGTACATTTGTAGAACATTTAGCCTCTTGTAACAGTGACTTAGATAATACCCTTTTTTAACTTTTATGTTTATTAAGTAAAATGCATTTGCTTTGCACAGAGCCACGTTAGTGTTTTCTTTTGTTAAAAGAATGAAATTTCCAATTGATTTCTCCCCATAAGAGACAAATTCAAATACACATACATATCTACAGAAAACATCTACACTGGAGCAGTCATGTGGCATCTTTTCTTCCGCTAAATATTTTTTGTGGTCATACTTTGGGAATTATTGGCTTATATAACCAAAAATTCCCAAGTAACGGTGAGAGATTCTGGTGAAAATTTAATCTGGATGTTCACACTGTCATCACACAGTAGCTCCATTTCTCTGATTCTTTTGGCTCTCTCTTCCACTACCTCTGTCAATTAGTTGATTCTTTTCCAGGATGGTTTTATCACCATAGCAAGATGATGGGTACCAGAATCTCCAGTAGTTCTTTTCTTCTTCACGTCCAAGGAAAAATAACTACTTTTTCCCCCTCCCTCAATTTTCATACAAAAAGCCTGAGCATTCTTTTGCTTGGAACACGTTAGGTCATATGTCCATGATTATTATACTGTGACCAGCAGAAAGCCATGCATAAGAGTTTCTATTACATCTTCTTGAGTCAGTGACTATGGCATGGAGGGTTCCCTTAAACTAGTCAGGGCTCATTCCCAGATTGGGGTTGCGATTAATCCCACCCAAACCGCAAGGTTGCTACAAAGGTGGGATACATTGAATGCATTTTGGGAATTATTTTATTAAAAATTTGATGAATTTAATTAATTAGTTAAAATTTTAATGATTTCAGTGTCTTTCCATGTTTTGATAACATCAGTCTTTGATGGGATTAGAGATATCATGTGTTATTGTTCTAATGTGTGTGCATTTTTTGTGTTTATATGTGTGTCTGTGCATGTGCATTTGAAAAAATATATATAAATATATGTATACACACATATATACATACATATCATTGGTTCTGGGAATATGTTTGTTTTCCTTCGGAATATATTTTCCATGTCCAATAAATTTTTATCTTATATAAGTTTCGGAAGCATGCTTTTAAAAGAGGATGCCCCACACAAAACAAAGTCATGCTTAGTGTAGATTGGGTTATTACTGCTGAGGCAAGTATTTCTAAAGCAATACTTCAGGCTCTCTCCCAGAGCAAAATATATTCAACATTTAGAAAACATTTATTGAGTACCTGTTATAAGCAAAGTGCTATGCTAGGTGCTCTTGTGTATATAAAGATAAATATATGTCATACAACAATGACAAATTGGCTTTCCGAATGTGCCTATTTACAATATCGTTGCATTTTTCTTTTCTGTCATTTCTCATTTTATCATAGGAAGACCTCGAGTGTTTTCTAGAATAAAGAAGAAAATAATGACACATGAGCTTACTTGA
This sequence comes from Panthera onca, assembly GCF_046562875.1. Lineage (NCBI taxonomy): Eukaryota > Metazoa > Chordata > Mammalia > Carnivora > Felidae > Panthera > Panthera onca. The sequence continues at coordinate 101,642,283 of NC_138357.1, forward strand.
ACTAGTTGCATACTATCCAGCTTATGTAAGAACATAAGCATGTAAGAAGTATACTGCATATATTTACATAGTTTAGATTGTTATTAAATTTGCCATTTTTCTGTCTTCTTCTTAAAGATGGCTAGCTTTCAATATGCATCATACAATTTATAAAAACAAACAAGAGAATTTAATAAGCTAAGTAAAATGAAACTATTTACCTGGATAGATTACTTTGTAAAGTACAAGAATAAAGGACTCTCATAGGTCATTCTAATGTATGACTTACAATACTTTTAAGTAAATTTTATTGACTTAAATATTTTAGCAGTAGTTACCAGATTTAGAGTAATTACCTGATAATGTCTCTATTTGCCCATAAATTATAGTTGAATCATAGAGTGTATATATATATATATATATATATATATATATATATATATACACATATAAATTTCCAAAGAATATTTGCTAACAATGATAGCATTACAAACCCAATATGGTTTCTTCTTTTGTTTTAAAATGATATATAATATATTTAACGTATATATATATATGTATGTATATGCACCACATATTTATGTAGGGTAGGTTCGGGAGATGAATAAGAATGTAGCTGAATAAGAACTATGTGTGTCTATTTCAATATGTAGGATCATAAATTGAGAAATTGAAGTTATGATTAATTGGAATAAGAAATTAAATTTTATAAAAACAGATGGATGTCTGGTAATTGAGAAATGTTTGTGAACCAGATTTACTTCACTGAATAATAGAGAGATATACATTATTAAGAAAATTCTACAGGCACGTAGGCCAAATTTCAGAAGGAACCAAGTAGAGAGGTATAAATATCTTAGGGTCACTTGCTCATGAGTAGTGTTGGCCCTGGGATATTAACCATTTATACCACTTATAGCTGGGGTTAATTTCTTAAAGTGCTTATGAACATGTACCTTTATCCACACTGGTGGATCTTTAGAGTTTGTTGTTTTGGCTAAATTGAGAAAATCTAAGAAAATCCTACAGAATGTACTGTGTATACATTTTCTCCCATTTGCCCACACACATCCTCCCTGTTTATGAGATCCCATTTGTCTTAACATTATAATGCTTTTGGCCTTGACAGAATTTGTTCACATTAATACCATGTTCACTACTGCAGTACCACAGGAAGCTCTAATTCTGCAACTTTTATTTTCAAATCATTTGAAGCAGAAAAATCTGACAAGCTACCATTATGAATCTTCAGTAAAAAATACAGGTCTTTGTTTTGTTACAAGTAATTCTTTATAACTTCTCAATCAGTGGTTTTATCTTGCTTACTTTCTTGAAATTCAGAATAGACCAAGGTTTTTAAAATGATCCCATATAGGGGCGCCTGGGTGGCTCAGTTGGTTAAGTGTCTGACTTTGGCTCAGGTCATAATCTCACGGTTTGTGGGTTCAAGTCCCATGTCAGCCTCTGTGCTGACAGCTCAGAGCCTGCAGCCTGCATCGGGTTCTGTGCCTCCTTCTCTTTCTGTCCCTCCCCCACTTGTGCTTTGTCTCTCTCTGTCTCTCAAAAATAAATAAATGTAAAAAAACAGTTCTTAAAAATGACCACATATAAATGCTATCACTGTTAATTGATATTACAATCATTTTGTTACCATTCACTGACTATACGGCAGGAGCATGTGGTAGTTGCTTCACAGAGAGTATCTTTAATGTTTACCACTAATGAATCTTCCCACTTTATGGACTGAGTTAAATAATTTGCTGAAAGCGACAAAGGTAGTAACTGGCAGAGTAAAATGGAGTCCAGACATGTTGGATTCCTAAGTCTATGGTTTTTAAATTATATCCTCGTGCCTTTCTACTAAAATTTATTTTTTAATTTATAATGATACTTTAAAATTTACATAATAATGTAGTATGTGAAGGTCAAACACCCATAGCTCAATCCATCAGACGTATATTGATGATCTAATTTGTGTTAACGACCAGGTGTTATTTGACTTGTCCTCAGGGTCCTTAAGGACTAGAAGAGGAGACACTCTTACAACTGCTTTAAGGCACAGTAGACTTAAGAAGTGTATTAGGTGTTCATACAAACCCTTGGGGAGCACAAACCGTAGCTTCATAAATCTTGACTTAGCAGGTTGTAGGAGGTATAACCGAATGATGAGCCCTGATGGGTAAATGTGATTTTCATAGGGGGGTCTTTCTATAATGATAACTCTACTTGATGAAACCACACAAGAAAGACACAGAAGTATGAAAGTTCATTTTGCAAATAGCATGCAGGCTCTATGGTGGTGGGGGAGAATGGGAGAGACAATTGGAAAGGAAGGTTGAGGACAAATTGTAGAGGATCCTAATATCAGACTAAGGGGGACGTGTTATATTCAGAAGGCAAGAGAAAGCCATTACAGGTTTGGAGTATGGAGCTCTGTTTCAATCCAGGGACTGAAGGAGCTCAGTCTAGAGGCATTTTAGCACTGAGATGGATATAAAAGGTCAGGCTGAGTTGGAAGTGCCCATGACGCCTCTAGGTGGAGCTGTGTAACTGTATTTGGAGACCAGGGTTTGTTCTCAAGGTATTAGTTAAGGCCAGTGACACAGACATACACACCCGGAATGATAGTGACTGGGATGGAAGGGGCCACCCGTGAGATGGAAACACAGCAAGCAATCCTTGACAGTTTACAACATTTCCCGGAAGAAGTACAGTAAAGTTTGAAGAGGTCCAAGCGTTGAATATTTGAGATGACATATAAGCAAACAAACTAGAAGGAATCGGAGTGGCCGGAGGGGTAGTAGGGGGAGGGGGTGGACGGTTAGGTATGATTACAGAACTTCCTCATGAGGGTAGTATAGCACAAAAGATTTCTTTTAAATTTTACTTAAACTCCAGTTAGTTACCATACAGTGTAATAATAGTTTCAGGTGTCCAATATAATGATTCAACACTTCCATATAACACTCGGTGCTCATCACAAGTGCACTCCTCTCACCACAAAAGATTTTGAAAAAGACCTTCAAAAAGGTGGTCGTGTTCAACAGTGTCAAATGCTGCAGTGGAGTTGAAGAGAATGAACGTGGGGGAGACGCAGCTGGAGTTGGCGTTTTAGAAGTGGACTTGTATGCTTTGAGAAGGCTGTTTCTGTAGAGAGGTAGGGAATAAGAAAGACCGCACAGGGTTAAAGGTCGATGGTGGCAAATTTGAAGCAGAAAAGTACAGTAATCTATTCAGAAGTTCAGTGATAAAAGCAAGGGGAAGGTGAAATAGTAGAGGGAAGAGTGATAGGATGTGTTTTAGACTGGGAAAGATTTAAGCAGGAGTTTTAATATACTCTGTGGTAGTACACTGTGGTAGGAAACTCTAGTGTGCTGTGTATACTCTATAAGGTGCTACTTATTAACGTATGGAATGAATTTCTCCAGGTTGATTTTGTGGACAAACAGGCACGTACAAAAATCTATGAACATTCATGATGCATCCTCAATAACAAGTTGTTACTCCATTAATATTTAACTCATATAATTCCACTTTTAGTAAGTGATTATTATTAGTATTGATTCCTACTTAGTCCTTTTCCATGCCTCTGAGTCTCCGTGTATTTCCGCCCTTTATTAAAAAATAATATTTCAAATTCACATTTTGTCAGCGAGCAAAGTGGCATAGGGCATAGAGCGCAGACCACGACATAGCTGGAACATGTTAACATGATTTGATTTTATAAAACACAATAAAATGAGGATCAGGCGTTGCTTTGTTTTACAGCATTCACTGTTCGAATTCTCTTATTTATTCAAAAGCTTTGCTGATCAGTAGGACTTTGTCCCCTGATGCCAAGTTTTTAGCACCTTCCACAGCTCCATGTGAATAATGCAGAGGGATGGTGGGACCCTTCAAGCCAGGTCTGGAAACAAGCCTTCTCAGAACCATGATTTCACACAGTTAAAAGTACTGCAGCAACTTGCCTATCTATAAAAATGTCACTAAATGTTCTGAGTTTGGATAGCTAGTATTTACATTTGTAAAGCTGAGGAAAAGGAAAATATGTTTAAATCACATTCCACAGAGTTGGTATGCATATGAACCTATGAGTATATTCATCATGTATCCTTAGTGATTTAATGTAATTCACAAATAAGGCATTACAGTAACCGGGGTTCACTTAGACCAAATTCACTTACCTGATGATCTCATCTAGCATCATGATACCAAATGCCATCTGGAGGTTGACACCTCCCAAATTTTTATCCCAGCTCAGAACTTTCTGGTAAGCTTCACACTTAGATACACAACTATTTACTCACTCCCAGTCAATTCAAAGTTAAGATATTCAAAACTGAACTGGCTAACCCCCAGATCTGCTTTATCAACGGTCTTTTCTAGCACAGTACATGGTGAGACCATCTTTTTATGTGCCCCAGCCAAACGCTTTGGAGCCAAATTTAGTCTCCCTTCTCCTCACACCCTACTTCATCAGTCAGAAAAGTATGCCAGGTCATTGTGATCAGTCTCCCTCAGTCTGGAATCTGATCACTCCTCGCCACTTCCATTGCCACCACCATCATCTCCAGTCTGGATTATTAAAATAGCCTTTTAAGCTGATCTGCCTACTTTGGTCCTTGCTGTATCTGCAATCCATTTTGTCTGCCAGATGGCCTCCTTAAAATGTAAGTCAGATCACATCACATTGCTGCTGAAAATCCTCCAAGGGCTTGGCTTGCCAGTCCGAGGAAAATGCAATCCTGCTATTTTATAAGCCCATATACAGTCAACCTTTCTCTCCTCCTTCCTTTCTCTTCTGGCCTTGGATTGACTAATTCTTACCTTCTCTCATTCTCCACGCCTTTCCCCAGAACACATTCTCCTCACATATTCCCCTAATGTTCTCTCTCTCACATCCTTAGTTCTTTTTCTCAAATGACATTCACTCACTGGTGTTTTCCCTTGCCATCCCAATTAAATCTACAATGTCCCCTTCCCTTCTACTGCGTCTACCCCTTCCTTGATTTTTTTTCTCCATAGCACTTACCAGCTCCAAATTTACTTATTTATTTTGTATAGTATGTCTCCTCTAACAGGGCTAAATGCATAAAAATAAGGACTTTAGTCTCTTTTTTTATGCCTGTATCACCATTGTCTGCAACAGTGCCTGGCCTTGGTAGTTACTCAATAAGTACTTGTTGAAGACACACTATTTTTAATAAGTATTAGAGCCAGAATTTCATACAATTTCAGAGTCCTTCTCTATAAAATAAATAAAAGTGTGATGTATTGAATGTATAATATTTATTTTGCTAATTGTTCCTCTGCCTGGTAAGTCTGCAGTTATAATGACTTTATGACAAATTGTCTATTTGAAGTTTTAAATATTATTAGTTCAGTTGCCCCTACATAGGCTAGGCAAAGTTTACCAATTGATCATGAATGTTTTGCATACTTATTAAAAACCAAAATGATAGCGGATGTAACACACTCCTATTTCCATGTTTAAGGATATATTATCTATGATGATTAGGTAGTAAGAGGCTTAATTTTCTGAAGTCATTTCTTCCCCAAACAAGGATGTGTGTGTGTGTGTGTGTGTGTGTGTGTGTGTGTGTGTGTGTGTAGTTTCTAGTCCACACTTGAAACATTCATTATAATTAAGCATTTTTAGGGTATTTATGAAAATATATATGTATGCATCCTTTTGGATAATCTTTTGGAAAAAAATCCTTTTCTCAGAGGCAATAAAATACATCTTGGCATGATTGGAAAGTTTTTATAAAAGAAAAATGCACTGAATTTTAAATCCATTTATTTTAGACATGAGGTTTATTTTTTCTCACCATGTCTCACACACACACACGCGCGCACACACACACACACACACACACACACACACACAGGACATCCCGTAGGCACTCAGTATCAGGGAGGTAGAGGTTACCTCTCACAGGTTACTGATAGGAGACTAACTATAACAGACGAACAATCTATTCTATTAGTCTGCCTTAGTCTGACCAGGTCTCAGGACTTTAAACAGATCATCAGACCAGTCTTAGGGCAATGTGTCCATTGACAAAGCACCCTGGAATTTCTGAGTTAGCTTTGGATTTTATAGGCAGTATCTTTTCCCCATCCAAGGATGCTGAAAGATCTAAGGATAAGGATATTTTATGTTTCCTGACTCCTTATGCCAGACAAAGTGCCCATCCCCAGAGGCAGAATCTACCTGGAACCATTCACCCTGATCCCCAGTCCGAGGGATTGAGGGAAACCAGTCCAAAATGGGACTCCAGGCAATGCAAAGGATATTAAGGTTTCTTTGAATATAGCAATTAGATTCTTTTTAGGTACCACATTTGTGATTTAGAATTCAACTGTTGTCTCATGAACCTTGATATGAATTTGATTATGCATATGTACATCACTTGTGCTGTGTTTTAAATGATATGTGTTGCCTCCTGAGAAGGTTCAGTTTTATTGAGAAGGTCTACATAATTATAGTCAGCACTTTTATTAAAGCCATGTTTTACTGTTCCTTAAATAATGAAAATCAGATAAAGAAGGTTCACTTGAAGAAGATAATTATTCTTAAGAAGTCCAGGGTGTGATGAATGGAAACAAAGTTCTTGTAAACTTTTATATATATTTCATTTCTAATGATGTGAAATTGACATTACAGACATCACGTGTAATAACCCTTATATATACATTATATAGTTTAAAGGTTTGTTTCCTCTATAACATTTTCTATTTTGTGTAACATTTTCTGAATAATGCTTTGGATTTCTTTATTATTTTAGCCTGAATTTGTTTTGTTGACATTTAAATTCCTAAGGAACAATCAATATCTGTTTTATATAAAAAAAAAAGGTGCTTATGGATTTGTCATAAAACTATTAGATTGTGGAAGAACCTAAGGCAAATTGAATTAGCCATCATTTCTAATTGTGCTTTACTTCAGGTGGTTTTTCTTCCCCTAGAGGACAGTCAGGGATACTGTTGGCCTTTAAATGCAAAGGGAAACTGAAAACCAAACAAGCTTTCTAGTTGACGTTGTCTACTGGGCATACTCTTCTCTCCCCAAGAAACTGTTTACTCATTAAAAGTGTTCTTTCGAAAAGCTGATCTTCATTTTCGTGTCTTCGTACTGAAAAATGGTCAACATATTGGCAGTGAGCGTTATGAATTGATCACTGGCAAGCAATATCTCTAATGGTGGCCTATTATATGCTAAAAACAAAGGACTTTGAGTCCTATAGAATGCCCAAACCTCTAGTTAGTTCAATCAGTTTTCAGACAATGCAGTGGGGAATATTCGGTCAAGGCAAATTACTGTTGTATACATTCAATACCTTTGTGGATCTCATTTTGGTTAATTTTTCCAGCATTTCTAAATGCTTCACTGTATATGCTGCTGACAAGGAGCAAATTTAATTATTTTGAATTTCGACAGCCTTTCCTTCCTTAGCCTTAACTTTCTTGTTGAGGTGCTAATGAGCTGTGAAAAGGCCAAATGGAAGAGAAATAAGAGCTCCAGATAATCCATAGTCTGATAAAGTACTCCCATGATAATTGGCAGTTTATGGTTCTTCTGGGACAGTGGGAGAAATAAGCAATGTTGGACAAGTACACAGAGCAACTCATGTTAATAACATTGTAAAAGAAGTTTACAAGGCAATCACAATCTTTTTAAACAAAGGTCATGGGTGTACCTTGAGGCCTAGGCACAATTGGATTATCTGAAAAGTTTTATAGGTCAGATTGAGTTGTATCCCAGCATTGCTAAATCAAGAGATTCTAAACATACTTATGACTCCCTTCTCACTCAAATGAATTTCTTTTCCTTGATTTATAGTGTCCCCAGAACAGACACACATTTGACCTTCCCTTTCTGCTCATTTGCATGATTTTTAATTCCTGTTCATGTTAAGGTTTTTAATTGCTGCCATATTTTAATATTCAAGGTTTCATTTATTGTTTTAGTTTGTATATTTGATGATAATTCTGATCCCTTCCTAGTATATGAAATATGGCCAACATATGAAAAATACCTTTTTATAGACTAAGTAGTGACTTTGTAGAAAATTTCCAAATATTGTACAAATCAAGAAAATGGTAACTGATATACCTTGAGAGTAGTTGATAAATGTAATCAAATGTTTTTAAATATAGTATTTATTATCTCAGTATGTGAACATAGAATTCTTATTCTTTTTGTTTCTTTCCCTTCGTTTTCTTCAAAAGTAGAGCAATCAGTTTGAAATGTGCCAATAGGCAAGTTTTGTTTTTTTATTTTTTATTTTTTTCCTTTTTCAAGTTTTTATTTAAATTCAAGTTATTTAACCTATAGTGTAATACTAGTTTCAGGTGTAGAATTTAGTGATTCATCACTTACGTACAATACCCAGTGCTCATCACAAGTGCCCTCCTTAGTACCAATCAGCTATTTAACCCATCCCTCACACACCTCCCCTCCAGCAACCCTCAGTATGTTCTTTATAGTTAAGAGACTGTTTTCTGGTTTGTCCCTCTTTTTTTACCCCTATGTTCATAGGCATGTTTTCAATTTGGACATACATATGTTTTACTAATGATTATGTATCAACAAAAAATCCCGGTGATACAATTGCTACCTCTATGGTAGTACCTTTATGGTAGTATCCATAATTTTATGTGGTGATTAAAAAATTTAAGTATGTAAATAATTTTTAGGGCATTTGCTAATGAAACCCATGGTAGATTGTTTTTTAAATCTTTATATGAACAAGTTATCTATTGAGAATACAGAAATTGTATGCCAAAGTCAATCCATACAACATGTGACTTTAGATCCAAAAGGGTCTGGGAGAGAGATTGGGTGAGTCACAGAATTCCATCAATAGTTCTGGAGATGTATGAGAGAGTTGCAGTTATTACCCTTACATAAAATAATGGCACAGTACTACATTTTGATCCTTAACTGCAATTTTCCCAATCTAGCTATCTCTGGGAAATGTTTCTTCCCCTTAAGTTATTAAAAATGTCTGGCAACATAGTTACAATTACAACTTCTGTGAGCCAGATACTGAGTTCATCTCCCATCTCTTTTTTATTAACTGTGTGACCTTGTTCTCACCTCTATATATCTGGTCTCCTTGCTGTAACATTTACACAGTAATCACCCCTGATGTTGTAAGGTTAAATTAGGTAATTTAATGGGATGCTTATACCATACCTTAGGAATAGTAAACACTCAATGCATTGTACTTGTGTTCTAATTATAAATTCTGTAGCCATTTAGAGGGAGAAGAAAGTATTATAAATGAGAGCGTAGTCTACAAAGTGGGGAACTCTCACCTAAGATGTACATGGGATGATCTCCTGGGGTCCCGGTAGAATATATCACAATGTGTCTTCATATGTTTTTTTATGTAAAATTAAGAAAAATTTTATTAAAAGTTTGTTACTGCATAGTATACAGGTTTTCATGTGATTTCATATTATATAGGGTACTTGATACCTTAGTGGAAAGTCAGAGATCTTCAATAGGATAGGTTGGTATTGGGGCCCTCCCCTATTTATTAGCACCATTGGGGTTCTGGATGCATTGTAATGCATGTGAACAGTTCTGTAGGTTTATAGATTGTGTTATCTTAAGTAGTAGGATACTTATATTTTCCACCAAATTGGAAGTGTCCTAGAAAGTCTTTTTTACTGAACAGGAGTGTTCTAGTTATCTCATGGCAAAACAGTGGAAAAAACTTAGTTATGTGTCTTCTTTTTCAGAAAGACAAGTGTTCCAAATATGGTGAACTTTGCTGCGTTGGCAGTCGGAAGTGTGAGGACTATGTTATTTCTCAGTTATTTCCAAAAGCAGTAGAAACACTTGATATTTGCTGTCAAGGCAAAGTTTTGTACTAACAATGATCAAGAAAGAAGCTGCATTTTCTAAGAAGTGCATGCTATGGAGAGAGCATTTTAAGAAACGATATTTGGCAATATTCTCATCATAAGTTTGTCACTTAGAAAAAAGATTTCACATGGACCCACAGAAACTTGAAAGGAGAATTTTAAAACTTATTTAAAATGTTGTAAGTGAAATGTTTCCATGAGATTTTGAATCTGTATTATAAATATAAAAACATTCTCATTTGATACTTCAGAAATTCTGAATTAGATGGCAAAAGATTAAATTTTGTAGCCAGACTTTTTAAAATACCTGATGGATTGGGTGAAAAGTGAGTAGGGCAGCTAATTTGTATCAGTCCTCAAAATAGGTATTGAACAAAGTGATTAAAAATGTAGATTATGCATTCATAAATATTTGATAAGGAGAAATATTTGATAAGGATGATAAATTTATAAAATTGGAGAGCATTATTGTAAAGGATCAGGAAAAGTCATACAAGAGTTGATATTTGGGCTGAAACTTAAAGGAGAATATGATTTAAATGTGTTTGGAAAGTGTTTTTTTTTTTTTTTAAATATGTTTGTAGTAGAAATAAACAAGTAGGAAGGTAAAACATGCAAATGGCTGATGTGTAGGTTTCCAGAACCCTGAGAGAGAGAATGGAAGGAAACATCTGAGCCCATTGCATGATAGGGTATATATTTGGGACTGTGTATTAAGAGTAAAATTGCTGGTTTATTGCATACAAGAATAACATACTCAGTATAAATATTGCAACTGTTCTCAAGTTGGCTTGAAGTAACCAGAAGAAGAGAGGGAATCAATGTGGAAAGAATGTCAGTAAAGTAATTCTTGTGATGTTTCAGGGCATGGTTTCTCAAAGTGTCACTACTGACATTTGGGGCCCAACCGTGCTTTGTTGGGGGAGGGGGAGGGGTGGTGACTGCTGTACTTGAGCTGCTGCTGAGCAATGCACTGTAGATTGTTTAGCAGAATTCCTCATCTCTAAATGGCCTAGATGTCAGTAGCAACCTCCACTTCAGCAGTAACCATCAAAACTTTCTCCAGATACTGTCAAATATTCCCTAGGGGGTAAAATATTACCTGGTGGAGAACCAGTGTTTTAGGATGATGCCACTAGGAATAGAAAAGAAGAGACGAATGCAAAATAAATTGTGGAGGATGTTGTCTGCTGGACAGCTTTCAACCAAACTGCTAAAGGAAAAAAAAAATAAAGTTAATTCCATAATAATAGATGTTAAAAAAAAACTACACACACATGTCTTTATGATAGGTATTTTCTTTGTCAGCCTCCCTTTGTTCTCTGTCTTGCTTTCCTACTCAGTTTGCTATTGCCTTATTTTATAATACACGCATAACACCCTAAAATGCTTTTATAGTGTCTTTACTACATCAGGAGTGATTCCTCGTATCTTGTAGCCCACCCTGACTTTTGAGATATGAGAAGAAGCGTTAGTACAAGAGATAAAAACTTGTCCAAAGGTTCCACGCTTTTTATCTCTATCACGTGCATGTGCACGCTTCTCAATTCTCAGAACCTTAAGATGAAAGGGTTTCATTGTCAGTGAGACCCTGAGGTATAAGCTTTGAAGCATGCTCACTCTTGTTAGGAGCGAATGATACAATGGAAGAACTGCCCATTGCATTCAGTTGATGCTCTGCATGCACCTTTTAGTCCACCTGGCCTTACAGGGTAGAAGACTGCTGGTCTTTTATTTGCCTTGAGGCAGAGGGCAGAATTTTCACCTGTTAATGAAATCTACCCAGAGTCTTCCCAGGGCTTAATACCATTAGCATTTTCCTTACAAATGTCAAGCTTTAAAGGCCTTAAACAAAGGATGTTTCCTTGAAGACAATAAGCAGGCAAATAGTATGCTTGTAAGGTGGCAGGTGCTATAAACAAAATGTACTCTTTCTTCTCTCTGGTCTGATATGGTCTGATATGATCTAATTCCCTTAGGATCTGATTCCCTTAGGAATGTTCTGATATGGTCAGATATGATCTAATTCCCTTAGGAAAAATAATGTCCTAATATTAATATAAAGTGAGATGGGAAGTTATTACCAGGTATGTGCTAGGAGATTCATTATTTCAACAAAAGTCTGTTATGTTCTCCTATCTGTCAGACACTATAGTGAACAAAATAAAACAACACTCTACACTTGTGAAGCTTACTGTGAGGGTTTTTCTGAAATATACACCATACCACGCTTTCAAGAACAAGGAAAGGAGACAAAAGCATGTAAAATGAATAAAGAAAAAAATCTAAAGAATTTAGTGATACATGTGAAAGGATAAGCCAAGTAGCTGGTGTACCTGAGGGAAGTGGAGATAACCATTGTGTCTGAGGGAAAATGACCTACTTAACAAAAGTGTGCTTGCTAGCTTAGTTATATATTTTTATAAGCTAGAATTGAAATAAAACCAATCCCCCTCTTTTTTTTTTTTTGAATGAAGTATAGTTGACACACGATGTTAAATTAGTTTCAGGTGTATAAGACAGTAATTCGACACCTCTGTATGTTATGCTTTGGTCACTGTGAGCTTAGCTACCATCTATCACCATGCAATGCTATTATGCTACCATTAAGTTATGCTCTCTGCACTGTACCTTTCACCCCATGACTTACTCGTTCTATAACTGGAAGTCTGTATCTCACAATCCCCTACATCTGCTTTGTCCATCCCCCTACCCCTCTCCCCTCTCCCCTCTGGCGACTACCAGTTTGTTTTCTGTATTTATAGGTCTGTGTTTGCTTTGTTCAGTTGTTTGTTTTGTTTTCTAGATTCTACATACAAGTGAAATCATATCATGTTTGTCTTTCTCTGTCTGGCTTATTTCATTTAGCATTGTACCCTGTAAGTCCATTCATGTTGTGACAAATGACAAGATCTTGTTCTTTTTTATGGCTGAGAAATACTGCATTGCACACACACAGACACACACACATACACCGTATCTTCTTTATCCATTTATCTACTGATGGGCGCTTGGGTTGCTTCTGCACGTTGGCTATGGTAAATAATGCTGCAACAAACATAGGATGCAGATGTGTTTTTTAATTAGTCTTGTTTTCTTTGGGCAGATACCCAGGATGGAAGTGACAGGATTATATGGTATTTCCATTTTTAATTTTTTGAGGAGCCTCCATACAGTTTTCTCTAGTCACTGCACCCATTTACATTCCCACCAACAGTGCACAAGCATTCCTTTTTCTCCACATCCTTGCCAACACTCGTTAGTTTTTGTCTTGTTAACTCCAGCCTTTCTGACAGGTGTGAGGTGATACCTTAGTGTGGTTTTGATTGGCATTTCCCTGTGACGAGTGATGTTGAGCATCTTTCCTTGTGTCTCTTGGCCATCTGGATGTCTTCTTTAGAAAATTGTCTTCTTTAGGTCCTCTGCCCATTTTGTAATCAGATTGTTTTTGTTGTTTTTGTGTTGAGTCATATGGATTATTAACTCCTCATCTGATAAGTCATTTACAAATATCTTCTTATGTTCATTAGGTTGCCTTTTCTTTTCTTTCCTTTTTTTTTTTTTTTTTTTGATGGTTTCCTTTACTGGGAAAAATCTTTTTGTTTTGGTGTAGACCAAATAGTTTTTTGTTTGTTTGTATGTTTCCCTTGCCTGAGAGACTTACCTAGAAAAATACTGCTAAAGCTGATGTCAAACAGATTACCGCCTACGTTTTCTTCTAGGAGTTTTATGGTTTCAGGTCTCAAATGTAGGCAGACTCCTTTTGTTGATATCACTTGCTACTTCTCTATTCTGCGTTGCATTAAATAAGAACAATGAAGAAAAGGAAGTGATTTTATAAAGGTTGAGTGGAAAGGGGTAATGTGGAATGACAATAAAAACTCCGTGTATGTTGTCTGTGAGCCTTACAATACCTTCTAAGTTAATACTGCCCTATGTATTATCAGGTGTGTACCAGGAATCTGAGATTCATTACTTAGTCAAACACACACTCCTTCAAAATTCTAGAGCCTCAGGAATTGGAATTCAGGTTTATCTTGCTCCAAAGTGAGACTCACTTGAAGTTCCCTGAGGGCAGGCGCTGGTTCTGTGCACCAGGACACCTTTGAGACATTGCCACATACAGAGGTGGGGATGGAGCCAGGGAAGGCAGTGACATTTTAGAAAACACTAGCTAGGACGTGCAATAGACTGAGAAACCAACCCCCTAGGCTCAGTTTGATGGGGGGAGAGCTTGGACAGAGAAGAGATAATCCACAGTGGCAAGTTCCTGATTCTGTGAAATGGAATGAGATTCTTGATTCCATGAAAGAAATGAGATTTAATATGGGAAGCAAATAGATTCTCCAGAGATGGCAAATACTTAGAAAAGATTGATTAAAGTAAGATTGATTGGTATATTTGCATTAGGCATGTTTGAAAGTAGATACGATTGTTAAACTTAGGACTGAGGAGGATAACGTTAAGAACTGACTTGGTCTTCTCACATATCTTGCAACTGCCTTATTTTAAAGTTACTTTCAGAAAATCCCCAATTCTTTAAATTCCTACTTGTATGAATTTTCCTACTTGTATGTGTTGACTTTTAAAATTATTGAAGCCTACCAAAATTATTATAGTTATTGTGTTCATCTTTCTTCTCTGGAATCCATGGATCTCATAATATTCCTTTAACCCTTCAGAGTGACAAGAAGGGATGTTGGTTTGCTGAGGGTCCAGTTTTTCATCCAACACCTCATGGGTGTGACCTCAATTTTCTCATCTGGGCAATGGACCCTCTTTTAGGGTTGTTGTGAGAATTATATGACATAACGTGTGCAAAGAAATCACTAAGCTGGATGCTCTTCATTAACTACTTGATGAGTTATTGAGAAAGCTGTTTTACATATGAATTTATTGGTATTTATCAAAAAAACTTTATTGTAAACTTTATCAATAAAAAGACATATCTTTTATATTAGGTACGTTTAAAATCTATTTGGAAAAAGTGAGAACAAACTGAGGGTTGATAGAGGGTGGGAGGGAGGGGAGGGTGGGTGATGGGTATTGAGGAGGGCACCTTTTGGGATGAGCCCTGGGTGTTGTATGGAAACCAATTTGATAATACATTTCATATTAAAAAAATAAAATCATGAATGACAAAAAAAATATTTTTGGGGTGCCAGGATGACTCAGTCGGTTAACTGTCTACCTCTAGATTTCAGCTATGGTCGTGACCTCATGGTTTGTGAGTTTAAGCCCCACATTGGGCTCTGTGCTGCCAGTGGGAACCCTGCTTGGGATTCATTCTCTCTCTCTCTCTCTTTCTCTCTCTCTCTCTCCCTCTCCCTCCCTCTCTCTCTCTCTCTCTCTCTCTCTCTGTCCCTCCCTCCTCTACCTCTCTCCTGCTTACTCTCTCTCAAAATTAAATAAGTAAAAATAAAGAAATAAAATCTATTTAACTCTTTTATTATTTTCTTTCTAAACTTTCATTGCTTTAGAAGGGTTTGTTGTAGCAATGATTACTTATTTTCCATCCTTTTTGATTTTCTATGAAAGATCCTATGACTTTGTTGATGACAATAACCAAGACAAATTTTTTCAGAAGGAGATCAAGAAAAGAGAAAATTAAGAAATGAAAGATAGTATAGTTAAGAGAGGTAATATATGTCCAGTAACATGAAAAAGTAGAATAAGGTGTGCCTGGGTGGCTTAATCAGTTAAGCGTCCGACTCTTGATTTCGCTCAGGTAATGATCTCACACTTTGCAAGTTTGAGCTCCTCATCGATTCCTGCGCTGATGGTGCAGAACCTGTTTGGGATTTTCTCTCTCTCCCTCTCTCTCTGTTCCTCCCCAACTTGTGCATCCTCTCTCACTCTCTTTCTCTCACTCAATAAATAAATCAACTTAAAAATTTTTGAAAAGTAGACTTAGATAAAGAAAAGGAAATAATCAATAAACACACACATGGTATGTGTCAAAGGGAATGTTGGGAAAAATATATATATTTAAAATCATGAATGCTTCATGCCATGATACACTTATTTTCCACACATGATCACCAGTTGAAACATCTTTTATACAAGACCATAAATTGGAAGAGCAAATAAGTTTTAATAATAAATTAAAATTAGATACCTAAAACAATTAAATTCAATTAGTATTTATTAGTTATCTGTATGTTGTATCTTCTGTTAAGTATGGGACAGAGTTCCTGCCTTCAAGGAATACAGAGATTTGTGTAATGTCTAGAAGTGTATACTCTGTTATATTTCTTGAAAGTTGGTTAGAGAGTAGATCATAAATGTTTTCAGTACAAAAAAAGAAATGGTAATTATGTGAAATGATGGAGGTGTTAGCTAAAGCTACAGTGGTAATTATATCTTAAATTTGCACAATGTAATATGTCACTTATATAAATCAATCTGGAAAGAAATTTTTAAAAGTTAAATGGGTTGAAAAACGATGATAATCCCAGAGTCATGGGATCAAGCCCCATGTCAGGCTCTGCACTGACCGTGGAGCCTGCTTGACATTCTCTCTCTCTCTCTCTCTCTCTCTCTCTCTCTCTCTCTCTCTCTCCCCACCTTTGTCCCTCTCCCCTGCTAATGCTCACTCTCACTCTATAAAAGAATAAAAAAGAAAGAAAAAATGATGCAACAAAATGAACTGGAACCTTCATTGAGAATACATTTCATAGAGGGAGAGTATATTAAGCAGAGAGGCATATGATTTTATGGTAGAAAGTTTATTTTAAAACCACATATTAGCCCTTAGAAATACATTTATCTTTATAATAAAATCTCAATTCCTAGAAACTTAGGGCATGCTCATGTATTAGATAGGATATAGGCATTGTGGGAGTAACAGAGACAACATAGTAATGGACTATCTAAGAAACAAGTTGATTTCTCTTTCAGAATTATCAGTATATTGCTAGTCCAGGCTTTGTAGGAAAGCTTTGCCCATCCAGGGACCAGCGTTTTCTTTGCCATGATACTCTGTCATCCCCTAGGATACTGACTTCATCAAGGATCGTTCACCGTCATGTCTGTATTACAGCCTGTGGGAAGAAGGAAACTACAAAGGGAAGAACATTTTGATTCTTCTTAACTTTTCACAAAGAGGTTGCACATATCCTGTTCCTCTCGCCACTATTTGGTCACGTGTCACACCTAACTGCAAGGGAAGCTGGGAACTATAGTTTATACTCTGTATAGCCAGGCTCCATAGCTCATCTATATTTTCTCCTATATAAGAAGTGGAGGAGGACAGATATTGAAGGACCAGCAGTCTCTGCAGTAGACACTTGTTTCTGGGTATCAAGATGAATACTTGGCTCCATAACCTTTTTGTTTAATAGGTTTTGGGAAAAGATTTCCTTAAAAATGGAAGTATACACATAGATATAACACATATGTATACAGATGATGATAGACTTCTTTTGTCTTCTTCACCAGAGTGTTCTAAGCACAATATACCATTTCTGCAAGACATTCTATAATAGTGAAGAAAATCAACTTAACTGATACAAAAACGAAAGGCATGTGATAGGAATTATAGAAAGTATAGAGTCCAAACAGTAGATTTGGCACGTCTTCCTTTAGAAAATATTTACATTACATACTTTTTGTGCATCTTCCTCTGTCTTATAAAAGAGAGTCTGTGCCATCACCTCGGCTATGTCACACTCCTGTCTGCATTTGCGTTGTCCCCTTTTTCAGTGTTACAGCAGTGTCTTAGTCTTGCAAGCATTATTCTTGACTTTACATTTGATTTCCGACTAGCAATGTGGGTTCCGGATATTATTTTCTTAGTAGTTTCAAAACCATTGATTGTGAAATTGTGGAAGTGAAGAAAAGAAGAAAATATATAGATACATACAATTTTTCAAGGCACAATTTATTAGCTGAACCATAATCTTATTGACCTTTCCTGTTAGCTTTCTTTAAATGGACTCATCTTAGGGGCACCTGGGTGGCTCATTGGGTTAAGCATCCAACACTTGATTTCGGTTCAGTTCATGGTCTCCCAGTTCAGGAAATTGAGCCCCATGTTATCAGGGAGACTGCTCGAGATTCTCTCTCTCCGGTCTCTCTCAGCCCCTCCCGCTCCCCTCTCCCACTTGCATATACGCTTGTGTGTTCTCTCTCAAAATACACATACATTAGGGTGATGGGTATTGAGGAGGGCACCTTTTGGGATGAGCACTGGGTGTTGTATGGAAACCAATTTGACAGTAAATTTCATATATTAAAAAAAAAAATACACATACATTAAAAAAAAATGGACTCATCTTATATACTTGACATAAGACAACTTCAATACAGTTGCTGTTTGAAATTAAAATCCTTCTTAGGTGACTAGGAGATTTGGGTTAGAATGTTAGTTCAATAACTGTTTTCTTTTTATGAGCCTGAGCTATAACTTCCTCTAATAATTTTATTTATTTTCATTGAGATGTAATTGTAATATAGCATTATGTTTCCGGTGTTCAACACCTGTATACAACATAATGATTCATGATATTGTAAAATGTTCGCAGTAGTCTACTTAACATCCATCACTAAACATATTTACAAAGAAATATACATTTTTATTTTATTTTTAAGAACTCTTATTAAGATATTTTGTGAAAGTGCTGTTTCCCAGACTCTGAAATCATTTTCTTCATTAATAGAGATTTATAAAATTGTGGTGAAGATAAGCGTTTGTAAACCAAACAACTTGATTTTAAGTCACAGAACAGCAAATCACTTTTGTGATTTTTGGCATATTGTTTAATTTTTCTGCTCCCATTCCCTCATCCTACTATGCTCTGTCATCCTGATTTGTTGTGGTAAAAAATGATACAGTGCACGTTAAGTGCTTAACAAATTAACTGACACTAAGTGCCCAATAAATAACGGCAGCTGTTGTTACTGCTTTTATAGACGTGGTCGTTGTTGTTGTGACTGTTGTTTTAATATTGCCCTAACAGGAGACCATAATTTTTTTCTAATTCCTCATTAGGGTTTAACTTTGAACTGAATTTCAGGCCCAAGCAGTATTAAAAATTACCTCGTTGATCGTATGATTAGATTGAATGTCATGTACAGTGTTGCATGATGGATTAATTTGTCATAAATCACTTCGGCAATCATTTTTTATACTTTGAATTATGCCCTGGTTTACATGTTATATCTCTGAGGAAACACAGGGGAACTGATGCAAGAATATTTCCACATACTAATCCTAGTTCTTATGAATGGTTCTTCTGTTATTTAGTAAACGAACCACTTCGTTATCCCTCTGTAATCCTTTAGCTTTCCAGTAATCTTTCACTGAACAATAAAAAGATTATAGAATACACCAAAAAATCCACTATCCATGCACTGACTTGACTCTAAAAAACGTATGACACATTTAAGGGAGCTAAGTGATAACATTTTCAAATGTTCTTGAAGTGTTTACACATTCAAGAACAAAAGAACTGTTTTTATCCAGGTTAAAAGTCCTGTCACATTTTAAGGTGGCATTTGGGGAAGTTGCCAAAATAGGTTGGTTTCAACAGAAATATAAAAGTACTCAGTAATAGATGTGCCCTCTGGAAACGTCCCAGCTATTTTTCTAAGAGCTTTGTGGTTTGCTGGATTGCTGGTTTCACTACCTGTATGTAGCCATTTGATGACTTACCTCACTTTCAATTGCCAAAGTCGTGCTTCTAAAAATACACACAGCTCATTCAACTGTGTTTCCTCGTAAAAGTCATTTGCCATTTCAGTGAACATTGGTCCCCAAATACAGGCGTTGTAGAACATTTCTTAGAAACTAGAATGTGCTTAACATTTTATTTGCATCATTTCATATAATCTTTTCACCAATCCTATGGAGATACGCTTTTATTCTCCTTGTTTTACAGATGGGGAAACTGAGATTTAGAGAGGTTAAACAACTTACTCAAGATTAGACGGAGAGTATGCTGGGTTTAAAAAAAGTTACATAATGAAGTAGTGTCAAGGCTATTGCTCTATATTTTATTACAACAATTTCTCTCACTGGAAATCCGTTTCCAGACATTTGTCCTAGACATTGCAGGACTAACACATACATTCATTTGTCTTCCCTCATTACTTCATTTCCTCTTCTATACCCTTCCACCTTATGGAATAGCAACATCTTCAAGGAACATAGGTGACAATATCTGTAAGTCCCCATGCGAAAGGACAATCATTACGCCTCTGAAATGTGTGGAGAATGTTGAATCAATTTTAGTGTTCTTAATTTTGAAAACAGCCAGAATTGTTCCATCCGTCCATCGTTATACCTCTCACCTGAATCATTATTTGCCCAGTCTACTGCAGAGAAACATAAACCACTGTGATAAAGATAGAAATTAAAAGAAGATTGAAGCCTAGGGAAAAAAAAAATTAGTTCCATTTGATGATACTGGCATCTTAAGTCATGAAATCATTGGTAACATTTTCTTATGCATATGTCTTCTATAAAAAGCAAAGATCAAATTTCCTAGAAAGTTTCCTTTGCTGCCATGATATGTATGAACTAGCCACAAGTTTAGTAAAATATGAAATACTGTAGCAATAAATACATGTTTTGGGGAGCTGGAACCAAAAGTATTCGCCTGTCTACATATATCTGTTTCTAAGTTCTCTGTTCATTGGGGGAGGTCTTTGAGAGGACATGACTACTCCTTGATCCATGAGCTGGACCGTGGCAATTGGAGGTCCCCTCACCCCTGCCTGTGTCCTTGGAATGATTCCACCTGCCTTCCCCACTCCTAGAGCTGCCCCAAGGATGCAGCTCTGAGAGAGTGATGTGATGTTGAGCCCATCTGGACAGTATATGTGACTGAACTCCATTAAGGTCTGTATGTAAACAAGGCTTGTATGCAAGTTCCCTTGCCACCTACCTATCTGGAGTGGCTTGCCTCTTTAGTTGGTTTCTCTCTGTCTTCCACACAGATGGATCAATTTTAGACTACACCTGGGAAGCTCCCAAGGAGCTTCAGAACCACCAGTGTTAAAGATGGATTTATAAAGAATGTATTTTCTTTCAAAGGTTCTATTGAAAACGTGCAAATGTGAAAATTCAAGCACATTTCTTCTTTCATGGGTTTACTTGTGCTGAAATTCTAGAATTGTTTCTAATTTTCTTTCCTGACCTATGGAAAATAACTTTTTTTATTCTTGACCCGGAACATATATGTACACATATATACATAGATACATATATATGTATATCTCAAACAAGAGTTCAGAAAGCAATATTAATCCTTAATATAAATGACACAGGCTAATATTTATTTTATTAATTTAATTTTATTTAATTTTAAGTAATTCCTAGTCATGACCCATTAAATATTCCTGGTCATGACCCACTAAAATGATTTCATGAATCATTGATGAATCATGACTAACAAATTTGAAAAATAGTTGTCTAGACAAAGAAGGAATTACTCAGAGCCCTGATGACAATTTTGACCATAATCATCTATGTATGTAGAGTTGATTTTATGCATACAAATAATAATGAATTGAGTTATTTTTTATTTTACACAGCTTATTCATGTTTGAGTTTAGCTTTAATAAGGCTGTCTTTGCAAAGTTTTTGTTTTATGAACATCCTCAGACAAAACTTTGAGATTCAGAATTTATGAGTACTAGACCTCATGTCCTTGACTATAAAGATTTGCCTTTTAAAATTGTCTCCAAAATTTCAAGCTTCTGTAAATATCAATAAATCATGAAGTGTTTATTTTATTTCTATTGAAGTGTAGTCGGCATACAATATTTTACTAGTTTCAGGTGTACAACTAGTGATTTGACATTTATGTACATTATGAAATGATCGCTGTAATGTCTAGTTACCATCTATCACCAGAGTTATTACAATATTATTGACTGTTTTCCCTGTGGTATACTTCACATCCCCATGACTTAAGCATTTTATAACTGGAAGTTTGTACCCATCTCCCTGCTTCCCCTCTGACAACCACCAGCTTGTTTTCTGTATTTATGAGTCTGTTTCTGTTTTGCTGTTTGTTTGTTTTGCTTTTCAAAAAAGATTCCACATAGAAGTGAAATCATAAGGTATTTGTCTTTCTCTGTCTGACTTATTTCACTTAGCATAATGCCCTCTAGGTCCATCTGAGTTGTCACAGGTGACAAGATTTCCACCTCTTTTACGCCTGAGTGATATTCCATTGTGTATATATGTCACATCTTCTTTACCTACTTATCTATCAGTGGGAATGTTTACTTTTGTAATCCAAATTGTACATTGGTAAAATGTATTGTGTTACTTGAGTAATAGTGTTGTTTATAATTTATCATTTTGAGAAGATACATTTGAAATCAAGATCATTAATGATTTTTAGAACTTTGATGTAGGAGCTAGGTTAAGGTTCACGTTTCATAAAGGTTTAATTGATGCTTACCCTCAGAAGTTTTTCGGATCATTTTTTCCACAATAATTTTTTGGCTTTTGAAATCTGGACAGTGACTTAAGATGATAACAGTGGAGTAGGTTGAGTTTCATAATGGTTCTTATGCATATAAGAATCCCATAATAATTGCAGTTATCATGCACTTTCTTGGGTTCTTACAGAAGATCAGGCATTCTGCTAAACACTTGATATACTGTTCTTTAATTTTTACCACAATCTTATTAGGAAAGTATCACTGCTCCTGTTTTACTTAGGAGGAAACTAAGGCTAATGACAGAGCTAAGTAACCTTCCCAGGGTGATAAGACCTCAGACCAGAGTCAAGATTCAAACACTGCCTCCACAGCCCTTGGGTTTTACAACCACGCTCTAGCGTACATGATAATAAAGCACCGTCTCCTCTCACCTGTAACCCAGAGAAGCCAAAATATTCAGAATTGAATTGTATTTTTTTTCACCTACACACAGCACTGGCCACACAATGTGCAGTACAGTGAAAAGTGAAATACAGGGCCCCTTGTTCAAAGAGCAGGAAGGAAAGTGCTGTTAAAATTAAACTATAAAGCTGTTTTCCTTTATTCCATGGTCTCTCTTTCTTGACTTGCCATTGTGTTTTTTATTTGCTGTTGAACTTCATACTGAACAAAGAAAATTAAAATTTTAAAGTATTAGCATGGGTTTTATTGCTCATTGTTACATTGTGCAATTGCGGTTGTAAATGTAAATATAAGACCATTTAACTCCTGCAGAATCACGGGCACTATACAATTTGTATTTTGTAGCTTGTGCATGCCTATGTATTTCATTCTTAATGTGGAAACATTGCACCACTAACTTAGCTGTTTTTATTTCACTTCTCGATAGGTGCATGTTCTACTCCTATTCTGTACTTTCATCATTCTGATGAGTAAGGCAGGATTGAAAGGACAAGGAACCCGGGGTTGCCCTTTCCCTTTCTTTTTGTGTCCTCAATTTCAGCCTAAATGGTTGGCTAATATGGGAACGAAATACAAGTAAGAAGGGATATCCAAGGACTCTGTGGTCATTCTTGTTTTCTTAGAATTGCCTTCTTTCTGCATTTGAAGCAAGTTCTGGTTCAAACAGAAAGCACGAGTTCTTGGGGCTGTTAGTGCCATCGGTCGTTCGTAGACATACTTCCCTTGGACGGGCTTGAGTGTTGCTCCATGCCCGCATAGTGTGTGTCCACCCGAATTTTATGCTCATGGCACGTCAGTAACACTATATGCAAATGGGGGTCGACACACATATTATACTTACTTCCCCTGCACATTTCCTTTGTCACCTTATTGGACTTCACTTCCATTACCCACGTTGAAAGATAACATTATTAAGGGCAGTGTCAGGAAACAGTTAAAACAAGCAAGGTATGTTTCTGAGCCTTGGGGCACTGTACCACTGCTCAGGTTGCACAACTGTGAAGCTGCTCTTGACTACATACATCTCCCAGGCTACCTTTGTGTGACTTTTCTCCTCTTAATGCTGACTTTGATATCTGTTATTAATAGTAATTAGGGATGGAGAGAAAGGATACACCATGGAACTTGTTCAAACCCCTAAGACCTTCAGAAATTTGCCTTGACTTTGAGGTGGGCCCATGCAACTAGGTCTCTCAGGGTCCTTGTGCTATTCGAGATACTAGAGTTGGGTGATCTTGACCTATCAGGATGACATATTTCTGCCAGTTCTCTAGAAACACATGAAGAATGCATCATTTGATGAAAATATCACACAAAGCCCTCCCCCAATGTCTCTCCATCTTAGAGGACTTAATAGTTGAAGAAATTTTTAATAATAAAGTTTCAAAATAGGAGCATTTGTTGGAAGAGCACAATTAAGTTGGTGCTGGCAGCTCCGTGGGATAAGGCCCAGCATTGAGAGGGACTAGAAATTCAAGGCAGACCTGTCAGAGGAAAGCCATCAACAGGGGGGATTTTTTTTCTAGACAAGATCATGCAGTCTCCCAAGTAGCTTCTGCTTGTTCTATGCTGCCTCTTGTTTCCTTTGCAGAACCCAGTTTGTTAGGGCCTGGTGTTTGCTTAGTGTATTTGGAGTATACAGAAGATTCCTCTCCAAACACTTCTTCAATATTTTTGCTCTGCTTCACTGTGTCAACACTTTGTTTGTATCCCCTACTTCAGCAGGAAACCCTCTTGAATGCCGTCTTTCTTAAGATATTTGAAGCCCAGCAATGTACCATGAGTGTACTTTACCCAAATAAAAATTCATGCACATTTTCTTATTTACTCGAATCGTTACCATTGGCAATTGCCCTAGTATTAAAGCAGTGGACACATTAGTTACCCCAAGAGTTGTCTCCTGGTACTTGGTAGTACTGGTCCCATTGCTTCGGAATCCCTGCTAACACCCAACCAGGTTTAGAGGTCAGTGTTCCATCCTGGAAACTAACCTGTTATCTACAGGTGAGTCTTTTAAAGTCTCCATTACTTAGCTAGAGGTGGGGAGGAGGTATGGACATGCCTAGTACTCCCACTACTCCAAAAGAATCTTTCCCCATCAGTTTTCTCCAGTCACTGTACTTCTTCTTCTATACCTTCAGCTAGGTAATGGGCTGAAAGTGGTGGGGCCAGTCTTCTGGTTCCTTCTTAGCAGTGCCTTCATAGGTGGCCTGGATCTTCTCGTTACAATTATGGACTATGTACCTGTTGTTCTCAGCTTTATGCAGAAATTCAGAGTTTCAAGACAACTGTTGGGAATCTTACTTAACATCCTACTAATTAAATGTGGAAGCAGGGGCACCTGGGTAGCTCAGTAGGTTGAGCCTCTGACTTTGGCTCACATCATGATCTCACAGTTCATGAATTCAAGCCTCCCAGCGGGCTCTCTGCTGTCAACATAGAGCCTGCTTCAGATCCTCTGTCCCACTCTCTCTGTACCTGCCTCCACTCATGCACTCTCTCTTTGAAAAATAAATTAACATTTTTAAAAGAATGTGGAAGCAAATGCTTCATATTTTACATCTCGTAAGATAATGCCTTCCTACTGAAACCATGGCCTTCTGGAAATAAAAGCTTAATTTATAGAAGTCATCATACTGTTAGAAATTTCAGTTGTGTGAATGAGGTATTTCTGTTTAAATTTCATCTGTTTCCCTCATTTATTTTCAACCCGATAACTTTATTGCTCTTTAAATTTTCAGAAATAGTTCATTCCCTTCTCTTGGGAAGAGATGTTTCCTTTAATGCCATTGCAAAAGTATGTAAATATAATACCAATAATGCTTATGTATAAATGATTGAAAATATAAAATGAAAAAGTTACCTATGGCTGAAAATGGGTAGCATTTAAAATACAGCATGAAGAGATGATGTATTAATTCATTTTTACTATAATCCAGAAAAGCTTTAATGAAATACTAATTTGAAGTGGATTTCAACTGCCATTTGAGAATTTGTGTGTATGTTTGTGAGATGTTAAAATGCAGACTTGGTATTGTATGTGTCTGCTGTTCATGTCTCTGATAATGCAAGTGGACATTTCTAGCATTTTAAATATTTCATTCGATTTATCATGTAATGTACTGGAACAGTCTGCAAAGATACTCATTGTATAACACCCAATTTATTTTATTGTGCAGCACTTGGAAACTCCTGATGATATTGGCCGTTCATCAATGGAGACTGAGGTAACCCTGGACAGTTACCAAACAGCTTTAGAAGAAGTACTCTCATGGCTTCTTTCTGCTGAGGACACATTGCAAGCCCAAGGAGAGATTTCTAATGATGTAGAAGAAGTGAAAGAACAATTTCATACTCACGAGGTAAAGCAAAACGTTGATGGATGAAACCAAGCACATGACTTGTCATAATGACAAGTCCCTCTTTTTATCTCAGTTACTCTGTGAGATCCTTGTACTTTGGTAATTTAGCTTTTATTTTGAGATGGAAACAAATCAGTGTTGATGGGCGTGGGATTCCAACAGCCTGCATTTAAAGTTCTGTCTTGCAGAATGACACTTGAAGTTGCCGAGATCTCATTTTGCCAGTGACTCATGCCAGGGATATGAGAGCCCAGCTCCCTTCTCTTGGGTCAAAGCGATGCTGAGTTATAACAGTCACTCTGGTGGACCCATGTGGTATCAGGCTACACCGCCCTCCATGGGAGACTTTTCTTGAAGTGACACCCTTAACTTGCTTTCCGCCCCTTTGCTGTCCTATTTTCTGCTACTTTGGCTCCTTGCATGTCTTTCTGGGAGCTTTTACTTAGTACATCACTTGCATACAGATCCTTATCTCAGGATCTGCTTCTGTGGAAGGCGACATAGGCTGCTAGTTGCCCTTAATTCATATTTAAAACGCTATTGGGTTTTCTTAAATAAAAACTCACATCCTTTTACTGGAATATAATTTACCTGGGCTCCAAATTGAAAATTGCAAAAAAAAAAATAAATAAATAAATTTCAAAACCATAATGATTTACCTAAAGCGCCCACTTTTTCACCTTCTTTTCCTGTCAGGGGTACATGATGGATTTGACATCTCATCAGGGACGAGTTGGTAATGTTCTACAACTGGGAAGTCAACTGATTGGAACAGGGAAATTATCAGAAGATGAAGAAACTGAAGTACAAGAACAAATGAATCTCCTAAATTCAAGATGGGAATGCCTCAGGGTAGCTAGCATGGAAAAACAGAGCAAGTAAGTCTTTGTTTTTAATTCCTAAAAATAGTGAGTTTTGGACTTGCATGATTACTTTGATGCAGTTTCTCGTTTAAGTTGGGATTCTCAGTTTGCTCCTAGAACATGTAGCTCTTTTTTAGGGCATGTTCAGATTGTACTTTCATGTCTGTTATATTTTGTTTTTCACTTTTGTGATTGATGTGGAGACGTTGGATAGAAGAGCCATTATCTACAGAACTCTGCTCTCAAAGTTGCCAAAATTGTTGTCACAGTTAATATTTTCTAAGTTTTTTCCAAAAATTAAAATGTGACCATGGAAGGCAACAGAAATGTAAACAGGAAACCATGCACATAAAATCATCTGTTAGGCACAGTTGACAGGAAACTTCTCTTCTGAAGGAAAAGCTCTCAAAATATTAGTTTCTCATGTGTTTATGGAAATCTTCTTGAAAAAAAAATACTTCTAATCTATGTTTGGAAATCCTTGTGCAAGTACTATATGGTAGTGAATTATTTTAAGAATACATATTGACTTTATCAAAAAAGAATTTTTGAGGTATTTGTGAAAATGGCATGTTTCTTATAAAGGTAACAAGTAGATCTCATCATTCTGGATGTGTTGCTTTGATTTATATTGTTAGGTGTGTGTATTCATGTAGAGCCTATCGAGACAAGATAGATTTATTTTTAAATGAAAAGAAATGAAGTGCCAACTGTGGATTTGAATACATTAAGCTAAAGAAATTGTCCAAGCGCCTTAAGTTTACTTAGCTATTATTTATGAAGATTAAAAGCTTTAAACTAGGACCAAAGAAGCTCATTAGATATGCTGGGAAGATTGCTATTTCAGTACTAAATTATAGTGTGACAATAGGGAGGGGGAAAACACATTTTTAAACTCCTGTCTTTTGAAAGAATAAATAAGGCATATGCAGGATAGAATTTTCACAAATATTGGTATTCCAAACCAGGAGATATGAGTCTCTATACATACTGACGTTTTCCCCTGATGTGCCCATTTTAATGATTACAACTAACCCTAGAAGTTAGAGTTACAACAGCTATATTCTAACAATTGAGTCAGTCTCATATCCATGCCCAAGGGTTGACTCATTTATTCCCCCCATTTATTATCATAAATTATAAGATACAGAACCTCTCTTACTTATGGTCGTGTCTCAACATTCTTCAGGTAGCAACTTCCTATTTTCACTGATCTGTGCAACTTAAAGTAACCTCAGATAAAATTTGCTTGTCTTTAAAATCCCATGGTAGAACCACTGTCTTCTCCTTCCTATGTTCTCTTTTCCCGTTCCCTCCTGGAGGCTAAGTGCCCCCATCAAACCCTCAATCCCTTTTTAAATTTTTTTTAATGTTTATTTATTTTTGAGAGGCAGAGAGAGACAGAGTGTGAGCGGAGGAGGTGCAGCGAGAGCAGGAGACAGAATCCAAAGCAGGCTCCAGGCTCTCAGCTGACAGCACAGAGCCCAGTGCAGGCTCTAATTCATGAACGATGAGATCATGACCCAAGCAAAGTTGGATGCTTAACTCCCTGAGCCACCCAGGTGCCCCACCAATCCCTTTTTTTAGGTAAGACGGACAATATGGCATGAAGTGTTCATGCTAATCAATTAATTACCTTTGAGACTGAGTTACAAGAAAAGGTTGAATTCAACTTAAAATCCCAAATTTGTAGTCAGTTTTAAAAGCAAGGTTACTTTAAAAAATGCCTGTCTTGAAGGGATATCTACTATCAGATGACAGATAATAGCATAGATACACATACGTGGATGATAGTGCACATGCCCATATTTACACACATACACACGCACAAACATGCATACATACATATGTGTGTATGTGTATAATTTCTTTACCCCCATCCTGCTGGAGGATGGAAAAGCTAAAATAACAACATCAGTCCTTAGCTAAGATTGACATAAAACACCAGTTTGTCCTGGGGTCCCTGGGTGGCTCAGTCAGTTAAGCGTCTGACTCCTGATTTTGGCTCAGGTCATGATTTCATAGGTTCGTGAGTCCAAGCCCCACATCAGGCTCCATGCTGTGGAGCCTGCTTGGGGTCCCCTCTCTCTCTCTCTGTCTCTGTCTCTCTCCCTCCCTCCCTGCCTCTCCCCTGCTCGCTTGTGCGCGCTCTCTCTCTTTCTCTCTCTCTCTATAAATAAATAAACTTAAAAAAAAAGTTTGTCCTGAGGGAAGATTTGGGCACTTTGGTATGTGTTTAAGCACTTGGAATGATTATTAGGAAGGCAAGGGTGGCCTCTTAGCTGGCATAGTTTTTGCTAAAACACAGAGTTTTGAAAATGAGACGCTAATATGGAACCACCTGTAGCACACAGCCATTTCTGGACAGTTTATTGAAATACCCATACACAAAGTATGATTTTGCAAAGCAAATCCAGAAATCTTTTGTAAGGTTGTAAAAGTAAGTCTTCCATATCACTTTCCCTAACTTTGTGTGTATTCATGCATAAAACCTATTAAAATCTAATTGAGATAAGCCATTATGCAAACCGTGCTGGACCTGATTCTTAATAGATTTTTTTGAAGGAACCAAAGAGCTAATTATGACAATAGGATATCATCAGTATTTAAAAAAATAATAATAATTCTAGGTTTTATTTCATGCTTTTATAGATTGCTACCCATTCACTTTCTATTCTCATGAGCTTTGTTGATGATGAGCTTCATAGGGAGCATCACCTATTCTTTCCAAACCTCTGCATCCTATGAAGCAGGAAGGCATGATAAATTGCTAGCAAACAAAAATGGATCAGTCTACATTTCTCATCTCTCCCTCCCATAGACAGAGTGTGGATAGACCCCATCCCAAGTTGTCATCCCTGCCTAAGCATAGATTTTGTGATGAGAGGAATGATAATTAAAGTTTGTCTGGGCATATAAGATATAACCGAAACCATGCTAGGATTCTTAAGTCGCTATCTTTTAATAAACGTAAAAAACAAAACAACAAAAAAACTAACTGGGAATACAAATAAGCTTATAACTATATATTATGTATATATTTATATATGTACTATAATTATACACACACACACACATACGTGAAACTCTACACACACACACACACACACACACACACACACAAACAGAAGTATTAACAAATATTAATGGAGTACCTCAAGATATCAGATACATTTCCAGGCCTTAGGGACAAAGTATTGGTCATAAGAGTTTAAGTCCCAGATCTCCTTTAGCTCTAGAGAGGCTGTTAAAACAAGAACCCAAGAGGGACGCCTGAGTGGCTCAGTTGGTTAAACTGCAGACTCTTGAATTCAGCTCCGGTCATGATCTCATGGTTCATGAGATCAAGCCCCACATAAGGCTCCATGCTGACAGTGCACGGAACCTGCCTCTGATTTTCTCTGTCCCTCTCTGTCTGCCCCTCCCTCACTCGCACTTATTCTCTCTCAAAATAAATAAGTCAACTTTTAAAAATTCTTTAAAAAAAAGAAAGAAAGAAAGAAAGAAAGAAAGAACCCAAGAGAAAGGTGCCTGAATGCTTGGTTAAATGTCTGACTCTTGGTTTTGGCTCAGGCCATGATCTTACATTTCATGAGTTTGAGCCCACATTGGGTTCTGTACTGGCAGGACAGAGCCTGCTTGGGATTCTTTCTGTCTCTCCCTCTTTCTCTGACCCTCCCCTGCTTGTGTATGCTTTCTCTTTATCTCTCTTTCTCAAAAAAAAAAAAATGAATCAACATTAATTTTTTTTTTTTTAAATGAACCCCAGAGGATGAAAGGCGGGAGAAGCATCTCCGTATCACAGCGCCTTTTAATCTCCTCAGAAAACTTACTCCTAGCTGATATTTAGGGTTTGTGATCCAAGAATGTTATTTCTGGGGTGTTAACCATTTAATTTGAATTTGAATGACAAGAAGGAACTTCCATTTGTTAACCAGGAGAGCAACATTTCAGGCAGAGGGAGCAGCCAATGCAAAGGCACTAAAATAGGAACAACCGGCTTGTTAGAGGGAGCGAGGATCAGCATGAGTGGAAAGTTGCAGGAGGGAAGGTTAGGTAGTGGAGGTATGAGACAGGGTTAAAAGAGAGGTAAGGGTCCCCTCTTGTATGGTGGTGTTAGGGTAAGAGAAAAGGGCTTTGGAGTTCTAGTGGAAGTGCAAGTGTTCGAGGATTTTTTTTTTTTTTATCTCAGTACCTGGAATTCATCGTCTCACCTCTTGGAAGAATGAAGAGGTGGACACAAAATGAACAGCAGGCAAAGTTTATTGGAGTAGGAGATCAGAAAGTGAGAATAGTATGAAAGCTCTCTTTGCAGAGACGGGGCATTTAAAAGTGAATACCCCCCACTATAGGCAAGGGTCTTTGTTTTATAAGGTTCTGGTTGCCCCCTCTTTCCCTTCTCCCTTGTTCCTTCTCAGATTCTACCCTCACTGGCTTCATAACTCTACGTGCTGGGTCCTCCATTCATGATTGGCTCCATTCCATTGTGTGAGGAATCAGACTAGGGTCATACTGTCCCTCTTATAGCATAGGCTTTATGCTTTACTTATTTTAGTTAGATATTTTGATTGTCAGATTGCTGAGGGGAACCTGAGGGGGAGTAGGCGGTGTCTGTTACATTCTGAAGAGGAACCTTATGTCCAAGGGGGTTTGCCGTGACGCTCCCAGCACCGTTCCAAAAATCTGTGTTTTTCCCCACCAAGGGACCTCAGGTCCCAACGTTTCCCTCTCTGCCAATTTGATCCTATCTTTCCCTATCATACAAGAAAAAGCCACCAGAATGTTTTAAGTAGGGGTGAGACAGGTAAAGAACATCTCAGTCATGCTACTGGAAGAGGAAAGGGCAGTTATAAGGTCATTGAAGTAACCCAAGTAAAAAATGACAGATCTTATGCCAGGTGGTAGTTGTGGTATACCACGAGTATATTCTGTTATTTTAGCCCAACAGTTAATTTATAAACTACTCCTGCTATACTTAGTTTTGTTATTTTTTTGCCTTTTTAACAGTCAGGATCCTTTCTTTTTAAGTTTAATTTATTTTAAGAAAGATACACAGAGCAAGCTGGGGAGTGGCTGAGAGTGAAGGCAACACAATCCCAAGCAGACTCCATGCTGTCAGTGCAGAGCCCAGTGCGGTGCTCAAACTCAGGAGCTGTGAGATCATGACCTGACCTGAAATCAAGAGTCGGACACTTAAGCAACTGAGCGGTTGCCCTAGTCAGGATCCTTTTTGCTTTGGAAATAGGTATCCTTGCATTATACACATAAATGTTAACTATATACAGGTCGCATCTAGGAAGTACTATGTATCCTACAAACCGTTAATAGTTATCAAACAAGGAACTTAAAAATATATAGGGGTAACAAAATGCTCCTATTTCTACCTAACCATAAATCTACTCAGATTTGCCAAAGGGATAAGGCCTCTCTTTCTTTTTTTTTAATGTTTATTTATTTTTAAGAGAGAGAGAGAGAGAGGCAGAGAGAGAGGGTGACACAGAATCCAAAGCAGGCTCCAGGCTCTGAGCTATCAGCACAGAGCCCCATGCAGGGCCCAAACTGGTGAACCACGAGATCATGACTTGAGCTGAAGTCAGAGGCTCACTGGAGTGAGCTGCCCAAGCACCCCAGGTCTCATTTTCTTTTTTTTTTTTTTTTAATTTTTTTTTTAGTGTTTATTTATTTTTGAGACAGAGACAGAGCATGAATGGGAGAGGGTCAGAGAGAGAGGGAGACGCAGAATCCGAAACAGGCTCCAGGCTCTGAGCGGTCAGCACAGAGCCCGATGCGGGGCTCGAACCCACGGACCACGAGATCGTGACCTGAGCCGAAGTCGGATGCCTAACCGACTGAGCCACCCAGGCGCCCCCAGGTCTCACTTTCTTAATCACCTGTTTATGTGAACTGGGGTTGCATACTTCCCCTCTGTGATTCTCACTTACTGATTGTTGAAACAGCAGCACTTCTATGAACCTGGCACACCTCGAGAAGATATCAGCTGACATAAAGTATGAAAAAGTAGATCGTGAATGCAAAATAATTACAAAATGCAAAGAATGATCATCATCGTAAATAAGATGACTAGCCATAGGCTAATTATTTTAACTCTACCATAATGGTTAACAATTTGCTTCCTATATATTTTTCACTTTTTTTCCCCTGGCTTGTTCTAATTGCCTCTTTGATTTTTTTCCCCCAAAGGCCGTGATCTTGGGTGTGTTCTCTGGGGGTGAGGGAGTATGTTCAAGGTAACTGAAATTACATTTGAAGTTAAAAGTTTGCAATGGAAATATAAATAAAGAAATGCCAGTAAAAAACATAAACATGCAGATGCTTCTCCCTCCTTTTTTCCTCTTATTACTCCATTTCCATTGGATTCTTAAATTCTATAAATTTCTTTCCACTACAATTCTGATACCTTCATAGATGTGAGCTGATGATGAAGCTAATGCAGTAAAGAAGTTTGTTAAGGTAGCCTTGGCACTAACGTATGCTGCTATCGGTCAATTAAAAATCTTTATATTATGAAATTGGAAAGAACTAAGTGCCCCTGATTGCATAGTTAAAATAAAATAATGAAAACAGGACAGTGCCTGTTGCCATCCTCGAGTTGGCAACCTTATGGACAGGAGGTAAAATCATTTTTGTTCGGATTCCTTTTATGCTGGAGAATACCCTTCGGATGGTGGGAGGTGAGGGAGAGAGAAGAAAAAGGCAAAATTTCCAACTGTGGAAGCGTGAGAAGACAACTGGCATATGGACAACAGCAAATCTTCTTCTCTATGAATAAACTAATTAATTTGATTGAAAAATGCAACCTGCAGAGAGAAAAAGAGATTTCCTGACATTTCTACAAGGACTCATCAAGATAAGCACAGCAAGTTCCATCAGCTTCTCTGATAATTGTGGTTAGGACACGCAGGGGGAAAGTAAAGCCTTGGTGGTGGTGAAGGAAGAAAATGAAAGCAAGTCAGGAAGGAGGCCAGGTGAAGTTACATCCTGGTTTACATCAGCAGGAGGAGAGATCTGAATAGTATGTGGGTGAAAACGCAAGCCCTAACATGGCAAACAGTCGTGAATCACCATCAACACTTTGGAGAGAAAAATATGTCTCACAAATCTGGTTCATCTCTTTTCCCCCGAGTGTATGTTCCAGTCTTGAAATGAGATGGCCTTTGTAAGTGAACAGAGCAAAGGAGATGCTGAACAAATAGTGGGTTTTCTCCCAAGTGAAGTAGCTGACCTATCGCATATGTGAATATAGGAATGAATGGATGAACAAATGAATTAATTTTTCCAGGTAGTTCTAGTTTGTCAGATAAATGTGTTGTAGTGAGCGTTTTAACGATGCAATATCTCAGACTCTTGTGTGTGATTTTATATCACCATTTTGTTAATTCATTTTTAAATTCTTCTAACAATGTTACAATGAGAATTTCTTAGAGATCGAGGTGGTTCAAGAACTAGCAGGAGCAACATTCCCTGAGAATTTATTAAAAATGCAGAATTAGTCCTCCGTCTGATCTATGGAATCAGAATCTGCCATTTAACAAGATCACAAGTGATTCCTAAGCACATTAAAGTTTGACAAGAACTGATCTTCTTGGCACAATTACGGAATAGTATAAATCCATACTCCTTCTTTGTAGACCACTATTTTTAATATCTTTTGTCCCTATTTTTCTATCAAGGGAGGGGACAGACAGTTGAACTATTTTCTTAGAAGCTCCATAAACAATGCTGGTGATGTCTAATTTAATCCTTCAATGGTAATATTATCTCACACGGGTGACTAATGGAATTGCAAGATTTTTGTGAAAGAAGAAACAAGAGGGACAATGTGTGTGTACTGACAACTAATCACTGGCCTAATAAGCAGCAGTAATTAACATATAGCAATCTGGTCAGGTTGAAATGGATATGACTGACCATCACAATTTTTTTTGTGTAGATAATGTGCAGTTAAAATATGGATAGTCCTTTTCAAATATGGATATGACCGACCATCACAATTTGTTTTTGTGTAGATAATGCGCATTTAAAATATGGATAGTCCTTTTTCAAGTAATAACAAGTATATGATTCTTATAGTTTAAATTACAAATAGGAAAGCCCAATCTCTGGAATTTTTAGAAATGAGAGTAGAGAGTAGGATTTTTTGGAAGAATGCTTTTTCACAAAGATAAACAATGATAATTAGAAATCCTTGAGTTGGCATCCTCGAGTTGGCAACCTTATGGACAGGAGGTGAAATCATTTTTGTTTGGTAAATTAAGTTTAGTCATTCATTCATCCATCTCACTAACAATTCTTATCTACTATATTCCCAGCACTGTTTTAGATACTGGGGAAATCTAAGTGAACAAAGCAGACTAACTCCCTCTTATGAAGCTTGCATTCTTCATGGGAGGAGACAGTTAAAGAATAGTATAATGTATCAGTTGGTGAGAAATGACTAAAAGGGAAGGAAAGCAGGCTATAGATTTAGAGAAGGAAACATCATTGTGTGTGTTATCATATGTATGCACTCAGGGAAGGCCTCTCTGATGAGGTAATATTTAAGCAGAGCCCTAAATGAAGGGAGGAAATAAGCCATGCAGGTAGCTGGGGCAAAGGCAAACAAATGGAAAATTCCAGAGGCAGGAGGGTGCTGGCCATGTTTGCAAAACAGTGTGCCGGAGCTGACAAAAGGAAAAATGATGTCTTTGTGATTTAGGACTAAAAAATGGTTCAAATTAGGTTAATAGACATCCTTAACAGGAGCTGCTTTTATGGAAATTGACATTTTAATAATCTGAATTCTGATATTTCAGATTGGGAAAGTTCCTGTTTTTTGTATTATGTCTTATATTTGATTGATAATTCAATGATACCACTTACTCATTCACGAAATATTTGTCATGTGTCTTGTATATGCCAGGCACCGTGCCAGATGTTCTATAGTGACACAATTTTTGAATTTGAGTAGGCTTCTATTGCCATAGAAATGAATGTGATCTCTGAGTGTCAACATTTCTCATTCTTACTAGTGATAATTTAAACAATCTTTCAATCATTGTATTTAATAGTAGTCCTTGGTTTGTGATGGCATCTGCGAGTGTCTTCATCTACTTTGTAAGTATTTAATCAGGAAGATTGAATTGAGGGTTGCCATAATGTATTTGCCACAAGAATCTTTTCATCCAGCCATGAAGTTTCTTTATTGTGTTACTGTTACTATTTTGAATTTATGCTTTCAAAATGCAAATGAATTTGTTTGCATTTTGAACTTTAATCTTGCTCTGGATAGTTGAAGAATATCAATAATTAAACTGCTGTTGAGTTATATGGACAGAGGAGAAAAATAGATTAGGACTTGGAAACAGTGGTTCATTTTTGTTTCACAGAATCCTTTTTAGGCACACTGCTATTTCTCACATTCCATTCAGTGAACAAATAAGTATTCGTACGCATTTAATTTTGAGGGAGGGTTGACAATTTATTTTTATTTCTAGCCGTTGGAAGGGGAACTTCACAGGTGAATTCTTTCTGAGATACTTAATGTGAGGTCGCAGAGTAAACACTGGGGCCTCCAAGACCGGGCTGCAGGCTGTAATACAAGCTGTAATACAAGCTGCAGGGCGCTTTCAGGCTTAGTGGGAGCTTTTGATAAATGTACATGACCTGTTCTTGCTTTCTCTTCTGGCCCAAGAGACATGTCAGCATACCAGTTGGTGGGAGTGGTGGTGCTGTAGAGAGGAGGATGGACGCATTGGTTTTAGGGGCGAGGAAAGCCTCTTTATATGATTTGGTTAGACCTTTGCCTCTCTTCGTTCTCCAGTGGAAACTACTCAACTGGTAGTAGCTCGAAGACCAGTGTCCACTGTCAGCCTTTGCAGCCGGATTTTTTTAAGGGATGGTTAGGACTTGGAGGAAAGAGGATGTATTTATTGAGTCAGGGGGGCGCAGGGGGGCCACTGCACAGATGCACATACTACACTTTCAGAAATTCAGAATGGGAACTGGCCAACAGCGGTGGTGGACGCAGGGGTGGGAAAGGTGGTGGTAGCCATGTA
Source organism: Panthera onca (assembly GCF_046562875.1). NCBI lineage: Eukaryota > Metazoa > Chordata > Mammalia > Carnivora > Felidae > Panthera > Panthera onca. The sequence continues at coordinate 101,679,285 of NC_138357.1, forward strand.
ACAGTGATGGTGAAAGTTGGACACATTTGAGGTCGTTGCTTTTACTGGATTCTCGGTTTTGAACCTTGTATTTCACACGGTGTTCATTATTGAGCGTTGATAAATGTCCCAAACCTTGAGAGCTGAAAACTACTAATGTGCTTCATAGGGCCCATTCATTACTGCCATACAACAAAAGCCTTTACGTATGTTTGTATATGCATTACTGAAACTTTCCTTTAAAAAAATCAATATCGCTTTCCTATTTTAAAGCAGGGTGGGGTTCTTTTTGTCGGTTTTGCTTTGCCTAGGATATATCACGCTCTCATTCTTACATTTACTGAAACATTATAAATATTTAAAATATCTGGTCATTTATTTTACCTTGTCACCATATGTGTGAGGAAAATCGGGTCTCAGTGTATTGTGGTTTCTACCATTAATGTAAACGTTATGCTAAGAGCATTTGTCTCAATAGCAACAACCGTACTTTTCATTTTGGTGAGAACAAAGAACAAAATTATCCATTGATGACAATCGCTATAAAAACCCACTAAATGACCTTTTTTTACCTTCTGTGTTTGTATCCTGATAATTACTGATATAAATGAAATGAGGAATAGGTATGAAAATCAGCTCTAAAAAAATAACATCAGTGCGGACAGTGCAGCATGATGGCAAAGTAGACCCAAGGGCCAAACGACCTGAGTCCCAGTTTCCCACCTCCCCTTGTTTGCCCTTTGACCCAGGTATACTTTTGTTTCCCCATCTGTAAATTGGGGCTAAGATCAGTTCCTGCATCATTAGGATTAATTATAGTAATACATCTATTGTCTGACACACAATAAATATAATTTGTTATTCATATATAAAATGATATTTAAATGTCCCAAAGTGTACAAGGTCAAAATGATTATTTAGTAGATAATGTACTACTTATGTAGTGTTATTAATTTATAAATAATTCAGTAAAGACATTTTTATGTGTCCTAAACCTGTCTCCATGTTTTCTCCATGCTTCTGGTTCAAGTTAAAGCAACACACTCATTTTCGACCCTGAATATTCACTGGAAGCACCTGGTTGGATTTAAATTGCACTAAATCACCATTTTGTGATAGTTTTAATAAACACCTGCTGTGTAAACATCATCTTCATCGATCACTTTTGTAACAGAGGAAATGAAACAAAAACCTATACAAGGGGGTTAAAATAACTACATATGTAAGCATACTTCAGCCTTCCTGGAACATCTAGTTGTACATAAACAATTTGTGAGCTAAAATCAAAACTCTATAATCTAGTCATTAAAACCATTTTGCTGAGATTTTCAGGCCAACAGTTTGAATAAGGAAACAAATTAATTTTGGTGTTTATCAGTGTGATTTTAGTTACAAAATGGCATGCATTTGAAAGTAAAAAGTGCATTAAAAATTCAGTTTCTCTAATTCATACTGGTAGCCCTCCTTAAATCAAATATATAGGTTTTATTGACAGCTTAAATCATGTGATTGTATTGTATTTGCATGTATAACATGCATATTTTAACACCACTGAGGATTCTTTTGTAATTTGTAAATTCACATTAATATTTTACCTCCTTTCATTAGTTGTATTTCTTATTTGAGAATTGCATATAAGCAAGTCATTATGAAGTGTAAGAAATTGGGCCTGAGAACCTAGCTTATTAAATAGTTTAGCCCTCTTGGTAATTTAAAAAATTTTTTTTAATGTTTATTTCTGAGAGATAGAGACAAGCGTGAGCAGGGGAGGGCCAGAAAGAGGGAGACACAGAATCCGAAGCAGGCTCCAGGCTCTGAGCTGTCAGCACAGAGCCCGACGTGGGGCTCGGACCCACAAACCACGAGATCATGACCTGAGCTGAAGTCAGATGCTTACTGACTGAGCCACCCAGGCGCCCCTTCTTGGTAATTTTTAATAGTAGGTCTCTAGGATTTATGAAGTCTATACATTTACATATTTATTAGTATATTGCCTACCATATTATTGTGTTTTCATAAGTAGTTTTATATATTTTATAATGTATTTCCATAAAGCCCAAGAAAACACTAGTTAGACTATAAAATATAGGCTGAGATTTAAGAAAGCATGTACAGTTTTGGCATGTATAAATCTGTCTAGAGAACCAAAATTTCAGAAAATCCTATTTATATTTATTGCTAGATAATTTAACTCAGGATATAATTCCTTATAAATATTATGTGACATAATGAAATACTATGGATAAAGACTGCCCAGTAAGGATTCCTTGCTATGGTCAAGCCAGTTATCTGTTGGTGTAGACCTGTGCTTTCCAATATGGCAGCCACTAGCCACATGCATCTTTTTATTTTTATTTTTATTTATTTTTTTTTTTTTATTTTATTTTATTTTTTTTTTAATATATGAAATTTACTGTCAAATTGGTTTCCATACAACACCCAGTGCTCATCCCAAAAGGTGCCCTCCTCAATACCCATCACCCACCCTGCCCTCCCTCCCACTCTGCCCTCCCTCCCACCCCCCATCAACCCTCAGTTTGTTCTCAGTTTTTAACAGTCTCTTATGCTTTGGCTCTCTCCCACTCTAACCTCTTTTTTTTTTCCTTCCCCTCCCCCATGGGTTTCTGTTACGTTTCTCAGGATCCACATAAGAGTGAAACCATATGGTATCTGTCTTTCTCTGTATGGCTTATTTCACTTAGCATCACACTCTCCAGTTCCATCCATGTTGCTACAAAAGGCCATATTTCATTTTTTCTCATTGCCACGTAGTATTCCATTGTGTATATAAACCACAATTTCTTTATCCATTCATCAGTTGATGGACATTTAGGCTCTTTCCATAATTTGGCTATTGTTGAGAGTGCCGCTATAAACATTGGGGTACAGGTGCCCCTATGCATCAGTACTCCTGTATCCCTTGGATAAATTCCTAGCAGTGCTATTGCTGGGTCATAGGGTAGGTCTATTTTTAATTTTCTGAGGAACCTCCACACTGCTTTCCAGAGCGGCTGCACCAATTTGCATTCCCACCAACAGTGCAAGAGGGTTCCTGTTTCTCCACATCCTCTCCAGCATCTATAGTCTCCTGATTTGTTCATTTTGGCCACTCTGACTGGCGTGAGGTGGTATCTGAGTGTGGTTTTGATTTGTATTTCCCTGATAAGGAGCGACGTTGAACATCTTTTCATGTGCCTGTTGGCCATCCGGATGTCTTCTTTAGAGAAGTGTCTATTCATGTTTTCTGCCCATTTCTTCACTGGGTTATTTGTTTTTCGGGTGTGGAGTTTGATGAGCTCTTTATAGATTTTGGATACTAGCCCTTTGTCCGATGTGTCATTTGCAAATATCTTTTCCCATTCCGTTGGTTGCCTTTTAGTTTTGTTGGTTGTTTCCTTTGCTGTGCAGAAGCTTTTTATCTTCATAAAGTCCCAGTAATTCACTTTTGCTTTTAATTCCCTTGCCTTTGGGGATGTGCCGAGTAAGAGATTGCTACGGCTGAGGTCAGAGAGGTCTTTTCCTGCTTTCTCCTCTAAGGTTTTGATGGTTTCCTGTCTCACATTCAGGTCCTTTATCCATTTTGAGTTTATTTTTGTGAATGGTGTGAGAAAGTGGTCTAGTTTCAACCTTCTGGCCACATGCATCTTTTTAGTTGCAAATTTAAATTATTATAATTAGATATGGGTTAAAATTCAGTTTCTCATTTACATACACTAGCCATATTTCAAGTGTCCAATAGCCACACAGGGCTGGTGGCTATAGTACTGAATAATGCAGATACACATTTACGTTGTTATAAAGATCTATTGGGCAGTACTGGCTAGAGTAGAAATGCTTTTCTACAGTCCAACAAGGTCTCTGTAAAGCAGACTCTATGTTTGCACCAATTTCCTTTATGTTCATAGAGGTATGTCCCTGAAGCAGGGTGTGGAGTGAGAGACAGATCTTCAGTAAAATTATTTGGAAAATGGTATTCCTTAAAATGCTTTTTTACTGCAACTAACAAATGACCCAAATCCAAGTGCCTTATAGTATCACTTCTTAAGGTGTGATCTATGGACCAGCAGCATTGGTATCCCTTGGGCATACAAATGAAGACTCTCAGCCCCTCTCTAGACTTAGAATCCACAGTAGAACATATTCCCCAGGTGATTTGTATGCACATTAAAGTTTGGGAAGCCCTGGTTAAAACCATAAGGATGTCATTGTCTTATATTACAATAAATCCCCTGGTGCGATAGCTATACGTTAAGTATATGACTCCATAGTGCCATCAAAACCTGAGGTTCTTTCTTTTTTTTTTTATTAGGGTATAATTAACATACAGTGTTATATTAGTTTCAAGTATACAATAAAATAATCCAACAATTCTGTATGTTTCTCAGTGTTCATCAAGCTAAGTGTACTCTTAATCCCCTTCACCTATTTCATCCATCCCCTCACCCAATACCTCTCTGGCAGCTACCAAATTTCTTTTCTTTTCTTTTAAAAATTTTTAATGTTTAGTTATTATTTTTGAGAGAGAAAGAGAGGAGAGAGTGCAAGCGGGGGAGGGGCAGAGCGAGAGGGAGACACAGAATCCGAAGCAGGCTCCAGGCTCTGAGCTGTCAGTGCAGAGCCCGACATGGGGGCTCAAACCCATGAACCGTGAGATCATGACCTGAGCCGAAGTTCGGCGCTCAACTGACTGAGCCACCCGGGTGCCCCACAAATTTGTTTTCTGTATTTAAGAGTCCATTTTTTGGTTTGTCTCTTTCCTTTGTTCGTCTGTTTTATGTCTTAGGTCATTGTATGAGTGAAATCATGTGATAGTTTTCTCTGACTGGCCTATTTCACTTGCCATGATAGTCTCTAGTTCCTTTCAGTTTATTGGTTTTGGTAGCCTCCTTCTGTCCTTAAATGATTTTACAATTGGAAGTTGGCTGTAGCAGTTCCCAGCATCATATCCTGACCTGCTTCTGTCTCTAGATGTTGTCAGAACTATCTCCAGTCTGGCGCTAGTTTGTTCTAGTTCCACGGTCTTCTCCCTCCATTGCCAGTCACGTATTTATCCTTCATTTTCCTTTCGCTTTTACAGGCCTTTCCAAATGACCACCTGAAAACCATAAAATGAAACCAAGGAGAAAGCAAACTCTTTTCTTGCCCACGGGTGGTAGATTTTTATTTTATGAATTTGACAAATGTCCCTAATTTATTTGCATCTTTAGAATGTTAGTTGGAAATGTGGAATTTCTTTTTCACTTTAATAATATTTTAAATTGAACAATATGAAATTGTCATTTTCATGGAAAGAAAACTCATGTATTAGCAGCTTCATATGACCCAACCTAACATAAAGAAGGAAGGTAAGTCCATAAAGAAGGAAGATAAGTCAAAGTTAAGAGCACAGACTTGGGTCACAGATAGTTTAGCATTTATACACTGTCTTAGCTTGTCACTGAGGCAACTTGGGCAAGTTCTTTAACCTTCCCAAATTCCATTGTCCTCAGAAATAAAAGAATAATGGTATTATCTACCTCAGTAAGTGATAATGAAGACCAAATGTAATTATTCGGTGTTTTTCAAACATGTCAGTCATGTTCCACCTTCACAATTTCTTTCATATCTGCACTCTTTTTTTTAAATAAAGTGTTTATTTATTTTGAGAGCGAGATTGCAAGCCACAGAGGGGCAGAGAGAGAGGGAGAGATAGAAGTGCAAGCAGGGTCAGCCTCAAGGCTTGATCTCAACACGGGGCTTGATCTCAAGACCATGAGATCTTACCTGAGATGAAATCAGGAGTCAGACACTTAACTGTCTGAGCCACCCCGTTGCCCCTGCACTTTTATTATATTTAAGACTCCTTCTTAAAATAATTATCTTTACTTAGCTTCATCCTAAACTGTTTGATTTTATATATGCATTGAAGTTATATGTAGACTCACTGTATGTACGTGTGTATACATACACATGCATATATTGTTCAGCCATATAGATATATGCCAAGACATACTAAAATAATTTGATAAGTTTTTCCTTTTGCCATGAAAATCATTCTGCAAAGCACAAATAGATCTCATTCCATCATTTAGGATCCACTGAAATAGTGCATCTTATGGTTACTAACAGAGTTATCACACGAAAAGTGTTGAATACATGTTAACCAATATAGTTAAAAATTTATTTTAAAGATATTTTCACCCAAGGGGTAGTTATCCCCCACCCCTTTCTAAAGTTACCCCTTCTTCTACCACATTTAAAAAAGGGGCATTTGTGTTGCAAAGGCTTCTAAACAGGCTTCTGATAGCAGTGCCTCCTAGTGGTTGTTTCTGTCTCTGCTCAGGCATTGCCAGGAGCCACTGTTCATTCACTTCCCTGCTGCTCATTCTGAGAACTCTGGCTTGCGATTCACCTGCATATATTGAGGCTGTCTATTTGCAGGCCTCAGTGAGCAGAGGAAGCATAGCACCTTTTACCACCTATTAACTTATTCCATATAACGCCTGCACGGAAAGCAGTAAATAGTGACCAGACATTACTGAATAATTAAGAGTTTCTAAAGTAACAGCCTTGGGAAAGCAAAAACATTTTTGAACATTATAGTGAAAATAATTATTCTTAGGGTCATCTGAGTGGCTCAGTCAGTTGAGCATTCGATTTTGGCTCCAGTTGTGATCTCATGGTTCATTTGAGCCCCACATCAGGCTCCGTGCTGTCAGCACAAAGCCTGCTTCGGATCCTCTGTCCCCCCCCCCCCCCCCCCGCCCCGCCCCGCCCTCTTTGCCTCTCCCCCACTGGCACACTCTATCTCAAAAATAAACATTAAAAAAATTATTCTTAAAGGCCAAAGGAAAGCCATACAAAGTTCACTCTTCACAGAGGCTTCCCCCCAGGGACATCCTACTCACTAGGAGTTTCCAGCATAGGTATGGAATTCAGTGAATATCTGTTGAATGAAATGTCTGTCTAAAAGTTTACAAAAAGGAAGTAAATATTTTAAAATTAAATTGCTTATTAACTCTAACAAATGTGTGTTGTAATAGTTCTTCAAGTATAAATAACATTGTGGGAATTTTTCTTCAGTTTTTGAAAGGTGAGATTTGTATCTTAATGTAAAGACAAACTGGGCAGGAAAAACAACAAAAGTAAAGAGTGATACTGTAGCTAATTCTCATGAAATCTTATTCTCGGGTCAGTTCTCAAGGGGTAGACTGAACCAATAAAGTGAATGATTTATATACTTTACAATGTAAGGATGATATTCTTTACTAAGAGGCTTAAACTAGCATCTTTGAGTTTTTGCTTTTACTTAAATGGGTGCTTCTTCATTTATGTTACTGCTCATAAAAAGAAGATGACTGCCTTTTTTGCTTGATAAATGAAAGCTTATTCTCATAGGCTTTTGACTGCAGTGTGCCTCAGTGAACATGTGTCTGTGAAAGGTAAAAGATCAGTAAATGGTGAAATCTAAATTATATTAAACCCTCAACTATGTGTGTATTTTGTGTGTTTAAACCTGCTGACTAATGGAAATTTCTGGTAAAAATTTTATAAATCACAATAGTAAATTCCTAATTCAAATTATGTCTTCTTTATTAGTGTTATAAGATTAATGTTCAGCATACTGTAGTTTCCTAAAAATGCTTTAAACCTGTCTTCATGAAGAACATTTACTTCAAAATAGGTATTAACACTTCTCATTTGAGTCTCATATTTTTATTGTATGGATAAAATAACCTGTTTTAATTTTCATCCTCACCATGCAGATTGATAAGCAAGATGTTGTCCCTTGTCCCTGATCCTGGCAATCTATCTGAGAAGGTTTAAGTTGGTTTTAGGGCATATAGCCAGGCTTTAAATTCATTACCCAGCCCACTGTTGTTTACATCTTTGTAAACAATACATCTGTGTCACTTATCTATTTCTGCATAACAAATGTCTCTAAATCTTAGTGGCTTAACACAATACTTTATAATTACATCATGATTCTGTAGAGCAGGGATGTGGCCAGGGTTCATCTCGGTGGTTGTTCTGCAATTGTGATACGGCTGAGGTCACTCTTTGGGCTGCATTCAGCAGGAAGCTCAACTTTTAAGATAGCATTTTATCCTCTAGAGTCACTTACAACATGGCCTCTCATCATTCAGGAGTGTAGCCTGGTCTTCTAACACCATGGCAGCTGGGTTCTGAGGCAGAGTAGAAATGCTTCCTTGTTCCCTTACAGCATCTATACTTGGAACTCGTAGAGTGTCACGTCTGCCCTGTTCTGTTGGTCAAAACAAATCACAAGGCTAGTCCATATTCGTGAGGATGGGAAGTAGATTCTGGGGCAGAGTGGCAAAAAATTTGTGGCCATCTTTAATCACCATACATACTAAAATAATGGAGGTCTAAATGAACCATTTCCAGGATATGCTGTTAGTTCAGTTATCAGAGATGGGTCACACTTTACTTAACATGTTCACATTTAGTTAGTTGTGTGAAACTTTCTAAAACTCAAGATGTATGAACTATAATAAGTCGGAGAAAGAATAACTTCAGTGGTGATTAATCATGGGCTCTGCTTCTCTTCTTAATGTCTGTTAGATGCCAAACAATGTGAACATGCCATAGATTAAAACGTCAACAGTTTTATCTTCTAGGTTTAATAATAATAAGTAAAGTTATTTTGATAGAGGTAGTAATAGACATCGTTCACATTTTCAGCTTACATAAAGTTCTAATGGATCTTCAGAATCAGCAACTGAAAGAGTTAAATGATTGGCTAACTAAAACAGAAGAGAGAACAAGGAAAATGGAGAAAGAGCCCCTTGGACCTGATATTGAAGACCTAAAACGCCAAGTACAACAACATAAGGTTAGTATATTTAATGCTGTTTGCTTTCTTCTGGAGAACAAACTCTGTGTATACATATGTGTTTTATATACACACATTTATACATATATCAGGGTTTACAGGTAGGAAAGAATTAAAGCTTCAGTTAGGAAGAGTTTGAGAGTCATTTTTACCTAATATTTTCTGAAACGTTTGTGTTTTTCAAATGTGGCATAATTAGGCTTTTCATATTTGAAAAAATATCAAATGCATTCCTGGAGGACAACAACACTGGATATGTGATTTATTAAAGTTTTGGTTTCTTGGAAGAGGGACTCTGTAGGGATTACTTGCAATGCAAATTAAACTAATAAGACATGATTTTTTGTACGTTTTTACCTTCAGTTCAGAAAGTCTTAGAACAGGCGAAGTTTGATTAAAATGAACATCTGTAACGTTGCTTTTGTATGAAATACAGAATCTATTATTTGCAATACTTCCATCATATCTTTTTTCAGTTTATTGGTATATTTACAAGTTAGGCTCTTTGGTCGCCAAAAAGCATTTGTTGTTTCTGTGAGTGGGACTTCTACAGGTTTATTTCTTTTTTTTCTTCAGTATCCATTTTTTAAATTCAGATAAAATTGACATATAACATAATACACATTTTAGGTATATGATATAATGATTCAAAAATCTGTTCACTCTGTGAAATGATCAGAATAAGTCTAGTTACCATTCCTTACCATACGGAGTTGTACATTTTTTTATTTTGTGATGAGAACTGTAAAGATGGACCCTCACAGCAACTTTCAAACATGCACTACAATATTACTGATTGTCATACCAGGCTGTACATTGCATACAGATGATTTACCGTTTTAGAAGTGGAAGTTTGTCCCTCAGCCGTTTTGCCCACCTCCTCACCCGTCTCCCCTCTGGCATCTACCATTTAGTTCTCTTTATCTGTAAGATTTGTTTTGTTTTCTATCTTCTGCATATAAGTGGAATCATATGGTATTTGTCTTTCTCTGTCTGACTTACTGCACTTAGCTTAATACCCTCAAAGTACATCCATGTTGTCACAAAGAGCAAGAATTCATTTTTTATGTCTGAGTATATTGCAGTATGTATATATGTATGTATAAATACATACATACACACACACACACACACACACACACACACACACGCATGCCACATCTTCTTTACTCATCCATCAGTGGACACTGAAGTTGTTTCCATATCTTGGCTATTGTAAATAATGCTGCAATGAACATAGGAGGACATACATCTTTTTGAGTTATTGTTTTCATTTTGTTTTGATAAACACCCAGAAGTGGAATTGCTGGATCATATGATAGTTCTATTTTTAGTGTTTTGAGGAAACTTCATACTGATTTTCATAGCGGTTACATAAACTTACTTTCCTAACCACAGTGGACAAGGTTATTTTTTTCTCCACATCCTCCCCAACACTTGTTATTTCGTGTTTTTCTTTTCTTTTCTCTTCTTTTCTTTTCTTCTTCTTTTTTTTTTTTTGATAATAGCCATTGTAACAAATGTGAAGTGAGAGCTCATTATGGTTTTCATTTCCATTTCCCTGATGATTAGTGATGTTGAGCATCTTTTGATGTGTCTGTTGGAAAAATGTCTATTCAGATCGTTTGCCTATTTTAAAATCTGATTGTGTTTTTGTTGTTGAGTCGTTTAAGTTCTTTATATATTTTGGATATTAACCCCTTGTTGGGTATATGATTTCCAAATATCTTCTCCCATTCATTAGGTTATTCTTTTCATTATGTTGATGGTTTCCTTTGCTGTGCAGAAGCTTTTTGGTTTGATGTAGTCCCATTTGTTTATTTTTGCTTTTATTATCTTTGCTTTTAGAGTCAAATCCAAAAAAAAAAAAAAAGCTCATCACCAAGACTGCTGTTATGGAGTTTACCACTTATGTATTCTTTTAAGAGTTTTATGGTTTCAGTTCATACATCAATTCTTAATCCATTTTGAGTTAATCTTGGTGTATGGTGTAAGTGTTGTCTAGTTTCATTTAAATGTGATTCTGCCCTTTTTTCAACACCATTTATCGAAGAGGGTGGCCTTTCTTCCTTGTACGTTCTTGCCTCCTTTGTTGTAAATTAACTGACCACATACGCATCATTTATTTCTTGGATTTTTATTACATTCCCTCAATCTGTGTGTGTGTGTTTTATGCCCAAACCATACTGTTTTGATTACTATAGCTTTGTAATATAGTTTGTAATCAGAGAAGATCACGCTTCCAGTTTGTTCTTCTTTGTCAGCATTGCTTTGGCTACTCAAGTCTTTTATGGCACTGTACAAATTTTAGGATTGTTTGTTCTAGTTCTGTGAAAAATGCCGTAGGAATTTAGATGTGGGTTGCATTGAATCTGTAGATTGCTTTGGTAATATGGACATTTTCATAATATTAATTCTTCTAAGTCATGAGCATGAAATATCTTTCCATTTATTTGTGTCTTCTTCAGTCTTTTGTCAATATCTTGTAGTTTTTAGTATATAGATCTTTCACCTCCTAGGTTAAATTTATTCCTAGGCACTTTATTCTTTTTGAAGCAATTGTAAATTGGGTTATTTTCTTAATTTCTCTCTTGGATAGTTTGTTGTTCCTGTGTATAAACACATTTTTGTATAATGTTATTGTATCCTGCAATTTTACTATATGTATTAGTTCTAACAGTTTTCAGTGGAGTCTTTAGGATCTTGTGTTTAAAGTCATGTTGCCTGCAAATAGTGACAGTTATTTCTAAGTTGGAATTTTGAAAGTGCTTCATTCTAATAGCCATTATAAAACTAGCTCTGGGTTTTACCATAGGAACAAGAGCTTGCTCAGTCCATCAAGAAACACACACACACACACACACACACACACACACACACACCACACACACACACACACACACACACATACACACACACACACACACACACACACACACACACAGAATAACCTTCATAATTGGTCCAGAGTAGGCTTGCCAAATCTGGGAAATAAAAATCCAAGAAACCTAGTTAAATTTGCATTTCATATAAGCAACAAATACTGTTTTAGTGGAAGTATGTCCCAAATTATTCACTGTTTATCTGAAATTGAGATCTTAGTTGGCATCCTGGATTTTATCTGACAACTCTATTTAGGATTCTCTGGTTCTTGGATTCATGGCTTTGAAAGGAAATATCTGCTCCTTCAACTCATTCCTGCTTAAATCTGCATCTCGCTCAAGTTTATTGTCTCTTTTTATAACATTTTTCAGAGGTAGCTTGGAAGTTATTCTTTGCAGATGCAAGATACTGTTCCTTCTAAGTCGCAGAGTTCTTTTCTTATGTAATGAGCTTCTGATTCAATAACAAACAAGGCTGGCCTTCGCTTTTGCCGCCCTCACAGCCATTTTGGCCACAGGAAGTTTACAGTGGAGCAGTATGGGGACAGCTATAGCTATGGCAATCCAGGTACTCTGCACCCAGGGGGAAAAAAATAAAACATCAACTGTATTCTAATTTTCATGTGAAAGTTGTGATGAAAAGAGGCTAATTTGTCACATAGGTTTTTTTTTTTTAAATATTTATTTATTTTTGAGACAGAGAGAGACAGAGCATGAACGGGGGAGGGGCAGAGAGAGAGGGAGACACAGAATCCGAAGCAGGCTCCAGGCTCTGAGCCATCAGCCCAGAGCCCGACACGGGGCTCGAACTCACGGACTGCGAGATCGTGACCTGAGTTGAAGTCGGACGTTTAACCGACTGAGCCACCCAGGCGCCCCTGTCACATAGGTTTTAAGTGAACATCTGATAAAGAACTTAGATCCAGTGCTAGATGTCAAACTGGACCACATTTCATGTGTGCATCATGCACTCCTATTGTAGACACTATGCAACCCTCTTCCCCTTGGTCTGCCCTGGAAGTGTCATGCAGACAGTTTCTGTATACACTAATGGCTTCTCTGTGTCTGAAGACATTTGCTGCCACAAGAGAGTCTCAGCTAGTTTGGGGGTGGGAAGGAAGCAGAGTTAGTGCTGAGAGCTTCCATTAATTAACCCATGAGGAATGGGAGATGATGGATAAATGCCCAAGAATCCTTGGCCCATGGTAGGACAATCCCAAGGTGTTTCTTAAATCCCACAATCCCTCAAAGGTGTCCCGGCAAGACTGGGCCCAGGTGTCCATGAGGTAAACTGCCTCACATTCTCACTCATAATGCCTCCTGAGATCACTTCCCAATTAAACTCTTTGCACCTAAATCCTTGGTTCAAGATTGGTTTGTGAAAGAACTCAACGTGACAGCCTTCTTACCTGGAGGCCAGAGTACTGTCCAGCTTTGACACCAAATAAATGTGTAGTTTTCATAAGGGTCACCTAGGGGGCTCAGTCAGTTAAGTGTCTGACCCTTGATTTTGTCTTGGGTCATGATCTCACGGTGAGGTCAAGCCCCGAGTCCGGCTCTGCTCTGACAGCACAGATTCTCTCTCTCCCTTGTCTCTGCCCCTCCCCTGCTAGTGTGCTCTCTCTCCCTCTCCCTCTCTCTCAAAATAAATAAATAATCTTTAAAAAAGTAATTACTTTTTCTCATGTTCTCCATATCTTCACATTGGAAATAATACTGGCTTTAATTTTTCTGTTGGTTTTAGAATGTGAGGCTTTTTAGGAAAGGGCAAGAGTAAGGCTGGTAACATCAGAGGGAATGATGTTGACACTGGACCTCTGTAGTATGAGGAAGCCAGGAGGGATTCCAAAAGAGAAATGGCAGAATAATAAGAGAAAGCCTGACAATTGATAATAATCTTTTTTACTTGAAGCAATTACGGGGAGAAGAAAATGAAACAATTTATAAAGGAGTTAAATTTATTTATTTATCTATCTATCTATCTATCTATCTATCTATTTAAAGTTTTTATTTAAATTCCAGTTCACAGGCAGTATAATATTCGTTTCATGTGTACAGTATAGTGATTCAGCACTTCCACAGAGCACCTGGTGCTCCTCAGGACAGGTGCACTCCTTAATCCCCATCACCTGTTTCACCCATCCCCCACCTCCCTTCTGATAACCATCCATTTGTTCTCTATAGGTGAATTTATTTAAATTTTCTAATGTTTATTTATTTTTGAGAGAGAGACAGAGAGAGAGAGACAGAGAGACCCAGAGCATGAGCGGAGGAGGAGCAGAGAGAGAGTGGGAGACACCGAATCTGAAGCAGGCTCCAGGCTCTGTGCCGACAGCTCGGGGCTCAAATCCAGGAATCAGAAGATCATGACCTGAGCCAGAGGCAGACACTTAACCAACTGAGCCACCCAGGCGCCCCAGTAGTTGAATTTATTTAAATGGGTAACATATATTCTCTTAAAAGTACATACTTAAAAGGAGTATGTTTTTTTGTTGTTATTATTCTTGCCATGTTTCATAAAACAGAAAAAGATAAATGTTCTTTCTTGAAGTAACTGGGTCCAAACTAAAGCCTGATTTAAGTAGTCATCAATTCGCTTTGCAGCTTTTCTTCCCAAGAATTGTAGGTGAATGAAAATACGGCAATTTCCCGTGACAACCAAATACATCAGCAACCCTAGTAGTCGAGGAAAGCAACTCCACCCAGCTGCATCGCCACACTTGTCACCTAAGATAACATGTAGGGTTGTTAGCTATGTATAGATAGACATCACATTCTTTAGTCATCTTCCTTCTTTTTCTAAGAGATGATTACAGATGACAAATCAAAGAAAAGACACAGATTTTGTGGCCCAGAATCCATTTAAATTCTGCTCAGGTCAGAGGCCTCTGCCTGGTTCTTTCTCTCTCTGTCTCCCCTTCTCCCTACTTCTCTCCCTCCCTCCCTCTCTCCCTCTGTTGGAGGCCAGAAAAAAAAAAGTTGGCGAGCCTTGCAAGTACACCATGGATATCACAGATACGCTTCTCTGTGTTCTGTGACAGGACCTTTTGCCACGTCCATTTGTACAGCATTTTATTACAAGGCAGGCTAGAAATGCAACTACTGTACAATGTCATGGAAATAAGTCACTTGTATGGAGTCTGCCAATTAGGCAAGGCAAAACAATCAAACCTCTATTGGCGGTTACTGTTAAATGTAGCCAAAGGGTTAACTCTGGGTAACTGGGAAAAGTGAAGTGTGTCACAGAATTTGGAAAAACCAGTTGGTCTTCAAGGCTTTTGCTTTGGGGAGAGCATTTATAGGTTGACTTCAGATCTGAGCCACCCAAAATTTATTCTCTTGGGAATGAATAAATTGAAATTCTCCTTCCCTTTGCTAAGGAACATGGCGGAAATAATGCTGGTGGGTTATTTTTGTCTTCAGAGACGGACTATGATGTTGATAAGGAATGAGGGTTTCCCTTGAAGGAGTGACAGTATTATTGAGGAGTCATAGTGTGTTGTGGGCTTGGGCATTGATTAATGGGAAGGAAGTTTGCTCTTTTGGGGGGGTGTTTTCATCAAAATGAGAGTATTTGACTGAGGAACCTTTTGTTTCAAAGCACAGTCGGACTGAGATGTAGTTGAAGGCTTAGTTTACCGGCCAAGTTTCCAATTCTTCTGAGAGATTTAGACTTTTTGTTTTTACCTACATTGGCTTAGTAACAGCGTCAACAAAATCCTTACCATACTAGTTATTAGAATCTGCAGATGTAAATATGACATGTGCTCTCCACTCCTACTTCGTTGAATGTTCCGTGTTGACTACTGATGAATACAAATTAAATAGTCTTTTAGAAGCTCAGTCACTTATCCTTTGTTTGCAGCTTAGTTAATCTCAAGCATTTGGGTTGCCAAGATTGTAAAATACCCTCTTCTGGTGACCTTTAAAATGATCTAGATGTGCATGTAATGGGGAAGTTTTAAGTGTAATCCGGCTAAAGGACTTGGCATTTCATTTTATCCCATCGCATTCTGTTCCATATCATTGAACAAACACTCATTAAAGCATCATATGCTGTGAAGAATATAGAGATTGACTATATATATGGAATCTTCCTCAGGAAAGTCACAGGTTCGTACAGCAGATAAAGACACCGTTGTACAAGGCAGAATATGGCAAATGACTTGAGAATATTAAAAACAGTGACTTGTTTGAGCAAAGGAAATGACGTGGCAGAAATGTAGGGTGTATGTCACTTGCCTGGATCATGTGTTGCACTATCTTCAGTGCTAAAAGACTACATACAACCTGATCGTGAAGGGTCTTGAACTCAAGACTCAGGCATTTGGAGTTACTCTATCAGTAATAGATAGCTATTATTGATGAGAAACTAAAGAGTGGTTGTATAGGAAAATTTATCTTAATTTTTTAGGAAGATACGTCTTATAAGATAAACCAGAGCACAGATGAATAGGAGGCCAGAAGATATGTTAGGAAGGTAGTGCAGAGAGTACATAGAACCTGAATGGAGTCATGTCAGTGAAAATTGTTAACAGGTATAAGGAACATTTTGGAAATCAACAGCACAAGCAGCAGGACTAAATGTAGGAAATGAGCAAAGGGCTTGAAATAATAGATTGTGAGACTGGGCAATTAGGAACCCAAAATTGGATAAGAAAAGAATAGACAGTATTAAGTAGAAATGCAGTATTTGGAAGGAGGAGGCAGATTCTGAAAAGCCTCAGAATGCCATGGAATCAAGTAGTGCTTTTAGTGTCTAGTTAGCTCTCCTCAATCTTTAATAAGATTATAAGTACATTATTAATTACTGCTATGAAATTCCAGTTTATTTCCTTTTACCCTTATAAGTGATTAATGAATGTTTGATGGCTATCACAGTAAACATAAACAATATAATCAGGAAAAAATACTATGCTACAGCCACAGAACCAGATAGACCTCTTCTGATTTCTCCACTGCCTAGCCAAATACTTAGTACATAATTAATGCTCAATAAATGGGTTTTTTTTGTAGCAGACGCTTTAAATTATTTTGACTAGTTCTCTTCCACACGGAAGCCTCATCATTGCTTCCTTCCTTGCAGACACATAAATCTGACAAGTTAAATAAAGAAAAAAAAATTGTGAGTAGGGGCAAGGAAACAACTTACAGGTGAGGAAGGAACACATCGATAAAGCAGTTTACGTGGAGATATAATCCCTGATGCCCTCTCACTACCCCTCACATTTGTTCTTCTATCCCTGTTTCATTTCCTGTTAAAATATGTTAATGGTTGTAACCCTGGCATCCTCATAAATAGCTCAGAAGATGCCACCAGGAGTCATACTTAGGTATGTCTGTTGAAATGAAACTTGTAACCCTTGCTTATGCAGAAAAGGAAGTCCATTTGATGGAATCACATTTTTAGCTGGATACCTGCCACAGGATGGTCAGTTCATGAGGAATATATGCAGACTCCACCAGCTGGACAAACTGTACTGTCTGTAATCATAAGACTCTGTTCTTAAATTTATGTGCAAAATTCTGGTGGTGTGAGTCACATTGAACCTGATAGAAATTATAAGGACTTTTTGCCCTCTGGTCTCAATCATAGGTTAAATTAGTTCTGGTTGGCCCTTTTTTAAAGCTGGCCTTAGTAGGTGATGGGTATTGAAGAGGGCATCTTTTGGGATGAGCACTGGGTGTTGTATGGAAACCAATTTGACAATAAATTTCATATATTAAAAAAAATAAAGCTGGCCTTACAACTTAATCTTTTCCCCCAGATTCTTACTAAGAAAGGAGAGAGAGGGCCTAGAGACATTACACTTTTTCTTTTTTTACGTTCCATATAGACCTTACTTGACCCTCAAGGGACACAGAATAGGAACCATGGGAGAAAAACATGTATCCTCTCACGTGGGAGAAGGTCCCATGACCATCTCCATACAAATATGTTCTAAGAGGGAAAGAAATATGTTCCAAGATAGGAAAGATTTATGAGAGGAAAGTTAATGAAAGAAGCTAAGACATGAAACACTGTTCTGACGAACATTTATTGCTAAGATAACCCAATCTTAACCCTGCTTTCAAACAGGAAGAACATATACTAGGACCTAACTATTGTCTATATGTGTGTATATTTTTAAAGCTAGCTTTGTAGTAGTGGCCTTTAAAATATAATAGGTTTAGCAGTGAACCCCAGGAATCTACCCCATAAACCAAGAGCACACTTTACATACTGTATGTTAGCCAATTTGACAACAAACTGTATTAAGAAAATAAATAAATAAAATATAATAGGTTCAATTCAAGTGTCACCGGAGGGCTAAAACCTGGAACTCAAGTGAGTGCACACACATGCACATACACTTACACACAAGAGTTTAAGTTTCTGTTTATGTGCCTTATGTCGTATAGTTATAGAAAACAGATGTGTCTATCTCTTAAGCTTATTTAAGCTATATTAATATCTCTTATACTGAGGCAATCCATTATAGACCCTGCAGTCATATTGATTAGGATTAAAACATAACTCCTGTCACTTGTGAGTTGAATAGCTTTGCATAAGTTACCTAATGATTTTGTGCCTCAGTTGCCCCAACTATGAAATGAGGATGATGTTAATGATAATGATGATATCTACTTTATAGGAATGATAAAAACATTGGAAACATAATTACATAAAAAACACATATAATAATACGTGGTACCCGTAAGTATATGAATGGCCTTAAGTGTTATTATAAGATATGACTCCAAACCAAATAAAATTAATTTGTGTGATAATAATATTCTTTTGATATATGGAAGTGACAAGCTAAAGTGGAAAAGGACAGTATCACACTTTATAGTCTACAGAGTCGTATATGTATGATACTCAGTTTTAATTTTTTAAAATCTAGTTGAGAGGGGTGCCTGGTTGGCTCAATCAGTTGAGTGTCTGACTTCGGCTCAGGTCTAATCTCACCGTTGATGAGTTCAAAGCCTGAATTGGGCTCTGTGCTGACAGCTTAGAGGCTAGAGCCTGGTTCGGATTCCGTGTCTCCCTCTCTCTGACCCTCTCCCACTCACATTCTGTCTCTCTCTCTCTCTCTCAAAAAAAAAAAAAATAAACATTAAAAAAAATTTAAAAAGAAATCTAGTTGAGAAAGCATCTAATTTCCCATCAACAAGCTGTAAACAAGCACCAGATTCCAAGCATAACTTTATATACTAGATAATCCATTAATTAAATTAAAATAACAATAACAACAACAACAACAATGAAATCCGTGCTCATGTTCTTTTTTTTTTTTTTTTTTTTTAACAGATCAAGTGATTCCAGCTAATAGATTACTAATTGGTTCATAAAAATCACTGAATGCTGATTCAATACCATTACATTGCTCAAAATATCATGGCCTTGTTTTAAAGTACATCAGTGCATTGGGGTGACTGAGGGGCTCAGTCAGTTGAGCGTCCGACTCTTGATCTTGGCTCAGGTCACGATCCCAGTGGTGTGGGATTGAGTCCAGCTTCAGGCTCCACTCTCAGCATGGAGCCTGCTTGAGATTCTCTTTCTCTCCCTCTGCCCCTCTCCCCTGCTCTTGCTTTATCTCTCTCTTTCTAAAATAAAAACAAATAAATAAATCCATCAGTACATCTACTGAAATATAACTATCCAAGATGCCCTAATCTTTGAGACACTAGGTTTATTTTTTTTATTTTTAATTTCTCCTATAATTCCTCTTTATTAAAAGTTTCTGGCTCGGGGCGCCTGGGTGGCTCAGTCGGTTAAGCAGCCGACTTCGGCTCAGGTCATGATCTCGTGGTCCGTGAGTTCGATCCCCGCGTCGGGCTCTGTGCTGACAGCTCAGAGCCTGGAGCCTGCTTCGGATTCTGTGTCTCCCTCTCTCTGACCCTCCCCCGTTCATGCTCTGTCTCTCTCTGTCTCAAAAATAAATAAATGTTAAAAAAAAATTAAAAAAAAAAGTTTCTGGCTCTGGTGAGCATAAAGGAAAACAGGGGACTCTGTCACTTAAGGAGTTAGTCTCATGTAAAGTATCTGTTTTTCTGAACCAATGCCAATTAATTTCAGTTCCCTTGAATAGGTAATGCAACATTAATAATGTAAATGAATTATTTATATATATATAAAACATTTTAGAATGCATTTTAGGGGAAACTTTTTCATAAGAAAGCCACAAAAGATATGATAATATGAGTTTTAAGAGAATAATTATTCTTGAAAAATATATTCATATATCTTATAACAAAATGCAAGACCATAAATCCATTCTCCTGTTAAAAATAAGGTTGAATGTGGCGCTGTGTCTAAGGAATATAAAATTGGTAACTACAGTATACAATAATTTTATGTTTAATAGTTTTGTTATGAACAAAGGATTTCTAGTGGTACAACTGGTAGTCCTCTGTTATTCAATGGAACTACATATTGCAGAGATAATTTATACTGGATACTATTTATTTATTCATTCATTCATTCATTTTGGCTTTTTTTAATTTTTTAATGTTTATTTATTTTTGAGAGAAAGAGACAGAGCATGAGTGGGGGAGGGGCAGATACAGGGAGACACAGAACTGAAAGCAGGCTCCAGGCTCTGAGCTGTCAGCACAGAGCCCGACGCGGGGCTCGAACTCACGAGCTGTGAGATCATGACCTGAGCCGAAGTCGGACACTCAACTGACTGAGCCACCCAGGCGCCCCATCATTCATTTATTTTAAAGTTTACTTATTTTGAGAGACAGAGAGAGAGACTGAGTAGGGAACAGTCAGAGAGAGATGGAGAGAGAGAATCCCAAGCAGGCTCTGCTCAGCAGGGAGCCCGACACAGGGCTCCATCCCATGCTGGAGAGATCCTGACCTGAGCTGATAGCAAGTCGGACACTCAACTGACTGAGCCACCCAGGTGCCCCATGGATAATATTTGAGAATCAATTATCAATTAAAGATCTAGATCACATCTAGTGAGAATGAAAAAACTACTAAATCAGACATTTTTATATGACATTCTGTAGTTTCAGTACACTGAGAATATTTAGTAATTAGAATATATATGATGTGATTATCAAAAGTTTTGGCAATAAATACTGATGCCCAGAGGGGCTATTTCCATAGATCTTAGTCGAAGAATTGAATGATATGGTGATGATGTCAGAAATAGAAGAAAATAAGCATTTCCTCCCCATGTACCAACTGTAAGCATTGTGGTAGCTGATTCTAATGCATTTTGTCATTTAATTCCAGTTCTAAACATCTTGGAAAGATTCACATCCTTAATTTTCGGTTAAATAAATATGCTCAATGAGGCTAAAGAGTTGCCTAAGGCAACTTAACTAGTAATTGGCACACTCTGGCTTTTCAACTTGACCTGCTTCTCTCACCTCTTTTATTAGATTCCAAGCAAGTTTGACACCAGTGGCTATCCTAGAGGTTAGAGCAAATGCAGAGAGTAGCAAAGAGATGGGGAATTGTGGTGCTTGGTTTCCCTGGCTTGGGAATATCTAGGTGGAAGAGATGGAGAGACTGCATATAAGTCCTCAAACTGAGAGTAAGCATTGGGAAAGACAACACATTAGTGGTGGCCCGGTCTGAAATGCTCAGAATTAAAATGGTTAAGGAAATGATTTTTCAGCCTTAATCCTGCAGCTCTTTCATGAAAATTAGGGCAAAACGAACTACAAAGGGGGCATAGAACAAAATAGGTTTATGATGAGAATGGCAGTAATGTTTGAGCAAGAGTCTTGCTATCTATCAGTAGACTTCAATATCACATCTGTTTGCTATTAGCCAATCAATGCATATCACTTCCTCTGTGCTGCCCCTGCAAACTTCTACCCCACCCCTCTCTCCCAATATTCCTCTTCTTTTGCATCAATTATTGTCAGGCTAAAGGCATTTTGTGATTATTCATTAGATTTTCTTGGTGTTCACCTTGATCTAACTTCTGATTTCAGTGGTGTAACTATAGGCAGGATGTATGGATACATGCATGCTTACATGGGTTATAGAGGAAGAAGGAAAAGTATGACAATTGAGGTCTACTATTTATTGATTAGGGTATGTCCTCCATGTTCCATGATAAAGCTTTTCTGATCAAGCTCATTTTTTAGCAATGAGCTCACTAGATCAGTTACTTTAAAACTACTGATACTAATATCTTGTAAATAATTTGGGAGTTAAAGACTTACTTATGGATTTAAAATTATTTTGTATATTTCCAGATCCTAACAGTTGGCTGTAACTTCAGTTCTTGGATTTCCAAAACCACACCCTTTCTGTACTCATAATACCTATTAGAGGATGATAGACATCATGAATTAGATGAGGGTGAATTAGGTGTCTCTTGAGTTCTTGCGGTATGGTTTAAGGTGTTTGTTTTGAGAGCACCTGGGTGGCTTAGTAGGTTAAGTGTCCGACTCTTGGTTTCAGCTCAGGTCATGATCTCATGGTTCGTGAGTTTGAGGCCCACATTGGGCTCTGTGCTAACAATGTAGCTTGCTTGGGATTCTCTTTCTCCCTCTCTGTCTAGTCCTCCCCTGCTCGCTCTGTCTGTCTCACAATAAATAAATAAACTTAAAAAAATTAAAATTAAAGTATTTGTTCTGAATGTGCCAAAATGTGAGTACTTTTTAGTATTAACTAGCTATTACTGTTTATTGAGTTTATACTGTGTGCCAGGCAATGTGCTAAACAATTATATTCAGGTTTCCTATCCAACTAAAGAGATAGGTACCCTATCATCCCAATTTTGAAAATTGATAAGCTGAGGCATGGTATAGTTGGAGTATTTCTCAAGGTCACATAGCTTGTTAGCAATGCATCCAAGAATCAAACCTAGGAAATCTAACTTCAGATCCTACACCTTTAAACATACACGTATTTTTATGAGTCTGTCATTCGTACCATACCCTAATCCCACTTATAGTCTGAATGAGGCCGGGTACATTAATTGTCAGCTCTATTTAAAACAATTTTTCATATTTATTGAGCCTCCTTTTTTGCAACTGGAAAGTTTAGGTTTTTAAAATCTTTCTAATGTCTTCATTGAAATGGTCTTTAGGGCTACCCTCTTTGGTAGCTTTGGAGTTGGCTGAAACATTTTTTTTTCTAACAAAAAAGTAAAAACAGTGGGTTCTGATATAAAAACTAATATAATTGTGCATTCATACTTAGTAAGTGGATATAAAAGTAGAAGGTCTTTTAGAAAGACCTGTTGAGGTAGCTTTTCAAAAGTATTCAGCAAATGTACTATAAAATTACATACTATAAATAGATCCTCCTGAAGAACTAGACCATACTGGGACCAATTAGGCTTATCTAAGTGAATATTGAACTGAAAATGGCAAACCATTTCCAGATCATTTCATTCAGGGAAGCAAGAGATATAGAGCCTAGGCCAGTGCAGAGCTGATAGAAAGAAAGAAATAAGAATGGCCATAAGAGAAAAGGTAAAGAGAAGATTAAATTGCCTACATTCTTATCATTTCTTAGGAAATCATAAAATTTCCGATTCAGCCAGGATGTTTTTATTTGAAAACAAAATCAATTCATATCCACATGTATTGCATTAGCTAATTGTTCATAAGTGTCTAGGGATTTTTTTTTTTTTGCTTTTGTGGTAGACTTTTTATTTTTTTTTAATTTTTTTAATGTTTGTTTATTTTTGAGAGAGACAGAGTATGAACAAGGGAAGGCCAGAAAGAGAGGGAAACACAGATTCTGAAGCAGTCAGTCTCTAGGCTCTGAGCTGTCTGTGCAGAGCCCGAGGAGGAGCTCAAACTCACAAACTGCGAGATCATGACCTGAGTTGAAGTCGGATGTTTAACCGACTGAGCCACCCAGGCGCCCCTGAGATGGACTTTTTAAAATATTACTTTCCTAGATATTGGACTTAGCCCATGTTTGTAGAAACTCTTCTAGTTTCTTAAGATTTTTTGCAAATTTTATGTTTGATGAAAGTTTTGTTTTCATCAGTCCTTCTTGCCGTGAACATATTTTTGGCTAAACTAAAAAAGTAAAAAATACTTAAACCTAATATTTTATTAAACATCTTTTAATTATATTAATTTAAAGTAATCTGTAAGGGGCAGTAGATGGGCTGGGAATCCATGCATAGTCCATGATCTGTGTTGTTTCTAGATGTGTGTGTTTATGTGTGTGCATGTAGGACCTGGTATTGGCAATTATCTGTTGGCTCATTACTGAAGTAGAAGGAGTAATAAAGTAAACTATGCACATATGCAGCCACTGCCCTTTTGTATTCCATGTTGTGGAGCATTTACGGTGTCCAAGAGAAATAATATATAGATAGCTTCCTAGGGAGAATATAAGAGACTGACCTTGTTTTTTGCATTCTGTTTCTCTACATTTCTATTAATTGTTCATCTTCACCTGTAGATATCATATCTAATAATTCCCTAGCCTTACATATTTCCATTCTTTTATTTTCCATGCATTATTGCATATGTGTACTAATATAGAGTTAAATTGCTAACGTCTGAAGTAAACACTTGAAATGACTCTTCTCCGGTGATTGTTCTAAGCCAGTTTTTGAAAACCAACTTGACATGGGTCAGGGAAAGAAGAATTTACTACCACTGATGACATTTGAAGAGAATGGAAGAAAAGTCATGTTTAAATCACAAAACTGTGAATATGTACTAAGGGAATAACAAATTTGGTCAGGACCTTTAACTACAGAATAATTTATAAGAAATAGAATTATTTACAGAGGTATAACAAAATCTGTTTGTCGAATCTAAGCATTTTTAATGTTACATTTCACTGTTGGCCTTTTCTCTTGTCATAAGGAGAAATAAAGATTGTTAGTTGACATTAGAGAACAAACATTGCTGACATTTGTATCTATCTAATAATGGTATAGAAATTTAATTAGGAGCATGACAATTTTTTTTTAATGTGGTAAGTGTAACAAAAGGAGTACTTTAATAAAAATAATGCCAAGAAATGCATAATAAAATACCTAGCATGTACTTATATGTATATAAATAATTTATATACTTTTAATAAAGAAAAACATACTTTAACAATCGTATATTACAGCATTTTAATTTTAAGCTATTATCTTCTGACAGGCAAAAATGTTAGCATATATCTCTGGGGATACATCAATATTTGGAATAATTTGGCTCCTATTTCAGGATTAATTAGCGAATCTATTATAAATGTCTATTGTATAAATCCAGCTATGAGAAATTCAAATACATAAGTAAATAATTAAAATTAATTTTAAAATAGCTTAAAATTTTTAATGTATTTAAAAAAATAGTAGTTTGAGAATCTGTGTTTTTTTCAAAGAGGGAAGCAGAAGGGCATAGTTTCTGCCAGCGTTCAACACCCTTATTCATGGATACGTAGGTGGGCAAAAAAATTTTAACTTTTTAATCTCACCTTTTTGTATGTGACATTTTGCTACTTCTAAGAATCAACTTTAAAAAAATGAACTCTAGACGTTGGATATTTTATAGTCTTTTGTCTTTTGCTGATACTGGGGGCATTAGCAAATACTGTGGTATGCATTCTATTTATTTTCAGAGGCAACATCTGAGGAAATAGGAAGGATGATTACAATGTTGCCATAGCTTCTGTCTTGAGGCTGTTGAGTATGCTCAAAAAAGTCAGTGGAACCCTTTTTGTTTTAATTCCTGATTATGGGTAAAAGAAGAGATGTGATTTGAAAAAGTCTTAGAAGGGAAAAAGACACACTGGAATTAACTTAAATCAAATAGTCTACGCTGATCCACTCCAGTGCTATGCACTCTTCCAGAATTTCAGCCACTATGGAGTACCTTTCCCATGTTCCTTTATTTCCCTTTACTCACTACAAATCCAAGTAGTTCTTCTGTTTGATTTTGAAGCTATCAACTCACAACTTGCTTTTGTGATTTTTTTGTGTTAGCACTTTTGCAAAAGCATAAGAAGTAAACCCTTGATGCATATGTCAAGAATATAATTTCTGATTAAAAAGCAACTAGATAAGCAAAACAAAATCAGAAATCAAAGGAATGGAGAAAATAAATAATGCATTTGATCACATATGCTTTAGAAAGACTAGACCTGAGTTTAAAATTAGCACTTCACAGATCAAACAATGATATTCTCAAGTTCCTTTACTAAAATATATTAAAACAGTGAAAAAAAAAACAATTTAGATGTAAAAATGTGAGCAGTATAGCATTATTTCTCAGTTTTTAATACACGTAATTATATATACTCTCATACTTGAATGAGAGGGGAAAAGAATTGGCCAAGTTAAAGACATCAACTTATCATATATCAGCTACCAAAATATTATTTTAATTATTCTTAAAATTCCTGGAGGACACATTTGAAATGTTCCCAGTCCTGCCTTATATAACTCAGAAAACACAGACTCAACATGACTTTCAAGGACAACTCTGAATGTTAATGTTTCCATTTTTGGCCTCATGGCAGAAAGAGTTTTATTAACCAGTGTAAGCTCTGGAATGTCAGAGGCATGATAGGCAGTATAGACTCCACACACAAAATAAATGCAGAGTCATTTTATTCTAAATTGCTTTACTTGAAAATATAGCATAAAACTCTAGAGAGAGAAACTAAAAGTAAGTGATTTTATAGTGCTCTGAAAATGAAAGAGACTCAAAAAATGAAAGTCCTAGGGTAAAAATGTGCATGCATTTGAGTTTGTGGTGTGACCAATCCCAATAAATTCCCTTACATCCACCACAGGGCATGCATAACTAAGAGCTACTATGGTAGGTACCAAGCATCATTGTTTCCCAGGCAGGGAGTGCCGATTGTCCAGAAAATAACAGATCTTGTCCCAAACCTGCTCCTCCATTCTCATAGTATACAATAAAGTATTTCAGGGAGCAAACTAAATGGTCAGACATTTCGCATATGCATTTAGGGATTTTTTTAATAACCGTTAGTGTAACGTGACAAGGTCCTGTAGGCATTGGAGCATCCTTCCCTGTTGACTTCTTCTATATTTCCTCTCTATTTATTTTATTACTCGGTTTACCCTGTTTATCTTTACCAAAAAAAAACCTTGTACACTATGATGTTTGAAAGATTAAAATACTGTTCTGTGGTTATATGTGATGTCAGTGTAATTATGATTACAGTTTAAAAAAATGAATCCCCCCTTTTAGATTGTAATCTTTATCCACATTCATCTGTGTGTATTGCCCTTATCCCTCCACCTGGCACCATTCATTCAAAAAGTTTATTGATCTTCAGTTGCTTGGAGTCTGTAGTGAGAAGGACAAGGGACATGTCTGTTCTAGTGGCTCTTCTATTCCAGTAAGTAGAGACAGACAATAAATGACTAAGCTAATACACAAGAAAATACTGAGTTGTGAAATTGTTGTATTAAAAAAATTACAGAGATTGAGAGTAAATGAGAAGGAAATGTACATAGCATCTTCATGAAAAGCCTCTCTGGGCAAGTGACACTTAAAATGAGTCTTGAACATTAAGAAGGAGATGTTATTTAGAGAGATGGAGGGATAACGCTTTAGGTGAAGCCAAGGACTTGATACATGATGGAAGAGAAGACTATTGTGGCTGAAACATAGTATCAGAGGGCAAGAATGGTATGCAACTAGATTAGAGAGCTAGGCAGGTACTATACTGTTTAAGGAGATAAATAATTTGTATTTTCCCTCTTAATGAAGTGTGACTCCATTGGTTTTTATACAGAGGATTGACATCTGATTTGTAGTTGAGCAGACGAGAAGGAACCAGTAAAGGAGTTAAAAAGCAGGACTCAGTGAGGTGCAAGGATAATCACGGAAGAGTGATACATGGCACTCACGAGAAGAGAATGAAAGAAGAATGGATTTGAGGACCTGGAGGTTGATGGCAACCTTTACAGGAGATGTTTCGATGGGATAGTTGGCAAAGAGAATAGTAGGGTAAGGAAATGGAAAGAGTAAGTGTAGACAAAGAAATATTTTTCAGTGAAGAGGAAAAAAAAATGATAAAGCAGTAGTAGAAAGGGTTTGTTGGGTCAAGAGAGTTTGTTTTGTGTGTGTTGATAAGGGAGAACTTCAGTAGAGAGGGAGACAATGACGATGCCAGAGGCAGCCGGTAATTTTAGGAGAAAAGTCCTTCAAAAAATGAGTGAAGGTGGGATAAGGTGTAGAACATCCTACCATACCTTTCTCAACAGATGTTCCCTCTGTATTTCCAACAGTTGACAGTAAATGTATGCCAATTTTGCTGAGCACCATAGCAGAAAATATGTTTGGAATGGTTCTTGTTTAAGAAAACATTACCTTACCTAAAAGATGACACACAAATCCCACACAGTTGGGGAGAAATGTTTTTGGCATTCAGTTCAGGGAACTATTATTTTAATTACCTTTATTATTTTTATTTTTGTTTTTATTTTTATCTTTCAGGTGCTTCAAGAAGACCTAGAACAGGAACAAGTCAGGGTCAATTCTCTCACTCACATGGTGGTGGTGGTCGATGAATCTGGTGGAGACCAAGCAACTGCTGCTTTGGAAGAACAGCTTAAGGTCAGGTTATTTTTCTTTAATACACTAATGTTATCATTCAAAATAATTAACTGCAACTCAGAAAATATTTAGAAAATTTATAATGTAATTTGTATATTACACATATTTATAATGGAGTGTATTAATTTAAACTAATTCAAATTATGTCCCTTTTGTGCACATTTCCCTTTCATTAACTATGCACTGTTCACAATATTATATAATAAAAAAAAACCTGCATTCATGTATTTCCCCAAAGGCTGTTTTTAAAAAAAATTGTAATTGAATAATATGTATTAGAGAAGTGGTCAGAAGATATTACTTATGCCCTCTTCAGAAGTCAAGCGGGGTTGCCTGCGTGGCTCAGTGGGTTAAGCATCCAACTTCAGCTCAGGTCATGATCTCACTGTTTGTGGGTTTGAGCCCTGGACTTTTGTGTCCACAGTGCAAAGCCTGCTTCGGATTCTGTCTCCCTCCCTCTCTGCCCCTCCTCAACTCATGTACACACACACACACACACACACACACACACACACACACACACAGTCTGTCTCTCTCTCTCTTTCTCAAAAATAAACATTAATAAAAAATAACCTACAGCTGGGAAGAGGACAAAACTAAAAAACACACACACAAGGATTCAATCAAATAATGAGAAATTGAACACCTTCAGTATATTTTTTTTTCCTAGAAAACTTCAGTTATAGTCTTGATGAGGGCATAGAAGGGTGTTTAAGTTTTGGAAGTTTTATTGGAGAAGCAAGCCCTCATTCAACTTGAGTCATAGTAATTGTGTGCTTGGGAATATAACCAGTACATAGTAACAAAGGGTAAGGTGGGTGTTTTTGTATTTTTATCTTTTCTTCCTAATTGGGAACAATGATGTTTTATTGTAAAAAAAAAAAAAAGAAAAAGAAAAAGAAAAAGAAAGAAAAGAGAACATTTTCTTTTTTTTTTTTTTTTTTTAAGTAGCATTATTTTTATTTTATTTTATTTTTTAATATATGAAATTTTCTGTCAAATTGGTTTCCATACAACACCCAGTGCTCATCCCAAAAGGTGCCCTCCTCAATACCCATCACCCACCCTGCCCTCCCTCCCACCCTGCCCTCCCTCCCACCCCCCATCAACCCTCAGTTTGTTCAAAAGAGAACATTTTCAATGAAGCAATATGTACATATACCAAAACATCAGCATTAAGGAAAAATAGAACAATTTATTGTTCTGATTGTGATACATACATTTATATATATATATATATATATATATATATATATATATACACACACACACACACACACACACACACACACACACAGAACTGCAAATAATACTTGAGGCATTCATTGTACCCGTGAAATCATGAAATCCCTGCCTTTTCTATGTGATTGTTAGGGGCCAATAGTCTGACATGTCTAAGGATCCAATCAGTGTGGGCTTAAATAGCTTTATCAGCCCAAGGTTGTTCTAAACATCATTTCTCTTACCTAACCTGTAACAGTTTCTTACAGCCTTATCTCTGTTTTCTTCTCTTTTTGTGTGAATTGTATTTTTTTATCCCAGGAAAATGTCATTTCCTCAGGTTACTGCTTTAGACTGCCAGTCTTTAACAATGTTATCTTCCTCTCTATCATTAAATGACAAAAAGGAAATTCTTGAACTGCTACAACCGAGCATTTGACCTATATTAGTCACCCATGTTAAATGCTTATGATTCAGTGAAATTGCGGTGATTACAGATGTAGAAAGGCTTGTGACACCTGATATTATAATATATCATCATATATATGATCACATATGTTGTATACACACACCACTTGTGACCAGCTAAAGGATTGTATTGATAGGCCACTGCTGTGACCATTGGAAAGAATTCCATAGTTCTGATAAAACAGCGTTGTAACTAATTATATATAGATGGGTAAAAATGTAATACTCAGCGTTCCTCAGAAATTTTCAGAGACAATAAAAGAAGGCTAGGGGGCAGAGTTGGGAGGGTGACAGGTTAAAAAAAAATTAAGGCACCCATTTTTCTAAGTCATAGACTATTTCTAGTTAAAACAACTGAAAGACATCCATTTTGGTATTACTAGACCTAATACAACTAGCTTTAGAATATAATCTTTCCACCTTGATGTCCGTGAGGCTAGACCACCTTGAAGAACAATCCATAGCACTCACAGATGTTGACTGAATTGGATCTTAACTAGGATCATTTGAGTTGTGTCCCTCAGGTTTTCTCTATTTATTATCCTATGTGCTTTCTTTTTTGCCTTATTTTCTGTCTTTATTTCTTCGGCCCAGAGATACCTCCTGAGATAGCTGTGCATATATTTGCTACTCCTAAATTATATAGACCCCCTCTGCATTTGTCCGTGATCACCTCCCAGTAATTAGTGTTGACTACTGCCTCCAAACCTCCTCTTTTCCCCTCAACGCCCTTTTCCCTTTTGATATCCTAATTTCTCTCTACATTTCCGTTACTGTGCCCTGATTTGTAGCTAATCTAGACTAGTATCTAAGAGGGCAGAGTTGGAAGGAATTCTGTGGTGAGAATGCCCCAGCTTTAATGTTTCTTTCTTCTCATTCTGTCACTTTCCTCAGTGCTAGAGGAAACCATGCTTGAATTCTATGCCTTATTTAACCTTTGGTTTGAATTACTCTGGAATGCTGGGCTCCCATTAGACTTGAAATTTTCATGATTCTCTCTTAGGTTCTTTGCACGTGATATGATCTGCTCTTAAACTAGTTGAATTTTTAAAAGGAAGGGGGAGAGGAAGAGAAGTGGGCAGAGAAGGAGGAAGAGAGAAGAAATAATAAAGGATAAAAAGATAAATACAAGAGGCACTTTAACAGCAGCACAGGTATTCTCTGCACATAATAAGAATTCCATGTGTGCTTCAGAAAACGTGGACTATTATTATGTTTTGTGCTGCGCCCAGAGGAATTCTGTTAGAATGGGAAGAATTTTAAGAGAGAAAAACAGGTATATGGACTCCATATAAGGGGGAACAAACCTGGCAGGGATCTGAGAAGAATCCTTGAGGGCTTTCACTGGAGCTAGGTCTGGTCCATAGTTTATTCGCCTAGACTTGTTAGTGTTGCATGTTTATTCCACAGCTCTTTTCTCCACCATTACAATGCCTTAATCTCTTTCATTCCAGTGTGCTCAAGCACCATCCAGAGCCTCCAAATAGATACCCAGTGGTCTTCAGTTAAGAGATGTAGATGGGGCAAACTAGAAAGAGAAGTCTTTGATTTAGTGTAATAAGAGAGGGACGTGTTCTTATCATTTTGAGTTAGTGCTCTGAAAATACTCCTCGTAGAATATTTTTTACGTGTGTTGACTTAATTCTATGAACTGTATTGTAAGTTAGAGTTTGTCTAACTTTAAAAGAGTTTTAGAAGTCTTTCTGTTAAAAGATTTGAAGAAAAACAAAGTTAGGTCAGAACACATGCTTAGGGATTCTAAAAGATAGCATGGCTTATGAAGGACAATATTCTGAAAAGTACAGTCTGTTGTAAATTAATTTGATTCTCTCTCAGAGGTTCAACTTGTCCCTCAGCAATGTCACCACAGGTCATAAACTCGTCCTTCACTTTTGAGGGTTCTGGGATATCAATGCACAGAGAGTCTGATTTGTAAGCAGTGATGCCATTTAACTGATTTTAAATACCTGGCTAAATAACTGAGATTAGTAATTTATGTACAATATTCAGTCCTGGAGGACTTTATTACATCTCCTTCTAAAGTATCTGCCTCCCATTTTTCTTTTCTTTTCTTTTCTTTTTTTTTTAAGCGAGTACTTGCTATGTTCTTGCTATGTCTCAGGGATTGTGCTGGGTAACAGAGGTAAAAGAGTGAACAAAAAGAGAATTTGTCATTACCTTCCTAGGTCAGGAGTGAGTAATCTGTGAGCCTGCTGCCTTATGTGGAACCTAGAAACAACGGTAGCCATTTCTGAGGCTCTTTCTTTGAAATCAAGCGCTGATTCCTTTCATCGGTGGTCACCATGGTAGGCATGGTGACTGCTCTCTTGTGTCTTGCACTCTAGCAGAGGAAATAGACATGAATCAAATATTTACAAAAGTGAGTGAATATTTAAAAACAGACACACCTTATTTATATGAAGGGAAGGAATAAGGTTTTGTAATAACACACTAATCTGACTTGAACTGATATTTGAAGGCAAGGAATGATTCCCTAGCAAAGTATTTAAGCTAGGGTCTAAAGGATATGTTTCAAGTGTGTGTAAAGGGGATCGGTGGAGGCAGGTAGTTTCCAGGAAGGGGAAGCGGTAAATCAAGTGAGCCTGGCACCTTCAAGGAACTGAAAAAAAAAAACAAATTTGGCTACAACACTGAGGTTCAGAAGAGTGGTGCTAGAGGAGGCTTACCAGGTAAAAGGGGCTTGGAGCTTAGTTACTTACCTAAGCATTAGAACTATTGTCTGATGCTAAACTCCACCAAAATTCCATCAATAAACATGTATTGAGCAGCAGCTCTCTGCTTAGATGACAGTTGGGACTACAGTGGGTGGGATGGGCAGCGGCAAATGTCTTGGCACCTGCTGTCCTGGACCTGCACCAATTAGATGCAATGAAATGTAATATTATGGCCGTGAAGAGTTAGTTCACTGGCACAAAAACATACATTGCTAGATGACCTATTTTACTCTACAGGGTCAGGAAAGTGGAAGCTAAATTAGGCAACAGTCAAGGGTAGGGAAGTGTTCTGTGTGGAAGAACAGTATTCATTCAACAACCATGTCTTGAGTGCTGCTAGCTGCCAGCCAAGTCTAAGCTTTGTGGTTAAGTATGGGCAAATCATAGATTGTTTCTCTATGAAGCTTACATTATAAGCACATGCTATAATAAATCAGCAAGTTTTATACTATGAAAAAGGTGGTAACTATAAAGAAAAAATACACTGGGGAAGGGAGCAGTTTTACATGGGAGTGGTCAGGGGATGCTTCCTTGCAAAGGTGGCCTTTAAGTAGAAACTAAAACAAAGCAAGGGAGGTGTTTTTTTTAACTGTATGATTTCACTCATATTGGAAATTTTTATATTAAATATAATTTATTGTCAAATTGCTTTCCATACAACACCCAGTACTCATCCCAACAGGTGCCCTCCTCAATAGCCATCACCCACTTTCCCCTCTCCCCCACCCCCCATCAACCCTCAGTTTGTTCTCTGTATTTAAGAGTCTCTTATGGTTTGCCTCCCTACCTCTCTGTAACTTTTTCCCCCCTTCCTCTCCCCCATGGTCTTCTGTTAAGTTTCTCAAGATCCACATAAGAGTGAAAACGTGGTATCTGTCTTTATATGCCTGACTTATTTCACTTGGCATAATACCCTCCAGTTCCATCCATGTTGCTGCAAATGGCCAGATTTCATTCTTTCTCATTGCCAAGTAGTATTCCATTGTATACATAAACCACATCTTCTTCATCCTTTCGTCAGTTGGTGGACATTTAGGCTCTTTCCATAATTTGGCTATTGTTGAAAGTGCTGCTATAAACTTTGGGGTACATGTGCCCCTATGCATCAGCACTCCTGTATCCCTTGTGTAAATTCTGATATGTCATTTGCAAATATCTTTTCCCATTCCGTTGGTTGCCTTTTAGTTTTGTTGATTGTTTCCTTTGCAGTGCAGATGCTTTTTATCTTGACGAGGTCCCAATAGTTCATTTTGCCTTTAATTCCCTTGCCTTTGGAGATGTGTCGAGTAAGAAATTGCTGTGGCTGAGGTCAGAGAGGTTTTTTTTCCTGCTTTCTCCTCTAGCATTTTGATGGTTTCCTGTCTCACATTCAGGTCCTTCATCCATTGTGAGTTTAGTTTTGTGAATGGTTTAAGTGATCTAGTTTCATTCTTCTGCATGTTGCTGTCCAGTTCTCCCAGCACCATTTGTTAAAGAGACTTTTTTCCTTTGGATACTCTTTCCTGCTTTGTCAAAGATTAGTTGGCCATACATTTGTGGGTCCAATTCTGGGGTCTCTCTCGTATTCCGTTGGTCTCTGTGTCTGTTTTTGTGCCAATACCATACTGTATTGATGACTACTGCTTTGTAGTAGAGGCTAAAGTCTGGGATTGTGATGCCTGCGAGGGAGGTGATTTGAAGGTACACAGGTCCTTAGGAGCCTTTTGCATTTGAACGCTGGAGAAAGACTATAAATGGAGCACAAATAACACCTATTGTTCTAGGGAGGTTTCTAGTAAAAAAGGAACCAGAAACATAGGCCTCTAGTCTATATAAGTTGTTCTAATGAAAACATCTTCCAGAGAAAAGGCAGTGATTGAAGTCCCATTTGTAGATGTTCCTCTATACACATCGCCATTTGAGAATCCTACTAGATGTGTTAATATTGTCTAAGGCACAGACCCAGGTGAGTTTCTGGCATATAAAAGTAGTTTGGAATATTTTGTTCAATGACCTTCATTTTAAAGTTACTGCCTACTATTTTGGAGAATTGAAGGTGTATCAAAAGAGTGTATACAGACAAGCATCCTTTTCTGAAGAAGAATAACCTAGAAAATACAATTTTGGAACAAATTATCAAATATATCCATGCTAATTTTCTTGCTCATCTGATGGAGTTACTAAACTTATTTATTGCATGAAATAATAGTTTTTGAAGATAAGGTCTCTGAGAGTTAAAATACATTCACTATAATGAAGACATGAAAAGCAATTTAATACCAGATGACATTGAACAATTTATACAAATATGTGGTATTATTAAGACAGATTTTTGGTGAACTTATTAAGTTGGTTGATCCAGTGGAGTGGAATTAATATCAATTATTTGGATTTACGTAAAAGATTTTGCAAAGCCTTCCATGATATGTCTCTGGATAGATAAGGTCAGCCTTCTTGTCCCTATATGGGCTGGTGGAGAATGTCTGTGTTTTAACATATTCTTTCCTGGTACCTGATTTATGTGCCAGAGAATTGGACTGAAAATGATTGGATTCCTTTATTTATTCTGCAGTGTCAGAAAATTTGGGGGAAAGAAGCCATTTGAGGAGTTAGCTGGGACACTGTGTACATTTTACCCAAACTGGAGTGGTTAATGGATGATTTCTTCTCCCACATGACTTTAGAAGATTTATAGCAATGTCATGTAAAGTTAGAATGTCACGTTCAAATGTCATATACTTGTCTTTCATGTTTTAAATCAGAAAGGGTATGTTTATTGTTTGAATTGTTGCTGCTTGTGAAAGGTAATATCATTAAATCAGTTAAGTTTTTGATGAGGAAGGTCTCGCTTCCCGTCCATACATGTAAGTGTATATATATGTGTGTAAGTATATATAACTATACAAATGTACATTTATGTACATTTACATTTTCTTTAATACACACATACACATGCCTGGGTGTACATATATGGAGAGAGAGATAGACACTTCTTGGGCACAAGATTAATATTAAAGCAAGATAATACAGATTCTTAGTAAATTAATGCAATCCTGGACATGGTATAGTGTCTGGATTATAAGGAGTAATAATTATTATCCTGCGTTGGTTTGAATGCACTTTGTATTTTAGAATTTTAGCTGGATTTTACCAGGATGGTGGCATCCTCTAAAGAATGTTTATAGAACCAGGGATTCTTTAATTTTAAGAACAGCCTAAGCAGAGATAAGGGATACATATTGTCTTGTAGAAAGAGGAAGGCTTTTCTCTGTATTGCTTCAGAAGGTTGTATCAAAAATAAACAGAGGTTGATAAGCCTGGTTGTCTTCTGCCCAGATCTCCTTCCTGAGCCCAATTTCTTCTATCCCACTTTGTTCTGGATAGATCCAACTTGAAATCCAAAATGCATCTCAGGCTCAATAAGGTAAAAATTAACTCTTTGTTCTCTATGTCTTTCTAAACTTGCTTCCTTGACTGACTTCCCCATTTTTGTTATTACATGGCCATTCACCATGTCACCTGTACCAAAAACCTGGAATCATCCAGACTCGTCCCTTTTCTTTCCCTGTGAGCCCCTGGCATGTCAGCAGTCACAGAATTTCTTCCTTGCCTCTCATAGTCATTATTTCATATTTGTTCCCCTCACTGTTTACCCAAGGTAAAGTCCTTTCCTGAATTCTTACCTCTCTTTAATCCAGTTTCTGCATTAAAGTCAGTATTGGCTCTCAAAAGCCTTTTGTTACAGTTTCTCCTCTATTTAAAATCCTTTGTTGCTTTCTATTCTCGATAGAGTCTGATCACTTAGGCCTGCAATGATTTTTATTGTCTGATCCTTTCCTGTCTCTCAGTATGTGTCTCCTGTTAGCCCCCACATATCCCTTCACCTATATTCTATTTCCATAAGCCATTTCCGATACTCTCTGTGTCACTGTCCTTGTACATGCTATTCCTGTTGCTCACAGTACTCCTATTGGTCATCTGGTATGAAAACTGCTTCATGTTGGGGGGCCTGGGTGGCTCAGTCGGTTGAGTGTCCCACTTCGGCTCAGGTCACGATCTCGTGGTTTGTGAGTTCGAGTCCCACATTGGGCTCTGTGCTGACAGCTCGGAGCCTGGAGCCTGTTTCAGATTCTGTGTCTCCCTCTCTCTCTGCTCCTCCCCCGCTCACACTGTCTCTCTCTCTCTCAAAAATAAATAAACTTAAAAAAAAAACTGCTTCATGTAGAAAACTCAGTTTGAATTTTTCTCCATGAGGCGTTTTTTTTTTTTTTTTTTTTTTTCTACTTGGTGATGAGTACTCCATTTTTTAAGCCATCGTGTATCATAATTATGTGTCTGTTGTTTGGAAGGAAAATAGTCTGCTGGAAAGTAGTTGTTCAGAAGGGCTATCATGACCTCTTCCCTATCTGGGCTTGGAAATGGGTTTGCAATTAAAAGTATTTACTGTGCATACCTTTGGGATAATTTGGGGAGGGAAAAAGTCTATGGAATGCTAAAGCCTGTAGAATTGAGACATGGAGATTATTTGTGAAGAAGAGTATGGATGAAAATAGTTTTGATATTTCTCTATAGTTGCTAATTCTTCACTTGGTGAATAAATAGCATGTTAAAAAAAAACTTTAAATGTAATGGAAATAGTTTCACTAAACCCAAGTATCAACAATTGTTGCCCAAGAAGCAATAATTATAATTATTATCACTTTTGTGTGCTCATCATTTTCTAAAAATTTTACATACTTTGTATGAAATGCTATCCCTATTTCACAAATGAAAAATCCAATGCTTAATGAAGTTAAATCCAAGTTCATATAGCTTTCAAATCACAGAGATGGGACTGGTACCCAGATCTGTGTGATTTCTCCTAATCTCTCAATTTCACAGAAGAAAATTACTATGTGACCTTGAGAAAATAATTACAGGGGATATATATGCAAGTATATTGGAATAGTAACATTCCTTATGAATATTATGAATATAAGTATATATGTATGAATATACTGGAATGATCATTTTCTTTATGAATATAATTCTGATATGGTCTAAAGGGAATTCTGGCCTTTTTGGTCTATGAAGGAAATCTAAACTTCACATTATGGCACAGAATCATTTATTTATTTTTTTTATCAGAGCACCCAGAAAAGAACACAAACCATAATTTTAGGTTGAAGACTCACAAAGGTAACATACGTGTAGTTCCACACCCAGATAAAAAGATAATCTGCTGCCAACAATGCAGACACTCCTGTTAAGTCCTATCCTAGTAGTCATAAACTTCTCACAGCTCTTCACAGTTGACCTCTATCCTGATTTATAATACCTCAGAATCGTTTTATTTTTAACTTAATGTAAATGCAAATGCATAATATATAGGTTGTAACCACCTTTTTTTTTTACTCAATGTTATATTTATAAGATACCTCCATTATGCATATAGTAGTAGTTCATTAATTTTCATGGCTGGATAGTATTCCTTCTTGTGAATATACAGTTTAATTTTAAGTTCTGTTTAGAAAATTTGGGCTCTTTCCAGTTGGGGGTCATTATGAATAATGCTGCTATGAACATAACTGCACATATATTTTGGGGAATATATGTATGCTTTTTTATTGGCTATATACCTAAGATTAGAATTCCTAGATCATTGGATATATGCATATTTAGCTTTACAGGTATTCACAAGTGTTTTCCAAAGTTGGTGTATAAATTTTTACTGTCATCAGTAGTGAATCAAGGTAAAAATTGCTTCATATCCTCTTCATTACTTGATATTGTCACATTTTTAATTTGAGCTTTTATGGTGGTTTTATAATGGCATCTCTTGTTTTCATTTAGCATGTAGTGATGACTAATGAGATTAAAAGCGCTATTAACAGCTGTTTTATTGGCTATTTGAAATACCTAGTTTTTGAAAAGCCTATTTGTTGGATTATCTGTATTTCCCTTCGTGATTTGTTGTAGTTATTTAAAGTATATATATTCTGGGTTTTGATTGTTTATTGATTATCTATATTAACCATTTCAGTTTTGGGTTTTTTTTTTTTTTTTTTTTTTTGCTTTCACTGGGCACCTTACCCTTTTACTTTTTAATGATATCTTTTTTAATAAACAGAAGTTTTAAGTTCAGTGTACTCTACTTGAGTATTTTCTGTTATGGTTAGTATATTTTTGTCCTGAGTTTAAAAATAAAATTTCTTACTCTCTGACCCAAAGTATACTCTCCTGGATTGTCATACAGGGACTTAATTGCTTTACCTTTCATATTACAATCTATCTAGTATTTCTGGTGTGAAAAAGAGATGAATGTCCATTTTTTCTCATTTAGATAAAGTTAAAATAGCAAATTTATTGCGAAGACCATCCTATCCTTAATGTTCTACATTGGCACTTTTAATCAAATGCTTATACATATACGGGTCACTATATGTATTCATATATATATGTATTCATATATATATCTATATATACTCATATATATTCGTATGTGAATTTATATATATATGAATATATATATTCATATACGAATATATATCCGTATATATATATATATATACATATATATATATATATATACACATATATATATATGAACTCCAATAAAGTTTCATTTGTATATTTGCCTACAGTTAGGCTGATACCACACTGTTTTAATTACTGTGGCTTTATGATAAATTTTGACATCTGGTGGTATTGTAAAAGAAAAATTGAACCAGTTGGTAAAACAGGCAAGGGAGAATTTATTCAAGGCTATTGCAGTTAGGAATCAAGACTATTGTAATAGGGAAGAGATTGCACTCAGTTCCACTAAACCAAAGGCAGACGAGTTTGTTAAGTGCTGCAATGAGCTGGCGTAAAACCATTGGAGAAACTTTATGGGGTTGGGTAGTCAATATATTTATGCCATCTGTGTTTGCTAATTGTGCCTTATCAGAGTTAGGTTCCTAGCCTCCCAGAGATTGGGAGACAGGGGTACTGTCTTTCTTGATAATTACATTTCAAAAAGATAACTTTCAGGTCCTTGAGAAGGACATTCTTGGGTTGTAGCATATTTACATCTCAAAGAGCAAAGAAAAATTTACAGTTCAAAATTCTCTAAATTAAGTGCTCTAAGAAAAACAAGGTCAGAGGCTTGTAGCCAAAGTTTAGTCAAGATGAAGGAAACACTAAATCTACCTTGGCCAATGTAAACACTTCATGTTTGTTTTCTCCTTTCAAAAAATTATTGTGGCTATTTTTATTCACATTTTCTTAAAGATTTTAGAATCAGCTTGTCTGCCCCCACCAAAACAAAACAAAACAAAAACTCTTCTATGATTTTAATTGGGTTTATTGACTATATAGATTAATTTATAGTGGATTAGTATCTTTATTATGTAAAGTATTTCATTTCATGAATGTGGAGTAGCCTTTCATTTATTTAGGCCTTTATTTTCTCTCAGTAATGTTACACAGTTTCCAGGATAGTGGATCTTAGACTTTTTATGAGATTTAATCATTTTCTTTGATATTTTTTGATATATTTGCTGTTTTTATAAATAGTATATTTTTAAAATTTCAATTTCCATTTGTCTTTTGCTGTCTTTCCTTGTTCATTAAATCAGTTATTATTATACTGTATACTCTAGTACAGTGAGATTACTGTTGATGTGTTTCTGAAGGTGAGGCTTTTAGTAAATCACCATAATAAAGCATGATATCTCCTGTAGGTTTGGTATAGATCCTTTTTATTCCTCTTGTTCTAAAAGGCTTTGTCATTTACTGGGTGCTGAATTTTATCAAACGCTTTTTTCAGGATCACTTGAGATGATCATTTGTTTTTCTTGTTTATTCCCTTAATATGTAAAATCACAGTGCTTCATTTTCTAGTGCTAAAATAGCTTTGCATTCCTGATGTAAACCAAACATAGATGATATGTATAATCTTTTGTCTTTGTTGTTAGATTTCTTTGCTAGTATTTGCTAACATTTGATTTGGAATTTTCCCATTGGGTGCCTGTAAGATACTGGCCTATTGTTTGCCTTGTAATAGGTTGCTAGGTTTAAGCGCCTGATTGTGCAGGCGTAGAAACTTGCCATTTCTACCTGAAATTTTCTTTTTTGGGGAAGTTTTAAATGAAAGATTAAATATATTTCATAGACATAAGATTGTCTATTTTTGATTTCCACTTTTGGGTTTCACTTCCATTCTCCAGATTTTCCTTTTTTTTGGTCAGTTTGAGTAGTTTGTTTCTTTCTAGGTGTTTGTGTTTTGCCTCTAAAGTTACAAGTATGTTCATATAAAGTTCTGTTTAGTCTACATGGTATTTAATAATGTTATTATTGGTTATCAATATTTGAAGTTTAGGAAATGTGATACAAAACTATGAATGTCAAGCCTTTGTGGAAAAAGCAAGTGACCTGGTGATCCTTTGTGTGTTTTCCTGACTATTAACCTCAGTAGGAATCAAATAGCTCTGGCACCTTTAGAGCTCTCCATTTAGCTACAGTCCCCATTATTGCCCATTCTCTTACAACTAGATTATTTTGTACATTTGATGATATGTATACATTAGAATTTGTGATTTCTTGAAAACATTTTTTTAAACATTTATTCACTTTTGGGAGAGAGACAGCATGAGCAGGGGAGGGGCAGAGAGAGAGGGAGACACAGAATCTGAAGCAGGCTTCAGTCTCTGAGCCCTTAGCACCTAGCCCGATGTGGGACTCGAACCCATGAACCCTGATGTCTTGACCGGAGCTGAAGCCAGATTTTTAACCAACTGAGCCGCGCAGGTGCCCCAAATTTGTGATTTCTTATAGATGGTGTATTTCAATGCCTAGAGTTAGAATGAAGCATAGAAGGCTATCTGTTTTTCCCTCACTTGATTACAAATAAGACACATGATAGATTATGCTCTTGGTTTAAAATTTTAAAGGGAAAGATTTTCAAGTCTTGTATAAAATATAAACCTTATGCTCTTGGTTTAAAATTTTAAAGGAAAAGATTTTCAACTCTTGTATAAAATATAAACCTTAATAAGCCATAGATAAAATATGAAAAACTAGTAGTTTTAGTGACATGCTGAAATGTTTTGCTGTATTCTGTATTAAAATTATATTATGCTGTAAACTTACCACGTCTGGAAGCAAAAGCTGATTTCCCATCAATGACACTCTAAATGTTTCCCGATCACAAGCATATCTATAATTTATCACAGTTGTCAGAGCATGCTCACCTTTGTTGACCTATCTGACCCTAGCTGTGACCTGGCTAGGAAGGTACCAGGGCAGTTGCTATTATCTCCATTTCACTAGTGGGAAATCTAAACCATAACAAGATTGTTTGCTGAGAGGTGATACCTATTTGGGTAACAGTAGAATTGGGACAAGACTTTAGGCAATCTGTACTTCATGCCTAGTGATCTGTCCCCAATTCACAGATTATGCTCTAATACTGATGCCCATTGTAAGTATGAAAGATCTAGAATTTGAGGTGGAGAAGATAGGACTTCACATGTGATTCTATCTTTCTCTGCCTCTTCAAATTTACCATAGATAGCTCTGTTGTTGCTATAAATGACTAGAAGGTAGGTCTTTAATGAAGAAGAAGGCAAAAAAGTTTCTAAGACTTTTTAAGCCTAAAATGTCCCCATATTGATAACTCTAGTGGTGGTACTAAGCTTTGAGACATTTCTATACGATGTGAAATTCACATAATAACCCCTTAAGACACTAAGCACAAAGGTAAGGAGCACCCCACTTCAAAAAGTTCAGAGCCTGTGAGGTCCAAAACAATAAGCAACAGTAAAATCTTAAACTACCAAAGAATGCGCAGGAGTGTGATGAACACTGGAAAGGATGCTGGAATGCTCCTTAGGACTCCCGCTCCTTATTTTCTGGTATCCCAGCTGAATAGACTGGTGGAAGCGAGAGAGCAGAGTTTATTAAGCTGCCGCAGAACATTAAATAATAGCCTGCAAATAATAACAGCATCAACAACAGGGCCTTTCCAGATTTATTCATTAGTACTTTATAAACTCATAAAAATAAATAATATATGGAACTGACTGTAATGGCACAGGGGAACATGCTTCTTCAAGTTAAAAATCTCACTATGTTTTTAGCATAATCACCAAGACAAAATTTCATTAACGAGTCAGACAGTCATATTTACCTTTGAAAAATAAGTCCTTGCCAAAGAGCACATGTTCTTGATCGGGGAGTGTGAGTATTTTCTGATTTTCTAAAAATATCTTAAGCAAATAGGGAGTTAAAATGTCACAAATGTTTTCAGATGAAAGTATAATGTTATGCTTCAAATCCTTGTTAAGTGGGTTAGATAAAATGTATACTTAAGTCTAGTAAAACTTCTGTTAAAACTAAATATGAAAAGATTCAAAAAGGGTTCTGCATGTGTACATCTCACTAGGTTATGTAGCACATATTATAAGGCATATTGAATGTCGCATGTTCCACTGAGTAAATGACATCGTGAAAGAACACGGGCTTGTTGCCAGATGGATCTGAGGTCTGATCCCAGAAACTCAATCCTGTGGCTTCTGTGGCCTTAGGCAAGTTACTTAACTCATCTCCAGTGTCTGGTTCCCCTCCCCCACTTTTTTTTAAATTCTCAAGGTAGTCAACATACATTGTAGCCTTGGTTTCAGGAGTAAAACTCAGTGATTCATCTCTTACATTTGACACCCAGTGCTCATCCCTAAGAGTGCCCTCCTTAATGCCCATCACCCACTAAACCCATCACCTCAACCACCTCCCCTCCAGCAACCCTCAGCTTGTTCTCTGCATTTAAGAGTCTTGTATGGTTTGCCTCTCTCTCTGTTGTTACCTTTTTTTCCCTTCCTTTCCCCAAGGATCATCTGTTAAGTTTCTCAAATTCCACGTATGAGTGAAGTCATATGATATCTATGTCTATCTCTGACTGACTTATTTCGCTTAGCATAATACCCTCCAGTACTATTCACCTTGTCACAAATGACCAGGACTCATCTCAGTGTCCAGTTCTCACCTTTAAACTGCACACTGAGAAGTGGCAGTCACAAGTTCCTTTTCAGTCAACAATCCTACAGGACCATTTAAATAGAAGTAGGAATGATATTCTCAGAGAAACTTATAGTAAGTGTTTCCCAATATATCAGGACACGTTTTTCCACCTTGGGCCATATGTTAGACAGTGAGGATATAAGGCATGCCATTTTATAATATATTGCTTTGGTTCACAGTTTGGAAAAACATGTAACATTGAGAAGAGAATCCTAGAATTGGCAAAACACTAGTCGGTAATACACTGCCCCATTTCTAGCCTCATAATGGGAGTTATTTTATTTCTTTCATTAAGGTATTGGATGTTATTTCCATTTCATTATCATTAAGGTGAAGTTGCTTAACCTTTTTAACTCTATAATTGTTTATAAGCTAGGAAAGAAATATCAGGTAATGTTATTTATCAGAAGGTACATTATGCATAAAATTTGTTCAGCGGGACAGTATATTCCAGGGTCTTAAACTAAATGAGATGCGCTGCTTGCTGTCTCCCTTTCTTATAAATCCTAGTTGCTGCTATGTTGTGTGGTTGATGGCACATAATTGTTTCTTTCTAGTGAGCATACTCATGTGAACGGTTTGTCCCGTAATGCCAATCTTGATGGGCACAGTTTAGCTCTCACATTCTATCACTGGCCTCAATAAATTCAAAGGTCAAGGCACTTAAGTTTTACCTTCCAGGCTTATCAGATTTTCCTCAGTTGCCTTTATCCAAATGTTTCTCTGATGGTCACTTTGCACTTCTGCTTCTAAAAAACAACTCACCCAAACAAAGGAACCCAAATGAGAAGTGTCCTTGGTAGGTCTAAAAATATAGGATGTAAACTGAATGGGAGGGAGAAAGTTTCCCCGTTGTGGATCTAAGCATAGATGATAATGGAGTTGTGATTTAGCCCACAAAAGTGTGTTAGAGCAAGTGAACTGACCTTTGGCTTCTCTCACTGCCAAGACGAAATGAGAACGTAAATAAAAATTAATTTCTTCGTATCACT
This sequence comes from Panthera onca, assembly GCF_046562875.1. Taxonomy (NCBI): domain Eukaryota; kingdom Metazoa; phylum Chordata; class Mammalia; order Carnivora; family Felidae; genus Panthera; species Panthera onca. The sequence goes on from NC_138357.1 coordinate 101,723,932, forward strand.
TTATGAGATGTTATAATTCATTTTCACTTGTGTGCATAATGTTAACCTAGCTTCACAAAAAGATGCATTATTTCTAACAGCTTGAAAGATTCATTTTTTTTTAAATGGAAACTCAGACCTTTTCTTTTTTCTCTAGAGAAGAGGCTTCTAATCCTAATGGAATGATTCTTTAAAAAAATTATTTAGCTTTCCGTCAGCCTCATTCGATCCAATCTTTGAGACTTGTGTAACAATTTGGTTACGTCCCTTTAGGCACTGATAAGAAGCAGCATCTTTGACTGATTATAGAGCTGACTGATAATTTTCGAATTGCTTAGCTCTAGTCTTTGTAACTCAAATCAGGGCCAATATTTCTAAGTAATAACCAGATAAATTCATAAAGTGAAGCACAGTGTACATCCATTTGTATTTGTGCATACAGCATTACAAAAATCTACCTGTGGGCAAACATGTCCAGCCTACGAGCAAGCAATTTCTAATTCACTTATCTAATTTTACTGAGGTGAGTAAAAAGCTTCATGCCCACATTACAACAGAAGTGACTTACAGTCAGTTCATTGATGGTTTTCTGAGAGTAAGATAGGTTTAAGCAGTGGAATGTGTTAATAAAGGTTATGTATACTCTCTTGTGTTGGAAATCTTTAAAGAAGACTATACTTGAAATCTAGACAACCACTTATAAAGATTTAATAACTACCTTTCTAGAGTGAGTAGAGTAAAATAGATGGCCCTTGCTAGTTCTTAGAAGATTTTATATAAAGACGATGATCAAACAAAATGTAAATAACTATGAACACTCATATAACTCAATTCCAATTAAAACTGCTTTCCAATACATAATCTTGTTTAATATTTCTGACAATTCTTTAAGGGGTTGATATCATAATTTTTTTGAGACAGATGAAATGATTTAGCCATGAATTTTCTGAAAGTCACTTGATTTTTTGGGGGAGTAGGGGGTAATAATACCAAACTCTTAAAGGATTGCCAGAATTATTACCTGAAAATGAAGTGTTAATATTTTTTTTAAATTTGAGAAGTAATACAAGCAGTTGACTGACATAACACTTAGGTCTACGTATCTAGACATGTATCTAGACCATAGATATGTGTCTAGATATTTGTGTCTTTACTCATATAAAACACAAAACTCTAAAGTGATAGCATTTATGTATTTGGGAAGTTGAATCACAATAAATTATTAAAAATCTCCTCTATTTAAATGATTTTAAATGATTTTATTCTAGTAATTGAAATGCGTTTTCTAAAATTTTGCCACTGTAATGCACGGCCACTCTGGAAAACAGTGTGGAGGTTCCTCAAAAAATTAAAAATAGATCTATCCTATGACCCAACAATAGCACTGCTAGGAATTTACCCAAGGGATACAGGAGTCCTGATGCATAGGGGCACTTGTACCCTAATGTTTATAGCAGCACTTTCAACAATAGCCAAATTACGGAAAGAGCCTAAATGTCCATCAACTGATGAATGGGTAAAGAAGTTGTGGTTTATATATACAATGGAACACTACTTGGCAATGAGAAAGAATGAAATCTGGCCTTTTGTAGCAACGTGGATGGAAGTGTAGAGTGTTATGCTAAGTGAAATAAGTCATACAGAGAAAGACAGATACCGTATGTTTTCACTCTTATGTGGATCCTGAGAAACTTAACAGAAGACCATGAGGGAGGGGAAGGAGAAAAAAGTTACTGAGAAGGAAGGAGCCAAACCATAAGAGACTCTTAAAAACTGAGACTAAACTGAGGGTTGATGGGGGGTGGGAAGGAGGGGAAAGTGGGTGATGGGCATTGAGGAGGGCACCTGTTGGGATGAGCACTGGGTATTGTATGGAAACCAATTAGAGAATAAATTTCATGTTAAAAAAAATAAAAATAAATAAAAATTCCCCACTGTAATAAATACATCTTTACTTTCTACAACTTCAGTTTTACGAGATATTTTGTAATGCCGTGGAATCAGTCTCTCTTAAATATGTCTTTTGTATTAGCTTGTGTGGTCTGCTCTAACAAAATACCAAAGTCTGAGTGGCCTAGACCACAGAAATTTATTTTGTCACAGTTCTGGAGGCTTGAAGTCCAAGATCAAGGTATTGGCAGGTTTGGTTCCATCTGGGGCCTTTCTCCTTGGCTTGTGGATGTCCATCTTCTCACTGTGTCTTCACATGGTCTCCTGTGTGCTCACGTGTCTCTTGTGTCTTTGCGTGTGTCCAGATTTCCTCTCTTTATAAGGACACCTGTCGGATTGAATTAGATACCACCATAACAGCCCCATTTCAAATGAAAAACCCTATGTAAAGGTCCTATCTATAAAGGCCTTGTCTCCTAATACAGTCACATTCTGTAGTAGAGGGGGATAGAACTTCAACGTATGAATTTTAAGGAAACGGTTCAAGTATCTATCGATTGATAAATGGATAAAGAAGATGCGGCATATATACACAATGGAATATTACTCAGCCATCAAAAGGAATGAAATATTGCCATTTACAATGACAGGGATGGAACTAGACAGTATTTTGTTAAGTGATATAGGTCAGTTAGACAAAGACAAATACCATATGGCTTCACTCATGAGGAGAATTTAAGAAACAAGACAGTCATAGGGGAAAAGAAGAGAGGCAACCTAAGAAACAAACTTCTAGAGAACAAACTGGTGGTTACCAGAGGGGGGATGGGTGAAATAGGTGAGGGGGATTAAGGAGGGCACTTGTGATGAGCACCGGGTGCTGTATGTAAGTGTTAAATCAGTAAGTTCTACACCTGAAACTAATATTTCACTGTATGTTAACTAACTGGAATTTAAATAAAAACTTATAAAAAAGTTATAAATGTTTCAGAATATAAGTGTAGATGTATGTCGGAATAGTTCTGTGCTGAACTCATTGAGACTATAATTCATGTTATGCATCCTTCAACTAACATCTTCTTTCATTAAGATATGTCTTTGTAGACCTATGTGCTATGTGTAGAATCATAGGGAAATAGCTATGTATTTTAAAGTTCATTTATTGGTTTTGAGAAAGTGAGTGAGCACACATACGACTTGGGAAGGGCGAGAGAAAGAAAGAGAAGAGAGGGAGAAGGAGATGGACAGGGAGGGAGAATCCCAGGCAGGATTCATGCTGTCAGTGGAAAGCCCAACGCAAGGCTTGAATTCACAAACCGTGACATCATGACCTGAGCCAAAATCAAGAGTTGGGCACTTAACTGACTGAGCCAATCAGTCGTCCCGGAATAGCTGTATTCTTAACTCACTGAAACTATAATGCATTTTTTCGTTAACCTCTTCTCTCTTTAAGATATAAATGTGTCTAAATAAAGTATAGATGCAAAAATAAAAATGAGACACAGTTGAGCCCATAACTTCTTTATTCTGTTCATTTTTGACATACACCATGTGTTCGATAAATATTTGTTGTTTAAATGGATTCATGATGGATGAATGAATGAATTAGAGGCTATCATTAGCTGCGAGTTAAATTAAATATTGGATTGGCTGAATTATAAGCATTCAGTAAATTACCAAAATTAACTGTTATAATGAGTGGATTACCAAAGGCACTTCTTAAAATAGTTGTGTTAAATAGGTTTACTGTGTATCTAAAAGAATATTTATTATTAGTTTTTGTGACTCATTCATATAGTGAAAAAAAGCTATAGTGTAAAGTGTACCACATTAGAATACTTTGGAATTTCTATAAAGTTAACAACCTTAAGGAATCTAGTATATGGAGGTCTTTATTTGGATGTGTTTTAAGTTTATTTACTTATTTTGAGAGAGAGAGAGAGAGAAAGCACAAGTTGTGTGGCACAGAGAGAAAGGGGGAGAGAGAGAATCCCAAACAGAATCCCAGTCCCATTCATTCTCAACATGGGGCTCAAACTCATGAACCGTGTGATGATGGCCTGAGCCAAAATCGGACACTCAACTGACTGAGTTGCCCAGGCACCCCTGTTCAGATTTGTTTTATAGGAAGTCCACTAAAATTAATAAATTGTAATCGTCAATCTATGAGGTTACAAACCTAAGATGCTACTTCAGTGGACACTACCTTTATGTGTCCTGTAGCACTGGAGAGACGATGCTGTACCTATTTAGAAGTCTCAGTACGTTTTCTTTCATTTATGAAGAAGGTACTTTCCTCACCTTCACTCCCGTCTCCAGGGGGGTTGAATGGGTGTAGTCAGCATCCCACAATTTGGCCTTTTATATCTTTTTCCTCAAATCAGGTGGATAGTGTAGTTTATGGCTTTAAGGGGTAAGATTTTCTCTGGAGCTAATGTTTTTAACAGATCTATTACATACCATTTTACCTGATGTGTCCTGACATCGGCACTAGGAACTTAAAGAACTTCTAATATGTTTCAGAAAAAAAAAAAAAAAAAAAAAAAACAACAAACTTGGTTGTAATAACTAAGTGGCTAATATTGTTGAATTCATTGATTTATGTCAGCATGTTTCCTTTGGGTATCTTGCGTTATTATTTCAGTGCTGTTTCTTCTGCCATAAACTAACATAATTCAAAAGGAGTAGAGAGTGAAACTATAAAAAATAGGAAAATCAGCTGCATTATGTTGAAAGCGATAACATTTTTATTGACATTACTGAAAAACACCTAAAACTCACTTGTGACCATGCTGAATATGAGTACATGATCATTTTCATACTGTTAGTAAAATGTTATTGCCTACTCCTTACTCATGCACAGGACTCCCTTTTTGGAAAGTTGGTAGGGTAGATGGTTTTGAAAAAATTAGGTGGGTCTTCAAGCCTCCTAGGAATAGGTGGATTTTTTTTTTCATGATGCTCATTGCATATGTATTATTTGAATCATATATCATTATCTTCTAGATACGTGAATCTAAACATGTAGCATCAAATATGCCAGAAATTATGGCGAAACTTATCTCAGATACCAAATATATTTGTAAAAAATATGAGTTACACACATTTTTTTCTAGCCCTGATTCTATACAAAATAAAATATATCTCTATTTTGAGCTACTTCTCATTGTAAAGATCTGGTAGCTGTAGGAAAATAATTCTCTTATTTACACAAAAGTAAAAAAAAAAAAGTTGAAGTTTTAGACTCTGAAGTGCATCATAATGGAATTAAAATAAATGATGCCTAATTTTTGTCTTAAAATATTCCCTTTGCACAGCTGTTATCTGAACATATATTTTCTCATCTAAACACCATTGGTAGTTGGATATATGACAGTACATCAGCCGTGGGGTGGCCTTAGCTGTGGTGACGGCTGCAGTGGAGGGTAGGGCCCAGGGAAGGGGTGTGGTGGGCAGGGCTAGAGGCTGTCGTGTAAGACAACATCACCCTCCTACATGTGAAGCTCACTGAGATGGCGATCTGGGCGCTGGAGACCTGTCAGAGCCGCAAGAATCTACAGTAAACCCTTGGTTTGTGACACTAATTCTTTCTGGAAACATGCTTGTAATCCAAAGCACTTGTATATCTAAGTGAATTTGTCCGCAAGAAATAATGGAAACTCAGATGATTCGCTCTACCACCCAAAAATACTCATATAAAAACGATTACAATACTGTAATATAATGTGAAATAATAGGGAAAATACAAAATACAAAGAAAAATAAATTAACCTGCACTTACCTTTGAAAGCCTTCGTGGCTGATGTGAGGAAGACAAGGAGAGGAAGGTTACTGTGTAGGACAACTTTCACTATCACTAATGGAATCGCTTGTATCTACTGGGTCAGCAGAATCTTTTTCTTTTCATGAAACTTTAACAAGGAAACTATCCAATGACCTAGAATGAAGCAAAACATTACTAAGCTTACTCTTGTCTGGAAAAGCAAAGGACTGCCCAGAGGATCTTTGAAGTGGCAAAAATTACTACACTAGTGCCATTTCTGGGCACTTTCCAACATTGTGAAAAATCACTGAATTGTGCCAAACACTGTGGCCTAAGACCAAGCATCCAAGCATGGGAGACGATCACCCAGAATCCTGCAGTGGGTGGATGAGAGAGAGGGAGATAGATAGAGAGAAGAGCCACTGACTCCCTTGTGCTCATGTGACATTCAGCATCATGTACTACTCGTATTGCAAGACGTAAGTCATTTATCAAGTTAAAATTTCTTAGAAATGTTTGCCTGTCTTGCAGAACATTCAAAGAACAAGGTAGTCACAATCCAAGGTTTTATAGTAATTCCTTTTGACCTTCAGCTTAGTTCCAGGTATTCCAAGGGCTTGTCAACATTCCTAAAAATGATCCCCCTAATGAAGTGTATGGCTTTATTTTCTATTTGTCAAATGTGGATAAAGACAACTCCCAGGGCAGCCTTGACTGTATCCAGCAAACCTTCTCTAGCTCTGGAGTCTCCCAGCTCAGTTGTCCGGGTCTTATGCCAGATAAAATTACAGTATATGCAACCAATGACTCCTATCAGATGATACGAGAAAGAATGCCTGAGGCAGAGGGGGAGTCCCACAGCCAAAGCACAGAAGTTATCAAACCTGGTGGACCGTATGTAGGGAAAAGAGTGTCAATTCAGAAAGCACCTCAAGCTATTTCAGATACCGTACCTGAGAGGAAACGGTCAACCCCCAGGAACCTTGCAGATATGATTCAAAAGACACAGGGCAGCAGCAGTGTTTCTCACTGGCCACGTAGGGACAGTGTGATTTGCTTGCTGGCACTGAAGGCCCACAAGATACCTGAGCAGAAAGATGGCGTCAATCACCAAGATGGGAACTCCCTCGGAGCAATTCTGCAACAGGTAGCCAATCTGAATCCTAAGGGCCTCTCGTTTACCGTAAAGGATTATGTTTTTAAAGAGATTCAAAGAGACTGACCTGGATACAGTGAAATAGTCATTAGAGTCAGTGCTCTGGAGAAAGCTGAATCTATCACAGAATGCTGCCAGCACCAGCCATTCAGAATCTCCTGCATGTTCTAGTAGCAATGCTGCATCTTCTCCTCAGATATGGCTTTTGGATTCAGATTTCATTGATCCTTTAATGAATAAAAAATCTCAAAGACCTCACCTGACAAAAAGAATGCCTCCAACGTTAAATTGCCCTTTGAATCCCACCCGTGAAAAATCTGCAGGCGCCCTGCCGTCCCCTGCAGCTGCTGCCATCCCTACCCCTCACTACTGCCTTCAACCCACCTGCCCATCTCCAATCCTCCTCAGACTAAATTCTCACTCTAATTCCCCTAGAACTCAAGAAGGCCAGGGGACTCAAGACCTACCTCTTAACAGTTTTAGTCAAAACAGTAGTATATATGAGGACAGGCAAGACAAATACTCTTCTAGAACTTCTCTGGAAACATTATCCCCTGGTTCAGTTCTACTAAAGTGCCCAAAGCCTATGGAAGGAAACTATTCAGTCTCACACAAAGTCCAAAAAAGTCTAAAAAACAGAAGGAAAAAGGCCAAATTAAAAAACACAACATTGCAACAACTGAAAAAACGAAGAGGACCTTAAAGGAGAAGAAGGAATTGCCAAGCTGAACAACTTCAGTCCAGTTTCCAATGAAGGAGTTAAAGAAGGTTGTACTGACTCTATGGAGCCTTCTTCAACAATTGCACTCCTAGATTATTTGATAAAATATATTGCTATCGTCTCCTCTGAGCAATGCCAGAATTACCCAAGGATGACTTCAATACTGAGTTTGATGAGTACAGGGCCTTGTGTGCCAGGATGGAGACTGTAGGTAGAAGATGTGTGAAACTGGATGCACAGCAAAATCAGCTTTATCTGGGCTCAAAAGACAATCAGAACGTTCATGAAGAAGTCTTACAAGAATATCAGAAGATCAAGCAGTCTAGTCCCAGTTATGAAGAAAAATATATATGCAATCAACTTCATAACCAGCTGGCTCACCTCAAAAAAAAAAAAAAAACAAACAAAACTCTAATAGGTGAATTTGACCAACACCAAGCAGAGTCATGGTGCTAGACATGTATTTGATGGGTCCAGTTCTGGGTTCTCTATTCCGTTGGTCTATGTGTCTGTTTTTGTGCCAGTACCATGCTGTCTTGATGATTACAGTTTTGTAGTAGAGGCTGAAGTCGGGGATTGTGATGCCTCCCACTTTGGTTTTCTTTTTCAACATTACTTTGGCTATTCGGGGGTCTTTTGTGGTTCTATACAAAACTTAGGATTGTTTGTTCTAGCTTTGAGAAGAATGCCGGTGCAATTTTGATTGGTTGTATTTAAAATTCCAAATGAGTTGCTCTAAGATTCTAAAAATGAGACTTTGCTTGTTGAAAGTTTCACTCTTAGTAAACTTGAGTTATTTTCTCCCCATTGGACTTTGGTTCCCTGCATTTGTGACAGTGTTTTTTCTGCCTCCTACCAATTTATGTTTGTCAATAGAAATATTTTTTTTAATATTGTGGATCCAGTGTCACTACTTCAAATGAGTTTTTATTCTCCTTAAAAACTTGTGTTTATCATTAGAAATGTTTTTTTTAGATATTGAGAATTCAATGTGTGTACTTCAAAGTTATGCGTGTTTAAAAAAAACCCCAGTAATATGCAAGGTGAAAAGGTATTTCCTGCCGTTTCTTAATACCAAGTCTTTGCCTTAAATGGTAGAATATTTAGAAATTTGCACAGAATGCAAAAAAGAAACATTGTTTCGGAGGGTTAAGGAATAGAAAGGTGTATGAGTATTTGTATGTGTATAGGTATGCACACACACATGTACATACAGACTGATTTGATCTAGAACAGTAAATCCACCCTGCAAGTTAACTCCCCGTTGCAGTGGTTGCCTTAAGGTGTTTGCTAGTTGTGTACATGGTGTGGTTCATCATTAGCTACACTGCTTCCCACTCGGTTAGAGCAATGGGAAGCATACTGTGCCTCCTGGTGTCTGAAAGCGTGTGCTCAGGCTGCATGTGTGTAGAGGTGGTGTGCATGTGAGCGTGCATGGAGGAAAAAAATGCTGCTTCTCTCTGTAGGTCAAACCCTCAGGTTAAGCAACTGATGAGTGTTATCATAGGGATTTCTTTTTCTGTCAAATTGCTACTTCTGTTGCAAGAGACAAAAGTGTTTCCGTTTCAACAGTTTGGCAGCTTTATTAATGTTGGGCAAAATCAATATGTTAGAAAATGAAACAGATCTATAGTTTGGGGGCAAAGTCGTAAAGTTAAACTTGAAGGTAACCTGCTTATACACTGCTACAAAGTATTTTTTGAAGAGAGATATACAAAGAAACTATTATTGGCATGAAATGTATATTTAGAGTTTTTTGTTTGTTTGTTTGTTTGTTTGTTTGTTTGTTTCATCCTGGGAGTCAGGAATATAAACAGGAGTGGATACATTTAACCATATCATACCGTGAATTCATCAAACAGCACAAACTTTCATTGCATTGAGTTTACCTGTTGATGTTGATTTAAGCTATCATTTGTTTTATCATGTGGGAACATAAGTTATGCGGTCAAAAATACAAGGATTTTGAACTAATGTTGATTCAAGTTGTGTTGTCTTACCGTATTGACTTTTCACAGCGCTGCCTGTTGGAAAGGGAAGCACTGTTTGCAAATCTGTTTTGAAATGTTTGTCAAAATTTTGATAGTATCTTTAATAAAGATGTTTGTCTCCAGCATCCAGCAAACATATACATATGGACATACATATATTCATATATACATACCATTGGTAGTTGGTTTATGTGATATATTAAAATAGTGTGTGTATATAAATATTAGTAACATGCTAGGGATATGGCAGTTACTATGCAGCGAATATTAAAATTTTCTCTCTAGAATACTTTAGAAACAGAGTGATTTTAAATCGTTTGTAATAATAATCTAGGTAATTTTTAAAGTCCACATGTGGAAGTAAATTAAATTGAAATTTTCTTCTACAATCAAGACATTAAGCAATTTTAATTACACAGCATTACTTTCCAGAAGAGTCTTTAGGTATTCTATTTAGTAGTCAGACTTTTATCCTTTGGTATATGTTTTCAGACCGGAGAAAGATACCCATTTCACATATTATCAATACAAAATCCTCTTAAATTCTATATTTATGGCTTTACTCTCTTACATTTACCATGGAGACATTTCAAATAGTGTATAGGTATGATTCAAATAGGTATGATAACTGCCTCAAACTTCTTGTAAGTATCTTTACTTTTCAATGTAATTTGAAAGAGTGAATGAAATAATCTAAAGACAAATGAAAGGCTTGATACGTATGTCATTATAAGCAAATCACGAAGGGTGTCCTTAAACTCCTAGTATACATAGGAGACTCATAATTAGATACTGTCACGAATCATTCACGCAATTTTATTTTATTTTTATTTTTTAAATATTTATTTTTAGAGAGGGAGAGATGGGAGCACTTATGAGTTGGGGGGTGGCAATGAGAGAGAGGGAGAGGATTCCAAACAGGCTCCATGTTGTCAGTGCAGAACCCACTGATAGGAGGCTGTATGCCAGAAGCCATGAGATCATGACCTGAGTTGAAATCAAGAGTTGGACGCTTAACAGACTAAGCCACCTCAATCATGCAATTTTAAATGAAATTCAGTTAACAGTTAATTGTCTGCTGATGTGGTGATGGGTTGTCTGTTCCCCCAGGTCCTGGGAGATAGGTGGGCAAACATCTGTAGATGGACAGAAGATCGTTGGGTTCTTTTACAAGACATCCTCCTGAAATGGCAGCGTTTTACCGAAGAACAGGTGAGTCATGTGGGGGAAATTGTGTCAGTGAAAGATATGGTGAGATTTTCAATGGGAAAAAGAAAGCATATGATGATCTACTTTAGTAATTGTTTATTTTCTTTTTTGGAATTATTTTATTTCTTTCAGTGCCTTTTTAGTGCATGGCTTTCAGAAAAAGAAGATGCATTGAACAAGATTCACACAACTGGCTTTAAGGATCAAAGTGAAATGTTATCAAGTCTTCAAAAACTGGCTGTATGTATTTTTTAGCGTTCACAACTTTTTTTTAAAAAAGAAACCAAATAGTTGACAGTAACACCATTATTTGGTCTCTTTATTCTTTCCGATCTTAAACCAAATACTCATTGTTGTGGCTTAAATCATAGTCTGTTCAATTATATCATATTGTAAATTTTCTTTACAATAGGAACAGCTATATTATCTTAGATGGCCTGGGCTGCTATAATAAAATACCATAGACTGGGTGACTTAAACAAATATTTATTTCTCACGCGTATGGAAGCTGGGGAGTCCAGGATCAACCTGCCAGCAGCTTTAGTTTTTGGTGAGGACCCTTTTCTGATTTGCATACTGCACCTTCTTACCTTGTGTTCCCGTGGTAGAAAGAGAGGAAATTTTGGTGTCTCTTTCCCGCGTTTATTTTTTTTTTAATTTAAATTTTAGTTAACATACAGTGCAATATTGGTTTCAGCGGTAGAATTCAATGGTTGATCACTACATACAACACCCTGTGCTCATCACAAGTGCCCTCCTTAATAACTATTGGCCATCTAGCCCATTTCCTATTTTTTTTAATTAATTTTTTAAATTGAGATGTAATTGACATATCACATTACTTTCAGATGTATAGCATAATGATTCAGTGTTTGTATGTATTACAAAATGACCGCCATGATTAGTTAACACCCATCACCTCACCCAGGTACATTCTTTTTCTTGTGGTGAGAACTTTAAAGATCTATCCTCTTAACTCTCAGATACACATTATGTTGTTATTATTAACTGTAGTCACCATTCTGCGCATTACATTCCCCATGCTTATTTATTTTATCACTGAAAGTTTGTACCTTTTGATCAACCTTCACCCATTTCCTCCTCTTAGAAGGGCATGAGCTCCAACATGAGGTCTCCACCCTTAGGATCTCATCTAAACCTAATAACCTCTCGAAGGCCCCACCTCTTACTACCATCACATTTTATGTAAGTGTGTGAGGGTAGGGTCCAACATCTGAACTTTGTGGGGACACAAACATTCAGTCTATAACATCACACCCACAGGCCCCCCCAAATTCATATCTTTCTCACATGCACAGTGCATTCATTCTATCTTATGAGCTCCGGAAGTCTTAACTGGTTCCAGAATCAGCTCTGCAGTATAAATTCCAAAGTTTCATCATCATCTAAATCAGATGTGGTAAGACTCCAGGTGCAATTCATCCTGAGGCAGACTTCCTACCTAGCTGTGACACTATGAAACCAGGCAAGTTAAGCGCTCCCAAAATATGTTGGTGCGTCAGGCAGAGGACAGACATTCCCCTTCCAAAAATGAGAAAAAGGAAAGAAGGAAGGAGTGACAGGTTCCAAATAGGTCCAAAACACAGCAAAGAAAATTCCATTAGATCTTAAGCCTCAAGAATAGTCCTCTTTGGACTGATGCACTGCCCTCCAGGACCACTGGAGAAGCAGCCTCACCTCCAGGACTCCACAAGTTAGCCTTATCTGTTCAGTTCCACAGGGCACCACCCATGTGGCCCTTGCAGCAGCCCTACCCAGTGGCTCTGCTCCTGCGGTACTGGGGAGGGGCATCCTGCCCCGTGGACTGGAGAGGTAGACCCACTCTTTGAAACCCAGGAAGCACTAGCTCTGCTCTCTGGGCCTGTGGTGGGAGTGGTACGTCTTATAACTCAGAATCACCTACGTTATTCTTCGCTTTTCTTTAGGAATAGCACATGTTAGACAGCCTTCCTTCATTCTTTCCATTTTTCTCCATTGCTTTTAGTCTCAGCTGGCAGTGTTTCTGTTGGTATAATTCCATCTCTATTCCTGGGTTCTGTTGAGATGCCTGACTAGGTCTCTGGTTCCCACCCACACTAATCTTATCAAGTGGTCAGTCAGCCATACCCTTAGTGTTCTCTTCTGAACATATTTTCTCATTCTTTGCAATATGGATAGGCTGAGGATTTGCCACATCTTTAAATTCTAGTGCCTTTATGCCAAATGACTCTTGTTCATTTCATTTCTCTCTTCTCTCATTTTACCATGGGCAAGAGAAATCATGCCACTTTGCTTAGATATCTCCTCAGCTAAATATTCAATTTCATTGCTCACAAGTTCCACCTTCCGCAAAATGCTGGAACATGAACACGATTCAGCCAAGTTGTTTGCCACTTTATAATCAGGATCATCCTTCCTCCAGTTGCCAATAACATCACCCTCATTTTCATCTAAGACCTCATCAGAATGACTTTTGCCATCCATATTTATAGTAATATTTTGTCCGTTTTAATTTATGTATTCTCTAAAAACAGGACGCTTTCCAGGTCTCTTTCTCTGAGCCCTCAACAGAATTGCCTTTAGGAGTCATTTCACAGCAATTTCAACCTTCTCTAACCTGCACCTTGCAGGTTAGAGCACCTGAGCGCTCTCAGCCTCTACCCATTACTCACTTCCAAAGCTGTATACACGTTTGTAGGTATTTGTTACAGTGGTACCCCACTTCTTGGTACCAATTCCTGTCTTAGACATCTCAGACTTCTATAACAAAATATCACGGACTAGATGACTTACACGGCAGACATTTATTTCTCACATTTCTGGAAGCTTGGAAGTATGAGATCATGGTGCCAGCAGATTTGGTTCCTGGTAAGGTCCCTTTTCCTGGCTCTTAGCGTCTTTTAGCTGTATCCTCACATAGCAGCAGAATTAGAGGAGGATCCGATGCCTCTTCCTCTTCTTCTAAGGGCACTGATCCCATTGTGGTGCTCTACTCTCTTCTCCTCATCTAAACCCAATTACCTCCCAAAAGCCCATTCTCCTAATATTACCACAGTAGAGGCTTCAGCCCTCATTTCATGAATTTTGGAGGAATACGAACATTAATTCACATTAGATGTAGGCAGATTGGCAACTATGGTTTTCAAAAAAAAAATTGTACTTTTGAAAAAAAATACCATCCCTGGAATAAGAATTCAGTTAAAATAAAAAGGTAACACTGAGAAGTACATAGGAATATTCTGTATAGTTCTAAACAGTATGTGGTTCTAAAGTAATAGTCTAAATTAAATTCTTTGAGAAATCGAAGTATAAGAAGTGATTATCCTCACATAAGGGGCTTATACCTTCATTTGGAAAATTAGAAAAAATATTAAAGCAAATCAGTAGCATTAATTATAAGTGCCTGTGTGTTTTGAAAAATAAGGGAACTTTGGCAATAAAAGAACATCACAGAGGGCTTCAATGAGATATTTTAGTTTGAGTGAAAACGTAGAGGATTAGAAAAGACCTCTAAAGCTTCTATTCCACTGTGAACCTGATTATTTGGCTGTGTAGTAGAGGGCAGTGTAATATTAAGAGCTTAATTTTTCAAATAAAATATTCCAAAGTTAGAATTTCTTCTTGTTTTGATAGAGCGATTCTCTTAAATGCTAACTTGATGTTAACTCTAATATAAAACAAAGGTCTGTTATAAATAACATTTTATAATTTTACCTAAATGAAATGATTTATATCTGTATTGATATTGTGTGACATAATTAAATCATTTATTTAAAGCTGATCTTAAATATGTTTCCCCAGTTAAATGTGTATCATTTTCCCAAATATTGATTTGTATCATACATTTTTGCTCCATAGTTACTGATCTTTAGGCTTTTAATTTAAAATTGATTCACAAATATATTGCTTGTCATCACAAGCTAGTTTCTTATGGATGAGAATTCACTCCTCAAAAAAGATATACTTTCTGGAGTGATTTGACCACTAAAGACAAATTTCAGAAAAGTGATCTGTATCTGTATCAAAAGAATGCAAAAATGTCAGTGATGTATTTGTAATTTTGTTCCACAGCTGATGAGGAGCCACTGAGAACTTGATACGATTCATATTTGCATTTTTGGAATACTCTTGGGTAGTAAGGAGGCCAGTTAGTGGAACTGAACTAAGTAGCGTTGGGTATGAAAAGGAGGAACTAGACAAGTTTATTTCAGAAGAGGATATTGAGGCCCAGGGGAAAACACACACACACACACACACACACACACACACACACACACACACACACACATATGGCATGCATAAGCTATCAAAGAGCATTAGTAGCAGAGTCAAATTGAGCACCAAGACATCCAGACTCAGGTCCAGCCCTTTTAAGCTATTTCAGAACTCCTCATATCATTTGGTTCCTTGACAAAAAAAGAACTGTGATCGAGAACCATCATTTCTAACAGTCAAGTGCTACTATGTTGACATTTTTGTGAATAAAAGACTTGACTAACCTCAGGACCATGAAAATGCTCAGTAATTATCCAGTATGATTAAAATTCAAATTATGTCACCTTACTTGTGAACAAAGTGAAAATATGTTTTGTATAAGTCTTACCGTTTGATAGTTTAAGCCAATTAACAAAATCTGACAGCTGGTCTAGAATTTGAGGTAAAATTCCCCTGCTGACTCAGGCAGTGAATAAGAATTTAATGTTCATTAAAATATGTCACAATCTGAGACCCAAAACAGGTACCATCTGTCACCAGTTCCTACTACATACCTAGGTATAGATACAGTGTGCTCAAACTCTTTTATTTATAATCAGTGCAATTTGTTTTTGAAATATTATCACTAATAGCCCATGGGATGTTCTCCTACTTTTCATTTGAGGTGGGAAATGAGGAGTCAAGTATTTCATTTCCTCTTGATCTGTGCTTTTATCCAAACCATGTAGATCCATTATTTTTCACGGTCAAAACTGATTTTTTATTTGATGTAAACGATCAAAAGCAAAGGAGAGAAGAAACTGTGGCCCTTAGGCGGATTCTAAAACAGAATCAGTTAGGCCATCACAGCAAGGCCCAAATTTAAAAGAAATAGGTTCCTGGGTGAGTTTTCTGTTGCCTTGAGGACTTGGGGTGTTTTCCGGGGAAGGACCACCCTGGGAAGCATGGTGGTCCACAGGCCTAGGGTGTGCAGGGGCTACAGGGGACTGTGGAATTGAGGACAGTCTCAAGTGGCTGCTAGCACACGGCAGGGTTGAAGTACTTACAGTGGCTCAGCAGGTCCCTGCTGATAGTGCTGGTACCAAGACTTGAAACCTCACCTCTTGTTACCAATTAATCCAAGCAGAATGGATGGTTCTCAAGAAGTGTGGTCCCCAGACTGGCAGCATCAGCATCACCTGAGAACTTGTTAGAAATGCAAATTCTTAGGTTCCATCCCAGACCTATTGACTCAGAGGGCCTGGAAGTTGGGCCCAGAAATCTGCATTTTAGAAAGGCTTCTAGGTGATTCTGATTCCCCCAGGGATTTCCTGGCCTGTTTGTAAGGATACATTCATTTTGCGCTTGAAATCATCTTTTAATGACCACATAGAATATGTCTGTTCTGTCTTCTTGGGCAGCTTATCTATCTCTCATCCCTCTTTACTACTGGCCTAATCTGGTTTATTGACTGTACCTCCCTGCCTGTTTTGGTTATAGGTCCAACTGCTTGGCTTCTTTGTAAATAAAATATATTTCTTCTTTTAAAATCCTGGGTGACCTCTGCCATGTGTAAATTTTCTAGAGCTTCCTTTTTCTTCCTGAGTTTTCCAGAGCTCTGTGGTTCTCTGGCACTCAAACACTTGTAATTAGTTTTTGATAAGCAGAGAGACATCTTTTTTTATACTCTAATAATAAACAGCAATTAAATCATAGTAATTTAATATGTACACATAAAATCGAAGCATCCAAGTGTTGATAGCCAAGGATAGATGGGAGAAGGTACTTCAATACCGTGATTCAGTGCATCCGGCAGCACCTGGATTTCTTGTCTTCTCCCTCTGTTGGGTGTGGTAGGAGAGTCCTTTGGGTAGTGGGAGTTCATGAAGAAAGAGAAAGAAATATTCTCCCAACAAAGGAAACAAACTGAAAACTAACCTGCCATCACCATTTTTAAAACTATAGATTTAAAATTTACTAGCTAGAAGCTTTGTTCAGTACAGTGCTCTTGTTGTATGGATTTAGGTAAAAATATGTAGATTCAGTAATTCCACAATTTGATGATAATAATGTTTTTACTTCACCTTGAATCCATTTTTCCTAAAGGTATTCTTTAACAGTGATTTGACTTCCTTTCCCTTTATTTTTGTGATGCTCACCAAGTGTTTCTTCATTTGGCTTAATCTTCACACAGGAGGCTTACTGTCATTTGCCACTAAATCTCTTTGGGTATCCAATTAGTTTTATAGATCATCTAAGAAAAACTCTTTACATGATATGAAGTTGCCCGTGAATTTCCAACGCAAATTGTTTCCTCTTCTTCAGACATAACTCTCAGTTCCTTGTTCTGAAATGTTTCCAAATCATTGCATATTTAGCTTAAATAATGGCATACCCCTTAGCCTTGTGCATACAGCTATTTAAATTAGCTCCTGAAGCCCTGAGAGAGCCGAAGAGGATTGTATTTACATCTTTATATTTTAAAATGCATGCCTTTAATTCTATCGTAACCTTCCCCCCCCCCAAAAAAAAAAACCTGAAATGGCTTATAGCAAAACAAATACATGCCAAAAATTAAAAGAAAAAAAAAACGATTAGGATGCCATAAAGGGATTGGAGGAATCTACAAATTCAAATTTGGGTCCCAGCTCTAGACAGGTAGCATAAACTATTGTTTTATTACTAGTCCAAAATGCATTTAAATTTAATGGAGAGCTAACGTGGATTAAACAAACAAAATCAACATATAAAACCAATGCATTACTAAGTTACTACAGTGAAAGTTTTATTTTGATATGCATTCATCTTATCAAATTCATCTTATGATTCATCTTATGAATCTTAAGATTCATCTTATGAATCTTAAGATTCATCTTATGAATCTTAACTCATTTTGATTTATTGCATTCTTTCAAACTGAGAGAAAACAGTGAAAAAAAACCATAATTGTTGAGGGAAAATTAGAAATGAACTTCACAACTAGCTTTTATACCTTAAAAGTGGCATGCACTAGGAATCCAGTATAAAGTACACCAGGTGAAGCAGATTCTGAATAAAGGATGAACTCCCAGAGCATTCTTCAGAGCCGTCAGTGCAGGCAGCATGCCAGAATGAGCTACATAAAGTGTCCCTTGCATGGGAGGTGGTGTATTAATTTCTCTGTGTACATGACATGTCAGTTCATTAGCAATTGGTACATCTGTTTCATGATCATTTATTTGCCATGTGAAATATTAGTTATTCTTAAATTTGCATTTGTTTTGGAAAGACAAGTCTCACTGTTCACTTTATGTTCATTGTACTTGTTGTGGTGAAAAGGAGGGGAAAAGGAGGGGATTATAGCAAAGAAGCTATGAAATAATTGCCTCTTCTTTCTTTTTGTTCTTTGTTGGCAAGCTAAGTCCGGAACTAGTGTTTGGGAGCCAGAGATTGGATTTCCCAAAGTGTAGGGTGACCTTAATGGATAAAGTGAAAGAATAAGCTGCCCGGATCTACTGATTTCATATAAGCCACTTTGTTTATTCATTCCATTTCAACCAAAGGGCGTGGGTAACCCTCTATAACTCACAAAAACTTTGAAAATAAGGATGTTATCAAAATTACTCCATAAAACACATATGTACTTAGAAAACATATGAAGTGATTCCAAAGGATTTGTATCACGCTCAGTTGCTTAGTTCTATTACTTAATGGGCTTTTAAATTCGCTTTAGAAGATAATTACTCAGATAGCCAAATGTTAATTGAATAACAGATACTAAAAAAATTTAAAAGTAAACTTCCCTTTGAGTAACACTACTTCTTTACTTGTGAGTTCCTCAAATATTTCTAAGTAGCTCCTAAGTTTCTCTACTAGGTGTTTTTCTACATCTGACTTTTATTTTTCTTTCTCTTCAAGCTTCTTGGGAAGATTATTTGGATTATAATCTTCTACTTAGATTCTTATGGGCTCTTGCTCCTTTGCAGGCATGACTGCAGTCTTTTTGTGTCTATGCCAATGAGAAAATACATGCAAAAACAATTTGAACTATACTGGTTTATAAAATGTTACTAGGCTTATTATGTATTCTTTCCTGTTTTAACAGGTTTTAAAAACAGATTTAGAAAAGAAAAAGCAAACCATGGACAAACTCTGTTCACTCAACCAAGATCTTCTCTCAACCCTGAAAAACACATTGGTAGCCCAAAAGATGGAAGCATGGCTGGACAACTTTGCCCAGCGTTGGGATAATTTGGTCCAAAAACTTGAAAAAAGTTCTGCACAGGTTAGTGATCCTAATTACTTACCCTGTAATGAATCATCTTTGAGATTCTTGAAATCCTCATTCAAGGCAACAGTATTATAACTCTACAAAGGATATCACTGGCTTAGTCCTTGCAAAGTAGTCATTTGAATAAAAAATATGGCTTGTCTTGATAGTGGAGAATGTGGGAGAGGTGAAGGAGTGAGTGCTAATTGACTGAACTAGTTCTTGCCTTAGAGTGTAATTCCTTCCAGTTAAGTGGGAATGAGGATCTGAGTGACTTAGAGCAATTGGACCGAGTGCTGGGGACTGTGTCATCACAACCTAACCCCAAATCACAGATTCTAGAACCTTGAGTGCTGTTAGTTGATCCCTACATTTTACATGTGAGAAAAATGAAACGTAGGGAGGAAAAATGAATTATCCAAGCGAAGTTGGTGATAGGAGCACGGCTCAGGCCCAGGTCCTTTGATTTTACGGAAGACTCTGTTTTGTTAGGATGAGTAAGGATCTGTTCATTGCATGTTCTTTGTGCCACGAACAGTTAAATCATAACACTAACACACAGGCTGTGGATTAGGAAAGCATCTGTGTACCCTTGTAGTGCCATAATGTGGCTTTCTGGTAAGAATTTTAAAAGTTTTGGTAATTTAAAGGAAATGGGATGGTTTTAAAGTAGAAACCTTTGTTATCTGATGTTATTAGATGGTGGAATTGTGGGTAGTCATTCAAAATATTAACACTATATATAATAGCATTTAACACATTATGCCATATTATTTTCCATTATAGAAGCTAACTTTTGCTAATCGGTTGTAGTCCATAGCTCAAAGCACCATTAGCACATCTCTATGAAAGCTATGACCACATTCGGTAGCTTTAGGCATTCATTTCCTTTGTTATGAGACAGTGAAGGGAATTTGTTTTCCTGAGACTTGACATTTGATAAGTATGAAATGTTTGAAATGTTTGTTGAAAGATGAAGTTTAAAATATTTCTTCCAGAAATATAATTTAAGAAAATGTTACCAGGCAATGTATACAATTTTCAGTCACAGTTGAACTTTCCTTTTGAAATTAAATTCATACTTAAAATTTTAAATTTGAAGGAGTGTACTTTGTAATCATTTCCCACGCAGTCATTGGGCATTAATAAAAATTCCATGTGTTTTCCAGTGAATATATTTTTAGCATTTGCTTGAATGAGTAGTGATTTTATAACCATGTCATAATTCTTCTTACTATATATGATCTGGCCATGGCTAGTTTGCATTAGCACTGGAATTTATGTAATAAATATGTGAGACATGAGAAAATTTGATACTTTTTAAATCAACAATGATATCATTCCAATATGTACCCATTGGTTCCGTAGATTATTGGTGCTATAAAATGGTCGGTTACCATGTTAAGAAGGATTGGCATTACCTTATAAAGAAAACTGTTTAGAAATGCATCCCTTTAAAGGGGTACGTTTATGGAGATGTAACTGTTAACAGTAGGTCATGTTCTTGTTCACTTGTATTATATCTAGTGCTTTTTAAACTTGAGTCTGCATAATAATCACCTGGGAAACTGATTAAAATGCATAGTCCGGGGCGCCTGGGTGGCGCAGTCGGTTGAGCCTCCGACTTCGGCCAGGTCACGATCTCGCGGTCCGTGGGTTCGAGCCCCGCGTCGGGCTCTGGGCCGATGGCTCGGAGCCTGGAGCCTGTTTCCGATTCTGTGTCTCCCTCTCTCTCTGCCCCTCCCCCGTTCATGCTCTGTCTCTCTCTGTCCCAAAAATAAATAAAAAAACGTTGAAAAAAAAAAAAATTAAAAAAAAAAAAAATGCATAGTCCTAGATTGCATGCTCAGAAAATCTCACTTAGTAAACCAGTAATCTGCATGCAGCCTTTGATAGTCTGCAGACCATATTTTTACTAAACACTGAGTTAACAAGACAGTGACACATTGAGCAATACCCACGTTGTGGTTTACTTCCACAGTGCTGCCTGAAATGGGGAAATTGGAGACCTTTCTATGACCGCAGTATTTAAATATACTTATCTCTTTGGAATGAGCCTACTTTCTAAAAAAAATGTTGTGCATATCATCAAAATGTTACTGATTTGTTATTCTAGTTGGTAAAAAACCTTAGCAACCTTGTTTTTAATGGCCTAAAATTATAAGACTACTGCCTATGGTACTTATTCACCTTCCTGTTTTTGAAATTTTCAAAACCTATAATAAAAAACCACTAGTTCTGGTTCATACAGTTCTTTATAAAATGATGTCCAATATACAGTACAGCATGTATCCACTGTATTTGCCAATAAAATAAAGTCACAGACATGAAAGCATTTTGGAGGAAAAAAAAAACACTGGTGTTCTTGATATATAGGGCATACTGTTCAGTGAGTCTGGAGGGCTTTTTGTGATTCACTATGTTGTTTTTTTTTTTTAATTTTTATTTTCAAACATTTATGCACTACTATACCAGATCGTAAGCAGATACATAGACTTATATTAGGTAGGTTGCTTTTTGGAACACTAAGCTTCAGCTTTTCTACAGTTCGATTTCTGGTTTTGTTCATTGCGCACCGCCCCCCCCCCCCGCCCCCCGCCAAAGTAACTATCATAGGCCCAGTCCAAATCACTGCTGAGATGAGTTGGGAGGCTAAGGAAGATAAAAATGAAGGTACCAGAGGACAGAGGAATTGAAAGGGAGATAGAGCGAGCCATGAACTAGTATCTTATAACTAAAAAAGCCCTTGAATTTCTTCCTTGCGTGTAAAATTGAACTTGATTGAAAGAACATGGGAAGACGTCCAAGAATGTTGAGGGTAAGGTTGTGACTTTGAAGAACAAAGCTCTCTTGTATGCACATTTTCCAGCATGTTTGCAGGAGTCGAGATGTTGTGAGAATCAGTCCCATTAATGACATGATATACTTAGTCTTCTAAAAATCCTTTTTAGAATTAGTTTAAGGAATGAGGAAAATCTGGTAATGGTTAAAATCCAGTAGGATATAGGAATTGTGACTGAGGTGACAGGGTAGCCAGTCGTGCTCACATTAAAGGACATGTGTGCCCGAATGTTTGAGTGCTATTCAGGTCAAAGCTTTGAGGGATTTTGACCTTAAGAAATAGTAGCATGGCAAGAGATCAAAATATGAAGAAAAAAATCAACTGTGAGGCTGTTCTCTTGCATTTCAAAGTCAGGGCTGGCTTGACTAATGCCTGGACACAAGCTCAGGACGCTTAAGTTGATAAAAAAGGCGGCATAAGAAAATAGAAATACTTTCTGTTCCCCAAAGTTAGGAAGAATAATAACCCTTGCTATGTGAATGCTTAAGATGAGAAAAGACAACAAATCAAATAAACTCTGGATTGACTTATTTAAATACTCAAATGACCCTCTGTGTCCTCTACATTTTTTTTATAAATATGCTTGTTGAAATTTAGTTTTTTTTTTTTCTAAATGCTGTAACACTGATGAATGTATTTTTATCTTGATTATAATTAGGGAATATGATAGTCAGAAGTTCATTATGGTTAATACTTTAAACTTACCTATAATTTTAGTGATTTGAAACATTTTTCCCCATCTAACTGAAATCATACATACCTCGGAAAGGGCATAATATTCATGTACTTTATAATGTATTATGGTAGTTTAAGTTAAACTTGGCATTAGGTGTTTAAATGTAACAATATATCTAAATGAGCCCAAAAGTTCCTTAGTTTTGTCATTTTTTTAGCAGAGTAAATTATCTTCTTTGCCAAAAGTAAGGGACATTTTATGACACATATAAGTTTATACATCTCATTCCCATTTTGTGAATATTTTGCTGTATTTCTATTGACCATTTTTGCAATGTTCTGAACTATAAGCACAAATATCTTAAAGATAAAATGAATATACCTAGGATTCTCCTCTCCTTGAACATGAGAGTGAATGTTTATGCTGTTATTTCTGTATCTGTAGTTACAGATGCCCAAGCGGAGTAAGTGATCATTATGTATGTATATATCTATTCTATAACATTTGTCTCCTGCTGGGAGTTTTAAAACTCTTGCCAGACATATGAGTAGTGTAAAACGTGGTTGAACATAATAAGCCAGTATTTTTAAGAATACCAGAAATGCAAATGGGGCATTCAAAAGTATTGAGATTAACATTTCTCTATTTACTTTTTTTTTTAGTTCATTCTCATTTTTTAGAGATCCCTCTTTTTATTCTCCACAAAATATTTTACGTGCACATTCTGACTGTGCCCTCTCTCAAAGCATTGTTTTGTAGATCTATTGATACTTAAGATGTAGTTACAATTGGTTTGCCTCTCTTCTTTTTGCCGATGATTTTAATTCACAACACTCTAAGGCCTTTCCATTGACAACCCTTTTCATTGGTTCCTGAAAGTTCTCTAAGCCTCATCAACCTGACGCCAATTTAAAAAATGGTTTTATAAAACCTAGAATTAAAATAAAATCCTTCACTTATTTTAGGTTTCTATCTCATTCAAGGACTACCTGAATTCATAGACTAACCATCTTGAATTTTAGTTAATTGTTTAGGTTAACAGTTATATCAGAAAACTTCCAAGTTACAGCTCAAATAACTTTGGAAATGAACTGTATTCTTTTCCTACCTCCAACTAAAGTAGGTGTTTGAGAATTGCCCTTGTCTATCAGTGTAATAGTTACTATGTTATAAGTTCGTTGTCTACAATAACATGATGTAGGCACTGAAAATTTAAGAGACGAGAGCTGAGTTAACTTTTGGAATCTCTCATTACTTCTTTATAAAAAGGGAAGTTTGGGCTAGGAAGATTTCCATAACAGTATCCTTCCAGTTCTAAATGCATGTGATATGTTTCTCTTTGTTTGAAATTTTATATAAAACTCTGGAGTAATTAGTGAAGAATTTCCAACTATCTCTGCTATATCAGTCTCACTGTCAGCTGGAAGATGGTAATGAAAATACACTTCTCATCCTGTAAAAGAAGACTGACTTCTGAAATGAGTATATTTCACTCATCAGGAGTATGTGACTAAGATACATTGAAAATAAAATAATCAGTATCTATATGATATATTTATTCTTTACAGACAATAAATGAAATACCACATAAAGAAAACATAAGTTTTTGTCTCAGTGTATACTTGATCATCTGCATCCCTAGTTAAAGAAGGTGTCTCATTACTTCATGTCAGGTGGATCAGAAAAAATAAATTTCATTGCTCCTTGAATTTTTGCAGATGCACTTAATTCACACAGTTGCTCAAAATCAGTGTTTAATGTGAATCCTGAATCCAACACGAGTCTCTTCTTTCTGATAATTTGTACAAAATATAATATGAAGTGAGGGATAAAATACATGAAATTGAACAGTTTTATAGAATAAGCCTTCTTAATTATTATATATTTTATTTCAAATAGAAATACTTCTTTTTTTGATGTCTTTTGAGTATAGATTGTAAGTATGCTCATGATTCCAATGTTTTATCTTTTCAAGATGTTCTATTGCCTTATTATCAGTATCAAAACGAGACCGTAATTAATAATAAAATTTAGGGGTGCCTGGGTGGCTCAGTCGGTTGGGTGTCTGACGTCATCTCAGGTCATGATCTCACATTTCATGGGTTCAAGCCCTGCATAGGGCTCTGTGCTGACAGCTTAGAGCCTGGAGCCTGCTTCAGATTCTGTGTCTCCCCCTCTCTCTCTGCCTTTCCCCTGCTCACGTTCTGTCTGTCCGTCAGTCTGTCTCTCAAAAATAAATAAAAGTTCAAAATAAATAAATAAATAAATAAATGAGTAAATTTTAGTTATCATACCACTCTCAAGAACTTTGGTACTCCTTTTATACTCCCCTTAGCCATGGTAATTCCTCTGTACTTGTTCATGGGATAGAGGATTCTATAGCCTTTTGATTAGTCACTCAGCCTCCTTTGTGAGCACCTGATATTTTTTACCCCAGGTTTCTCACAAGGTTCAACATGTAAAATTCTTTCTGTTGCTTAGAATTGTAAATCCTCACTCCATCAGATATTTGAGCCTTGTGCTACTATGCCTGTGGAGATGGTTTTAAGCCTGGCTCGTAATTATGTGCTAAAGCTATTGCTATGATTATGCAGTATATTTTAAACTGTAGAACTGCAGTTCTTCCATACCTATTAAAAGTCAATTGATCACTGTAAAGTAATGTATGTAAAAATTACACAGCCAAAAACTCTGTTTCACAGTTGTCAACCTGATTATAATTTTTAAAATTTCAGGTATTGAAGTTGTTTGAGTTTCCCCAAATTTAATTCAAGTTTATCAGGAGCTGAAAGGCATTGAAAGATTGTCCTATGCCATTGTGTGCATTTTCAATCTTCTTCTGACTTTATATATGCACGTGTGTATATATAAACACACACTTAAAGGAAAATCACCATTCACAAATGTGAGCAGGTATAGCAGCAAGTGAACATTGACACTTGGATTTACATTTCTGTTCTGCCACTTACAAGCTGTGTCTGCCTCGAACTTTTACCTCTTATCTGTAAAATGGCAATAATATTATTATTTAGTCTTAGAGCCACGAAGTAATGACAGCCACCATTTAATAAGCCTTCAATGAAAGTACTTTTCTAAGTATTTTCAATATGATAATGAATGCAAAGCACTTAGCATAGTGCGTGGGACATGCAAAGACCTTTGTAATTGGTAGGTATTATACGCATTAGTATTTTCATAATAATGAAGATGACATGATAAAGTAGATAACTGATTCTTCGTAACTTGAATTTTTTTAGTAAGTTTCTTTAACTGTTCAAATAGTAGAATATTTCCTAATGCAAGAAGTAGAACTCTGCAACCCCAAAGAACTTATAAAGGAAAATATTTAAATAATTACATGGAAGAATCAAAGATGCAATTAAGAATACAGCCAAAAAACCCCCAGCACCAACAGAGTTAACTTAAAATGTGAGAGCAGGTGGTAAGTACAACTAGTTGCCCCTAAGAAACCAGAAAAAAGTGGTTGAAATGTTTCCTTTCATTGTATCCCCTTTTATATTCTTTAAATATGCTTGAATATACATACATTTCCCATCCAAATGTGCATTTTAGACAAATGGAAGAGAAGTTGGCAAGAATTTTATTGTTTGAGAGTAGTTTGATTCCTCCAGAACCACCAAAACTGTACAACCTTACTGCAAGATGTATACCCTAAGACTATCAAGAGGCTCGGCAAATGCTCTTCCAGTTTTTCTCACAGGAGGAAAATGTAACTTTTGGAAATTAACACATGTCACCTTATGAGTGAGAAGTTTCAGTAGAGAATTTTTTTTTTTTAATTTTCTATGAACATTTAGAAAAGATAGCGGTTATTACTAATAGGTATCGAGAAAACTTTCTGTGTTCAGACATTACATAACTTAATTCTTGAAACTAAGACTTGGCTACATAATTTTTGGGGCCCAGTGGAAAATGAAAATGCAGGGCTTCTTATTCAAATACTATCGAGAATGTCAACAGTGTGGCAGCAGAGCATGAAACGAAGCCTGGGGTTCTTTGAGTGAAGGGACCTGAGTGACGCCATAAGTTGCCTGGCATGAGGGTGGCGCTGTTTGCAGCAGCCTTGTGAGACATCTGTTGCCATTCCTATTATTTATATG
The DNA here is from genome assembly GCF_046562875.1 of Panthera onca. Taxonomy (NCBI): domain Eukaryota; kingdom Metazoa; phylum Chordata; class Mammalia; order Carnivora; family Felidae; genus Panthera; species Panthera onca. The sequence goes on from NC_138357.1 coordinate 101,750,723, forward strand.
AAGAAAAGAAGGCAAGAGTCTGAGACACAAATGAACCTACACTAAATGCTACCATTTGTCAACTGTGGACCAGGTGTTTGAGAATTGTGACACCTGGCTCAAAGACCCCCACTTTTAATCGTGTAAGAAGTCTAAACGAACTCTTTGCCATTTTTACTAGCTGATTAACTGACAGATCAAGGAAATACTATTTAAAAACGAATACATTTTATTTGCATGATGACATTTGGAAGTCATTTTCAATATACTAATAATCAAAACGGAAGTGTGTGGGGGATGGGTGAAAGAAGTAAAGAGGATTAAGGGTATACTTACAGTGATGAATACTGAGGAATGTACAGAATTGTTGATTCATTACATTGTACACCTGAAACTAATGTAACACTGTATGTTAATTGAGCAAAAAAATGAGGAAAGGTGACTGAATAAGAATTTAGTTAGGTACACTCAATGTCTTTTGAATATAATGCAAACTATGTTATATTCTAATTTTGACCCTGCTCTACTCAGCATTTTAATGGAGACCTTAAGTCATTCTTATTAGATTTTTATTTGTCCTGATATTTAGTTGTTTTAATGTATTTGGATGACATAATTCCATAGTTCTAAAGATACATGGGAATGATAGACTTAAAACAACAATTTGAACAGAAAAGTTCTGAAATTTTTCTCTGCCTGCAGAAGCAACATTTAGCAGAAAATGTTTTATTGTAGAAAGTTGGAAAAAAGAATATAGAAATACATAGTCTACGATTGAAATTACCTGTGCTTTCTCTGCCAAAACATAATCACTGATAGTTATATTTTGCATTCTTCACTCGGTACTATAATGTAAACATTTTCCAATGACATTGAAAATGTTTGGCACATGTACAATAACTCTATCACATGCCTGTCCTGTAATTTCTTGAAGCCAGTGCCTCCAGACATTAAGTTTTTTTTTCTGTTTTACCATTATGCTGATCCTACGAACAGGGACAAGTGTTACATGCAGCCTATAGCATCAAATACATTTAAATATGAGGCTATTGGCTGAGGGAAATTTGCTTATGAACACTTAAGAAGAAACTACCTTGATTACTGGATGTTTAGTGCATGTAATTAGTTTGCATACTTGTATTTTTCATGTGGCACACACTTGTCTCACAATTGTTTGTGTGTTTGTCACCTTCACTACTATGCTGTAAGATCACTAAAAGTCGAGATTCCATTTTATGCATTTCTGAATGTTCCGTAGTGATACATATAGACTATATGTTGGAATTTAATTAAAACGTGATTCAGCTGCTGAGCAACTCATATAATTTTAGTTTGCCTTAATTACATAGGAGGTCCAAAGCTAAGACACCTAAGTTTAGGAGCACCAATCAGATTAAATCTCACTCGAGCCCATACCTGGTATTTTAAAACTTGGAAATAAGATTTATCAGAGTCATGGTTATCAGTCTTCACATCTTTAAGACTGTCAGATAGGAACAATACTCAGCTTCCTCTATGTCGGTTCAGGGTTCAAAACAAGCTTTAAATGAACCAAGTCATAATAAGGCAGGCTTCCATTAGGTGTAAAACTTTGCTAACGGGAAAATTTGCTACCATATTCAGGAAGGAGTTGTCTCCTTCTGGGAATAGTAAATCCCATAGTAAGTGTAAGGTTATACTAAATGACCTCCATAATCCCTTCCTCTCTGTGTTTCTAATGATTCTAACACATAATTAAGTGTTTACAGTCAATAAACTAAAAGTCATGGGGGAAACGTAGTAGTTGACCTTGTGGTTTTTATTTGATTATATGGCTAGGTTTTGAAAGTTATTATTAATTTGTCATATATAACAAATAATATCCTATGGCTACAGGGTCACCGCACCATTGTTGTTGTTGTTGTTGTTGTTGTTTTCATCCTGAAGGAAATGGAGGAATATTTCCAATTATAGTAATGATTATAGTGTAGAACAATTGCAGGTTTGTGTCTCACTATTAATTCATTAAATAGATTATTTTTTTCTTTCTTAGAAGGTTTGCCATATTCCTAAATGCCTTTTCATAGTATGTGTTGTTGCCATTTCTCTTTAACCTCCCCTCCATGGGTACATCTATCCAGTTTAATAAGTATCAATGAGAAGATATTATAACTTGATAGAAATTAACTCCATAGCCAGATATTCAGTAGCACATATGTTTCACAACATTAGATACAACTGTAAACAGTAGGTTTGCATTTTCAGAATTTCTGCATTCTGGTACCTAACATAAAATTAAAATTTCCCCCAAACAGTATTCCCTTCAAGCCATCATTGTATACAAAAAAATTTGCTCGTGGTTAAAAAATACTATTCTGAAATAATGAAATACTCTTGGAATCCTCCTCAAAACCTACACTTTTTATTTATTAAAGGTAAACTTAATTTGATTATGTAATGATCATTTTGTGTTGAGTGCAGGTAGGTTTGAGGTTATATTTTAAGCATTTCTTGACAGCTGTGTTAGTTTCTGCCTCCATTTTGGTGTAACTTGTCAACGGACTGTATAAGTATTGTTTGAGGCTCAATGATGGATTCTAAATCATGAATCCATGGAGATCTTAAAGAAGATAAAACCAGTGCTTGACACATGCGTAAACTCAGTATTTCTTAATGTCCTTAAAAAAAAAAAAAAAAAAAAAAAAAAAAAACCTAGCCTACCGAAATGGAAGTCTCTAAGTCCTTGACATATGTAAGGGCAGCATTTCTAAAATGTATTTGTCAAAACCAATTTTTACACAAGACATTGTGACAAAAGATTTCATTACATCACTGACAATTGCCTCTTTGGAACCTGTAATAAGAAGATCCTGAGGCTTCCCTGATTTCCTCCCATTGAAGGAATCAGTCATGTGTGAGGTAGGGAGGTTATCCCAGACCCTTTCCATACCTCTTGGCATGGTCAGGAAAATTAGTCAAACTGATTTGACCTCAGTCAGATCCCTAGCTCTGTACACATCAGGTACCTATAAATGGGTCTAATGAAGGCCTCTTTTGGTCTCCCTGTACATTGATCTTCCAAATGATTTAGATTACTAGAAGAGTAATAATGATTAACATCTCAAGAGGTAACTATTCAGTTCTAATCACAGGAGGACTGTGTGAGAGGGAGTTGGTGGTTAGGGAAGGAAGGGAGAGTGTCTCCCCATTGCACAGCTCATCTGGTATTGCCCATTTACTGAGGTGATGGCTTCTCATCAGTTGGATCACAAACCATATTATTCCAAACAGTGGTGATCTCCACTTAATAGATGGTTTTTTAAAAGTCTAAACACAAAGTTAGTGTGCTTCTAAACCAAGAAGTATCTTTAATGCTAACGGTGGAAACTCAAATATTTTAAGTTACTAACAAGGGTAGTATGCTTTGTAGCTTAAATATGCTTTTGGACTAGTAGGTACTTTATGTTAACCTTTTTTTTTTTTTTTGTAGTCTTAAAGGGTATTTCACTTATTTGATTAAAAAGTCATTTATTGTCAAGTGCAAATAATTTTGTCTAAAAAGGTGTGGATAATAACTAATTAGTATATATGATAACTAAAGATGCATTCACCACATTAATAAGCATCTGCGGTATGCTAAGGCAATGAAGTTGGTGCTGGTCTACCTTATAAAATTTATATTAATGTGGTAAGCACTTTAAACAGTACGTTTAATTAACTGTTAGAGTGAAACCCTACATTTTTCTCCTTTGCCCGCCCCCCATTTATTTCCCATAGCTTGACCATTCAATTGAAGAGACGCTAAGTTTACTTCGGTTTTGAGATTACTTCCCTTTGTGATTTAACTCAACATAAGTTAAGTCAGATAAAACAATTTGATTTGGGTTCAATATGGTGCTATTTTGATCTGAAGGTCAATTTACCAACAGGCAGGGACAGTTTCTCATTATTTTCCTTTGCCGCTCCGTGCAGTCTTTACTGAAGTCTTTCAAGCAATGTGTGACCTCTGTTTCAATACTTCTCCTAGATTTCACAGGCTGTCCCCACCACTCAGCCATCACTAACACAGACAACTGTAATGGAAACGGTAACTATGGTGACCACGAGGGAGCAAATTCTGGTAAAGCATGCCCAAGAGGAACTGCCACCACCACCTCCCCAAAAGAAGAGGCAGATTATTGTGGATTCCGAAATTAGGAAAAGGTGAGAGGCTCTTACTCATGGCTTTATCCTGAAGCAAAAAGTAATTGTTAAGCAGGAAAACTCATTTATAGCTGTTGGATGGTAGTGCGTTTATTTAAACAATATTTCTAGAAGCCTCAGGTGCCTGTAATGTCAGTTAAGTTAGAAAAATTGTGAAGTGAATTTTAACATTTGCCCCAGGAATCGGCATCCTAACAAAAGTTTAATGCTTAATGGAAATATTGTTTTCCTGGATTAAAAGAAGAAACCACGGGTGATGAACTGCCACAGACTCATTTTATCCTGAGTTTTTTCCCCCCTTATGAAGAGTCTGTTTGTTCAGTGCCTACTTTTGCATTACGTGTCTTTTCTTCCAGTAATGGAAAGTACATTTTCATGAAGAAGAAGTACACCTATAATAGACAAGATCCATTCTGCTAGTTTATGAGAACATAATGTCTCAATCTGCACATCCTAAATCAGGAGTAATTACAGAATAGATTTCCTGTTCTTTGATATTTATAAAGTCTTATCTTGAAGGTGTTAGAATTTTTAACTTGTCTTTTGGTGGATATTTGCAACTAGACATTGTAGATAAGTTAGGTATTATGTACATCCTTGGGTATATTAAAATGATGAGAATAAAATTTCATAAATGCAGAACTACCATGAAAGTCATAAAAGGGTACAGTTTCTTTTTCTTTCCAATTATTATCATTCTAAGATTAAGAAAGAACATTAAAATCTGCCTTATGTTTCTTAGCAGCATATGTTTAGGAATGCGTGGAACACTTGACATTAGAATTTATGTATACAAGGGTATAGAAGTATGAGAAGAAGAACACATACCTAAAAATAGCATGTCAGATGTTCTAGACAAAGGAAAAAAAAACACCTAGAGAAGTTACTCAACTACATTATTTGGGACTTTCAATACTTCTCTTTTAATCCTTGATTTGTAACCTGCTGTCATAATTCCCGCAGTGAACTGCTAGGCTTTTCTCCCTGGTTGTATCTGCGTGGCTGGGTGAATCCTCTCATCCAATGGTCAGCAAACTAAAGCCAGTTGACTAGGTCCACCTTACTTCCAGTTTTTGTATGGGTCATGAGCTAAGAATTCTTTTTATATTTTGAAATGGTTGAAAATGATCAAAAGAAGGATATTTTGTGACATGTGAAAATACTATGAAATTCAGGTGACAGTGTCCATAAATAAGGTTTTATTGAAACACAGCCACAGTCATTTATATATACATCATCTGTGGTTGCTTTAACATTACAAGGGCAGGGTTGGGTGATTACCACGGAGACTATATGGCCCACAAAGCCTAAAATATTTACTATCTGGCCTCTCACAGAAGAAGTTTGCTGACCCTCATTCCAGTTAAATGGTTCTTTGAATCTTTAAGCATTAGCATTCTATTTGGGGCAACAGCTTTCAAGGATCTACTCCTAATAGTAGCTGAAAATTTAACATTGATGGAAAAAAAAACATAATGGCAGAAACAAATCTGTAAAGCTTTTAATGAATCTGCCTTTTATGAACCTAATAGCACGGATATTAATTTCACGTCATGTGAAACACGTGTCTCCAGACAGTGCTTAGTGGAGACATGGATTTACGGATCCTTTGCGACAACTCAACAGCTCTTCACCAATTTTCTAAGCAGAGCAGTGTGGAAACTTAGTTGTCTTACCCTCCTAATGTGTTCAACATTCTACTAATACAGAAATCAGCAGAACAAGTTGATTCATGTCCGTCTCTCTCTTGGCTCCTGCCAAGTATATTCTTGGCTTCTGTTTGGTGAATGTTATTTGGTTAAAGAAAATAAGTTCTGATTGCTTTTTGTTTTCAGGAAAGTGTGGCTAGTGGTGAAAGATTTTGTCTCCTAAATTCTGTTTGCATCTTATCCTCTCAGCAGTTTTTGTAAGCGCCTGAAATGAGATGACCAATTGGGACCATAAAGAATATATTACTTAAATAAAAGCTAACACTTACTGATGATTTTATTGTGTGCTCAGTGCTAGATTAAATGCTTTATCTGCATAGCATGTTTATTCTTTGCGGTTACCCTGCAAGATAAGTATGGCTAATATTACTATTATACACCGCTATAGAATATCTATCTGAGCCAGGATCTCAACTGAGGTAGCGTACTACAGAAGCTAGACTGGGTAGGAAAATGTTTCTTCAGTAGATAAATGATTAACGTGATCTTACGTCTTGGTTTCCCTAAATCCATCCCAGATTATATGTTTTGTGATATCATAATTATATGTAAGACCAACTTTCACTGTCAAATATGTCCAGATATGGACAGTACAATAAGATGGATGCTTTATATAAGATTCTAGATCAATAAATTTGTACTGAACAAAGAGCAGAAACACGTGAACATTTAGGACGGTTAAATTTAATAAGTGATTGGGGTGCCTGTGTGGCTCAGTCAGTTAGACGTCTGACTTCGGCTCAGGTCATGATCTCACAGCTTGTGGGTTCAAGCCCTGTGTAGGGCTCTGTGCTGACAGCTCAGAGCCTGGAACCTGCTTCGGATCCTGTGTCTCCCTGTCTCTCTGCCCCTCCCCCACTCACACACACTCTCTCTCTCTCAAAAAATAAACATTTAAAAAACTTTAAAAAATAAAAAAAAATCAATAACTGATAATTGTCTACAGGATGACAGCTGCTTAAGAGAGTGTAATGGTTCAAGTTGCATCATACAAACATGACTGAAAGCTTCATGATAGCTCGTGCCTGTCTCTTGTCCCATGTGAGAACCACTAGCACTTAACTGTCAAGACGGTAGTCTTAAAAAAAAAAAATAAAAATAAAATTCCCTTTAAGTGAAAAAAAAAAAAAAAAAGACGGTAGTCTTGACAATCTTTTGAATGCTCATCTTTTAAAAATGACCTCCTTTTTCAGTTTCTCTGACATACAACTAGTTCTGCACCTACCACTGGCTTGGTTTGTACCTTTGCCTAATTACTATTGTAGTATCTCATAAATGCATGTGTTTTGCTTTTTTGATTTCATTTGAATTGCTTCTTTATGTTGATTGAAGTCTGGCACTAAGTGAATGACCCTGAGATCTTACTTACAGCTCCATATCTGACTCTTCCCCTAAATTTCATGTTTATATCTTTATTTTATTTTTTTTATTTTTTTATTTTTTAATGTTTATTTATTTTTGAGAGACCCAGCAATGCAACATGAGTGGGGGAGGGGGAGAGAGACACACACACCCAGAAATCCGAAATAGGCTCCAAGCTCTGAGCCGTCAGCACAGAGCCTGATGTGGGGCTCAAACTCACAGAGCTGTGAGATCATGACCTTAGCCGAAGTCGGACACTTAACCGACTGAGGCACCCAGGCCCTCTCATGTTTATATCTTTAAAACTATGTACTTTACTTGTGCATCTAGTCAGTGTGTCAATATTTTTTATCAAATGCAAACCATTGTCGCCTCTGTTTATTTAACTACACCAACTTTTACATTGTGCAAATATTTTACTTCTTAAAATTTCTTGCCTGTATGTCCAAAGGAGTGGCAGATATTGGGAAAAACATGGACTTTGGAAGCAGAATTACTCATGGTTGAAACCTGCGTGTCTTAACTATAAGCTTATGATTCCAGGCAAATTACCTAATACCTGTGCCTCAAATTCACTCTCATCACTTTATAAAATACTGAGGATGAAGTGGAAACATTTGATATAGTGCCTGTAAGGTAGTAAGAATTCAGCGAATGCAGTAGCTGTTGTTCTTGTCATTTGGATATGGTGGACATGGAAGGGTTAGGGGTGCATGTGGTGGAGGTGATGGAGGTGGGAGAGATGGTGGTGGAGACAGTGGTGGGAGAGGTGGTGATGGTGATGAAGGCGGCAGTCGGGGTGGGGGTGAAAACGGTGATCATGTGCTATTGGTAAAAAAAAAAAAAAAATCCCATAATAAACATCATCTCAAACTTAAAGAATATAACAACAGATTACCTTCTCATCTTCCTCTTGAAAACAAAATTTACCACCCGACTTCTCCATTTCTGTCAATCTCAGCTCTCCTGTCTTGTCCCTTATTTATTATTATTGCATTATACTATTGGGCTAGTGAGCATTTCAGTTATTTCCCAATCATTCTAACTGCCAACTCCATAACCTAAGCCATATATGCCCGTGCTGTGATGCTTGCCCCCTTTCTGATTAATCCACATCAAATTAATGTATCTAAAATGTGGCTTTTATGCTGACCTTCCAGACTTGAGATCGTGGTAACTCCAGTTACCCCCAAAATAAAACATAACTCACTTCTTACGCTATTCAATATTATCTTCCCACCACTCTTATTTCTAGCTTCCCCAGCATCTTTCCACTTCAGCCAGTAAATTACATTACCTTCTTTTGGTAGATGTCTTACTGTTACCCACATCAATTTTTCTCATCACCACTTACAACAAAGGGGTCCTATTATTATCCTCCTTTATATTTTACTTAGATCCCATATATATAGTACCATGCATGCAATAGTCAACGAATATTTGTTGAAAGAGTGAATACATACAGTTCAACTAATTGTGATGATTAACATTTTATATTCCTTGGCACTTAAGAATTTCGCCTGGTTCTTCATGGAATGGTTGTTAATAAACAAATGAACATTCTAATAAACTTTAATAATTCTATTTTTGCCCATTAGGACATTGTCATTTACTCCCATCTGTTAAAGGATTTAAGATTCGGCTTTGTACCACACTTGTTTTTTTTTTGTTTTGTTTTGTTTTGTTTTTAATATCTAAGATGTGTTTAGTTGATTCCTTAATAATTACACAGTTTCTACTGTTGTTGTATTTACTGTATAAATTGTCCTCCTCACACTAAGATATACAAAAATGTTAATGATGTTGGGTCACAGGGTAATTATTTTTAACAGTAAATTATCCCTGCGGTTCAGTGATATTATTTTACATATAGGTAATTATCAGAGTATGGAACTCAGACTATGTTAAAACTAGATCTATTATCTAGTTAATTGGAATTTATTGAGGAGATTAGTTTCTAATCGTGTAGCAGTTCTTTTAAAAGACGTTCATAACAGCTTTCATTTACATTTTTGCATCAACCAGGTGAAACCAACTGCAAATTGAATCTTTTTTTTTAGGTAAATGCTATCGCAATGAAGATAATTTTCCCAAGTATAGTGTTAGTAAATGAGTACCTTTGACCTGAAGAGGAGTATAGAGACATTTGTAAATACCGAAATTCACCTAGTCTTTTTTATCTTCTCCTGGCTGAGCAGACTTGAGTCTTCAGTTTGCTTTCTCTGACTGTTCCTTGCATGCTTACTAAATGGCAGAATAAATTCCCGGGTCAGTTACAGGCCTGCGTTAGTTAGTTAGTTAGTTAGTTAGTTAATAAGTTAGTTAATTAGTTAGTTTTATTTTGCAGCTTAATTGTTTTTGTTTTGTTTTGCTTTCTTTCTTTTTATGTCCATTTCCTGACATGAATTTATGTCACAGCATTGAAAGGAAGTTAGATAAGTGTTAGATAAGACGCTTTTTGCAGTTTTATAAGATCATTGCCTAAAATATTTTTGTGTTGGATATTCATTTGAACTTTGCTTCCCAAATTATAATCTGGAAGTGATAAACTAAAACAATTTAGTTTATTTCAAGACTCTAACTAGATAATTAATATGTCTAAGCTATTTTTTTTTAATTTTCTATATGATAATTTGATCCTAAAATACTCCGGGTGTTGGTCTCAGTGATAACATTTTTGCCCCTAGGCACGATCCAGAAAAAAATGAAACTTTGCATCTTTTATCTAAGGAGATGAGACTCTGGAGTTGTCTACAGTTACAGGTTAATTGAAATCCGGAAAGGTTAAATAACTTGCTTTCAGTTTCAAAATAAGGACTACTGCTGAGTCTCCTAATTTCTATTTCAGTGTTAGAGTTCCAATGGCTTGCTTCTTTTTATGTATTAGAGTCAAATGACCTTGGTCATAGACTCAGATTTCAGTTTAGAAACTATTTTTGGTGAAGAATAGAAACCTTACACTCCATCTTCAGATATTCCAAAAGATCACCACCTACTTTAGATTCTTAAAATTATTTTGTCATATAAGTCAAGAATAACTTAATAAATATGTTTTGGAGAATATAGGAATGTGAATTCTAGAGGCAAACTAAAGGCCCAGAGAATACCTAGAGCAGTGACATTGTTTGTGCAGTGTATTAAACAGCAGCATCACTTGGGACCATATTAGAAATGTGAATTTGGAGGGGGCTGCCCCAAACTTGCTGAATCACACACTCTGCAGGTGGGCCTAGGAATCTTTCATAAGCTCCCAGGACATTCTGGTAAGCCTTAAGGTTTGAGAACCATTGCCCCCAAACAGTGCTTCTTATATATTAGCATAAATCAGAATTATCTGGAGGGCTTATGAAAAGACAGATTGCTTCTTCCTATCAGAGTTTCCGTGACTTTAGGTCTTGAGTGGTGCCTGAGAAACTTAATTTCTTTTTTTTTTTAAGTTTATTTATTTATTTATTTTGAGAGAGAGAGAGAGAGAGAGAGAGAGACGGAAAGACAGAGAGAGGGAGAGAGAGAATGAGTAGGAGAGGGCAGAGAGAGAGAGAGGGAGAGTCCCAAGTGGGCTCCACACTGTCAGTGCACAGCCTGACGCGGGGCTTGACCTCACAAACCATGAGATCATCACCTGAGCAGAAATCAAGAGTTGGACACTTAACTGACTCAGCCACCCTGGCACCCTGAGAAACTTCATTGCCAACAGGTTCCCAGGTTATGCTGACGCTTCTGGTTCAAGGCCCACATTTTGGAAATCAGTGCCCTTGAGCATCATCGCAGCTGCAACCTGACTCTTGATTCTTTTTCCCAAACCAGTCTCACTGATAGGAACCATTAATTCCCAGTTAGGCTAAGTGATGCTCCTGATCCGTCTTGTGGCACCCCTATTGCTTTATGTTGAAATGATCTATTCACATACCTGTTTGATCCACTCGACCTAAAGCTTCACTAGGCCAGGGTCCATACCTCACTCCTTACCTGGTGTGGGGTCTTCTATATGGTACATGCCCAATACATGTTAAGAACTGAAATGCACTATAGTGGAACTGGTCCTATAAAATAGTCTACATAGTTCTGGATATCTGACTACAGCAGGTGTATGAAAATGTGCTCTTCCAGAATGCAAGTCATACAGGGATGCCAACAGAGAGAAAGGCGAGGCCATATTCCCAGAGCCATGACATGCTGTTTTATTTGTTCCCTGAGTGAAGGAAATGGTAGTCATATTTATTATTTATTCATCTGAAAGAAGAAGCATAGCTGAGTGCCAGGAGAAGTTGGTTTTCAATCAGAGGATCTGAACTACCTCTTTTTTCCTTACTTGTGTCTCTTTCCTTCACCCTTTCCTACACCGAGCACTGAAACTGACCTCAACAAGGTCACCAGAGAGCTCCTTAATTGCTGACTCCAAAGGTCACTCTTCAGTTCTTGTCTTCTTGACCTTCGTGCTGTGCTTGACAGCGATGATGATTAGTCCCTTCTTGAAATTTTCCACTCCTTTGGCTTCGGGGTCATTGTTCCCTCCTGTTTCTTTTTTCCTCTCTGCTTTCTTACTGTGGCTTCTCAGTCTCCTCGTCTTATCTCTTTAATAGTCTCCACAAGACTCAAATTTTGGTTTCATTTCCTTCTCACAACGTGTTCTTTCCCAAGGCAGTCTCATTTATAGTCTTCTGTCTATTGGCCATCTATAGCGGATGATTTCTGAATTAATATCTCCAGCTTGACCTCCCTCCTCTTGATGTTCCTATCTATGTGATCCAAATGTTTATTGGACATTTGCACCCGGAGTTCTTACAGAAGTTTCAGATGTAGTTCCACAGTATACACTGCACAACGTTAGAGAGCACCATTCACATCATCGATTCTGAGAGCAGCACCTTGTGGCGTTATGCCGTGAACAACCTGTGCAACCATTTCCAGTGGTCCTAAAACCTGCCCCCTCAATAAAACCCTCCAAGTGTGCCCATTAGATTCTCTTTAATTTAGCCTGTCCTTCATATACAGGCTTCATCCTAATTTAGTCTCTGATCATTTTCTGCATGAAATTTGTAACTGATCCCTCTGCCTCTACATTCACTCTTCTTCTTCATATACTTCACAGCCTCCTGAGGGCCATCTTAAAATGCACCTCTAATTAGATCATTGCTCTCTGCCCATAGTCCTTGAAATGCATAGCACAAAACTTCCTTTCTGATCTTTAGCTGCCTACCTCTCCAGCTTCACTCCCTTTTCTCCTGCCCATTTCTTTATATGCCACTGCTCCTCAAAATAGTCTGCAAGCTGTTTATTACCAGGGCACCATGAGATAAGGAGCTTGGGCTAGAATATAAATCAATGCGCTGCCTCCTTTGTCAAGAAAGTTGTGCAATTAAAAAGAAATCAGATGGGAATAGTATGCTTTGTGCCTTGGTTGATTGATACTCTGGTGACTTTTTCTTGCCACAGACTACTAACAAATAGTTCACAGATTGGCCACAAACTGCTTTTCCAGTGACACTGCCCTCTCCTCAGCTTTAATCAACCACTCTCTGATCTCCAAAATGCTCTCTGTTGCTTCAGGTTTCTCTTTCTTTGCACTTACTGTTATCTCTCTCTACCTAAGATTGTCTTTTCTTTACTTTGCCTTTTCCACCTCTCACATTCCTTGCTTCCCCAACGAGCTACGAGCTAGGTAGATTTTCTCCCAGGCATTTCTCAGCCTTACTAACACTTCCATTAAAGCACTTGCAGAATTCTATTGTGATGATTTTGGTTTTGCATATCTGTATCTCCAGTGAACTCCTTGAGGGCATGAACCTTTTCTTTTCAACTCCAGACTTACAGCTATAACCCAGAAGTTAGCACATCGCGGGTATTCACTAAATATTGATGGGATATTAAGTGGATATTTTGTCAGAGTCCTATCAGGAAAAGAGAAACAATTCTAGGTGTTTCAGAGAAAGGAAACCTAATACAGGGAATTGGCCAAGCAGGTGGTAGAAAACTGGGAAGCAACTGGGATAGGGAAGCAACCCAAAACACTAGTGTGTCTGGAGTTTGAGGAACAACGCAGGGACAGGAGGTTACCAAAGCCCCAAAGCTGGAGCCTTCCAACAGGGGCTAACACTCTCAGGACAGCCAGGCAAGAGTTTGGATCAAAGGAGGGAGGAGCCATCTAAAGGAAACTAAAGCCACAACGGAGATGTAGCTGCTGTAGAAATACCACCAACAGTAGAATGCAAAGCCAAAACACCTTGACATCTTTCTTCCCTCTTTATGTATTCTGCCAGTGCCTTCAATTGAACAAACCTAACTGGAAGCCAGAGGACAAGCAATGGGGGGAAATGTAGGTCCCTCAGATACAGAGAGGGCAAAAGAAATGTGGTGAGCGGATCTGAGAGTAAATGGGCCTATGACTGCACAGGTTGGTTCTGACCTTGGATCTTCCACTCAGAAACTATGTGACTAAAGAAAGTCACTGAACCTCACTCAGTATCTATTTCTTTGTCTCTAAAATGGAATTTATATGAATTTTCCCATTTGCCTTCACACTGGTAAGATTTGATTATGTGTGCCTGTCTTGTTGACTGTTGAGGTAAAAAATAATACATCTTTTTCCCAGGAGAAGGCTGAATTCCCAATTACTAATTTAGAATAGTTATCCTCCCATTACTACATTTGTGTTAGAGTAGAGAATATTTTTGTTCTGACATCTTCTGAGAATATTCTTATTCTTCTGTCTTCCCTGGTCAGGAGGTTGTATCTCTATAAATCAATATAATCACGCCATCGCACACAGATAAAATTATACCTAGCTCCTACGGACTGAATTGTGTCCCCCCGCCCCAACATTTCATGTGCTGAAGGGCTAACTCCAATTTGGTAGAATTTGGAAATGAGGTGTTTGGGAGGTGATCAAGTTTAGATGAGGTCATGAGGGTGGGGCCCTCATGATGAGATTAGCACCCTTCTAAGAAGAGGCAGCAGAGAGCTTGCTCTCTTCTTCCCTGCTGTGTGATGACGCTGTGACAAGATGACTGTCTACAACCCAGAAAAGTGGCCATGCCAGCAGTTTGATCTTGAACTTCCGGCTTCCAGAACTCTAAGAAAATAAATTGCTGTTGTTTAGGCCACTCATTGACTGGCGTTTTATTATGTCTGCCTGTGCTAAGGCCTTGGCTTTGTAGAGCAGTGAGTTTTACTTTGTGTTTTAACCAAAGTTGATAGAAATGCTCACTAAAAGAAGTACTTGGATTGAAACAACTCATGATGCCAAGGAAACGGCAGTGGGGCCGTAAGTACACGTCAGATTTAAATGGCTTTCTGCATTGCACTAGATAGTTTCTGAACCTTGACTGGAAGTTATTTAAACTTTAAAGACCCACAACATAAAAGCATGTTGAAGTCCTTTAAACTCAGCGAGCTTTCACACTGAGAGTATTTAAAGTTTAAATTACCTCCCATAGGGTCCAAGGCACCATCCAATGTGTGGAGGGGTGCTTTGAACACTCCTATAGTCAGTATGAGTCCACTGTGTTTCAGGAATATAGTGACAGCAAAGTTAGTATTCTTGCTAATTTTCATATTCTTTCAACTAATATCTCATCAATTGCTATGATTTGTAAGGCACTCCAGTTGCTATACCTGGGAACTATACTTAGTCCTTCTCTCACTATGTTTACAATCTAGTATAAACTATGTCACGAGGAAGTACCAGTACGGTGCTAGAAAAGTTTGAAGGAAGAAAAGTTTACTTCCTGCTGGGAGTTGAACATGGAAAGCTCAGAGAAATTAGCATCTGAGTGGACATTTGAAAGACAGGGGCGTGTTGGCATCAAGGTGAGGTGGGAAAGGATAATTCAAATGCAAGCTGTCCTACAAACCTGTGTACAATTGGCGTTTACACAGGGTTGTGTTTCTTTTTCCTAAAGCAGAAGTATGAGGTATTGGAAAGAGGGAAATACGAGATGAGGTTGAAAAGGTAGGTTGAGTTCGCTTGTAAAAAAGGTACTCGATGCCAGACTAAGGAATGTAGACTTTAATCTGGTCGTGGAGAGCCAATGAACATTTTTGAGACAGAGCAAAACAATATAGCTGCTGCGAACCATACCATTTTGACCCTCCCTGAGTGTTGGGGGACATCATCTCAACTTTATAGAGCAGGGAGAGCTTGCTCGCTGAAGAGCCAGACAGAAACTATTTTAGACCTTGAGCACCATACAGTTTCTTTTGCAAGTACTCAACTCTGCTTCTCTAGTGAAGATGCAGTCATAAACAGTATGCAAATAAATGAGTATGGCTGTGTTCCAATGAAACTTTATTTACAGAACCAAGTGGTGGGCCAAATTTGTCCCGTGGGCCATAGTTTGCCTTTTCTTGCAATAAAGGGTGCAATAGATGAGATTATTTTACGGCTGATGATTTTTATTTGTTTGTTTTATTGTCTTTGTTATAGCTTCCTTTGCAGTTTATATATATATATATATTTTTTTTTTTTTTTTTTGAGTATAGTTGACACACAGTGCAGTATTCATTTCAGGTATACAGCATAGTGATTCAACTTCTCTATAAGTTATACTGTGCTCACCACAGGTATAGCTACTATCTGTCACTGTGATATGCTATTATAATATTACTGACTATATTCCTTATGTTTGTTTATTCACTTGTTTTTAGATTCCACATATGAGTGAAATCATATAATATTTGTCTTTCTCAGTCTGACTTACTGCACTTAGCCTGACACCCTCTAGGACCATCCACATGGTCACAAATGGCACGATCTCATCCTTTGCTATGGCTGTGTAACATTCCATTGTATATATATGCCACCTGTTCCTTATCCATTTGTCTATCAGTGGACACTAATCATCAGGGAAACGCAAATCAAAAGCACAGTGAGATATTGCCTAATACCTGTCAGAATGGCTAAAATACAAAAGACAAGACATAACAAGTGCTGGCAAGAATGTGGTGAAAAGGGGACCGTCATGCACTAATGGTGGGAATGTAAACTGATACAGCCACAGTGGAAAACAGTATGGAGGTTCCTCAAAAACTTAAAAACAGAACTGCTATCACCCTGTCAGTGCAGAGCCTGCTTTGGATCCTCTGTCCCTCTCTTTCTCTGCCCCTCCCCGACTTGTGCTCTCTCTCCCCCCAAATAAATAAAACAGAAAAAAAAATAGAAATACCATATAATCCAATAATTATGTTACTGGGTATACTTACCCAAAGAAAGCAAAAACACTAATTCGAAAAGATATCTGTACCCCTATGTTTATTGCAGCAGTATTTACAAGATACGGATGCAGTTTTTATTCTTGTGGTTACCATAATAGTTTGTAATTTGCCAGTTCTTTTTTGTTTGTTTTCATTTTTAATTTCATTTAATTTTATTTGAGAGAGAGAGAGAGAGAGAGAGAGAGAGAGAGAGAAAGCACAAGCAGGGGAGAGAGACAGAGGGAGAAAGAGATTCTTAAATAGGCTCCATGCTCAGTGTGGTACCCAATGCGGGGCTTGGTCCTAAGACCCTGGGATCATGACCTGAGCCGAAATCATGAGCTGGATGCTCAACGGACCGAGCCCCCCAGACACCCCTAATTTACCAGTGCTTAACAAAACACTACAACAAACATGTGTCTTCTCAAAAGATAATGTGAAAAGTAGCATGGTGCTGGCTTAAACCCAGTAAGAGGCATGGAAGGCAGTGATCATAGTAGCTGACACAAATATGCCAAGGGGACAAATGAGGCACAGAAAGGTCAGGTGACTTGTTCACGCTTGCAAAATTTACAGGAAGCAGTTTAGCCAGGATTTGAACCCAGGCATCGAGCACAGGATGGCTGCGTTCTTAAATTCTATGTCATGCCATCTTTTGAAATGAGAAGTTAAAGGTGATTTCATCAAATTATTTAGCTGAAATTAAAAGCTTTCCTGAGACTGTTTAAGAATTTATTGAGATGAGGTCTGTGTATGGAAAATGTGTTCTTATCCTAGATTATGACTGTTCTACATTCTGAAGTCTCATAGACTCTAGGGTCCTAATGGAGCATTTGGCTATCTTTATATGCAGAGATCAGTTTCAGGGAAGAGACAGTTTTTTTCAATGATAGGTGTCTTTTTAGTATCAAGGCATAAAGGGGGTCCAAGTGTAAGACTTCTAATGCTAACCATTGTCGTAACAACCTTTGTCATCTATGCTTTTAAAAAAAGTTTGTATTTATTTTTCAGAGGTGGGAGGAGCAAAGAGAGAGGGAGAGAGAGAATCCCAAACAGGCTCCTCACTGTCAGCGTGGAGCCTGATGCGGGGCTTGAACTCATGAACCATGAGCTCATGACCTGAGCCCTAATCAAGAATCAGACACTTAACCAGCTGAGCACCCCCCAGACACCCCATCGTCTATGTTTTATATCAGAATACACAACAGTTTGGAAATTCGGGGATTTTAGGCAATTAAGGAATATTCCAAAGTAAAGATAAACTGGGAATGGCAACCATTTAATAATGCCATAGGTGTTATCAGTTAGGCAGCAACGGATCGTAGTTAAGGTTAGTGACAATGTTGAGAATGAATGTCCCAATCAAATTTTGGGACTCCAATCAAATTTTGACGTCCTCTAAAGTAGCACAATAGTAACTACCAGACTTTACTATATAGCAATGAACAGAAAATTCATATTGACATCTCCTTAATTAATATTTTTTTCTTTTCATTTGGAGCAAAGAAAAATAAATGTAGTGTAGTGTAGTGGAAATCTTTGGCTTTAGACACACCTGGTTTTGAATTTTAACTCCATTTTCCATTGTGTGTTGAAAGTAGAGGAGGTTTCTAAATCTCTCTCTTCATGGCCAATCTATGGAATTAAGATTATAATAATTTATACTCTTATTGCGGGAGATGAATTTTGTGTGTTTATGAAAGTATGTGACATGAACAAGATGCTTAAGATGCTGTTTTTCCCTTTTTCTTTGAATGTGATTGAATGTAAGATTAACATCTAGATATGCAGGAGTGTAATTGTAAGCAAATTTATAGAGCATGAGTGTGTGACTATTTATAAAGATTCCAAAATTAGGTAAAAGTAATGAACTGGGCAAAAACTTTTGGGTTACAAAGTCCAGAAAATGCTACTCTATTATTTGCATTAAGCCTGTCTCCCCAGATTGAAGACATTTTCTCAGAGGAATTTGTGTATTATGACTTTAAGATACTTTGGTGTGTGGATTAAAATGGCTGAAGGCATTTTAACTGTGCATCTGAGAGTGTCTTACTAACATGTTCTTTTTATACCATTTTATCTATATCTTTGGACATTTTATGTTTTTCTGTAAGCGAACTCCCATGAAAAATCCATTTGTCACCATGTTATCGTTCGTTATGTAGATAAGAAAATAAAAGAGAAGCCAAATTGAGGACCAGACAAGCTGTGAAAGGGAGTGTGCGCCCTCTAGTGACCCACATTTATTTCTCCCAAGGGTTTACACAGCTTTTTTTTTGTTTTTATCGTTTTAAATAAACATCAAATTTGACTTTAAAATAAATGGCTCAGAGTTTTCCGCTTGAGCATATTGCATTGTATGATCGTAGATTGGTTACTATGAGAAGATTTCATCTATCACTTAAGAGAATATTTCTATTAGCCTGTGTTAAGGTGATTTCACTGCACAGAACTGTGTTTCAAAGGGACTTTGAATTTGCTGAAAATGAAAAATAGGCTGTAGGCGTCTGTGGCTAAGCCACATTTTATTTCCAATCCTCTGGGTCATGCAGTTTTCATCCACATGCTGGTCTGCTCCTTGGCTTTAAACCTCATTCCTCTAATCTGGTTCTGACATCTTAGAATTGGGGGGATATCCTCAGTTTTGAAGGTATATTTTCCTGAAATTTATATTGAGAGAGGTGAGATGGACTTCTTTGCAACCCTACCATGTTTTAGAAATACATATGGCCAAAAGATTTTTTCGTGATTGGGATCTGTTTGTTACCCAATTAAGATTATTTTAGTCATTTTTCTCTGCAAGATTTTCAAATATTTTAGTTTAGCGTTACTTTTTGCAGAGAAACAAAATTTTGTAGAAATTTCATTCTGTTTAGTGCAGTCGGCTGTCCAGGAGGTACAGAGGTGAGTATCATCAGTGACAGATAACTCGTGGAGTTTTCTAGCATTTGTAGCTTAAAAATACTAAATAATTGGGGTTTCTATCTGAGGGCATCTATTTTAAAAGGCCATCGTTTTATACACGTTAAACATATAATTTGCTTGGCATAATTGACAATGAACAAGGTGCACAATTTTAAAGACAAATTTCCTGTTTGGGTTTAGAATTCAGATTTTGAAGCATATGTTAAATAGGCATATTTCAGGACAAGGTAAACTACATAGAAATTGATTTTTTAGTATCTTTTAAAGATGCATTTCTGCACAATCTGGAATCATTAAATTTTATGGTACGGAAACATATTATTTTATGACTGATGCATTTAAAGTTACACATATAAAACTAGAAATACGTTTAAGCTTGTAAATAAGATCATGCAAACATAAGGAAAGTAGATTATTTGATAGAACTGTTAATGTAGCGAATTTATAATAATTGAGGACAGTGCCCTTTCTCATTCATCATATTTTGTTTCAGGTCTGTGTGAACTGTTGAGAACAGTTTATGGGGTTCGTATTATAACTAGGAATTATAACATCCTTAGATGTTATTTAATTTGATTGCTAGATAAACAGATGGATATAATTGGAATATAAATGTTGCAATGTAAGCAAAGCTGACCTCAGCTTTGTATCTCAGGTCACAATTGCTTTAATTAGTGAGGCAACTAAACACATTTAAGAGTAATTTCAAAAAGTATTTGTTCGTTTCTATTTTAACACCAGTTAGATGGAAAAAAAGCTTTTTAACTTCTGTAATTTAAAGGAAGAAGTAGAGGAAGATCAGATAAGTTGAGTCATTTGCCTAAGAAAACACCATACAGATCAAGATGATTGATTAAAACCTTTGATACCTCACTTTCAGTTCAGTAACCTTCCACTGCGCACTACTTTTTACATTTAAAACACATATATACACACGTACAAACACGTACATCACACACATTCAAAAACTATAAGGCAATCATGTGGCCCTGTCTCCTCCCCCCCCCCCCAAGAAAAACATACCCACACTGTACAAACACACACATCTGTGAGTCTGTACCATACACAAAATACCTTGGTTTCAAGGAGGTATTTATTGAAATGTTGACTTGTTTTTTCTTGGCTACATGAGATTTTCCCCCTTAAAATATCATGTAACTATAAAAGTATAATAATTACCATGTACTCAACACATCTTAAAGTTTTAAAAATACTTTGATTTTAACACTAACAGAATTTATACAGAATTTCATCTGATATTTTATTAGAGCTCTCTGATTCAAATTGAATTTGCGTTCTGTTTATTTAGTTTTTGAAAGCAAGTAACATGTGGAAACATAAGGAGGGACCAGCTTTCCCAGAAAGAAAGCTGAAACGGGAAGGGGAGGGAGAGGTTGATCAAGAAAACCTTCACCGAAGTTGTATATCGTGAACCAAATCTCAAAGGTGGATAGGAATTCATCACATGGTCTGGGGTCAGGAGAGTACTCATACATCAATATGGAATTAAAATGTTTTCTCATTTTCCAGAACT
The DNA here is from genome assembly GCF_046562875.1 of Panthera onca. Classification (NCBI taxonomy): domain Eukaryota; kingdom Metazoa; phylum Chordata; class Mammalia; order Carnivora; family Felidae; genus Panthera; species Panthera onca. Next base: position 101,771,606 of record NC_138357.1, read on the forward strand.
CTGAGGAAGGTAATTATTAAAAATATAATAAACAAAATTTTGAGCTCTTACCTCACTTCCAAAAAGATGTCTTCCACGTTGTAATACCAGTGAAAAAGAGCATTAGTTTTTGTTTCCATTAAGCATGAAAGTGTATGTTCTAGCTAGTTAAAATTTACATATATGCTCAAGAGTCAACACTACTTTCAGGCTTCTCAAGATGAGGCTCATGATTTTTTATGAAATTCTCTGTTCAAAGATGTTTAAAGATGTAAAAAATGGCCATGCATAGCCTAGCTCACTAATCAAATTAGTTATGTCTGGGAGCTTGGAGAATTTCTATTTTCAAAGTTTACACATTTGGGGAATGATGACTACCACATGGTATATTGAAAGTGACTGGATTACAGTTTATGTACGTGTGCAGTTTAATACTTCATATGGCAGTCACTGTACAGAAAATTAACAGAATACAGTCGGTGCCCATTAAGAGGCTCTTCTGACATAATTAGCACAATTAGCATACAGCACAAGTTTCACATGATGACATACTATCAAACATTCCAAAAATGATAACTTTTTAAAGTGGAAGTATTTATCTAGTTCTTTGGGATGTGTTTCTGTGGGTTTTTAAAAACATATATATATCTAAATCTTCACACACACACACACACACACACGTCCAAATTTTGACCATAAGGAAATGTAACTGATCTAATTTGCATTGTCATTATGGAAAATTTAACTGGATGAAGTAGAGTCCATTTGTACAATACAATTAAGGGAAAACTTCAACCTTCTCAATATTTGGTATATATGCACATAGTTTTTGATAGTTTGAAACTTCCAGAAAATGGAAGGCCTCTTTGAAAATGACCTTGTTTTGGGGCGCCTGGGTGGCTCAGTCGGTTAAGCGTCCTACTTCAGCTCAGGTCACGATCTTGCAGTCCATGAGTTCGAGCCCCGCATCGGGCTCTGGGCTGATGGCTCAGAGCCTGGAGCCTGCTTCCGATTCTGTGTCTCCCTCTCTCTCTGCCCCTCCCCCGTTCATGCTCTGTCTCTCTCTGTCTCAAAAATAAATAAACGTTAAAAAATTAAAAAAAGAAAAAGAAAATGACCTTGTTTCAGTAATAAATCCTTTGCAAATAATAAAAATTGAAAGTTCTGCTTCTCGGATCTATGGGATCTTAGAACTTTTAGTTGTGTAATGAGTGTCTTTGTAAAGAAGAAAACAGTGTTACTTCATGTGAATCATAAATAATAGCAAAGATGAGGTTTTAGAACATGCTTGGAAAATGGAGGACAGAGTACTCATCAACAGATATAGAAGAAAAATCATTTTGTAAAGAGAGAATAAGAAGTCATAAATTTCTCAGTAGATACAAATAACTTTAAGTTGGATTAAGATAGACTGGATTTAAGGGGTAGATTCTGTCTGTAATAACATACAGAAGTATGTGTAGAGGCCCATTATGAGTAACTTACTATGTATCAGTTCATTAATGAGGATTTCATGAGAGTTTTCAAAGTGAAGAAAAAACTCATAGAAATGAACGATTTAATGAAAAAAGAAATACATACACAGCATCCAAGATTTAATATGGTATTGAAAATAATTTTTCAGTCTTTTTCTTGAGGGCATTTGAGAAGGTAACTGACTTATATCTGTATCATATCTTTAGTTGGTGATTAAATACCCAGCCTCAGGTAGTACAGGGCATGGTAGAAAATACCACTGGTTAGGGCACCTGAATGGCTCAGTTGGTCAAGCATCCAGCTTCAGCTCAGGTCATGATCTTGCAGTCCGTGGGTTCAAGCCCTGCGTTGGAGTCTGTGCTGACAGCTTAGAGCCTGGAGCCTGCTTCAGATTCTGTGTCTCCCTCTGTCTCTGCCCCTCCCCTGCTCATTCTCTCCCTCCCTCTCCCTCCCTCCCTCCCTCTCTCTCTCTCTGTCTCTCTCTCTGTCTCTCTCAAAAATAAATAAACATTAAAACAAATTAAAGAAACCACCACTGGCAAAATGCTGGGAAGAGCAGATAGCATCCTATTTATGAACATGTATGTATTTAAATCAGGGGAGTTTGTTAATGTGCCATATATATTAGCTGAAATGTCTGAAAAAATATTAGTAGTACTGAAAACTAGGGGACAAACCACAGAAAGTGATGATGCAATAGCTGCCAAATTGATAAGGAATAAAATAAATGTGCAGTTGCTACTTAGAGGCCAGGATCTGAGTAGGAGCCAAGAAGGCGACCTTCATTTTGCTAAAAGCAGTCATGTCACTGAGACTAAAGCATTGAATGTGGGATGTTGGCGCTCAACGAAAGAGCATGGGAGGCCTTTTGAAATTGTCTCTCTTTCCCCTTCACCCTTCCATCCTCATTGTTGGTATCAACACATGACAATGACTACTGGCAGAATACTGGAATGGGGAGGCGGTGCTAGCGGCTGAATTCCCAGAACTCTAAGGGATGGTGTCAAATGACAGACGGTGGAGTGGAATCTGACTGTATATTACATTGGGGCAGAGAAAGTTTCAGCAAATCAGAGATATGGTTGAAGCAACAAGGCCAAATGGTAGCAACAGAAGAAAAAAAAAACAAAACAAAAACAAGCACAAAAAAGGATTAGGTAAGGAATAGCTCAGAGCTTAAATCATGTAAGAGTTAGGTTTGGCTTCCACCTATTTCCAAAGAAATCCAGATGTCACAATCATGAAAGGAAAGAGAAAAAGAAAGTCTAACTGCTGAGAATAGTACAAACTCATTGATATTTCGTTTCATTCTATTTCAGAAAGAACGTGTCACATGCTAACCTATGTGCCTATGAATAGACATTGTTTCTTAGGTAAAGCCCTGCGCTCACAAGTGTCCTTGAAAAATTTGAAATCCCTTTAAAAAAACCTGTATATCGTAAAAGGAGTATAATCACTGTCTGAAGAATCCTTATGTAAAAGAGGAGTTCAGACACCTTGTGCATCCTCTTTCCAAATTTATCAAGTCAAACAAACAAAAAAATTGAATGAGGAAAGACCTGTCTGGAATTTCACATCCTGTTGCCTCACTTGATCTGAATTATCAGAACTCTGTGCAAAGTGGTGCCCAGTCCTCCCTTAAAATCTTCGCAGACTGAGCAGCAAGCAGATGGTTACCATGGTGTTGACTCCACGAAGCCTTCATTGTGTGCAGATAACCAATTTACTGGACAGAGCCTCTAGTCTAGAAGCTGATTTAATCCTAATTCATTGAAAAGGTGTTTTTTGATTATCCAAAAAAAAAAGTCACAGTGTGATATGAGCCCCAGTTCAATGTCTAAAGCACATTATTTTGTCAAATAGGTGGTTTACTAAACTACACTTTTTGATCATGTGGATGGATGCATTTTTATGTCTGTTCTCTATGGAGGTGAATACGATGGCATATAGTAAACACATAGTGTAAACTCTGTGGTAGAAATGAAGGGAAATATTTGTTTTAAAAGGAAACATACACAGTTTCACATTCTTCCTAAAGACACATGTCTAAAAGTGTTTAGAAGATTTCTTTTTGAATGACATTTATTTACTGTCAAATTGAATACATAGCTTTTTTTGAAATAGATTGGAGGTGGTGGTAAATGATAACTATAACATGTGTGTCAACAAGACCAGTGTAAATTCCAGGACTGGCTGGTAGAAAACTTTCTCCACCATAGGTCTTAGCAGATCTCTCCCAGCTGTAATGCCAGTCGTGTAGCTTTAGTTAAGTTTTAGTTTCGTGGGCCTGTAGGTGGAACAGAGCAGTCTTTCTTAGAGGCAGTCTAAATCAGCAGGGAATAAGACCAAAGAGATCAAGTCCAAAGGGGGAAAATTGGACAGTGAATGGTTGATATTTATACCTCACCTTTATGAGTCAGAGTGTATTTGGTGTGTAATTGGGTCACACTGATTTCAAGGAAAAGGGACAAGTTTGACCAAAGTGGCCAAAGTGGATTATGCTAAGCAGCTAAGTTTCCAAGACAGAAATGTTCTAATGGCTGGGTGAATAAGAGTCAATGAAGTATTTTACTTCATTGGAGTAGGGACAAAAGTTAAGTGTGGTTCTGCGCTCCCTAAAAAACTTGAAGTGAGATTTGTTTCTGGAAGGGTTTGAATAAAGGCTAAAATAGAATATAAGCTTAAGTAATCTGTTATGGCCAGATCAGGACTGTATTGAAATTTTGGTCTGTATGGTAAGAGAAATGCACAGTTTTGAGGGATTTTATGGATGAGAGTAACATAATCAGATATGTTTGTTTGTTTGTTTGTTTGTTTCGTGAACAAGTAAGGGAGGGGCAAAGGGAGAGGGAGAGAGAGAATTTTGAGCATGCTGCATGTCCAGTGTGGAGCCTGACATGGAGCTTGCTCTCATGACCATGAGATAATGACCTGAGTCACAATCAAGGGTCAGACAGACACTTAACCTACTGAGCCACCCAGGTACCTTCAGATATGTTTTTAGAACTTACCATTTGCCAGCAATGCATGAACTAGATGGAAGGATTCTAGAAAGGTTTTCCAGAGCCAGTTGACAGGCCATTGCAGTAGTTTTGATTACATTTAATGGCAAGGTGAATGAGGGTACCGGCTGTGGAGACCATGAGAAGCAGACACATTCAGAAGAAATAGAATGATGGATTAGGCTTTGCAAATGATTATGAGAGAGTAAGGAGAGGAAGATGTTATAGATGACAGGTGGTGATGCCATTCACAGATTTGAGGAACACTGGGAGAGTACCTGTTTGGGGGAAAAGAGCAAACAATAAGTCGTCGTGACACTTTATGTTGAAGGAGCTTTTACAGCAAGCAAGTGGAGACGGTATGTTAGAATTATGGAGCTGTGGAGCTCAGAAGAAGTGCTTGAATTAGAGATACATATTTCAGAGTCATTGACACCTATAGCTTGCCATTGAGGTCATGAGCATGAATAGATTGCTAGTGAAAGAGAGTAATATAGTGAATAAAAGATGATTGATGACTTTAGTACGTAATGAGTGGGTGGAGAAGGATGAGCCTGCAAAGAAAAAAAATTACCGGTGTCATAGAAATAGAAGACAAAATAGAAGAGAGTGGTATGGAGGCAAAAGGAGGACAGTGTGGTCCACAGTGTTCAGTGTTGCTACATAGCAAGAACTTGAAACTCTCCGTGGGCTTCAGTGACATGATTGCTATATTAAGCAATGTTTTTGGTGAGAAACAACATTGAGTGGAAAGAGTGAAAAGGAGGTGGAAAACTGACAGTAAACTGCATCACTCTTGAAAAATGTGCCTGTGTAGAAGATAAGACAATGGCTGCAAGGGAATATGAGGGTCAGGAGAGAGTTTACTTCAAAAGTATTGACTGTATGAGTCAATAAGTTTAAATTTCTGTATGCAGAATTCACTTGAAAGGGAAGGGGTGAATTTATGGTAGACAGGTAACAAAAATTTGAGAGGCTCACATGCCTGAGAAGAAGAAAGAGAATAAAGTATCAAATGAAGGTAGAGGGACTGACTAGATAAAGAAGGGAAAGTGGCTCAAATATAAGAGAAGGGAATGAGAAGGGTGCTCACAGATAAGATTGAATATTTGAATATAGGAAGTGGAAGAAATTCTAGTCTGATAGCTGCACTTTTCTTGGTGTAATAAAAAATGTCATCTGTGGATAGCTGGAGAAGGAGGATGAGTTAGTGCTTTGAGATCTTTAGAAAAAGTCTAAAATAGTTCCTGTGGAGAGTCAGAGTTCAAGTTGAAAACAACTCAATATGGCAGAATCCTGGGTTCATTTGAGGCTGTTGGTCATTGCATTCCCCCAGGACTGGATCTGGAGACAAAGATCTAGGTGCAAATAGTTTATGGGAGAATTGGAAGCAAAGTGGAGAAGTGAGGTTAGGAAAAGAATAAAGGATACACACATGGGTTATTGCTGGGAGGCAACTGGAGAGGAGTCTTTCTGGGAACCCTCTGAGGCACTGTGTGTAACTTTGATCATGATGGTCATGCTGAAGGGCAAGGGAGCTGGAATATTTATCTACCAATTCCCAGCTCTCGCTTGGTGTCACCCTAGTGGTATTTTTTTTTTTTTAATATGAAATGTATCGTCAAACTGGTTTCCATACAACACCCAGTGCTCATCCCAAAAGGTGCCCTCCTCAATACCCATCACCCACCCTCCCCTCCCTCCCACCCCCCATCAACCCTCAGTTCTCAATTTTTTTCTTTTTTTTTCTTTTTACTTTTATTTAATTTTTTTCAATATATGAAATTGATTGTCAAATTGGTTTCCATACAACACCCAGTGCTCATCCCAAAAGGTGCCCTCCTCAATACCCATCACCCACCCTCCCTCACTCCCACCCCCCATCAACCCTCAGTTCACCCTAGTGGTATTAACATCTCAACACTTCTGCCTTGCCGCATGCACTAGCATGTGAATGGCTGCAGCCAGATAGAAACAGTGAAGTTTATACTGTAGGAAAGGAAAAGCAAAAATGCTTTCTGAAACATTCTTATGGAAAACATGCACTGAATTTTGTAGGTGGCTACATGACCAGAGTCGAAGATTTGATTTAATGAGTTAACATCAAAGAGAGAAAAAGAGATGTTAAGAAGCCTGCAAGAGGATTCTGTTTCAATATCACCATTTTGAATGAAGAAATAGGAAACCCAATAACTGACCTTAGAGGGAGAAAAAATAAATGTAGGGAAGATAAGAATCACCATGTATGATAAAATAAAAATCCATAAATATTTACAGTCCACATGCATATAAAAGTTTTGACTTTCAGTGACATGGGATTGGAGTCGAAATCTCTGAATTCAAATCTCTGTTCCTTCTGTTTCTAGTTGGGTAACGTTCATTCAGTAAATACTTGTTACTCTGAACCAGGCCTTTTTTGAGGTGAAGGATATAACGGTAAACAAGATGAATTAAGTTCCTTCTCCATAGTACTAACAGTCTGAGATTCATTAGTTCAATTTCTTTGAGCTTCCATCTCCTTACATGAGCAGAGAGATTAATAAGATCTTACCACGGGCTTTTTTAAGAACGTAAAAAGAGAATATGTTTTTGGAAGTGTTTTGTGCTCTCTGAAGCTCTGTATTAGCTTAATGTTAAAACAGTAGCCTGCAAGTAATATGCACAATTTCATCAGGTTTATATGATTTAAAGCCCTGAAATTTGAATTCAAGAAATCAGCTTCTAAGTTTGTGATTATGGAGAACTGGTTTAGTGATAGTTTATGTGAAAAATTCTGGAAAGTTTTAGCTCAGTTTAACTTCAGTGTGAGTTAAAAGTCTAATGTGGAAATCAAAACATTGGTTGAACGCATAGGCTGCATATCCAAGAAGATAATTGTGTATTCTTTCCTGATTGTACTAAACACTACTCACATGATCTCTTTAGGAACCAAATTTTAAGTAAGAGACTGGCAAGCCATGGAATTAGCTGTTGAAGTAATGAGAAGTAGGGTAGGATACTGTCAGATATTTTCTAGGGGTTTTAAAGAGTTGATTTCACCTATTTGAGTGCTGTATTGGATAAGAAGATACAGCATGGTGATTAAAGTACATTACTTGGGGTCTTAAATTTTGTATCTGTACTTTCGTTCTACTTCACAAATTGCCTATGAAATACGAGTAAATATTTTTCTGGGGACTTTGTTTGCCTGTTGTTTTAATAAACTTGGATTAGATGATTTCTAAATTCTCTTTTCATAGGTTCTTTACAGGTGCTGATAAAATTAGGGACTCTTTCTCAAGAAAACATGCACACACACTTAGAATTGTGCCTGGAATTTCAAGTGATGCACAGACATCCTCCACCCTTGCACCCCATCCATGCCTCTCCTCCAGTCTCTGCTTTAACTATATCTGAATGACCTGATCCAACCATTAAATCCCATTGACTCCATAGGTCTCTGCAATGAAAGAATGTTTGTGAACATTAGGGCATGTGATTAGATGTGTATTGCAGCATAACAACCCACCGTATTTAGTGGCTTAAAATGACAGTTCTTTATGTTTTCTTACACTTCTGCAATGTGGGCAGGGTTCTCTGGGTAGTTCTGATGCTCTGGTATCAGCTGGAGAATCATTTGGTTATATTCGATGGTGTTTGAGATGGGTCAACAGGTGAAAGTTTTATTCACATGCGTGGTGCCTCGTTCTCATTCACGTTGTCTCTCCACCTGGCTAGATCGAGCTTCCTTAATGGGGCACTGGAATTCTGAGGTAACAGTTGCATTTTCAGTGCATGTTCTAAGAGGACAGGATTGACAGCGCAAGCAGCTATCAAGTCTCTGCTTGCATTACCCTTAGTAATATCCCGTTTGCTTTAGCAAGTCACAGAGCCCATTTCAGAGTCTGTATTGGTGGAGACTGCATAAAGGCATGGATATCCAAGTATGGTTCAATGGGAGCTACTGACCGGAATTACTTGTTTACTGTAAGTACTTTCCAGACTAAAGAAAGAGGGTTATCTTGGGGAGTACTAATTTTTCAACCACTGCAAACATTCAAACAGAGGCTGAGTGATAGCTTATAGGAGATGCTGTAGGGAGGCAGTTGCTACACTGCAATTAATAAAATGAACTCCACGATCATAAGACTGGGGATCAAAGCTAATTCCAAATTTTGAGCCTACCTAACTAGGGAAATGGTAGTGCTGTTAACAGGAACAGGGGCATCAGGCAGGAGTCTCAGATTGGAAGGAGAATGGTAATGTGAATAGATTGTTTTGTTTTTTTTTCTTACAGGAGACAGAGATAATCAAGAAATAATGACCCTTATTTTTTCCTGTCTTAGGTTGGACGTCGATATAACTGAACTTCACAGTTGGATTACTCGTTCAGAAGCTGTGTTGCAGAGTCCTGAATTTGCAATCTATCGGAAGGAAGGCAACTTCTCAGACCTTAAAGAAAAAGTCAATGTAGGTTATGCATTAAATTTTATGTATTTTCCTAAGTTTTGCTGCTTGTAAACTCTGTGCTTTGTACTGTCTCATTCTATCAGTTGAAAAGATTAAAGCAGTATGATATAGTCCTTTTAAATATATCTTTAACATATGTTTTGCATATCAAGCAGAATCAGAGTTTAGCATAGAGAAATCTTTCCTGGTTGTGCTGTGACTAAGCAGGATTGCTTTTCATAAGCCTTCTTTAACTTTTATATTATTTAGCTGTAAGTTAACAATTTTATAACATGAACTCATATTGATTTTCCTTCATGTCTTGTTCTGTCACCTGAAGGCTGGGAGTTTGCAAGCTTGCAGAATAGTATATAGACCCTTAAATATACTTAGGACCCTATTCATGCTTTCGCTATCATCCAAAAGTTATTCTTTATACTCATTAGTACTTGTCATAACAGATTTGCATTTTCCAGATATTTATGTATTGCATTACCATAACTAAAAGATGTCCAGCCTTTTTTCAGTATTTATTTATAGCAAGAGGTGGTTTGCTATTTTTATTCTCTACTGAGACATCATAGTTGTGTCCTTCACAATAGGGATTTTTATTAATTTAATAAGTGCTGGTTCATCTTCAAGGACATTATCAGGACTTTGATATTTCAACTTCACGATTATAACACATCCGTTTTGGCAATTGTTTGTGAGAGAGTTTTAACAGGCACAGTAAATACTCCATAGTGGGCAGGCTAAAGAAACAAATATTCTGAATGTCAAATAGTTTTAGCTATAGGAAGGTCACATGAGTGGATAACTCTGCTTTATGTTTTGAGCAGTCAGTTTCATACAATACAAACTCCCTTAGGTTGTTACAAATACAACACTTTCTTAGATACAAGCTAATACTTGCTGTGGAATTGGAACATTTGGAGAACAAGAAAGGATTTTCTTCTAGGAGAAAATAATCTATTTTTTAGGCTGCTTGAGGTGGAGGGCGCAGATTATTCCACCAACATGTCTCAGAGTTAACTATTTATACATTGGAAAGTTATTTTAAATGCATTATTAGTTATATACAATGTTCTTAGTATAATAATAGACTATTATAAACAATTTCAGGAAATGAACATTATGATTATGTTATGAATGTTTTAGCTTTAAAATTAAACTAGAGCATAATATATATATGGTAGAAAATTAGCAAAATAGTGTTATTTCAATGTATACTTATTGGAGGTATATTATTTGTTAGGATTGTGGAGGGAAATTCTATGAGTGGAAAATTACTTAGAGAAGATGAACTCTAGATACAATTTAAAGTTCATGTGACAAATTTGGCCACTGAGAGTATAAGTCACCTTGGGTAGACATTTTATTAGCTAATTTACATTTTTTAAAATTTATCTTAATAATCTACTTATCTGTTTGTCATCCTATTTCTGTATCTTAAAACAGCTCTGATCAAGCAGGAAAATTGAGTTCCAGCATTTCAAGAATATAGATTCAGAATTTTCCTGTTATCATATGGTTACCTAGAAGCAATTTGCATTTAATCAATAGTGTCAGCAATGACAGACTGAAAGTACTAAAAAAAAAGTACGATGTCGTATGAGTGGTTTTCTGATGCTGCATGAGTCACCTTTATCAACTTCTACTCTCATTTTCAGAAATAACAACATCATTCTTAATTGCCTACTAAAATAGGGCATGAAATGATTTACCTAGACATTTGCTTCAGGCTAAATATAATATATATGTATTAAAAATCCGTGAGAGAAATACATAGTAATGATGATGGATATGCAGTTTAAGCGTACATTAGTTTTCTTAATTGTTCACCTGTCAGTGTATGTAACTTACTTTGAATACATGGGAGGCCTGTCTCATGAACTTGAATGGTATTCTTTTTTAGGTGTCCGTTAAAAATGGCTAAATATTACCCTCTTTTTTTTTTCTTTCTCTTGTCTTCTTCCTTCAGGTATTACTTTCATGAGTTTTCAACCAGTTAGAATATCCTCGAACATTATCAGTTCAGTTTTAAGTACTTTTTAACCTAACATAATTTTTCCTTATCTATTAGCCATGTGTTTTATCCATATAATCAACATAATGCACTTACTTAAAAGTTGAATTCTAGGGGACATTTCTACTCAAAGTGGTCCCTGGGCAACCAATATTGGCCACATCTGTGAGTTTATTAGAAATATGTGATTTCAGACCCAATGGCTCAATTTCCATTTGTACAAGATCCACAGGTGATTTGTTGGTACATAAAGATTTGCGAATCAGTACTCTAAGGCACAATATGGGACTTTACCAGACTCCTAGTTCCTTTACTCATTGTGTTAATGTCACCACAGTTGAGAATTGCAATCTGACTTCATAGGTAAAGCTACTCAACTTTTTGAATTGAGCACATGGTAATATAAGGTAGGAATTGAAATAACAGTGTAGTCTTACTACAAGGTGATTGTACACCTGTACAGTGTTCTCTTGAAAGCCTTCATACCAGCTGTTAAGGTCAACAGACCTTGGGCTCTTTCTGGAGCCACTGCTCCCTTGACACCAAATCAACTTTTAAACAAGTCGTCCTGGAAATATTCAAGCCAATTCTTTCTACATTTCTTTTACTTCAATTATCCGGGTTTACCACCCAGAACAGAGGTCTCTCCATTCATCTGTGCTTTCTTTTATCTTCATCTCTCTGCTCTTTTACACTCTCTTTCCTCTGCCTCGCTTGTTTTTCGTGCCATCCTGCTCACAGTCCCTCTGTACTCTGAAGCCCTTCTTCGGAAGGAAACTTTCTGTCCTGTGTACGCCTTCTGTGCATCCATGGAAACCACTTTGACCCTCAGGAACACCACTAACACTCATGACTCTGACTTTGCCACTCATTTAGATGTGCTCGTTTCCTCACTTCCCAGGGCCAATTCCAAAGGTACTGCTCTCTATGTAAAAATCTCTTCCCTTGTGTTTGATGCCCAATAGCCATCTATCACCATTTTATAATATTATTTTTCTCATTGAAGACTTTGGCATTAGGATCACCATCTTCTCCACCCAAGTTGTACCTTCGTCCGTAAAAATCCCAGACCCCGTAGGCTGTCCTGCTATCGCCAAAAGTTGCCATTTCCCTAATCTCCTCAATTCAGCTACCCACTTGCATAACTATAGATGTTTCATTGCCAGACATGACTCTTTTCCTGAAATACGGTATTTACACAGATTGCTTGGTACTTCTCCATAAGCTTTCATGCATTCCTAGTACATTTTCTTCCCTATTTCTGTCAACAGTTATTTCACGTTTTTAGTGGATCTCCTAAACTTTTCCCCACCATTTATGGTAGATGACTTTCCCTCTTATTTTAAGATAATACCTCACAAATTGTGTGTACTTGTTCTCATATTCCTTTTTTACCTCCTTTGTCTTGTTGGAAGAGATGGTGCTTTGGCTGGTCAAGGCTAATCTGTGTATATGTCCTAAAGAACCTGCTTCCATTCAGCCATATGTCCGTATCTTCACTAAACCCCTCCTCTCCTATAAACACATAGGCCCATTTTTGTGCCTTATGTTCTTCAACTTCTCTGCAGGACTAGATTCTATTAACCTCTTTATCCTTCACGGAATTCTTTACTCTCTGGGTTTATGGGCTACCATTATCTACTGGTCTCCTTTTGAACATTTTGGTCATTTGTTTTATCCCCTTTTCCTTTAATAGTGATATTCTACACAATTATTGTCTTGTTTTTCTTCTCTGGATTATCCTCTTTCCCTCCTACTCAAATAACATCTATTTTCTAATGAACCCCAACTTTGTATCATTAGCTCATGCCTTTCCCTTAAAGCCCAAGCCCGTTTGCTTACTTGCCTAATAGACTTTAATTGAATATTTGCCTGAAAACTGAAAATAAACCTCATGATCTCCCCAGCCCTCCTTTATTTCTCTTTCCTTTCTTTGTTTTGACACCCTAGTCCAGAAACCTAAAAGCTAACTGGTCATCTAGATCTTTTCCTACCATTTGCCAGTCTAACCAAGTTCAATTAATTTTATTCTCCTACCAGCTCTTGAAACTGTCCTGTTCTCTCTATTCGCATCACTACAACCCTCATTGAAGCTAGTATCATGGCTCACCTCTGTTTAAGATGCCAATCCCTATGTGGTCTTCCCTGCCACCAATGTTGTATTCCTTTAGAAGTTTTAGCATGAGTTCTGTCAAAGCGAACTTAGTAAGACATGAATATTACCCTGTTATGCCTCTGTTGATATTCATTTGAGAAAGCAGAAAGCAGCCATTGATAATCAGGAGCTGGCTTGGCTTCTTCAGTTAGGACCGAGAGATGCTCGATGCTGTGCCCGTGCTCATAGCTAGTCTGTGATGTTGTCCTGTTGAATATGCACAACGACTCCGAATGCCAACACTTAGACAAGACCACTTCATGATTGTGATGGATCAAGACAAAAAATGACCGTTTTGTAATCATGTTTCAGTACAGACACAAAAAAAATAACATTGTGAAAGCCATTCCAAGTGACTGCATGTCCCCCATCTTCACTGATAGGACAAATTATGTCGCCTTACTAATCCTAGCTTTAGTCTCTTTACCCTGTTCTTGCCGCCTAGACAAAACCTTTTAAGATACCCAGTCATAGAAGCACTTCTGCTTCCTTACAACATCTCATTACTTCCTTGACCACCCCCTCACCTTACATGTGCACAACTCCGATAAAGTCTTTCTATCTTCTTACAGCCCTACACCTTTCAACTTAACTTTGTTAATCTATAGACATGTTCCTGGTGGCCTTTGGCCGGAAGGCATTGACAGAGTCAGTATTTTCACATTGCCTTTATGAAGGATACCATGATGTAATTCCTTTTTACTTATCCAACCTGATTGCTGGCCATTGTAACATTGATTAGAGTGTGGGTTTCTAGACATTAGGGATGGGAGCTTAATTTGGTTTTGTTGTTTGTTTGTTTTGGCTTGGCTTACTTTGGTTTTGACATGCCAGTGCCTAATATAGGGCCTGGTATTTAACACAACTGATGTTTGACTATAGGAATAAGTGATTTTTTTTTCGGTTCCTCGGGCACATTTTAAGTCAAGCCCTGCTACCAATATGAAGGATATAACAACTTCTGAATACACATTTGAGTGAATAAATTACTTTTTCTGTCAAAGGGCAAAACTTCATTATAGAATGTTAAGTGAATAGAAAATTAATTGCTTCTAAAGTCAGGGTAGGCCTCTGGGGAATCTGGAACTTACTTTCATATTAATTAGAGAAGATGTCATGAAAAGAGGAGGCTTTTAAAAGATGCTGATAAAGAAGGAGGAAGAGGTCATAGAGTGTTTTTAATCAACTTATTAGAGAATGAGTAAACTTCCCTTCTTTGTATACTTTGCTTAAAACTTAATTATGATTCTTCTTTCTTTATATTATAATACAACTCATTTGCCTTTTATTTTGCACTTGAAGTTACACATTTTAGAATTTTTAATTGCCTGATACCTCCAAGAATTTTTATGTGTTTTTAATATATTTTGAAATTAATGATACATTCCTTATGGAATGGTTCACTGATGTCTTTTTTTTAGCTATTGTATTCTTGAAATTATCTGTACTAGATACTTTAGAATGTGAGTAGCAGCTTCTAAACCTATGCTTATATATTAAATATATATTGACTAAAGTATTTAATACTCTGTTAAGAAAAATCATTTCAAAAGTATATGTTCTATTATAAAATGGAATTTTAAGATTAAAAATACTGTGTATGTGTATGCGCACACACACATACACATGCGATAAACAGAGATAGGGAAACAGATATACAGAAAAGCTGGATGAGTTTCCTGAGGAAGAAAGATTATAGAAAGATAATAATGTCTAGGGCAGAGATGTTTTCCTGAACAAGGTGATTTCTAAATGGTAGTTTTAGTCATCGGTTCTTAATGCTCGAAGAAGCATTGCTCTTGGCAAGAAGAAAATTGGTGCCCTTCATGAAAGATGTCTCTGTATGGTGTTGAGAAATCTAACTAGAGATACTTGGACTAACAGTGAAGATGAAATGCATAGAACAAAATGGATGTCATGCTTGAAAAGCATTCAGTTGATATTTTGGCCTTGAAAACAAGGGGAAAGCTAATATATAAATGTGTGTGTGTGTGTGTGTGTGTGTGTGTGTGTTTGTGTGTGTATACACACACATATATGTTTACATATCTATCTATCTATCTATCTATCTATCTATGTGTCTGTCTATAGAGAGAAAGTGGAGAGAGAGAAAGTGAGCCATAGAAGAGGAGTAAAGACTGAAGATGGTTAAAAACTAGAAAAATATCTAAGAAAAATATAGTGCCCAAATTTCTGAGACCAATTAACAGTTGTCACTCTTATTCTCTAATGATAAAAAAAAAAAAACAAAAAAAAACATTTTGACATGTTAGCCTAGTATGACACGATCTGAAAATGCAGGAACAACTTAATTAGGGTACTTTAAGATATGCTCTTCTCTACCAGCCAACTGGAACACTTGTTTATCTGTTTCTGAGGTCCAAAGAATCCTGGTTAGTACCATAGTCATGAAAAAGTCTCTTTTGTTTAGTGTCAGTTCTACATTTTACAAACTCCAGTATGAGTTTGGATCATGGGTAATGCATTTTTACTTTCTTCCTTATGAGATCTGTGTCTCTGTGATCTTGAAATTTCATTCCATTTCTGTGGAACTCAAGCTCTTCTAGGCTGCCAGTTTGCTATTACTTTGGCATGGACTCCATGATGTCTCAGTGAGGATGCCAAAAAAGTTTGCTGAAATTTTGTTTGGTAGACCATCGTTGGGAGTTTACACTCCCTCTAGTTTTTGCAGTGTGGTATTTTTGCATTACTCTGTAACAAATATTATAAGCATTATGTTGTTTTTTTTTTTCTCTCTTTGTTTTCTTTTCCTCATCCAAGGTAAGATTCTATTAAGTTTTGATTTAATGAATTTTATGTGGTGCTGTCTTCTGTTTGGGTAATTGCTTATTACTGCTATCAGGACTTCGTAACAGTCCTGTTGGAAAGCGGGCCAATGTGCCCAACTCCCCATCTAACCTGCATCTTCTAGAAGACTTTCATTTAATCCAGCTTCCCTTTATTGAGCTTGCAGCACTTAACCTCCTAGGCTGGTTCTGTGATCGCTGTATGTATAGCTACTAGAATTTGTTCTACATTTACACCTTCATAGAGCATTTTAACGGTGGGGAGGGTGGGAGAGAGAATAATATTCTATATGGAGGCCTTATGCTACAGTAGACCTCACCTTACTATGTGTCTACTATGTACCAGACCCTCTTCTGCGTACTGGACGTGACATGAAGAAGGAGGTACACGAGGATACCTGATCTTATATAATTTCTTTTCAGTGGGGAAGATGAAAATTAAGCAAGATTAATATGCAAAATATATAGACTGTTATTGATAATTGTCCGAGGCAAAAATAAAGGAGGAATGAGGGCTAGGAAGTTGTGTGTGTGTGTAGATAGAGTAGCAATAGCCGGCCTCCCTGAGAAAGTGACCTTTAAGTAAAGATCTAAAAGCAGTGAGTGATTTATAGATACCTGAGATAGGAGCATTTCATGGAGAGGGAAGAGAGAATGGATAGGACTGAGGGAGGAGCCTGCCTAGAGTGTCAGAGAACCACAGAATGTGGCGGAGCTGAAGAATTAGGGTGTTGGGTCACAGCTGCTGAGGTCAGAGAAGTTAAGGAGGTTAATACAAGATGGACCTTGGTTAGGACTTGGGCTTTTATTCAGAGAGGGAAGGGAAGCCACTGGAGAGTTGAGCTGACCTCCATTGTTTCTGGCTTCTTCGGTCTGCTGTGCTGAGAATATACCATCAGAAAGCAAAGATGGAAGTAGAAATACCATTTAGTAGGCTGTTTGGAAACATCCAGACCACTTAGTGATAATGGAGGGTTTTTGTTTGTTTTGTTTTGTTTTGTTTTGTTTTACTAGTGTGATAGTAGTGAGCACAGTAACAACATTTTCTGGATGTGTTTTGAGGTTAGGGTCAACAGGAGTTTCTGAGGGATTGATTGGATATGGGGTTTGAGAGAAAAAGAACAGTCAGGAAGGATTATAAGCTTTTGGCTTGAAACAACGACGCTCTAGATGTAGCCTCTATACATCTATCCAGGGCAATGTGGAAGAACCAGCACAGGAAATTGGGTAAAGGGAGTGTCCTTGACGTAGGAGTAAAACTGTGTACTCGTCATCTAGGAAAGCAAATGAAGAAACATTTTGAAGAAGTATCCTGTGGATCAAATGATGGCATTAAAGCAAGTTGAGAATTGAGAATCAGCCACTGAATGTGGTAGCATGGGGGCTAATGGTGTCATTAATAGGAAGTTTTGATGGCACTGAATAAGGGAACAGGTGTGAGGACCAGTTTCTCTCTTTCTCTCTTTTCTTTTTGTTCTTCTTTCATCTTCTCTTCTGCCATGGGCTCATTTGTACTTTGCAGTGGAGAATTCTGGAGGGCCCCTTTTTCTCTTTGGTGGCACATGCCTCTTTAAAGTAAGGGTTATGCCTTCCCTTTTCCAGAATCATGTTTCTCTCTGCACTTTGTGGTGGTCACGTGATTTTGATTTTACTTTTTCTTTGCATTTTACATATATTTCTCTGAGAAAATGAGAGAAGGTAGAAGCATCAGGAACTAGTAATCTGACCTATTTTAACACAGACATTCATATATTTCATTTGAGAAAGAATGAGTATGTGTCTGGATCCAGCAAAAAAGGGAATGTCAGTGCTTTTTATTTAGTAGACTTCTTTAACACTTTGTGTATGCGGTTACTTGGATTCTTGTCACACCTTTTCGTGGGCAAGGTACTCTAATCAACTCTTAGATCAAAATTGATTCCTTAACTTGTTTTTAAAGTTATTCAAATCACCGTTCAGTAGAATGCCCACATGTGGCAGTTTGGGCCATTCTCCGTTTGTGGCATTCCATTTGTTACAGCTTAATTATTTCTAAATTTCCATTTTACTATGCAAGAATTGTCCCAGTTTGGGAGATAAATTATTTGAAGAGCCTCCTTTAATCTTCTCAGAATCCCTGGAGGGTAGGTATCTTTATTGTTATTTTACATAGAAAATATTGAGGCTCAGAAAGGTTGAATCACTTTCCAAATGTCAAACAGCTGGTAAGCAGTGGAGATGGAATTCAAACCATCTGAGAACAGAATGACTCCAAAACTTTTCATTACCTTCTTTACTGTCTCCTTGCTACCCTAAATTTCCTCACTTTTCATCAACCACCTATAGCTAGCTGTGTTTGAAATGAAACGTTTTCCGGTCCGTGAGTTCGAGCCCCGCGTCGGGCTCTGTGCTGACAGCTCAGAGCCTGGAGCCTGTTTCAGATTCTGTGTCTCCCTCTCTCTGCCCCTTCCCTGTTCATGCTCTGTCTCTCTCTGTCTCAAAAATAAATAAATGTTAAAAAAAATTAAAAAAAAAAAAAGAAATGAAACGTTTTCTGGACTCTTCACTGTCTTGCTCATACCCCTCAAGGTACATTTGTGCCAATACCTCTCTTTATTTTCCAACATTCCCCTTGAAAGTGATGTTACTTAGGAGAACCCAGATAGCATCTACACACTGACAGATGACGTCGTGGCCAATAAATGCTTCTTTCTCAGACCTATGTCTCTATTTATAACCTGTTACTCAGTTTGTGTATAATAGACATCCGGCATCGGGGTACGGTAATTGAGCCATACACAGAGTGGCCAGTCAGCCTGTAGGCACTCATTGTCCATTCTGAGTGATCAGGAACTCCTTCTGATACCTTGGAGCCCAGACTGCATTACTGGTTAAATATTTTGAATGTCATCTTTGACTATATCTGAACTATCGGGTAACTTTTGCTGTGAGTTGTGGTTGGATAGGTTCACAGCTGTTTGATTAATTTTCATTGGAATACCCTTGGAAGCAACAAAGTGTGTTTAAAAGAGAGCTGAACTTGTAAATAGATTATCAGGGTTCTAAGATTGGATGTAAAGCCTTCTACTTCTACGATCTTGTATATATGACTTAATCTTGGTGATGCTCCGTTTTCTCTGGTATAAAAGAGGATAAGACACTGCTGGTTCCTTCTATCCTACAGAATTATTATGAAATACATATGAAATAATGCACATAAACTGCCATTTGGTGTGTGTGCCTCACTTTGCTCTTCTGTCAAACTTTAAGAGCTAGAGTACCTATTCCATAACTTATTCTTTTATTGTGATGGTTATTGTTATTATATGTATATTAGAATAACTAGAATAATGTGATTAACCAAACTAGATATTTAAGCTAGTTACCCCTGAAATAATCAGTTAGAAGTTTTCCTTTCTGTTAGTGATACTAATTGATTATTCAATTAGATGCTTAGAATAAAATGATGATCATGACATGTAGAAGGACAGTGATAATTTTTTCATCCCTTATAAAGACAATACAGTGTTCTGATTCTACTCTTTGTATAATTTCATGTTAAAAAAAAAAAAAAAAAAACAGAACCTCACTGTAGTAAAAATAGAAACTCCTGATAGGAAAGGCTAACTGTAACACTATTTCAGTAGGAGAATACCAGTTTGTTGTTCTTGTTCTCTTGGAGTAAACATATTTTTTTTCTTCTCTCTCTGGCCCCCCTTTTGCTGATGTAGTTCAAATGTGGAACACCCCAGATCCTGCTATAGATCTTGGTAGTTGTGAATGTTATATATTTATTTAGAATGTGCTAATGTTTTCTCTTCTAAAGTTCTCAGAGTCCTTGGCAAATAATAGCATTTACGTTTTAATGGAGAATAAATTTAAAGTACTGAAAACATGTGCCAATAAGCTACTTTCTAAGAACAGAGAATTTAGAAGACAAAAATTGAAAGTTGAGAAAATGGGAATTTTGGAACTTCTTCTAGGTTCTTACCTTTAACCAAAATGCTGTGGCTACTTTATTTTCATGGACTTCTCAATTCTACTAGAAAGTTAGGACCTCCCAGGGTTGTGCAAATACTTGTGTCAACAATTTGATAATGCCTTTGTGAAAATGACTTTCAAGGTAACCCAGAAGTTTCACCTGCTAATTGGTATGGGATCCTGGGAGCATATACTCCCCAAACACCACAATCTGTGTGCTTTGAAATTTTCAAGTAGAATCCAAGATATTAAAATGTGTCTATCACTTTTAGAGTTTACTTACTGATGACATGAACCTGAATTTTCATTTGCTGCCCTTGACAGTGTAACATAAAAAGTATGTTTTCCAGATAGGCTATAAATACTTAAAAAAAACAAAAACAGAAATGAAGACTGTCCTTTTACAGTATTTTATTTCATTTATTTATTTGGCTAAATTTTAATTAGTATTTTGTTTATTAGTTTTTTTTTTTTTTTCCTGATTGGATATATCCTATTGTCTATAGGCTTTTTTTTTTTTC
This sequence comes from Panthera onca, assembly GCF_046562875.1. Lineage (NCBI taxonomy): Eukaryota > Metazoa > Chordata > Mammalia > Carnivora > Felidae > Panthera > Panthera onca. The sequence goes on from NC_138357.1 coordinate 101,791,960, forward strand.
TTTTTTTTTAGCATTTTGTCCTCTTGACCTTGTATCCAGTAATCCTATTTCATGAAACTCTTCATAAAATCACTTTTAAAAGCCCTCCATTCATTTGTGGTTATTTCTTTAAACTGGAGACTCTTTTTAAATACTTAAAAATGTATGGATTATAGTATGAGCACTCCCATCATTTGGTGTGCTTGGGAAATAGTCTTGTCTAGAAATAAGATGATTACATCTTTCCCTAAACGTATTTCTGATGTTGCCATAATATCTATATCTATATTTAGTTGACATACCTTTCTTTTTGTCTTTGTTTGCTTTCAGAGGGAAGACTCTAAATCTGCACTGTGTAATTCCAATTGGCACTTGACACACTGTGGCTTTTTTAATTTAAATTTAATTATATTAGATTAAACATTAGTTTCCTCAGTCACACTTGCCGCCCTTCAAGTGCTCAGTACCCACGTGTGGCTAGTGGCTACTGTACTGGACAGCACAGATGTGTAATATTTTTGTCCTTGAAGAAAATTCTATTGAACAAAGCTCTGCAGAGTGTGCACTTATTGATTATATGCCTCCCACCTGTGCTCCAGTATTACACCTTGGAATATTTGTTTAAATGCCTAGAGATCTGAATAAAAATTAGAAAAATAGTCTGATGTGGAATAATCTGTCACAAACTCAATGAAATCTTTGTATTACACTATTACTTAGGCACAGGAGTGTGGCTCTAGCTATATGTTAAGTGACTTAAAGCTTGCTTTTTCTGTGAATAGTTCTGTTTTACGACATAAAGCATACTGTTACAGCCTCATTGTTAATGACTATGGTCATGCAGTTCTAATGTATCACATTTTACAATCTGGTATTTTATGTGATCTTAAAAATATCTCTGTAGAGACATTATTAGCTAAATCCAAGGGTATCAAATGCTCCATTTCGTTAATTCAAATAATTGTGTTTTCATTGTTCAAAGGCTAACTCTATGTTGGGAGAAATGAACAAAGGGATTTCGAAAACATTTTGAAACTGAATCTATTTTTCCTTGAAATGGGAGTACTTTGACAGTTTTAGAGAGAAAAATTAACCTGCAGTCTTGTGTTTTGATAAATATGGGTGGGTTTTATTTTGCTAAAATATTCCTGCTGGTACGCTTTTCCCTTTTTATATACTCATAAGACTTTTTTCTTTGATTTTAATACAGAATACATAAGTTATTCAGAGTAACTTCAGTGGTGTGTATTTAAAAGACAAATTCCATTTTTAATTATCTGTCACTGTATCATTTGATTGTTTCTTACAATTTGCTTTTGTTCCTTTTTTTTTTTTTTTGCAGTTTTATATTACAATGCATCAGAAACTATTATGTAAAAAAAAAAAGTTCAGAGCAGAGATCTTATTAAAAGTAGTAGCAATTCGGTATGAAAATGGTTTGTGCTTTCATTGTCATTTTGATGATTCTGGTGCCAAGAAACTTGAGAAAGACGTCTTTAGATTCACACGATAAGCTAACAGAGTGAAATATCTTAAGGCTTGAAAGGGCAGGTAGAAGTTATAATTACTGTGTAGCTTCACAATCCTTGTATTGAAATACTCACCTTTGCTATCATGCTGCAGGCCATAGAGCGAGAAAAAGCGGAGAAGTTCAGAAAACTGCAAGATGCCAGCAGATCAGCTCAGGCCCTGGTGGAACAGATGGTGAATGGTAATTACACGGAGTTGATTTAGATAATCTTCTTAGGGATTTGATAAACACATAGGTTCATATTTATCAGCTGAATTATATCAGACAAGCACTTCCTGAATGCAAATTTAAATTGAAGTGGGTTTGTGAGATTTTTATTATTCTTTCTTAATGCTAAGGAAATTATTAGAGGAAATTCATCTTTGAGTCCAATGGAAGAAAATGGGATGTGCTAGAATATTTTATCAATCTATTGCGGAGAAATCAATTTTAATGCAAATCGTGCTAGCATTTGTCCAAGTAATTTAAGAAAACAAGGTTTGCAGAAATCATGGGGAATGTAAGCAATCCTATACTATGTGGAAACTGATTGTCATCTGATTTTAAGTGATTCTCGCAATATATTTTTCTGAACAGACTAAAATTATGTGTAAGGCCTCATCAGCACACCTTTTGCTAATAATATATTTGACATTTTTTCTGTTGCTTTTTATTTAATTTTTTAGTCTTTTTACAAATGACTCCTCAGGGGAAAGTTTATTTTTTTTAACTTCAGCTGTTTTTGAGTAAGGTAAAAGGGCAAAGCTAACAATTTTTTTTAAGAATGAATTAAAATTAACTTTTCTGAACAAAATACTAGTTATTGACATCACTTGTGAACAAACCTGTTTGAAATTGCCATTGTTCTGCTACTCTATTCACTTCCAGATAGAAGTAATTTATAAGACTCGGGTATTTTCAGACAAGATTTTTTTTTACATATTTCACAGGATATGTTTGTAAGAATATAATAACCAAATGTAACAAATGTTTTTTTTTTTTTTTTTTTTTTTGTACATGTCAGCTTTTTTGAGAACCTGCCTGCATTCTGGGGCATAATTTTTGTGTATGAATTATTTCTTTGCCTTAATTGCCATGTTGGCATTAAAAAGTTCAGTGATCTTCCTAGGAAATCAATTCATTTTTTTTTCTTTTAATGAGCCCCATGACTGTATTTGGTTAACAATAAAAACAAGCAAACATGACGGCTAAAGATTGGGTTAACAGGTTAATGAATACATAGAAGATGTAAAATACTGAAAGGTTATTGTTTGTATGTATGTTGCTGGGTGCTTTGACTGATGAGTTTGATAACAGCATACTTGTATTAAATGAAATTGTATTATCTAAAAAATGGTTTTGTAGCTGTTAGGCAATTTACCCCAGGAACTATATTATCACTTTTTTTATTTTTATAATCCAATGTAAAGTCTATACCTTTAAATGGTCTCATTTTATAATCACATATCAAGTGTACCTTACCTCGAATCATTATTCAAAACCGTTAAAATTTAGAAATGAAGGGAGTGACTTTTTTGGTAGTTAAAACCACAGATAGGGGGCGCCTGGGTAGCTCGTCGGTTGAGCATTAGACTTCGGCTCGGGTCCTGATCTCACAGTTCGTGGGTTCGAGCCCCACAACAGGCTCTGTGCTGACAGCCCAGAGCCTGGAGCCTGCTTCGAATTCTGTTGTCTCCCTCTCTCCCTCCCCCTCCCCCACTCACACTCTGTCTCTGGCTCTCAAAAAAACAAATAAAGCATTAAAACAATTAAAAAAGAAACACAGATAGGATTAAAAGGATTATATGATTAGTGATGATGTCATTTTCTAGATTAATGCCCTCATAGCTCTAAGTTTTGGAGACCTCAAGAAAAATCAAGACATACATTAGGTCCTTAATAAATACAGATTGGTGAAATTCCTAGCAAAGCAAAGTTAAGGCAGTAATGGAGTTATTTTTGGTCAGAGAATAATAATACTTCTAAGGATATTGGCAACTTGTGAGGAGAACAAAGAGCAGTAAGAGGTAGGGTGTGACGTGTGACATTCCTTACTGGTTGACTTTATTGATCAAATTTTAAGCTTCTTATCTGTTAGGCCAATAGAGATAAGGTCTGACGGTTAGATGATCAGGCCCAAATTTGGGCTGTAGCTAGAGCATAGCTCTTATGCTCCATTATTTCAAACAGTTTATATGATTACTAAAAAGTAGACTCAAAGACTGTAACTTATCTTTCTGTTCCTTTTTGGTCTTACACAGAATTAAGTGTAATTCATGATACTTATTTTATGTGATTGTGCAATTGGTGAGTTAAGGCAGACACACAAATAAATGCCTGGAACACCTCTCCAGGTATTATTTCACTGGGACTCCTAACCCTAATTTACGTTGGCTGCAGGGGCCTAGAACCAAAAGCTAGAGTTAACTGGTGTGGCTCAGGGAGCTGAAAGTTAAGGTCTGAAATTTACAAGCCCAGAATTTCTTTTCTCACATTTAGGCTGTGGAGTTAAAGTAAAACTCATAACCGTATAAAACACACATATATTCTTACCGTTTTATTTATGGAAAGGAAAATAACCACTGAATCATGGCACTTCATTTATGACCTCACGTAAATGTATATGCCTTTTAACCAGGTACCTTGGCCTCCAAAATAAAGATAAAGACAAGTCATTCTTGTATGATGTTGAAATCTTGTTCAACTGATACAAATATTGATAGTTTGTTTTATTGTGCTCACAACATTTAACATATATAGTGTGAAATATGTATAAAGAATGACATAACTATTTTTAAAAACATTTTATAAATGCTATATTTTCTATGTATGTATACATAGAAAGCTGAATTTTTTTACTTCAGATAATTTACCCCAAGATTACAGTGCTTCTTTAAAGTTCTGGAATGATTTCAGAACTCCTCTTTGAAATTTTTCTTCAGAATGAAAATCGAAGACATGCAAAAAAAAATCCTCAATACTTATATTTTGCATCAGTTTTGGAACAAAATGGAATGGCACATCAGCTGTATTTCTAAATCCCTTTTGGCCATTTCTAAATATCTACTGAAAGAATGAATTTTTAGCATCACCTAAGAAATGCAGAAAACAAAACCTATCAGTCTTGAAGGCAGTTTCTCAAAGGAAATTAAGAAAAAGGGCGAGTGTCTTAAAATTGTTACAAGTGTAAGGTACCATGATGCCAATATAGAAGTGACTTTGATTTGATGTCACAGAATTTTGTTCAAAATCAGTTTTATGTCCTGAAAACACGATTTCTCGTAACGTGTGTTTAGTTTTGCAGGCTCAAGTAGAACTTAGAACCAACTTAAGATAATTTTCATTTTGACTGTACTTTATCAAATGCAAAGACTTATTTGCAGAATATTAAAATACACTTAAATATAGTGTGAATTTTAATATTATATTGTGAGTTTTATACTAGAATGATTTATATTTGGGAAGTATGTACAGATTCAGTAGGAGACTCTTACGAATTTATTTGCAACCTTTTTTTTATACCCAAAAAAGGGAGGTTGAATAAATTATTTGCATACTTTAAGGCTTAGTGGAACATTTTCCTTCAGGATGTCCCACTTCTTTTGTAAGAGTGTGAGTGATGTTCCTGATCCTAATAGGCTAAAAAAAGAGACTACAGTGCCAGTAACAGAGAGAGTGTTAGCTTAAAACTCATGTTTTTAAGGTTTTGACATGGATTTTGGTAGAATTAACTGGTTTATCTATTCCTTACCTATATTCTTTCTGAACTAACATTAAATTTGTGCTTCTTGTCAACACCATTTGATTGGATAAGTATGGGAGTAATTTGAGAGAGTGTTGGATGGTGAAGAGAAATTCTTTATTAGAGAAGTTTTTTCACACATGTAATTTTTATGAAACTTATTGTCACTCTGAAAGATGGGAATAATAACTTCAGTCTCAAGAAATTGTTGGCTTTCTAGAATTTTAATGAGAGTGACTGGGAGACGAGACTGGGTACCTAGTGATCTAATTATGTTTCCTGCAGCTGTGTTATACCGAGAAGGAGGGCTTCCAAATTTGTATTTATTTCATTTTTTTTCATGGATACAATGTAACCTTCTTTAAGTTTTTTTTAAATAATTTTTCGTGTAAATACAAAATTGGTATAAAATGATTAAAATTTTAGAAAATTTAACAACTAAATATGGTAAAGAATCTTGCTACACTATCATTACTATTGATTATTAGTTAAGGAATCCCAATTTCCTAAGATTTATGTCAAACAGTTTTTTTAAAACTGATCTGCTTACTTGAGAGCCAAAGCTTTGCAGTGTATGAGTGAGATGATAGGATTTCAGGACATTCTAGAATATTTTTATATCTAAACATTTGCTTACTTTGTTTCTACCTATTTAGATTAGACTTTATTCTTAATTTTGTTTGTAAAATAATGTCCTTGCATCTCTATTTGTTCTCCTTAGCAGCCAGGTATTTTAAAAAATGCCTGGGTTAGATAAATTGTTTTCCTTTATTATTAATAAAACTACCAAGAAAATACTTACATCAAACCATTTATTTGAAAGCACACGTAAACATAGCTCAGTTTCCCCACCTTTATATTTCCCGCATAAAATTGTTTGACTACAATATGCAGAGGAGATACTGTGATATAATTATCTAATAGGGTTAGTGATGTTTTCTACCTTAAACTGAGCTTCACTTTCAATTTCTAATTGTAGTTTTCTGTATGTTAATTAAGAGTCTGAAGACAATCACATTAAGGAAACGTTTAAATAAAAGTAGTAATTATTAGTATATTAGACTAGAAGAATATCTCAAAACGATCATCCCTTGAGTGTTAGATTATAGTGTATAAAATAATACCTAATAGTAAGTTGGCTAAGGATTGTAATTAAATAGTACAGACCGATAACAGAGACAAGAACACCTCTTATCTTAATATTAACTATGTAACTGTATTTTTAGTATTTTGGTTTGTAGTTCATTATGTACTTCATATACATGATGTCTTTTGAGTTTGGGCAACAAAATTTTGTTAGATGGATAAGGACACGGATTGTATGTAGTTGGACTGGCTCATCTCAAAGCCAGACCTCTCATTAGCTTCTCTTCACATCGTTGTGAAGGATTTTCAGTGACAATAACTCTTCTAATTATATTGTTTAATAGGAAGACATTTCACGACTGGTCTGTGTAACCATGGGGCCTGGAAACAGTACTGTCTGCAATAGTCCAGCCCCTCCATCGTAAATGAATAGCTTTCCACAGTTGCACCCATTTTCTCCTCTCTTATCCTCCTTACTCTCTCCTTGGTTCTGGGTAGTTTGATTTATGTCTCCTGGTTTTTTTTTTTTTAAGTATTGCTTGGGTAATGGTCTCCACAGACTTCATACTCAATAAATGTTCTTAATTGAGTGGCACATTATTCTTTTTTTTTCTTATTTTTTTCTTATTTTTTAAAAATATATGAAATTTATTGTCAAATTGGTTTCCATACAACACCCAGTGCTTATCCCAACAGGGAGTGGCACATTATTCTTTGATTCCAATCTCCAGGGGAAAAGACTTCTTGCTCTGTGTGTGTGTGTGTGTGTGTGTGTGTGTGTGTCTGTGTGTGTCTGTGTGTGTGTGTATGAGAGAGAGAGAAGGAAAGGGAGAAGGTCACAGTGGTCACAGTTGTTGGAGAAAATTAGTCACGAAAACAAATATAAGTAGGAATCTGGCCTTTGTCTCATAATTCAGTGATGTTTAAAAATAGGAAAAATTGAAGAAAGAGCTCAAGTGGTAATTTATGCATTATATTCACGAGGGGTATAAATTTATATAAACCTACTAATTTTTAAAAGCTATTTAAAAAATGATACAGCAATTGTATACAAGTGAGTGTGGCCAAAGAAACCTCTAGAATTTAGTCTACACTACTCAAGCCTTATTTTCATGGACTCAGTAAATTTCTATTACATTTTAGGCGGTTACGTTGGATGCCAAATTGACTTCTAATGACCCTTACCTAATATTCAATAAAAATTGGAGTCTATTAGAAACTTTATTTTAAGTTTTCATCCTAAATATTCTTCTAATTCAAGAGCTCTGAAAACACAGGTTTTGCATTATTCTACCCTGGCTTCATGGCTAATGATGAATATACTTGATGAGGAATACTTCACTTTAAGTGGCAGTTCTGAAGTACTTGCATGGAAGGTGGTGCACAATTAAAATTATTCTAACAGTCTGTTATGCACTGTACACAAGTAATAAAATTAATGGATGCACTTGAAGTAATGATCCATTTCCTCTGGGTGCAATATATTTATTCATGGACTATTTCAGGGGTTGTTTAGAATATGAGATGTGAATGGATTATGATCCATTATCCCTGAGATTCTAATGTGCTACTAAAAAATGGATTCCATAAGTATTGTTCATAATGCCTGGTGAGTTAGTGTTTGTATTCTTAAGTAGCTAACAAAAATTTAGAAAAACAGATGGTCAAATGATTGATGCTTAAAACTTTTCAGATATTTACACCTAAAAACTGTCATAAAACTGTAAATTTTCAGTTGAGTTAAGGAACATGTAATTCTTTGAAATACACATAAAGCAGTTATGTAGAATAGTATAATTATTCATATGCAAGTATTCGCTTGAAAAAACAGTATCCTTATTTATTCTACACAAATTTTAAGGAACTTTCTTATAATAGATAGCTGATTAATTCATGAAGTTGAAATAATGGGTTTTATAGTTTTAGTTACAGAGAGATACATGAAGTGATGTGCCATGTGACCGTGCTTTTGATCCTTCCCCCAAGTAGTTTAAAGCAAACTGGAAGCAAAAGAGACCATGTGCATGTTTGTGTTTGGTTTTTTGTGTCTGTGGGTATCACTTGATATTCATATTCATATTCATATTCATATTCATATTCATATTCATATGAAGTAAGCTATTGATTTAGTATTGTGTGAGTTCACAAGTACACTGTATTTGTTCCTTACCTAGTCTAAGCTGAGTTTAGAGTTTAGAAGGACAGATTACACTCTTGTTGAGCAGGAAGTATATTCACACATGAATTAATACAACATTTACATGCAAATCCTTCATGATATATCTTATTCTCTGTGATCAGCATCATATCTTTGCCAGTGACATGTAGGAATTTCTGGGTTGTTTTTTGTTTTCATTTTTGGTATGGTTGCCTCTTAGAACATGAATTGAAAGTGATTATAGATATATGACCAAATGTGCCAAGCTTTGCTAATAAACTCAGGAATTTATCACTGGTTGATATGATTTCTTTGAAAAGTTTCGACATATATTTTTATATCCCATATTAGTGTCATATTATATAAACTTAGCACTAACTTTTTAAAATATTAGTCATTAATTTTTTTATAAATGACCCCTTTGCAGTCATTAAAAAGACCCCCACCGGGGCATTAGAAAGTCGGTTGGGTGTTAGACTTCTGCTGAGATCATGATCTCACAGTTCGTGGGTTCGAGCACCACATCAGGCTCTGTGCCGACAGCTCAGAGCCTAGAGCCTGCTTCGGATTCTTTGTCTCCCTTTCTCTCTGCCCTTCCCCCTCTCATGTTCTCTCTCTCCCTTTGTCTCAAAAATCAACATATAAACATTAAAAAAAAAAAGACCCCCACTATCACCAATGTCAACATTTGAAAGATATGATTTCTTTTTTTTTCATTTTGTTTAATTAATTAATTAATTTACTTTTTGAGAGAGAGAGAGAGAGAGAGAGAGAGGAAGAGGGAAAGAGAGAATCCCAAGCAGGCTCCATGCTCATTGCGGAACCCGATGTGCGGCTCAGTCTCACGACTATGAGATTGTGACCTGAGCTAAAATCAAGAGTTGGATGCTAAACCGACTGAGCCACCCAGATGCCCCAGGATATAATTTCTTTATATTGTTGTTAGCTACATGGTATTTTCTATAATTTTGACCAATATTTATCGGTTGCCTGGCATATGTCAGACTTTGTGTAACTTCTTCACACACGTTAACTCAGAACCCTCATAGGTATCCTATGAGGTCAGTTCTCTTTTAGCCTCATTTCATAGATGAGAAAAATGAGATCCAATGAGACCAAATAATTGAACCTAGTTTACTCATTTAGTAAAAGGATTCAAATTTGAACTTGGTTCTGCCTAATATCAGAGCTATTATTGTGAATTTCTAGAACTTTGTTTCCCTTCACCATTTATCCTAATAGGGAGAGCCTTCTGTCACCTATCATTGTATTTTAATTTACCTTTATTCAATTATAAAAAGCAGTATGTTAATGAGTAAGGAACTATAGATTTCATAATGGATTTGTACAAAATTTGCTGCTTCATTTATTTTCATTCCTTTTACAGTGATGTTTACCATCTGGATATTTTTTTGTCATGACATATTGAGCCGATAGTTTTGGGTGATGATCAACAAGGACACATTAAATTCTGTCCCTAGATTTTAATATATACCACAGAACCTATGGGTAATTCATTACAGTTAGGTTTATATTTTTCTGATTCAATTAACATCTATTACTCATATTGAAAATTAACTTAATTTTTTCATTTGAGAAGGAGTTTTCATATGATTGACCTGTCTCAGGGACAATGAGATATTTCTCTGTGTATTTCCTTGTAATTTAGACCATGTAGCATCAGTTCATCAGTACCTTTAGCATGTCTTACCTGCCTGTCTTGGAATTGGACCACCCTGGTGGTCTTCTCAGTGCTTACTCAGCTTTACCATATGCTGAAATCATTTCCTCTAAACATCATTTATTATATACATTGCATATTTTTGAATCATTATCTAACATAATATAAAATTTCTCCCCTGTATATTTTTAAATTATTCTCTTTCATTTTCCAACAATAATGTTAGCATTTTATCATATTATTTTTTTTATCTGAGTTGCCTAGATGACCACAGGTTTGGATTCTTCACTGACATTTTGTAACAAACATGATTATTTTTTTTAATTTTTCTTAAATATTTATTTACTTTTGAGAGAGAGACAGCATGTGAGCAGGGGAATGGCGGAGAGAGAGGGAGACACAGAATCCGAAGCAGGCTCCAGGCTCCGAGCTGTCAGCACAGAGCCCGACGCAGGGCTCGAACTCACAAACCATGAGATCATGATCTGAGCTGAAGTTGGATGTTCAACTGACTGAGCCACCCAGGCGCCCCTACAAACATGATTATTTTAGGGGCGCCTGGGTGGCTCAGTCGGTTAAGCGTCCGACTTCAGCTCAGGTCACGATCTCACGGTCTGTGAGTCCGTGAGTTCGAGCCCCGCGTCGGGCTCTGGGCTGATGGCTCAGAGCCTGGAGCCTGCTTCCGATTCTGTGTCTCCCTCTCTCTGCCCCTCCCCCGTTCATGCTCTGTCTCTCTCTGTCTCAAAAATAAATAAACGTTAAAAAAAAATTTCAAACATGATTATTTTATAACTATAGTTACTTCATGGCATCTCTAAAGCATATTTTGGTATAATTCTTGGTCACTGCTCAAAACCAAATTTTCACACACAGTATATCACACAAAACATCCAGATTTCTCAACAAGGCCACTTGCTTCCTTAACTATTAGGAGAGTATTAGAAGAATATTTAGCTTGTACAAACCTTTTATAGTTGTATATATGGGGATATGCATATTTTATCTTTTTACACTTTATCTTAAAGTTATTTTTCTTACAAAATCTATCATCCAAAGAAGGAAGAAAAGATTGTTGCCAATAATATTTGCAAAGTTTGTGTTCTCCAGTGTCTTATCAAAAGTGAGGTTTCAAATGCATTGAGAGATGTGGTTTGGTGTGTGTGTGTGTGTGTGTGTGTGTGTGTGTGTGTGCATGTGAGTGAGTGTGTAAGAACACCTAACTTTTGTCAGTTAACTATGGAGAGTGATTTTTTGTAACATAGCATTACATGATGTTGCTACTCTTTCATGATATGTATAGGATAATATATACTTGGATTGATATTAGTCATCACATATCACATTATGACAAAACTTACATAAGATAGTATATATTGGGGTGTCTGGGTGGTTCAGTCAGTTAAACATCTGACTCTTGATTTCAGCTCAGGTTGTGATCATACACTTTGTGGGATCGAGCCCTGTGTTGGGCTCTGTACTTACAGTGTGGAGCCTGCTTGATATTCTCTCGCTCCCTCTCTCTCTGACCCTATTCTGCTCACACACTCTCTTTCTCTTAAAATAAATAAATAAAACATTAAGAAATGATAGTATATATTAAAACACAGTGAATTCCTAACACATAGTAGAGTGATAATGATGTTTTTATGTTTCCCGTTTGACTTGGATAGATTTTTTTTCTGCTTTAGTTTTGCTATAGATGATTTTAAAATTTTCAGATCACCTTCCATATTTGTAAATGATATGTAAGTAATAGTATTTTTTCATATTAGATTTTTTTTAGTGGTTGTTTCAATTTTTTGGACCCATGGAAAATCTGCTTATTTCTGGCTTTTATAGAAGAATCAGAGAATTACTGCTTTTTGATGAATTTTCTTTTTTTTTTTGTTTGAAAATCCAAGTAACATTTTGGCTAATACCCAAACCATTTAAAAAATACAAATGTTAGTGTTTCACTGTACATTTTAATAGCATACATGGTATTTAACAATTATTTGGAATCCTCCAAAACATTTTTTTGTCCATGATCAGTCTTCCAGCCACCTTCAGAGCTTTGACCGTTTTTGTTTTTATTTAAATATATTCTACTTCTCTACATCTTATGTGTCCTTATTTATTACTTTATTACATTCATACTCTTGATAAGATGCTTCTCTAATAAGTTACAATCAGTAATCAGAAATCATTGGTACTTGTGTTTCTTGATCAGTAAATAAATGATTTGTTTGAAATCCCTAATATGATGAATACTTTAAAACTTGAGACACATTGGTTTTCAGCTAATGTCTTACAGTCTGGGGCTTCAGTGGATATATTTTAAAAATCTTCTTTCTAGAGGGTGTTAATGCTGACAGCATCAAACAAGCCTCAGAACAACTGAACAGCCGGTGGATAGAGTTCTGCCAATTGCTAAGTGAGAGACTTAACTGGCTGGAGTATCAGAACAACATCATCGCTTTCTATAATCAGCTACAACAATTGGAGCAGATGACAACTACTGCTGAAAACTGGTTGAAAACCCAACCTACCACCACATCAGAGCCAACAGCAATCAAAAGCCAGTTGAAAATGTGTAAGGTAAGATTCTTTCCTCCTATTTGGATCATGATCAATAGGAATTTCTTGGCAGTTTCCAGAAGAAGAGTAAATTATTTAGTAAAAAACTTACCCATTGAAGGATTTAAACACAATAAGGATAAAAATATAAGTGAGGAAAATGAGTTTAAATAGATAATGCATGATGTCTCGATCCTAAAAAAAATGTATTTAGAGTACTCACACATGGCTACTTGATTTTGTCAGTTTGCAGAATGGTGAGGCAGTTTTGGAGTATGGAAGCAACACATATCCTAGGAGAAATGGCCAATAACTGGGAGATCTTTTTTTATGGCAACTCATGTGCTAAAAGCAAAACTCAGTCATATGTTGAAAAAGTGGAATCCACACAAACACAAAAAGTTGATATATAATTGGATGTATAGGGAAATTCTTTAAAACTGACAGTTCTCTCAAATTAGGATAATTTGAGGAAGGTTTCTTTACCAACATACTTAACCATGGTGCTTGGAGTATAGAGGAACCATAAAGGATAGTACAGTAACCTGGCGTCAGAGTTGTAACCATTCTCAGGACAGAAATGATTTAGAGAAGTTACAGAAACCTAGAAGGAAGGAGTTGGACACCTATTGTAAAGACAGCCTTAAGAGCCAGCCCAAGTGCCATGCCAGGAATGGAGCCAGAACAAAAAACATGTTACTTCACTGTCCTCCGTGACTCCATAATCTTAATCCAGACAGGGCTCCACACTGGCTAAACTTAATCAGAAGGCAGATTACAAAGAGCTGTAGTCTATAATTGTCTTTCCTCTGAGTCCTAGAAGTGGACAATGGATCTGGAGGCCAAACAACGTATAACTGGCACCAAAGAACTGGAGAAAGAGATTAAACGAAAATGTCGGCTAATGTTAGGAAACCAGAGTTATACCGTAATGAAAATAACTTGAACTTTTTTCCCGTGGTTATTATGTTCTGAGTAATTTTCTTGGGATATGGGATAGATGAAAAGGTTTCTAGAATGAATCTTGATGATAGACTGAGATGGCCAGGTTTAATATAAGAAGCAGTGAATGAGGATCAATTTGCATACTTTGAAAAGGATGGTTTAAATAATGGAAAACTGGAAATGGAAAGGTGACAGGGTTTGTTTGGAGGTGTTGTTGAACCCAGGAAGTGACGGGAAATTCAGAGCTAGTATGAAGTAAAAACAGTTGAAGGACTTGATGATTCTTCTTCATATATTGGACCTACAACTTTACTAGGAAATGATTAAACTCAGGAAATACATTTTTAGATAAAGAATATAGGACAGAAAGACATTTAGCTTTTTTATGCAAATAAGTAAATCTAGGGAATTTTTATACTTAAACACATTTTGCTGTTAATAGAAATCATGAATCTTTACAGTGGAATACTCCACCAAATTATTTCTTGCAATAAAATCTGATGCTATTACCTTAACCTGTTTCTTGAGATTCAGATACAAAAAAATAACCATAAAATGTACAAGGAACTGGAGGAGGGCTATTCTGAATGCTGGCCATAGATGGGTGAGGGGTGGAGAAAAGATGAAAGATGAAGGCTAAAAGACAGGCTCAGAGGAGACAAGCAAGGACTCTAAGCGCCTGCTAGGACCTTGGTCTTTATCCAAGGAGCAAATCGAGATCATTGGTGGTTACAAATCTTAAATATTGTCTCCAGGTTAAGGAAGTCATCCTAAGTGAAATTATTTCTTTTTTCTGCATTCATCCACAAGGTTCCAAACTCCTTCTCTATGCACCTTTGGTTTCTCTTAATTTGATGAATCACCTTAGGTAAAATATTGAGCAGGATAAGCTCAATGTCATTCACACAACAGTTAAAATTATACTATTTGGCTGTGATTAATGATAGTTGAATAAATGATTCTCTATTGTTTGCCAGTGCATTCTGTTACTTGGAGATGTTTTCTAAGATCAGACTGCAGTACTAGCTCCAAATATAATGCTTACAAGAACTGGTTCTTAATTTGTTGGGGGTTAGAGAGCCCTTTGGGAATTGCAAGACATCCATGGACCCTTTCCCAAGAAAAATAAAAAAGTTTTTCCATCAGATAAACACAAAATTTTAAAGGATAAGCAGACTCAGGGAAGATGTCTTACTCAGGAGGACTCACCAGATTAAGGCCCTTTTTATGAGAATAATAAGTAATTGTTAACATCTTTTAAATGTTAAATATTTCAGGTCAAAATGATCTCTCCTGTGATTTACTCTGAGAACTTTAAGGTCTCAACTGAACAGTTGCCCAAATGTTTTATTAGTTTCAAAGTCCCTTTGTTTTGCAGAACACGCTTTACTATACTGTAGGCTCCTTCGATAGCCCCCTAAACAGGAAGAATGAAGGCCCTCCATCTGGCCAAATGTAAATCAGGTTCTTAAATGTTTCACAGCAGATGCCAATGCTGCCATTTGTAAGCCAAGTGTACAAAGTGCATGCCTTCAGTTCTATAATCAAAAACACAGAGTATTACCCTTTATCTCTTGACCTATTCATCCATGGATATGATATGCGCCTGCCTTCTAGCCCTTGATTGAGAGGCTTTATACTGGAATGGAAGAGATGAGTCCCCTCCCCATTTATATAAATGGCTTTCATCTTCACCTACCAAAAGAATTTGATTGTCAGAGATTAACCTACCCGAATCAACTCTTACTGTTAAAACCACGTGACAATATTCCTTTGAAAGTTATCTTTGTATCTTCTAAAAATCAGAACAAGTGACAGCGCCCATTAGAGAGTCTTGCAACTATGAAAGGATCTTTGTGGTAAATTTATCTTACTCAATCCTAATAAAAAAGTTACTTTCTCCAAAACAATGTGAATGCCTCCAAAAAATAACAACTTTTTCTTTTTTTTTTCCTTTTCATTTTGACTTCCAGGAAGCTCAGATTTATATTTAGTTCATAATTACTGTAATTCTTTTTATTTTCCCTTCCTTCTAATTGTCTTGTGATCAAAATTTCAAATTTTAATTGTCGTGTTTCTTACATTTTAAATGGTACGCAATCCTGAAGTATTTTTTTCTAAAGGTAGCATAGGTGAGAATTATAAGTAAGCAACCATGGTAATAATACTTAAATAAAGAACATTTGGAAGTTCTGTTTGAATTCAGATTATATATATATACACACACATATATATATACACACATATGCATTTATACACATATACACACATATACATATATACATATATATATACACATATACATATATACATATATATACACATATACACATATATATATCAAAATTCATTGTGTTTTACAATGACATCATATCTGAATTTGGACTGGCCACATTTCAGGTGTTCAGTAGCCACATATAACTAGTGGCTACTGTATTACACAGCACAGTGGTGTGTCCATGTGACTTTATCACACAAACGGGGGGTACTCTTTGAGAGTGAAAGGGGGTATTATTAACAATTATGGCAGGATGGGGTGCCTGGGTGGCTCGGTCGGTTAAGCGGCCGACTTCGGCTCGGGTCATGATGTCACGGTTTGTGAGCTGGAGCCCCGCGTCGGGCTCTGTGCTGACAGCTCACAGCCTGGAGCCGGCTTCACATTCTCTGCCTCTCCCTGTCTCTGTCCTCCCTTGCTTCTGCCCTCTCTGTCTTTATCAAAAATAAATAAATATGAAAAACAAAAAAGCAATTATGCCAGGACAAGAAAAGAAAAGCAGAGCAAACTCTCACCCTAATTGAAACAATGGTCATTGCCTGTTCAGTCAGGAGAAGTAATGAGACCAAATAAGAGATCATTTCAGACATAAATATTTGTGTGTTTATATAAGTATTACATAGATTATAGAATCTAGGTGATAGCAGTATATAAAGATATATTTGTAATTTAATGTAGTAGGTATGTATGTAGATATGTCTAATTTATAGTCTTCACAAGTGAATTTAAAGAAAACTGTTCGTTAAACACGCTAAGAATTTGAAGCAAAGGGGCATAATTTTGAGATAAGAGGGGTGCAGAGGACATTCACGCCTGATTTATTGAAAGGATATAAGGCCATTCATAGTACTTTTCAAGTATATATTCATGCCCATTAATGCTGTAAATGACGTCCTTTTGAAATTTAAAGACAGTTATATACGATGCTATCTATGGAATGAAGAGCCAAGGTATTCTTAAATTGATGCCCTGAGCTAGAGACTTGCCTAAACTGTCATGGATACTTCTTATCAATTTTTTGATAAGGGCATTAAGCTAAGCTTGCATCGCTGCCTTTTAACACCTTTCTTTGCACAAATGTAATCTATGCAAAGTAAAAGTTGTATTTATTTTAACGCTCTATATTCTGGTACAGGATGAAGTCAACCGGCTTTCAGTTCTTCAGCCTCAAATCGAGCGATTAAAAATTCAAAGCATAGCCCTGAAAGAGAAAGGACAAGGGCCAATGTTCCTGGATGCAGACTTTGTGGCCTTTACAAATCATTTTAACCAAGTCTTTGCTGATGTGCAGGCCAGAGAAAAAGAGCTACAGACAAGTAAGTAAAAATACCTGAAATGGCTAACTTGATATTTCCCTAATTTGCTACTTGTTGGAAAAAGAGAAGGTGCTGACGTGAAAGAATAATTTCTGTCAAAGGAATCCATCGTCCCTACAGTCTGTAGTAACAAGTAATAAGATACTGTTGTTGGAAAACATATGTATTATATTTCCATTTCTCCCCCTCACCTACCATAATAATTTCATGACTTTGAGGAACAAATAAAATATATGTTTTATATAGGCATTAATATCTCCTTGGTGGGTTGCAAATTCTACAGTCAAATATTTTGAACAGTGGAGGAAATAAAAGAACAGTTGGAGCCCTCTTGGTGGCTTTTCATTATATCCTGTTTGCTTTGTACAAGGATATTTAGCTAGGCATCTTACTAATACTTCTATCCAGTTTATATGCAGACTATTATAGCTGTAACAAGCACGTAGCAACTGAAATTCAGCCAAGAACAAATTATTCTTAGGGCTGCATTTTACTATTAAAACTATGTAACTATGCGGTTTCCTCATTTTCTCATTTAATAGTAAGATACAACCTCAGAGTGGAGAAGTTACACGGATTCCTACCATTTGACTAGCACAGTTTTCAAGATGTCTCTTTTGATTCTCATCAATTTCCTCTAATGCTATTAATACATAATATCTGGTCCAAAATAGCCCTACTAATCAGCTTAATTCTTAAGACAAAAATTCCTTTGGCAGACTGGTTTATGAACACTGCCAAGCATTAGTAAATGAGTTTTTCGTTCACCATACGCATACATGCCTGTGTACATAATGTGCATACAGAAGATTATAGAGTAAAATTGGATTTTAAGGCATTAAGATAAAAATATTTTGAAAAATGTCTTCACCAAATTTGTTACGAGAGGCGCAGAACATGTATTTGTTTTCTACTAAAACTTTAATTAGTTGGAAAACATATTTTTTGACTACTTTTCTTTGCCAGTATCCAAAGAATTTACCACATGGTAACATTTCTAAAATCAATGTTGTGATACACGTAAAGCTTTCCCTATTTTCCTGGTTTTTAAATTTTTATTTCTTGGTGAGGTCATGGAATGAACTGAATAAAGCCAATGATAGATGCATATGCTTTTTTGTTTTGTTTTGTTCTTTTCCTTTAAAGTCATTTTGGCTGAGGGATTTGTTTTCCTAGTAGGGCATCAGTTAATGCAACTTTACAGTGATGTCAGCTCCCTCTAGTGGATTTCAGTATACTTGTTGCTGGGGAAAGAAAAGATTATTAATGACTGTCCTAAATTTTCAAACAGTGACCTATTTAACAATAACGCATCTTTCTTGTCATAAAATCTGCAAGTCTCCCTTAAAATCAAATATAGGTTAATGGCTATACTGTGACTGCTGGGTAAAAGAGCTTATTCAGCAGGAAATTATTTTAATTTACATGTACCCTGTTAATTATGTTAAAGCTCCACATTTTTTCTGTTTATTTTAAAAATGTTCAGAATATTAATGTTTGTTGATACCTGAGATTCAACTATGATATTCCAATATAAGTATGGAATAATACTTACTCTCTATCCATAGAACCATCAATCTATACATCTGTATTATCATGTCTTCTCTTTTATCTTTCATAATATGATGATCGTTTATAGAACTGCCAAAAATTTTCACTCCATTTATTTATAAATAAAATGCCCTCCCTTACACTTTATTTACTGAAACATCTCTGCCAATTTTAGCCACTCTTTTGGAAAGTTTGTCTTGATAATTAATAATTACTAATTAAATAGGAATTATATATATGAATTATAAATTGTATAAATTATATAAATTATAAATTATAATTATATAAATTATATATAGAATTTATATGTTATATAGTATTCTATATATAAATAACACATATGTAATCATATATAATTATATTCAATTATAATTGAATTATATAACTTATTTTTGCACGTATATATTATAAATTTATATATATAACTTTACTGTGTATTAACATATAATATTATATACCTTTATGTAAATGGTAAGTAAAAAGTTCACCATTTCAAGTCATATTATAGTTCAGTTGTTAGTTAATAATTATTTCCAAAGAATTATATGTATGTATATGTATGTTTCACCCCCAAACTGGCGCAGGGGAGTAAACCTGATTTCATAGTACTTTGAGCACGTTAACGATTCAGCAAATAAGAACTAACACAAGGGGTGGGAATCCATTCAGACTTTCATCTCTTCTTTCATTTTTTTTTCTTTACTAGTGTTCTCACAATGAAACTAAAACTTGACTTTTTAAATGTACTTGGAGTGGTGAGGAAAATTGGTCTAAGTAATTGTTGCTGGGTAACTGGAAACACTATATGAAAAGATATATTCATAGTAATTTTCAGTCCACAAATACCTTTCATCTAAATTAGCTTTCTTAGTCCTCACAGAGCAACCCTTTGAGAATATTTTATTATCCGTGTGTCACAGGTGACCTAATAGATCTTGAATAACAGAGAGGATGGGTAGTTGATGGGCACAAGTACACCTGGATGTTCATTGCACGATTATTCATGATAACGAAAAAGGGGAAGCAACTCAAGTGCCCATCAACTCATGAGCAAAGAAAGAAAATGGGCCTCTCCATACAACGAAATGTTAATAATAAGATGTAATGAAGCACTGATACTTGGTAGAGCATAGGTGAACCTTAAAAACATACTGAAGAAACAAGCCAGCTAGAAGAGGCCATATGTATATATTATATATATATAATCTATGATATGTAACATATAATATGTATAATTATATATTCTATGATTATATTTGTAGGAAAGGTCCCTAACTGGCACACCCGAAGATACAGAGGGTAGATTAATGATGGCCTAGGGCTAGAAGGTTGAGAGAGTAAAATTGTCTCCCAAAACATTTGCTACAAACCCTTTCCAGAAACTGCAAACCAGAAAGAGCATGCTCTAATCTAGATCCATATAAGAAAATAGCACATGGCTTGTTATAGTCGTCTCTTATTTTAACAAGAAAGATTTTAAATGTACTTTCTACACGTAAGTATGAAAACAGTTTGTAATAGAGTTTGAATGTATTTCAATTGTGAGGTATAATCATGTCAGGCAAGTAATTATTAGTTTGTTTAGTTTTGCAGAAAATGGAGAAAGTGACTACACTAGCTATGACAAAACAAGTGTTTTTGTTTTTGTTTTCGTTTTGCCTTAAACTTCAAAAGAATTTTCTTCTCTTCTATAACCATAGATTTCTAGCACAATATTGTCTTTTTGTTTTGTTTAAAAAAATGGTAATCACGTGTAACGGGAGATCTACACTCTTCACAAATTTGTAAGCGCAGGGGCTAGTGACTATAGGCAGGCACAGTGTTGTTGCACAGTTCCTAGAAATTAACTCTTGAATGACTAAAATTTTATACCTGACAAACAGTAACTCCATAATTCCCCTTCCCTCTAGCCCTGGGCAACTGCCATGCTATTCTATGCCTCTAGGAGTTGGACTATATCAGATATCTCGTATAAGTGGAATCATGTGGTGTTTGTCTTCCTCTGACTGGTTTCTTTCACTTAGCATAATGTATTCTAAGTTCTTCCCTTTTGTCACATATGGCAGGAGTTTCTTATGGTTTCAGGGTGAATAATATTCTGTCGTATGTATACCACTTTTCCTTGATCCATTTACCCGTCGGTGGACATTTAGTTTCTTTCCATATCTTGGCTGTTGTGAATAATGCTGCAGTGAACATGACAATATAGATATCTCTTAAAGAACCTGATTTCAGTTGTTTGGATATGAACCCAGAAGTGGCAGTGCTGAATTGTACGGTAGTCCTATTTTTAATTTTTTTGAGAAACCTTTATGCTGTTTCCTATAGCAGCTGCACCATTTCACATCTCCACAAATGGTGGAAGGTGCCAATTTTTCCACATTCCCAGACCTACTTGTTATTTTTTTGTTTGTTTGTTTCTTTTTGATACTAGCCACCCCGACAAGTGCAGGGTGATATGTCATTGTGGTCTTGATATGCATATTTATAATTAGTGTTGCTGAGCAGCTCTTCATGTATTTGTTGTTCATTTGTACGTCGTCTTTGGAGAAATGTCTATTTGAATCCTTTGCCTGTTTTTTTTTTTTTTTGGTATTTTTTCCTTTTGAGTTGTAGGAGTTCATTATATATTTTAGATATTAACCTCTTGTCAGTTACATGGTTTGCAGATATTTTCTACCATTCTGTAGGTTGCTGTTTTATCCTGTTAATTGTTTCTTTTGTTGTATAGGAGCTTTTTAGTTTCCTGTAGTCCCATTTGTGTATTTTTACTTGTGTCACCTTGTGCTTTTTAGGTCAAATCCAAGAAATCATTTTAAGACCAGTGTTATGAAGCTTTCCTCTTGTGTTTCATTCTACGAGTTTTGTGGTTGCAATTTTTTTTTATGTTCATTTATTTTTGAGAGAGAAAGACGCACAGAGTGCAAGCGGGAAAGGGGCAGAAGGACTGGGAGACACGGAATTTGAAACAGGTTCCAAGCTCCGAGCTGTCAGCACAGAGCCTGACACAGGGCTTGAACTTGGGAGTGGTGAGATCGTCGCCTGAGCCAAAGTCGGATGCCCAACCGACTGAGCCACCCAGGCGCCCCTGTGGTTGCCATGTTTCAGTTGAATCTTTAATGTATTTTGAGTTGATTTTTATATATATTGTAAGATAAGGGTCTAACTTTGTTCTTTTGCATGTGTATATCCAGTTTTCCTAGTACAATCCTATGAAGAGACCATCCTTTATTGTTCTTGGCACTTTGTCAGAGATCAGTTAACCACATGCGTGTGGGTTTATTTATGGGCTCTCTCTTTTATTCCTGACTATATGCCTGTCTTTATGCCAGTACCTCACTGTTTTAATAACTTTAGCTTTGTAATATGTTTTGAAATCAGAAAGTATGATGCTTCCAGCTTTTTCTTTCTCAAGATTGTTTTGGTTATTTGTGGTGTTTTATGGTTTCATATTAACTTTAGGTTTGTTTTTTATGCCACTTGGATTTTTACAGGGATTGCACTAATCTGGTAATTGTTCGGCACAACACTGTTTTGTGCACTCACTAATTCAGTAAGTATTGTTGAACACCTGCTGTGTGCCACAGAAGTATTGGGCACTAGGTATTTAGTGGAGAAAAATCAAGAGCAAGGTTTATATCCTCTTGGAGCTTACAGAAATAAAGGGAATAAACAAGTTAATATGTAAATTATGTTATCACAGATTAACCTCACTTAGGCAACATTATGCTGGTAGAGGACAGTTTGACCTCAACCTGTGGCACGTGCAGGCACCAGCTGTGTGATGATCCGGAGGAAGGTACAGATGTGGCAAGGTGGAGAAGAAGTGCTTGACATGTCCAAGAGACAGAAAGGAGGGGCCAGGAGGACTGGAGACTAGCAAGTTACGGGAAGGTGAGGGTAAAATGAGGGTTGAGTTCATGAAGGTCCGTCTAGACTTCTGTGTAAACTTTGTTTTTGTTTTTTTTTTTTCTTTTTGAGAGAGACAGAGACAGAGACAGTGTGAGGTGGGGAGGGGCAGAGAGGGAGAGAGAGAGAAAATGCCAAGCTGGCTCCGCCTGTTACCGCACAGCCTGATGCAAGGCTCAAACCCAAGAACCGAACCATGAGATCATGACTGGAGCTGAAACCAAGAGTTGGATGCTTACCCAACTGAGCTACCCAGGCGCCCCTGGGTTTTCTTTTAAAACCTGTTGAAACTTCTTTTTTTCTTTAATGCTTATTTATTTTTGAGAGAGACAGAGACAGAGTGTGAGCTGGATGGGGCAGAGAGAGAGGGAGACACAGAATCCGAAGCAGGGTCCAGGCTCCGAGCTGTCAGCACAGAGCCCAACGCGGGGCCCGAACTCACGAACTGTGAGATTATGACCTGAGCCAAAGTCGGACACTTAACCTACTGAGCCACCCAGGTGTGCCACCAGTTGAAACTTCTAAAAGAATTTCACTTGAGGGAATTCAGGAATCTGATTGATAATTTTGAAAGATCTAACTGGTATTTTAGCCTCTAGCTGGTTTGTGAGAAATGAATAGAAGGATTTGAATGGAAGCAGTGAGACGGGAAATTGCACCTATCTAAACCTAACCTTAGACCAGAGTTGCAATAGGGAATATAAAGAAAAGTGGAGGCAGCCTTTGAAGAGGTGATGATCTGGGGAGGTGTGGTAAGGAACACTCTTATAAAATTATAGGGAGTAACTTGTGCCTCCTGTAGGGATAATAGAAGAAAATTTTAGGCCAGCCAGCAAAGAATGTTCTCAATGGCCATAATTTCAAACACTGTTGTTAGTCCCTGCTAAGATGTGGATCCAATGTTAAGATGCTGAGACAAGGAAGGGGAGCAAAAGTTGTCTTGACCTAACTTTTCTAGCTTGCAGGTCAGAAAATTTACCTAATATTCTCTTATATCTAAGTAAGGAATTGTTTTATTCTAAGAAACACAGTCTATATGGCTTTGCTCTTTAACTCCAGAAAAAATCAAGAAAAAAATTGGAAATGGCCTTTTTTGTTCTCTTCACTGATACCGTCAACATCAAGCAGAACAGACTTGCTTAGTTAAGCTAGATCTGTGCTTCATCCCCTGAGGTATAAGAATCATTCCTTGACTGGGAGAATACTAGGAACGCATGCTAAATGCCAAGTAGAGCATAAAAAAATAAAAATATATTTTAGGAAATTATTTAATAGAAGTTCTTAAGATAGGGCCTAGTTTTTGAAAATAATGTGGAAAGGGGGAAATGCAGCAAAAAAAAAAAAAAAACCCTGTAAAACCTAATTTGTAATCGATAGTTGAGTGGTATAGTAGTTTATACTTAGATAAGCTTGTGTAGAAAATTGTGATTAAAAGTGGAGAAGGAATTAGTTATTCCAGCAGTGGATACTAGACAATGCTTGTGAAAAAGACAGAGATTTCAGTTGATTGATTGGAGACCTGGCTTTTCAAAAACTTTCTAAGGTGGTCTTAGATACAATTCTCATAAACCCGTCTGTTTTGCTCCTATCAGTGTCCTGAGGGCCTTCGTGGGCCTGGAGCCTGAGTAGCAGAAGGAGGGGCGGAAGCATGATGCTAGATTGTGGCTGGAGGATGTTTGATAATGGGCATTTGGGCTGAGCAGTTGATTGAATTCTGACCACAAAGGTCCTTGAGTGTCAAGCTAAGGTGTTCGCTTTTGTGTCGGCATTGGAAATTCAAGTCTCCATACTCAGAATTTCTTCCTTGTCTCAGTCTCTGAGGGATAATTTCTAGTATGTTAATCATCCTGTACTGTGCGTCCCGGCTTCTTTCTGGACATCTTCTGCCAGTGTTCACAGTGTAAAGAAATAATTGCTCTGTGCCATGGTTTATCTCGTTTCATAAGGTTTGGAGTTGCAGAAAAGGCTCTTTGTTGATTATACTGTTCGGTGCCATTGTAATTAACTGTGAGGGATGGGGGAAAGTTGGATAGCTTCAATATGAGCATTTTTCAAAAAAGATTTATCAAAGAAGTAGAAAGTGCTGTTAGTTTTCTACACACACACACACACACACACACACACACACGTCCTATATTAAATCATCACTAATTTCTGCTTACAAATGATGAGAAATTCAAGTTAGAGTCAACTTCGTATTCATAGCAGATGTTTCAATGTTTTAAAATGCTGTCAGTATTGACAGACCACTAACATACATGTTCTCTTTCCTTCCCCAAATGAATGACTTCCTGCAGCTTGTACATAAGCTCATTCAGTAGAAATAGAATGTGAACCATATACGTAATTTTGAATTTTCTAATAGCCATATTAAACAAGAGACAAGTGAAGGTAATTTTAACTGAATATTTTATCTCAACACATCCAAATAATATCATTTTAAGAATCAAAATTAATACTAACCACCTTTCCCCTTTCCAGTGCTCAGTGGACCTGTGTAGCTAGTGGCTACCGTAGTGGATAACACATTTCTATATTCCTTCTCTCTACTCCATTTTTTTGTGTGAGAGTTAAGTACCTTTATTTTCCCTGAGTACTTTTGTTTTAATTTTGAAGAGAGATTGTTGTGATTTTTTTTTAAGTACCATATATAACCTAGTGTTTTAAGATCTCAGCGTTATTATGATAGCTCTGTCTTACACTGGGGGAAGAAGTCCGATTTTCAGATGATGTCTCTGTTTATCTTGCTCTTCAGTTAAAGTTTTTTTGCCCTTTGACATAGACTCATGTATTGCAGAAAAGAAAGCACTTAATTCCACACTTTTTTTTTTTTTTGACGAAATAATCTCGCCTTGTCTCTTTTGTTCTCTCCTTGCTCTCCTTTCTTACCTTTTCTCTTCTCTGAAACCCCTTCCATTTTTAACTCAATTGACTATAACAGAAGGGATTTTTAAGTAAGATGTGGAAAACATTTTTTATAGTCTTCTACAACAATTTTAGATGTAAATGCGACCATACGTTTTCATTGCCATCCTTCATATGGCTATACTAAGGGACTGGAGATTAATGGGTTTTTTTGTACCTTTCAAGATAAACAGTAGTTCAGCATGGTAGCCCTTAACATTCACTTTCCCAGTATTCACAACAGGTGCTTCTGAAACTATAATCCTTTATATTAACTTTAATTTTGTGGAATATGCTTCCATAATCATGAAACATTAAGAATGTATCTATATTTTTTAAATGGCACTTTAGCAAAAGAATAGTAGAAACCATCATAAGAATATTTATTTTGAGATGAATGTCATATATTTATAAACAATATTGGGGAAATACTAAATCCTTAGGCCTTTTTTTTTCTTTCAGGGATCTGGGCTGGACCAAAGGACGTTAATAACACTCTTATAATCCTTTAAGATAGTAGGTTTTTAAATATGTTTACTCTCTCATTACTGTCAGTCAAGAGAAAAGTATCAATTGAGTTATTAATCTCTCTTTGTACATAAAAAGAAGACAGTGAACTTCCCTAGATGGAACAGGACTAGGTCTACTTTTACATTGGGGTCCCTAGGGCAGCATCCACAAATATCTCACTGACACATAGGTAGAACAGGTTGTACTGAGTTTGCCCTTGGGTGCAGCTGACCTTTGCACCAGATTTTTTTTTTTTTTTTACTTTTAAATCTGAAACAGAATTAGGAATCCTTCACTAGTATTCTCAAGTAAGTCTGGCTTAAATGAGATAATTTGTGTGCCTTATAATCAGTTTTCAGCTACTAGGTAAATCATGCTTGATAACAAATGCTTTTTTACATCTAGAAGGAAACTATATAAGTAAAGGTATCCTTGGCTTTAATTGTATGTTGTAAACAAAAAAGTTTTATCTCCAGTCCGCTGCTATCCACTAAGTGCTGGGTTCTTATGCTCATCTATTCCCTTGCCTTTCCAGTTAAGTATCTAAAGGTATTGCAAACCCTTGGAGTCCCAAGAAGATAAACCCATGGTGGGCAATTCTGCACCTGACAACAATTTTCTCTTTGGCTCCTCCAGTATCAGGGACAAGAACAACATCTATGGAGCTACACAGTCAGAAACCTCAGAATCGTCCTTGATATTCCTTGTCCCTCATTCACTTCCTCTCCTTTTGCTCTTCATTCTCCCACCCCATGCATTTTTGTCTCCCATATCATTCTCACATCTAACTTTCTTTTCTTATTAATGGTCATCATGTTCGTCCAAGCTACCAGGGTTTCTTGCCTGGACCACTAATTTGTCTTCACTTTATCCATTGTTGACAGTGAGAAATCTATTTGCTATGTTTCTGCCAGAAGGATTTATCTTTTTAAAAAATTGTTTAATGTTCATTTCTTTATTTTTGAGAGAGAGAGAGAGAGAGAGAGCGAGAGCGCGCGCACTTGTGTACTTGTGGGGATTGGGGGCAGAAGGGAAAGAGAGAATCCCAAGCCCCAACAAGGGACTCAGTCTCATGAACTGTGACATCATGATCCTGAGCTGATATCCAGAGTTGGACGCTCGACCAACTGAGCCACCCAGATGCCCCCAGAAAGATTTTTCTTAAAGAAAATCTGTGTCACACCTTTGCATATAATACATTCAATGATTGGCTTTTGGTCTTAGTTAAAAGGTACTTACAAGGCTCTGCTTAAAATGGGGGCATTGCCTACTTCCAGTTACGGCTGCATTCGTGCTTATTTTCTCTCTACGTCATATTGACCTTTCATTTCCTGAAAACCATCCCATATTCCCTACTTCAGAGCCCTGTGTATTTTCCCAGAAGCCCTAGCACAGCTCATTCTTACTCCTTCATATCTTTGCCCAAAAGTTAATTTTTATGAGCTCCCAGTGTAAATGTAATGTTCTTATTGTTTACTGTCACAGCACTTTTTGTCTCTTTTATAAAATTAATTATAATCTGATCAAAACTATATTAGAGTATTATCTGGCTGCATGAGTAAACTGTGAAGGCAGTGAATATAGGGACTCTGTTTTTTAAATTATTGTATCCCTAAAGGATATCACAAAGGCTGAAATGGACACTCAATAAATAGTTTAAGGAATTAATAAATGATACACAAATATTAAATATATGCATATATATCTCTTATTCATATGTATGTGTACACAGAGAGAGGTAGAAGCTTTTTTTAATGCAGTGGTGGTCCTATTTCCATAGAAATATAAACATTCCTCATTAGGATATAATAAAAATTGTTACCTTATCTATTGTTCTGTTCTTAAGTGATACAGTTTTGAACATGATTTTGTTGCTTGTCAAAAGAATTCCAGGATGGGGCACCTGGGTGGCTCAGTCGGTTAAGAGGCCGACTTCGGCTCAGGTCAAGATTTTGCGGTCCATGAGTTTGAGCCCCACGTCGGGCTCTGTGCTGACAGCTCAGAGCTTGGAGCCTGTTTCAGATTCTGTGTCTCCATCTCTCTGACCCTCTCCCATTCATGCTCTGTCTCTCTCTGTCTCAAAAATAAATAAACGTTAAAAAAAAAAAAACAAAAGAATTCCAGGAGAAAACCAAAACGTGTGTGTACATTGTACATTTGTACATTTACAAATGAATTATACCAGAAAAATGCAATTAAAGAAAGTCTACCTATTGTCTAGAAACCATGAAGTGAGAAAGGAGACGAGGAATAAAGTCAGTTTAAGCTATTCAGTGTTGAGAAGGTTCCGTGGGTGGAATGAGAAGATTTAATAGGTGGAATGAGAAGAATGTCTAAATTCTCCAGGTAAATTCTTTCTCCTCTTGTTCAGATTCTAGGCTTCACCAAATACTGGTTTTCTCCTGTGTTCCTGGCAAAGGCATTCTTTTTGTGTGTGTGCTCAAGGTTACACTTTCTAACCTGTAGTTACTCATCCAACACATACTGATTCCTTTTATAATACCATAGTGGTCATTGGGGATCAATCGCTGAGCTAAAACCACATGCTTCTTGCTATCATTATACTTGAAAACTGGGAAAAAATCACAGCCATTAATCACAAAATCAAGCTGGTGTTTTTATAATTATAGCTTGAGATGAGTGCTTGACCTGAAACTAAGGGTCTCTGAAACTAAAGGAGACTTACCCAAGCTGGGAAGGTAAGCAAAGATTTCCTAGAGAATGAACTGCTTAACACAGAAGCCAGACGATCAGTAGGGATTAATAAGACTAGGGGTAGTAGGTGAAGGCCAGAATCAGAGAAGTTTTGTGTCCCTGGAGCACAGGGGGGTGAGGGTGATGAAAGGTGAGTCTGGAGAGGTGAACGGTCTAGAGGGCCTTCTATGAACCATGGGTGAGAATTCTAGAAAAAAAGAAACAGTAACGATAAGTTTTATGCCATGATGTAACCTCATAAATCAGTTTTGCACTTTTAAAAACTGAACACAGAGCTGGATTTAAAGGAAGTGAAAACACACATGGAAAGGCTAGGGAGGATCTTAAACTGTGTGGGCTTTTGCTTGTGCTAGATAACTTACATGGGAGATATAGAGGTACTTCTTGATCATGTTACGAGTCCTCTGCTTTCTCTCAGAATAGAGTGGAAGTATGGCTTAGCTCTCATTGAGAAGACTTTATGTCTTGCACCTGCATACAGATGAGAAGCGGTTTTACAGAAAAAACTCAACAATTCAGAGATGAACAGGGTTCACTTCATTATATAGAAGGAAGGTGAAGAAGGGAGAAGATAATCAGGACCTCCCTTAGAAAGAAGGCAGACTTGAGTGTGATATCAGACCCATTGGGTAGCAATTGCTACAGCTCTTCAGACACAAGTATTTCCTGATTGATGAACCTACACGTAGGAACTAAGGGGGCTAGTTCAGGAGCTACGGAGTTGGTAGGTCCTCTTTGAATTCCAGCTCCTCCAATGCAATCTACCTGTGAAACACCCAGAGCATTTACTCAGGATCCAGATAGCAAAGGAGGAAATACAGTCAAACACTCTGAGTCAGATATGGGATAAGATGTTCCATGCATGCACTAAAGAGTGTCTACATGTAATGCTGGTCTGGATCTTTATTAGTTTCTCATGATTTTAAAGGGAACTGGAGACTTTATATAATGTGAATTGTTTATTGAATTATGCAAATTAATGCATACTTTGCCTAAATGCATATTTTGTTTAAACAGAAAGAAAATGTATCAGGTCATGATTATTCCCTAAGTTATAGCTAGAATTACATTGGTTAATAGAGTAAAAATTGATCAAATTTTTAATCATTTGGAATGTTTCAGTGTGTATCTTTTTTCTAGATTTGAAAGATTTTTATTTTATGCTGGCCTGTGCTGAAAAGCATTGGGTTCTTTAATTTATGGCTCACCGTATCTATCTGTGTATCTGTATATCTGTGCATTTATGCATCTATCTATCTATCATCTTCCTTCTTCCTTCCCTCCCTCAATCTGTACATAGGCGGATGCTTACTTACTGAGTTTGGGGCAACATGCAATATTACAACAACTACTTACAAATTAACTGTTTTACACTTCTACCATGGACATGTTACCTTATCACTTTTTTATAATCTGACAAATCTGAAAATTTTTATTTTCTCTCATTTAATGTAGGTACAATTTAACTATGTATACGATTATAGTTATGTAAAATGTGTGTATATATATATGTGTGTGTGTGTGTGTGTATGTGTGTATATATATATATGTGTGTGTGTGTATATATATATATACACACATACACACACACACTTATGGTTTAAGTGCATATACATACCCGTAAATTACACTTTCCTTAATATATTTTTCATTCCCTAATTTATACATAAATAGATACCAGGGAAAGTATGCTGTTGAGTGGTGGTTTTGACTTTGAAACCAGATAAACCTGGTTTAAAATCCTAAGCTCTACACTTACTAGGCTCTTGAGTGTGAGCAAATTAGTTGACCTTTTTTTGTAGCCTCAGTTTCCTCAACTGTAAATGAGACTAAAAACACATTTCTCACAGGTAAGAATTAAGAATGATAGTAACAATGATAGTATTAGAGTTTCTGACACATACTAAGTACACAGAGGTTTTTTTAGCAAAATAAGAAGTGACAGGATATAATTTAAAATATCAACTTCTGTGGATAAAGACACTGTTTTCTCCGAAGGTAAATGATAGCGCACGAAAAGAGTAGCCTTCAAAGTCAGGATACATGTACTCTGCTTGGTTTCTCCTCCAAGTACCTTGTCTGGCACCATGGTCAAATTGTGCAGCCTCTCTGTTTGGCCATTTCCTTACCTTAAAAGAAAATGGCTTTAACCCTGTGAACTTGTAAGGCTGACATGAAGATTCACTGTAATGTGTCTGTGTACGTGTGTATACTTTCTATCAAAATGTGAGATACGTAGTAGGAATTTATCTTCAATGTCATAATCACATTTTAATTTATATCTTCAAGTTTTTGCAACTTGGAAATATTTGTAATTAGCAGTGTGATTGAGTTTGCTGACAACTTAGGAAAACGTAATGACAAAGTTGAAAATAGTGAAATGATTCTCTTCTTTTCCCTTTTGATAAAGTTTTTGACACATTGCCACCCATGCGCTATCAGGAGACCATGAGTACCATCCTGACGTGGATCCAGCAGTCAGAAACCAAACTCTCTAGACCTCAGGTTACTGTCACTGAATATGACATCATGGAACAGAGACTTGAAGAGTTACAGGTCTGTGAATGTTTGACTGTCTGAAGCAAATAGTGCAGATGTCATCTATCAAGCAGTCACATTGGTGTAACTTTTCTTTTCACAGTGGTGTAACCTTAAAATAATAGAATTAAAATAATTGTGGCAAGTATGATGGTGTACCAGTTGGAAAAATGAGGACTTAAAAAATGTCATATTTTATGCATTTGTGCCTTCTCTCCCTCAGACAGAAATTCCACCTTTGAAGACAGTGTCATGGTCTGCGTATGAAGTATATTCTTTATTGTTTAGTATGTATTTTCAGACACATGGATTTTGATGATTATAAAAGCTGTAGTATTATTCCCCCCACCCCTTGCTTCCTGATTTATAACTCCATTCACATTCCCAAACAGTGGTAAAATCAGTGTCGTTATAAAATAAGTTTTAAACTCTAATCTTTTGTAATATCATAATTAGTTTTTGAGTTTTATTACCTAAATTTTTAGCAGCTTCATATCAAGTAATAAAAAATACTAATATGGGAAATGAAAAAGATAATTTGTAAGAGATTTTAGAATACTTTTCCTACCAATTCTGAAAAGCCCATGTTGTATATCCAATCACATTTTATTTTTTAAGACAAGAAAGCATTCATTAATTATATTCATGAGCTGAGATATGTCTCCATCTTGAGAAATAAGAACAATATTAAAATGTGACTTGTATACGAAGAGTTCTTTTTCAAGAATTAAATTTTTTTAAGAAAGTGATTTTATAATTATTTCTTTAAAAACTTTTATGTAAATTTCTCAGTATATATTGCCCTGTTTAGACTGTTTTCTCTACTATCACACCAAGCAACCTAATATTGTTGGATCTTCTTTTTTCTTCATTATGTTGTTGTTTCTAATACTTGGAATGATTTAAAAATTCACTTTAAAGAATATGTGACTTAATAGAACTCTAACTTCAAAAAGAGTACAAAGATATAGCAATTAGAGGAATGGATTAACTATATACAAAATGGTGGGCAGATGAGCAGGGGAGTAAACTTCTGAAAAAAATGTTGAAGACAAAAATTATTTGTAAATATTATTGAGAAATTGTATTAAGTACCTCAAAAAGATGTAGTTAGAAGTTTGTATCAGATGTTACAACAAAGCAAAATACCACATATGTTAAAATGTTCCAAACATTTCAATAAGCATAATTTTTGGAGAAATTTTTAAGTAAAATATTTTAAAACATATGATAGAGAAGCACACAAATCACTGGACACAATTGCAAATACTCTAAAAATACTGGAGGCGATTTTAAAGAAAGATGAGACCGAGGAAAAAATTTGTCTGAATATGGGAGAAAGTCATTAATAAGGAAGTCACAAAAAAAGACATAAACAGCCATTAAACCTATGGAAAGTTGTAAGTCGAATTGGAAAGGACGAAGTACTAGTTTATAAAATGAAACACCATTTTTCACATCTAAGTTGCAAAAAAATGATATAATAAGTGCAGGTCCAGCAGCAATGAGCTCCCTTCTCACTTTCTGGTGGGAACGTAAATTGAATTGAAATTTTGCTGAGAAAAATGTTTCACCACTTGCTAATAACATACAAAAGAATTCATGATGTTATACATGTGAATAGTGTTTTCATGAAGTCTTTATCGTAGGCAGTAATCAGAATACACTAAAGAATCAAACAGATGGGGATAGATAGGTAGATCAGAAACATAATTTACAGGAGTGGAAAGCTAGAAGTTACTTTGTAGAGCTAATAATGGGAAATGGTTAAACGAACCAGGAAGCCATTAAATTTTATGTTTTCGAAAAAGACTTAATGATGTGGCAAAATGCTCACAAAAAAGGCCTAGCTCAAAATGTAGTTATATGCATGCTAGATATTGTCTAAATAATAAATCGAGTTTAATGAAGTAAAATTAAAGCAGAGTAAAAAAAAATAAAATGCCACAAAATAGGCATAAGACATTATACAACTATAAAAGTTATGTATTGATGTATTTGCAGGATATTATAAGTCTTTCTGTAAAAGAAGGGATGATTGTTTATGTGCGTATATAATAACATATTCAGTGTTTAGGTATACATAGAAACACTGGAAGTTTACATAAAATCATATATGTAAGTGGGTATTTTTTCCGTGTTTTATCTTGACCTTTTATTATTGCATAACCAGAAAGTAACAAATGAATATTGAGTGGGGAAAACCTAAAGATAGACATCCTGTTGTAAGCAATTGCATAGGTAACACAGAACGATTGTAAAACCAACTTTATAAATTCTCCCAAAAATTCTCCTAGAATTTCATTATATCCCTGCAAAAAATTGTGAAAAATATGAAACTATAGTTAATTGGCATCAGTAGACCAGTGATAACTTAGTCAGTTTTGTTATACCATGTATCTATATGATTTAGTTAGGTTTTTACCTAGAAAGGTCAGAAATTGTCTTAATAAAAGCCCAGTAGAATTAAATGAAGCTCCCTAACAGTATCATAAATACAGTACTCATATACGGAAGATACAATAAAATTAGGTGTGCTAAAACTCTGGTCCATTAAGATACACTTTTGGATATATTTGATGTTGTTCATAAAAACAGGCATAGATTTTTAAATAAAATATTAATGTGCAAATTACTTTTATGATAAACGGTAGAATTTAGTTTGTCTTTTTTTTTAATGTTTATTTTTGAGATAGAGAGACTGTGAGCAGGGGAGGGGCAGAGAGAGAGGGAGTCAGAGGATCCAAAGTTGTCTCTGCGCTGTCTTCAGACAGCCTGATGTGAGTCTCAAACTCACGAACTGTGGGATCGTGACTGAGCCAAAGTTGGACGCTCAACAGACTGAGCCACTCAGGCACCCCATAAACAGTATGATTTAAATTACTACTAGTTATTCTATAGATTGCAGCACATCATCTGTTTTTTAGGTGTTTCAATCACATAGCTTTCATTTTGTTTGTTTTTTGAACATTTTGTTTTATTGTTTTTGAGAGACAGAGAGAGAGCACACACAGGGTAGGGGCAGAGAGAAAGGGAAACACAGAATCCAAAGCAGCCTCCAGGCTCTGAGCTATCAGCACAGAGCCCGATGTGGGCTTGAACCCACAAATGCAAGATCATGACCTGAGCTAAAGTGGCACGCTTAACTGACTGAGCCACCCAGGTGCCCCACATAGCTTTCACTTCAAATACATGTAGCTGAAACTTGCAAGTGAAACTGTACAATGAAACTGGTTATTATTCCTCAATTAGTATACATGTACTTTCCCTTTTTTAATTTTTGAGGCTTTACAAAGTTCCCTGCAAGAGCAACAAAGTGGCCTAAACTATCTCAGCACCACTGTGAAAGAGATGTCAAGGAAAGCACCATCTGATATTAGCCGGAAGTACCAGACAGAATTTGAAGAGATTGAGGGCCGCTGGAAGAAGCTGTCCTCTCAGCTGCTTGAGCATTGCCAAAAGCTAGAGGAGCAAATGGCAAAACTTCGAAAAATTCAGGTAAGTCAGGATTGGACTTTTTGTATTCATTTTTTTTTTTCTTTGCTTGTTTCTCCCCTAGTGATGTGTTATAAATTTAAAGGCAAACAGACATTTAACCTCCATACTTCTTCAAATTCAGTGATGAGATCAAAAGACACACAATTTTGTGAAATCAGTGGGGGTTTTCTTGCATGTTTAAGAAAACCATAATTAAGAGTTCTGCTTCTTAGATTTTCTTTAGAATTATATTTTTCCCCAAAACCGATAGGACTTAAACATATTTTTAGCTTAATAATTTTCAAAACTAGTCTTTCCGTTAGTCTGGTTGTCCTTTAAAATATAGGTAAAACAATCATCTACCATGTAATATAGCCATATCATTTTATCAGCATATTTTACTTGTAACTGTGTATCTAAATTTGACCTTATTACATGCCATAGACCAGCTCCTACTGACTTAAGTTGTTTAAATGGTGCCACCATACTACTAATCAGCTAAGCTGAAAATAGTAAACCAACAATTACATTTTAAAATCTAAAATATTTAGTGATCCAAGTAATACCTCTCTTACGTGGCGAATCACCAAGAAAAACATTAATGCTAGAATGAATCTTGGACATCATCGTGGCATGCTGGAAAGCATTGGGACAACATGCTTCTGGGTTTAAGTCTCAGTTCAGCTGTTAGTTGTTTGTTTTTACTGCTTACGAACCAAAAAAAATGAGCAATCCTAAAACATTCTATAAAGCACAATATACTTACGAACAGGTCTCTACATGTAAACGTATGTGTACACACACACACACACACACACACACACACACACACTTTTACCAGTATCAGAGGTAGAAGAGAATATAATTACATGGTCCTCGCCAACAAGGAGCTCATATTCTAGTGAAGGGAAATGGTAAGTGTGTCAGTTTCCTGTTGCTGTTGTAACAAATTAGTAGCTTAAAACAACACAAGTTTGTTATCTTACAGTTCTAGAGGTCAGAAGTCCAAAATCAGTTGCATTGGGCTAAAATGAAGCTGTAGGCAGGGCTGTCTTTTCTAGAGGCTTTAGCAGAAAATCTGTTTCCTTGTTGTTGTTAGCTTCTGGAGATGACCTGGATTTCGTGGCTGATAATCCCATCCTCTTTCTTCAAGTTCAGCAGTAGAGCATCTTACAGCCTCTCTCTCTAGCTCTCTTACCCCCAACCCTCTCTTACTAAGAACCCTTGTGATTACATTGTGCCTGGCTCAATAACTCAGAATAATCTTCCCGTTTCAAAATCCTTAATCTCATCTGCAAAGTATTTTTTGCTATATAAGGTAACATATTCACAGGTTCCATGGATGGGGCCATGAACACCTTGGGAGGCCATTTTCCAGCCAACGTAGGAAGTAAATTAAACAGAGTGGTAAACATTATGACAGTAGACAGAAAGGAAGTCCAACATACACTGGGCAAAGGGGTTATGAAATGTTATTGGAATATGGGTTATTTGGGCTACACCTTGAAGAAGTAGAATTTAGTCAGCTGATAAAGAGGGGGAAAAAAAGGGTACATAACAAAATGAAGTGATACGTCCTCTTAGCCAGAAGGGGTTCACTTTTGAAGAGACAAAAATATGTTTGGAGATTAATAAAATATACTATTAGAAAAATGACCTAGGAGTAGATAATGAGTGGTCCTAGATGCCATGCTTTGAAACATGAATTACAACCTAGTAGGGATGGAATTAAAAGTAATAATAATTTGGAACTTATGCTATTTTAGAGGGGGGAAAGATATCATTGTTTTCAAAGCATCACTGTGATAAGAAGAAGGAGGACAGAAGAAAAACACTGACACATGGAGAGTGGAGAATGGATTAGCATAGGGTAAGATTGAGGCAGATACCAAAAAGACCTAATGCAGTAATCAAGGAGCCAGTGATAAGATCTGAACTAGGACAGCGGTGATGTGGAAGAAATGCAAAACCAGACTCCAGAGATATCAGCAAGATGATAATGTTGAGAACTGAAGTTCTTAGATTTAGTCAAATGCTTTTGAAAAGCATTATTATTAATCATATTGAAAGGGAAGCTTTCTGTGAAGCACATATTTTCAACAGAAATTTAATTAAGAAGGGAGAAAATAGCACATCTGGGCAGCATATTTGAATTGTGTGGAAAATAAAGGAGCTCGAAAATCATACATTTGAAAAGTAGCCAAAAAAAGCAGGAGGGGTAAAAAGCAATATATGAAAAAGAATAATGGGAGATACTTGGCTATTTATAAATGATAAAAGATGACATTTTTCACCCGATCATTACTTCAGCCTGGTCAAGCAAATAAGAAATTAAAATCAGAAGTTTTCTCTTTCAAGATGACAAAATCTTGTTCTGCAAAGTTCCCAACTAGGGGGACTATTTAAACTGTCAACTGTAGAAAACAATTTGTGGAAGTTCAGGTTTAGGGAGGCTATAAAGACACCATTACATTGAGTTTATTGTTCATAGTTTGTTTTATGTACTGTAAGGGCACATTGTTAGTATTATCATGAGTTGTTTTGTAACTTAAAATTTCTCTAGAGGGGGATATGATTTAATGTTCTCAAGAGTAACATCATACAACCACATTTGGTAGTAATTTTTTATTTTTAACAATAGCAGACTTCATACACCAGTGCTCATACTGTGGACCATAAAAATGCAGTCTTAGTAAAAATATTCTTTTCCTGAAGAGCTACTTAGAGATATCCTTCAAACAAGGGAATTGTTCCTGGGCATGTGTTCATAAATATCACTGTGATGAATTGTGTTAAGAGAAATCGGCACCCCAGTAATGCTTAAAATGGGTCTCTGATTCCAGAATCACATCAAAACTCTGAAGAAGTGGATGGCTGAAGTTGATGTTTTCCTGAAGGACGAGTGGCCTGCCCTCGGGGACTCAGAAATTCTGAAAAAACAGCTGAAACAGTGCAGGGTAAGATTTTTATATGACCCCTATCATATGCAGTCTTTTATATAAAAGTTATTATTTGGTTATGTCAGTGGTCCTTAACCAGAGTTATTTTGCTCCCTTTGGGGACACTGAGCAATGTCTAGAGACATTTTTGTCACGGCTTGGTGCGGGATAGATGCTACTGGTGTGTAGCGGCCTGGGGTGCTGTGTGTGTCCCTCAATGTGTGTATCCCCGAACAGCCCCTCACAACAAAGAATTAGCCAGTTTAAATTGATGGCAGTGCCCAAGGTTGAGAAACTGGGTTGGATAAATGAGGAAGAGAAAAGCATGATCTTTTCCTCAACACTCGTAAGATTATTTTGGTGTAAAATAAAGTTTAATGTAAAGGCAACGAAACCTTTGAGCTGTTTATTATGTCTTATTGCAGATTTTGAGTCATACTGTGTTGCTCTACTCAGACCTGCTGCACTGTACTCTATTATTACACAATACGGACTTTGGAAATGATATTCATTATGCCATTGTCATGTCGTGGAATGAAAGTAATCTAGCTCTTTAAAGAATTCGCTTTGCAAATCCAAGCTAAAAAACAAACCAAAAAACAAATCCAGCTTACAAATAACCTTCACACCCATCATGCTATAAACAGTTGCAGCAATATCCTGAGTTTGAAAACCGAAATCATTTCAAAAACAGTGATGTCTAAAGCCCATCATTTTCACACATTTTTCCAACAAGGAATAATTTATTTCCTTTTGTATCTGATCTAAGTAGAATACAGATAATTCCGTACTTGATTCATAGCATCAAAACCACTGAACAGTTTTTGTAAGGCTGAGACATCTGTAGGTGGGTGTATATCACGTTTTAAAGGAAAGGACGTACATGCGGTGTCATGAATCCTCATTATATGTTTCCTCTCTCTGTTGTATTTCGAGTATGTTGTGGTAATTTTTGCAGCTGGCTTAAATTGAATTATTTCCTTAGCTTTTAGTCAATGATATTCAGACAATTCAGCCCAGTCTCAACAGTGTCAATGAAGGTGCACAGAAGATAAAGAATGAAGCGGAGCCAGAGTTTGCTTGCAGACTTGAGAGAGAGCTCAGAGAACTGAACACTCAGTGGGATTACGTATGCCGACAGGTACGTACGGTCTCTTTCGCTGCAGCTTGCCTCTTTTTATCTAATTAAGATTTCTTAATGTCTCCCTTTACCATTGCCCATTTTGAAAGTTTCATCTCTGAGTATGTCGATGCCGTAAAGCATGGTTACTTCAAACTAGCCTTTGTCTAGCATAAAAAATCATTCTAATAGTATATATGTTAAATAGTATATACTCATCTTATCGGGATCCTGACTGAGATGACCTTAAATACTGAACATACTGAACAACAATGTCCTGTTTTTAAGGTCTGATTTTCATCGAATGTTTGCTCTTGTGCATAACTTTGTAATAGTAATTGGATTAGCAGAACATACTTTACACTTGTATACTTGGTACAGAAATAAAATGAATGAGTAGTCTCTGTGCATGTACAAATATGATAAATAATTTTCACTTCAGATTATTAAGATAGGCAAGTTTGGCTTCTTTACTACATTTATTTCAATAAATGAGCTAAAGTTGGGAAATAGTTACGAATAGCTCAGAGGGGGAAATAAAACACAAAATCACTCTGCATATCCGAGTGCTTCATTTTTATGCAGCAGAGTGTTTTATAGATATTACTTTTAATTTTGAGATTGCATTCTGGAAAATTAAATATTATATACACAAGTACTATATATCGAATACTTCTTGTTCGTAAGATGAAATTTTGACCTAAAGCAGTGATTATTTTTCAGTATACCAGTACCTTTTTTGAAGTTAATAAGAGGTTTCATCTTATGTGTATTA
This sequence comes from Panthera onca, assembly GCF_046562875.1. Taxonomy (NCBI): domain Eukaryota; kingdom Metazoa; phylum Chordata; class Mammalia; order Carnivora; family Felidae; genus Panthera; species Panthera onca. The sequence goes on from NC_138357.1 coordinate 101,831,646, forward strand.
GACACAGCCAGTCTTTCGTTATTTCTCAGTAACCTTTCAAAGTTGAAAAGAAATCATGCCACAAGGCAAAAATTAAATTTGAAAAAGTAAAGAATTTAGAAAAGTAAAAGGCAAGGCAAGTCACCCAGCTAATACTGTCACTGGCAAATGCTCAACAGTTCTATTAACTCACAGACGAAGATAGCCCTGGGTCAGCTAGCTTGCATTCTTCTCTGGAGTAAGCCGGCTCTAGAAGGAATGTTCAGGAAAAAAAAAATATTATTTAGGTGATAGATTATACCATTTATGTTTTCCTGCAAGGCCAGTATGAAAGGCATTTGTTGAATGTTTCTAATGGATGAATGGAAAGAACAACACCAATTTAGAGCAAGAGGGAAAATGATAGCATACACACACACACACACACACACACACACACATACATACACACATACACACACACATACATATACACACAACAGTATTACTGAAACCTCAAGGTTTTTGCATATTGGAGAAGTGTAATTTTTGAAATATCTCAAGTTAGTCTTAAAATGTCCTTGTTTAAGACCTTATGTCTGCTATAACATACACCACAGATATGCCTTTTAAGAGAGGTATAAACACATTAGCCTGCTTCATAACAAAAATTCCATAGATCCCATCCGTGTTTTCATCACATCCTAGAATATTTTACATCTCTTTGGTTCTCCATGGAATGTATCACACTGTGTATGCTCTGATCTTATGGGCAAGTGATCTGTGTTTCTTAAGAAAGGTATCATGCAATCCAGAACAGAAGTCAGACAGTACAGTAAAAGTATGGAAGCCAAGCTTGAGTATTGGGCCCAGTTCAGGGCTCCAGAGAGCACTGGAAACTGTAAATCTATGCATTATAGAAATGGCTACATACAAAATGGGGTGTGATGTTCTTTCTTGGGTTAAAATTAACTCATTTGTTTTTAGATGCCAGAATCTGAAAAAAAAATTAGAGACAAAATTGTCCAAATGTCTGATATACTTGGAGATCCTTTGAGATCCCATGATTTGATTTTGTTGGTATAAAATGGTTGGCTTTTTAAATTCTAAAAGTTTGGTATCCAAATAAAAAACCCCAAGATTTTAGGGGTTCCTGGGTGGCTCGGTCAGTTAAGTGTCCAATTCTTGGTTTTGGCTCAGGTCATGATTGCATGGTTCATGGATTTGAGCCCCACATCGGGCTCTGTGCTGAGAGTGTGGAGCCTTCTTGGGATTCTCTCTCTGTCTGCCTCTCCTCGATTTGCATGCACGTGTGCACTCTCTATCAAAATAAATTTATAAAAACTAAAAAAAAAATCCCAAAATTTTAGTTATTTCTAAAATAAAGGATAATCATCATTCAAATAACTCACAAGTTGGTAGACCATACTGAAAAGAAGAAAGGAGGAAGGGAAGGATTTCATAATTATACATATCTTTACATTATTTTGTTATATGGTTATTAAAGAAACTAATATACATACAATTACATAATTTTTAGAGAAACATTTTTAGGATTTCTTAATTACTTATTAGAATATTTCAGTATATATTATTAAACATTTTGTAACAGATGTTAAGTAGGGAAGAAAATAAACATGATAAATATCTGTCTTCATGGTGGGTATAGTTTAGTAGAGAAGATGGAAAGTAAATGAATTAACATAATATTGCACAAATGCCTAATTTTAACGTCGATGGATTCTCTGAAGGAAGCAATCCGAATGCTCTGAATGAGAGTAAAGGAGCAGGGAGCCTGCTTTTTGTTGGGTAGACCGTTAAGTCTTTTCTGAAGAGGTGGAATGAAAGCTGACATCTGATTAGTGCAAAGAACCTGGCACTTTGACATGGGGACTAGGGAAAGTGTGGATCTAAGATGAAGTGGGAAAAAGTGCTGAGGCAGGGGAGAAGAGTGAGCATGTATGCGCAACAGAAGGGAAGCCTCTCTGAGTGGGGCAGTATGAGCCAGGAGAAAACCGGGGGGAAATAAGTCGTGAATGGTCTCATGAGTCATAGTGAGGACTTAGTATGCACGTTAAGTGCATTGGGAAGGTATTAAGCTTCCAGATACAGAAGTGGCATCATCTCAAGTGGCTGTTTAAAACTTTTCTCTATATTCCTATTCTATGAAGAATGGCTGGAAGCGGCACAAGCGGAAACAGGCAAGAACTGCAGTTGTCCAGATAGAAAGTACTCCTGGCAAAGGACAGGAAGGGCATGAGTGGAGATGGAGAGACAAGAAATTTGAAATACGTCATCCTCTGGTGACATTATGTTTGGTTCACTGTCCAAACCTCTCCCGATTTTTTCCAAAATCGTCAGTAGAGATGGAGATCACTTTAATGCTTGTTGTTCTGTCTCTCATTACTGTTTATGTGCATCTTCTCATTATATAGCAAATATTGTGTGGAAGGGATATGTTATTCTGGGAAAACTGGGCCAAAGTGCTCGTGTGATTCAAACTTTGTTGAAACTCTTTCCAGCAAGACCTGTCTCCAGTAAGGTTATTTCACTCAGTGTGCTCAACGTTATGTTTATATAATGTAGTCTTAGCTTTTATCCGTATTTTTGCCAATTAGGCAAATTCTTCCTTGTTATATTTTTGATTATGGATTCTACACTCATACCCACCTTTGACTGTTATTCTTTTTCTAACATGGCACGTTCCTTTCTTCTTTTAATCAGATCCTATTGGAAATGACAGTATTTGCTGGTAAAGAGTGCTTGCTGGTAAAGAGTCCAGAGAGTCAAGGAGGAATCAAAATGTTTTCAGTTTCCTGTGTTATGCAACAGAGTTGGCCACAATGCCTTTAACTAATGAAAGAAAGACTTGGGCCTGAAGAAGGAACAATATTGACTAGCTTAGTAGACTACTCAGTACTTCCATTTTGGTCATGTTTACTTTGGAGAAGTAGACCATTAGAAGTACATCTTGAACTGGGCGTATAAACTGTGTATATAAAGACAGAGATGTCATTTATATAAGGTAACTTCCATCTCACAATGAAAAGATTTCCGAGGCTCACTTCCTGGAAATGCTTGGCCGATAAAATCAAAAACTCTTAAGGATGGAGAAGGATTTCTCATGGTTTCAGAGCAAACATAGTAAGACCAGGAGCTCTGGAACCATATCGCCTCAGTTTAGATCTTGCCCCCACCATAACCTACGTGTGTGGTGCTGGAGAAGTTGCTTAATCTCTCCCTGCTTCAGTTTCCCCGTATTGAGAATGTGAGGATATTAATGCCTACTTTATAAGAATTTTATAATATTGATCAAATGAGTTAATCTTGTAAAGTATGTAGATGAGTACCTAGCACAGAGTAACCACTATGTACATGCGTGGTAAATAAAATAAGCAGACATAAAACAGACATAAACCTGCATATATAAAATTATAAAACATGTGTCGTTTCTAAATAATTAGTGCGTAAATATATTTTTTTAATTAGCAGCTCTAAATTTATAGTAGTTACCAAGAAACACTGAGTCTAGAGATTAGAAGGATGTCATTGTCATAAGTTGCAAATCACTGTCTTTTTCTCACTCAATGCATATTTTGGGTACAATCATCCACAGATCCCTCAGTCACTCTTCCTTATTTCTTGAATATTTCAACAACGGACTTACTGTCATTACTGTCATAATTCTTCCTGATTTCAATATTTTCTCGGATGATTCTTCCAGCCTTCACTACCTTGAAAGCTCCTCTGATGATTGTGTCTTCTATTCTACCTTAGCTACCCGGTCTCAGCCCCGTAACCTAAACATTGTCATTACCAGATACTTCTCCATAATTTCAACCTCAGGTACCCTACCCTGCAACCATCAGCACCTTAATTTCCAGCTCATTCCCTCAGTAATCCAACCTCAAAAATTCTTCCTTCCTAATGGAATGCATAATGCAGTGATCTTACCAGCTTCTCATTAGAAAAGCATTTAATCTTGTCTTGGCCATTCCTTACTCAAAGTTGATTCTATAATCCATCATTAAGAGCACCCCTTGTGTTTTCCCTCAACTCTCTTGTCCTCTCCTGTCTTTCTATATTATATCCATGTGACAGTATCCTACATGGATATAAGGTCAGATCAGATCCACTTTTCAGTTGATGCTGTGCCAGTACCGGGAAGGATGAACATGGCTGGAGGAAAACACATATCATAACTGGCTAGTCTCATTTGGAAATCATGCGTGCAAACTTCAAATAGCGCCTTGGTGCTTATTGGTAATCTTACTGCAATTTTCATATCCATTCACAGCCCCACCCCTCTGATGAGTATTTCACAAATTTCTTTTTGCAGATCTCTACCAGTTCTTCTTCTCTCCTACCTGTATGGCAGTTAACTAGCTGTGTGTTTCAATGAAAAAAATAGAAACATTTAGAAGGGAGCTTGCATCTACTCCCACTGACTTGCACGTTAGTTAACGACTCTGTTTTCCCATTGTTAACACGAGTGACCTGTGTTTACTCCTATGTAAGACGAGCCTTTCCACTTATATGTTGCCTACCATCCTCTTTTTTCAGCACAGACATTAAGTCACCTGTTAAACATCCCCTACCACCTACATCAGCAGTATATTTCAGCGTGTGTAGGTGGCTTAGTCGGGTAAGTGTCTGCCTCTTGATTTTTGACTTACGTCATGATCTTGTGGTTCGTGATCTCAAACCCCGCATTGGGCTCTGCAATGAGACTGTGGAGCCTGCTTGGAAATCTCACTCTCTCCCTCTCTGTTAGCCCCTACCCCGCTTGAATGCTCACTCTCACTCTCTCTCTCTCTCTCTCTCTCTCTCTCTCTCTCTCTCAAAATTAATAAATAAACTTTTAAAGAAAAAAATGTATTTCTTTCCTCTACTAGATCATTTCCATCAGTAGGAAATTATTCTGTAATGTTTCCTATCATTAAAAAAGACACCCCTTGGGGTGCCTGGCTGGATCAGTCAGTGAAATGTGTGACTCTTGATCTTGGGGTTGTAAGTTCTAGCCCCACATTGGGTGTAGAGATTACATAAAAATAAAGTCCAAAACAAACAAACAAACAAACAAAAACCTTTGCTTCACATTCCTTCCAGCCACTTCTCCATTTTTGTTCTTTACAGAAACTCTTTCCATGCCACTCGTCCTGTTCTGTCTTGAATGCCCCCTAATCAAGTTTTCATCCTCACCACTCACTGAAGCAATTTTTGTCACAGTCACTAGTGAATTCACATCATTAAATCCATTATTTACTCTTTATCTTTGTTTGATTGGCTTCTCTATCATCTTTTTCTCTTGGTTCTTTCTTAGTCTGCCTTCAGTTTCCATGACCACTATAAATACCTTTAGTGGTTCCTTCGCCTTGCCCTCTAAACTTGAAATCATTCTAGGGCTCCATCTTTGGACTTCTTCTGTTCCTTATCACCACTAAATCTCTAGGTAAACTCATTCAGCTTTATGGCTTTAAATGTTACGTGTAAGTTATTGCTTCCACAATTTTGTTATAATTTGGACTTTTTCCTAAATCTGTATATCCATCTTCTGAGTCAATACCTCTGTATTGATGAATAGATACATTAAATCTAGCATGTGACTCAAATTCCTTATATACTCCTCAGTTTCCTATTCTAGTAGTCACCCTGGAAGAATAAATGAAACTTCATCTTTCCATTTACCCAAGCCCAAACTCTTAAGTCAAGTCTTCTTGTCTCCCTGTGCCTTTGTGGATGGTGTATGATCCAGCACCATATGCCAAGGTACTTGGGAGGATTCTCACCCTCTCCATAGGGTCTACTGCCTGTTGACCTTGCAGTAGTCCATGAACCTTCTCCAGCCATTTTCAGTCATGGTCTGATAGCCCCTGGAGAACACTGACTTAGAAAACCACCCACAGAAAGTGGAGCCATTTTGTAGGTCCAAGAGTCAAGTGGAGAAGATCAAATATACTGGTGAAACCAAAAAAAATCTGAGACTGGATGCATTGGAGAGGTTTGAGGAAAGGTCTGACTTTCCCTGCATCATTCGTTCTCCAAGGTGACACAGGTCAGTGCCAAGAGAGCTCTTACCAGAACCCTGGTTTCTGCTGTGCAGAAAAGTGAGACCATGTGAGTGAGTACCCAGCTTCACAGCCATGCGGGGGTGTTAAACAAAGAGGAACATTTCTCTGTCCTTCATCCACAGTACAGAGCTCCACCAGTTTGGGGTAGTGAGCAGCTGGGAGAACAGCAACCAGGGCTGGAAACTGTATTACAAGTACACAGATCGTGAGAATATCACTGACTCCATCAGGAGTTCTGCCTACCAGCCACTGGGGTCAGTGTTTTCTCCAACTTCCCACAGCACCACGACTGCCCTTCATGCCACACCCACTTGCATCCCGACCCTGTGGCTGGCTCCCTGTGCATACTCTGGCTGGTGACAAGGGTGAGCTTTTGTAGGATGCTAATGAGCATGCACAGAAGGTTGGTCTAAATCTGCAAGTCTTGGAGAGACCACACACCTGAACATTTAGCCCCACTCTCGGGAAAGCAAAAGGGAGGCTGTCGATACCTACTATGGTTTTTGCAGGATGAAGGGAAGCCATATAAGGGTAAGAATTCTCCCACAGTAGGGAACAAGAATTGGGGAACAGTCATATTCATAGAAGCCTCAGATAGCCTCAGAATCCCTAACAAGGTTGACAGAAGGTATTTATCTTCTGAAGGCAGATAGTAAAGACTGGAGGAGCTGACTTTTACTGTGAATGCAAAGACAGTGTTGCCACGCTTCAAGGCACATGGACAGTCAAGGAATCACGACACCACCAAAGGATCATAATAATTTTCCAGTAACCAATCTCAAAGATAAGGATATCTGCAGCTTATCTGATAAATACTTCAAAATAGTTTTTCAAAGGAAACTCAATGAGCTGTAGGAAAATAAAGAGTATTCAATTAAATTAAGAAAGTAATAAATGAACAAAATGAAAATTTTTTAAAAAAGAAACAGAAATCATAAAAATACACAAATCTGAGAGCTGAAGAATACAATGAAAGAAATGGAAAATGTAATAAAGAGCATTAGCAGTAGAATGGATCAAGTTGAAGGGGGCAGAGAACTTATTTATGGAAATTATGGCTGCAAGCTTTTCAAATCTGGAAAGAGATTTGACCATCTAAATTCTGGAGGCTTATAGGCCACCAAAAAAACTCAACTCAAAAACATATTCCCCAAGAGACATTAAAAATAAATTAGTTCCCCCCCCCTTTTTTTTTTTAGCAAAATGAGTTTATTTGGGAATAGTAGAGGAGATGCAATTTGGGACAATTAAACTATGGCAAACCATAGCAAGTCTGAAGAGACAAAAGCAAGGTCAGCTGCTAATAGGTTTTAGGGAGAAATTGGGGAAGGTTGTTTTGAACAAAAGGTTTTTGGAGAAGAGCAGAGTTTAAGGTTTTAGCGGTTTCTCCTTGACTATAGGCATTAGTTAGCATATTGTTTCCTAGGGTAAGAAGAGAGCTTCCTTCTTTCTGATGGTTACGTAGGCTGCAAGGGGGGTGGTACATTTGTGACAGCTTTCTCTTCAGGTCTTCCTGACTCCATTTTAAATGAGGTTCCCTGTACTTATTTTCACATTTTTTGCCTACAAGGGAACGTCATAAGATTTTCTTCGGATTTCTCAGCCAAAACCTTACAGGCCAGGAGACATTGGGAAGATACATTTAAAGTGCTGAAAGAAAAAAATTGCTGAAGCCCCGGGGTGGCTCATTTCGTTAAGCATCCACCTTCATTCAGCTCAGGTCATAATCTTGCAGTTCATGTGTTTGAGCCCCACGTCTGTCAGGTTCTGTGCTCACAGTATGGAGCCTGGTTGGGATTCTTTCTGTCTCCCTCCCTCTCTCTGCCCCTCTCCTACTGTGATCTCTCTTTCAAATAAACAAACTTTAATAAAAAGAAAAAAATGCTAACCAATAATACACTGTCTGGCAAAGTAGTCTTTCAAAAATGAAGGAGAGATAAAGGCTTTGACAGACACACAAAATTTGAGAAAGTTCATTACCACTAGGCCTGCCTTAGAACACCTGCTGAAAGGAGATCAAGCTGAAATTAAAGGATGTTAATTGGTAACATGAAAATATATGAAAATATACTACATGCTGTGATATACTGCATTAATAGAATGAAAGATTAAAAAAATATCATCTAAATAGATGCAGAAAAAAATTTTGACACAATTGACAAAGTTCAACAAACTTTCATGAAAAAACTTAATAAATTCAGTATAAAAGGAATGCCCCAGAACATAATAGAAACCATATATGACAACTTTTCAGCCAGGGTCCTACTGGGTAGTGCAAAGCAGAAAGCTTTTTCTCAAAGATCAGGAGCAAGAAGAGGGTGCCCACTCTTACCACTCCTGTTTAACACAGTACTGGAAATCCTAGCCAACATAGTTAGGAAAGAAAAAGAAAGGCATCCAAATCAGAAAGGAATAAATAAAACTGTCTATTTTTAGGTGATGTGTTCTTATATATAGAAAGTCATGAAGACTCCACCAAAATACTGTTGTAATTAATAAACAAATTCAGTCAAGTTGCAGTATACAAAATCATTGTATAGAACTATATGGAAATCAGTTATATTTCTATACACTAACAACAAAATGTTTGAAAAAGAAATAAAACAGTCCTGTTTGTGATAGTATCAAAAACAAAAGGAACAAGCTTAACCAAGGAGGTGAAAGATCTATACTATGAAAACTATAGGATTTGATTAAAGAAATTGAAGAAAATACAAATAAATGGAAAGATATCCTGTGTTCATGGGTCAGAAGACTTAATATTGTTAAAATGTTCATCCTACCCAAAGCCATTTATAGAGTCATTGCAATCCCTATTAAAACTCTGACGACAGGGGCACCTCGCTGGCTCAGTTGGTTGAGCATCTGACTTCGGCTTAGGTCCTGATCTTGTGGTTTGTGAGTTTGAGCCCTGTGTCAGGCTCTGTACTGACAACTCAGAGCCTGAAGTCTTCTTTGGATTCTCTCTCTGCCTCTGTCTCTCTGCACCCCCCTCTCAAAAAAAATAAACATTAATTAAAAAAAATCCAATGACATTTTTCTCAGAAATAGAACAAGCTTTCCTATAATTGGTGTGGAACCTCAAAAGACCCCAAATGACCAAAGCCATCCTGAGAAAGAACGACAGAGGCACCATACTTCTCATTTCAAACTATATTACAAGGCTCTAGCAATAGAAACAGTATGACATTGGTGTAAAAATAGACACATAAAGAAGTGGAAGAGAATTGACCACCCAGAAATAAACCTTCATGTATACAGTCAGCTAATATTGGATGAAGGAGTCAGACTTACTCAACAGGAAAATGATAAGATCTCTTCAATAAGTGGTATTTGGAAAACTGGATAATCACACACAGAAGAGTGTGATTAGATTTGTAACTCACACCACAAACATTAAGACAAGATGTGTTAAAGACTTAAAATACCTGAAACCATGAAACCCTTAGAGGAAAACGCAGGGAGAAAGTTCTTTGACGTTTATCTTGGCAAGGATTTTTTGGATATGACACCAACACACAAGCGCCAAAAGAAAAATAAATGGAACTACATCAAACTGAAAAGCATCTGCACCTCAAAAGTAACAATCAGCAAAATTAAAAGATAGCCTACAGAATGGGAGGAAATATTTTCAAACCGTGTATCTGATAAGGGGTCATTAGCTAAAATATACAAGGAACTTGTACAACTCAGTAGCAAAACACAATCTGGTTTAAAAATGGGGAGAGAAACTGAATAGATGCTCTTTCCAAAGAAGACATACAAATGGCCAAAAGTTACATGAAAAAATGCTCAGCATCCCTAATCAGGGAAATGCAAATCAAAACCACAGTGAAACATGACCTCACATCTGTTAGAATGGCTGTCATCGAAAAAGGCAAGAGAGAGCCAGTGTTGATGAGCATGTGGAAAAACAGGAACCCTGCACTGTTGATGGGGATGTAAATTGGTGTGACTACTATGGAAAACAATATGGAGATTCCTCAAAAAAAATAAAACTAGAGCTATCTTATCCAGCAGTCCCACTTCTGCATATAGTTCCAACGGAAATGAAATCAGAATCTCAGAGAGGTATCTGCACCCCCACGTTCATTACAGTATTATTCACAAAACTCAAGATCTGGAACAACCTTAATGTTCAGCACTGGATGACTGTATAAAGAAGATATGGTGTACATATACATATATGTGTGTGTATACACGTACATACGTAATTACATATATACCTACAATGGAGTATTATTCAGGCATGAGAAAGGAAATCGTGCACTTTGCAAAAACTTGGATGAACTTTGAGGGCATTGTGCTCCGTGAAATGAGTCAGAGAAGACCAAATAGTGTATAATTTTCTATGAGGAATCTAAAAAAGATGAACTGTAGAATAGAGTAGTGGTGGTGGCTGTCAGGGCTGGGGGTGGGGCAAATGGAGAGATTTCAATCTAATGTTATAAACTTCTAGTTATACACTGAATAAGTTCTTGAGATCTAATGTATAGCCAGGTAACTATAGTTAACAATACTGCATCATATGCTTGTAAGTTGGTAAGAGAGTGGATCTTAAATGTTCTTACCATGAAAAGAAAAAAAATGGGAATCATGTGAGGTAATGGAAGTGTTAACTAATCCTATTGTGGTAATTGTTTCACAGTATGTATATTTATAAAATCATCACATTGCATACCTTAAACTTATAAAGGGTTATATGTCAATTATATGTAAATAGAGCCGGGGGTGGAGGGCAGGTAGTGAAGTGAGGAAGGGCAATGCTGAATGTTGCGTTCAGGAATTCTAGAACAGGAAATATGAAGAACTTTCTGTTCTGTACTTAGTTGTGGCAACGTCATCTTAAACTGTGGGGGTAGATTGCACACTTTCAGGCTAGAATGTTTGCATCACTAATATGACAAAGGTAAGGGAAAAATTGCCTATACCTTTTTATAGATCCTTCTAAAATATGAAACAAAAAAATTAATATCTCTGTCTGATCAGGCATAGAACTATGGAATGTTAAGCTTCGAAAAGACCTTGGAAATCATGTGGTCCAACTGTTAGATTAGTTATAGAGCAGAGATAAAGAAAAATGAGGTGTTGTCTTCAGGTTCACTTAACTTGCTACTGACTGAGTCCAGGCATCCTGATTCCAAAGCTGATGTTCTTTCCAGTACATTTGTGCTGTCACCTCAGAATGACTTCCTGCCTGGTTTTCCTTAAAAAAAAAAAAAAAAAAATCAGTCCTGATTCCTTTCTTCTGGTTTAGTTTAATAGCATGTGTGTGCGTGTTTTTGTTTGTTGTTTGTTTGTTTGTTTTTACTATAAGTCTTTGGCTAAGTTCCATTAGTCATTCTAATATTGTCACTTTGCCAACTGCCTGAAAAGATTACAGCAGACGATCTAAGTAGAAATTGAGCAACCTGTTTACTTACACTGATTATAGGCTCATTGATTATGTAAATAGTCTTTATACTTTAATTAGTATAACTCTTAGGCATACTGTTCTAGCTGTGTCACAGTGAAGCAATTATTTACATTTCAATGGATCACCAAGGAGAGTAAAGAACTGAAAGTTGTTTTAATATTATTATATTAGGATTAAGATGGTTGTAAAGAATAAAGAAAATTAATATGGTTCTGCACATATTTAGTATTTGGTAGATTACATGAAAGCGTTATTATACTAAAATTATCAATTATATGTTAAGACTGTTCAATTAAAATTACATTACTTGAAAGATAGAACTCTACTTAATTTCACAGAAAAGAATTGATGACATTGGGATAGAGTTCCTTTTTTTAAGTAAAAGAGACACAATATATAATCATTCTAGTACCAAATTAAAATTTTTTCCTCAGTGTGGTTCAACAGGGTACTTTGTAACAAGTGATTAGCATTCACAATTTTATTTTAGATATTTAAAGTTTTGCTGTTTTTCTGGTTAATAAGTAATACATTCTTCTCTAAAAAATTCGTACTTCAGGAATCTATGAAGATTTAAAATCACAAGTCTCCTATTACCACACATAATGTTTTGCAACCTGCTTTTTAATCTTGAAATTATATACTGAACAGCTTTCACTTCAGTACAGATGTATTGGTGCTAAATAGTATCCCATTGTGTGTGTGTGTGTGTGTGTGTGTGTGTGTGTTTGTGTATCTCACAATTTATTTAACTTACTCTCCGTGGAAGCACATTTGGATTTGTTTCTAATATGTTGCTACCTTCAAAGCTGAAATGAACAGTGTTCATGCCACTTTGTATTTCTGTGGTGTTGTGATTTTTCCTTTCTCATTCGTGATTTGGAGTCCTTTCTCTTTTTGATAAGTTTGCCTAGGGGGTTATCAATCTTATTACTTCTTTCATAGAACCAGATCCTAATTTCATTGATCTGTTCTATGGGATTTTTTTTTGTTTCTATACCATTTATTTCTGCTCTTATCTTTATTATTTCCCTTCTTCTCGCTTTAGGCTTCATTTGTTCTTTCCTTAGCTCCATTAAGTGTAAGGTTAGGTTGTGTATTTGAGATTTTTCTTACCTCTTGATGTACGCTAGTATTGCTAAAATACTTGCCTCTTATGACTGCTTTGGCCGCATCCCAAAGGTTTTGGATCATTGTGTTTTCATTTTCATTTATTTCTATGTATTTTTTTCCTGTCTTCTTTAATTTCTCAGTTAGCCCATTCATTCTTTAGCAGGATATTCTTTAATCTCCATGTATTTTTGGTCTTTCCAAATTTTTTCTTGTGGTTGACTTCAAGTTTCATTGCTTTTTTAACAAATTATTTATTTATTTATATTTTGAGAGTGAAGGAGAGCACAAGTGGGGAAGGGGCAAAGACAGAGAGGGAAGGAGAAAGTCCCAAGCAGGCTCCACACTGCCAGCATGGAGTCTGATGCAGGGCTTGAACCCACAAACCCATGAGATCATGACCTGAGCTGAAGTCAAGAGTTGGATGCTTAACTGACTGAGCCACCCACATACCCCAAGTTTCATAGCTTTGCGGTCAGAAAATATACATGGTATGGGCGCAGTGTTTTGGTCTTTGTTGAGGCCAGATTTGTGACCTAGTATGTGTTCTATTCTGGAGAGTGTCCCATGTGCACTTGAAAAGAATGTGTATTCTGCTGTTCTAGGATGAAATGTTCTGAATATATCTGTTAAATCTATCTTGTCCAGTGTGTCATTCAAAGCCCTAGTTTCCTTGTTGATTTTCTGCATAGATGATCTAAGTGTGTTGTTAAAGTCCCCTACTGTTATTGTATTATTATCAATGAGTTTCTTTATGTATGTTACTGTTTTGTATATTTGGGTACTTCCATGTTGGGGGCATAAATATTTACAATTATTCATACCCCTTTTTGTACACTGTGTTTTGTATGATTCATTCTTTAAAGTGGAAGAGTAAAAAAAATTAAAAAATAAAGTGGAAGAGTAGACTCAGATTTATGAACATTAGAAACCGTGCCAATAAATTTATGTATCCAACTGAGACATATTATGAAAAAGTCTTTTTCTCTATTCTTCATTCACAGAAAAGCATAGCCCCACACACAGCTAAATTATAGTCTGAGGCGGAATATGTTCATTTTATTACGTATGCCAAGTAAATGGCTATATCTTATTTTAACACTAATGTGAAATTAAGTATAACCAATCGCCATGAGTTATTTCCTCATTCATGTAAGCTTTTTTACTTGTTACTTCATCTTTTCTATCTAAACTTTCAGTTATTTACAGACTGTTGAGTAATAATATAATGACAATGTTTTGTGACTTTCCATATTCATGCTTTGCTTGTTGCTTTGTTTTATGGAAGGTCTATGCCAGAAAGGAAGCTTTAAAGGGAGGTTTGGATAAAACTGTAAGTCTTCAGAAAGATCTGTCAGAGATGCACGAATGGATGACGCAAGCTGAAGAAGAATACCTAGAGAGAGATTTTGAATATAAAACTCCAGACGAATTACAGACTGCAGTTGAAGAGATGAAGGTAAAATAAACCAAGTAAAATGAAACAAAGAAAAAAAAAGAAAGATGCAACATTGCTTAACCTTGTGATTCTGCACTGTCTGTTCTTTCCTTGGCTTAATAGTGGAGGTTTATTTTTAATGAATTCAGCTTCAAGTTCGGTACACATTATGGATTCTGAAGCATTTATTTCTTTTAATGCATTGTGGTCAAAATATAAATATTGGCTATCACTGTAAGGAACATTTTCCCCATGAAATTATATAGTATTAAGATATTGGAATCAGCTTGTCACATGAGCTGTTTCCAGTGATGAAAATTCAAATTGAAAATATATCAAGTCTTAATGCAGTGACAGTGGAAAATGTAGTTAACAACCTGTGTTAATTTTTAAAGGGGGTTCTAAGAATTTGGATACTAAGTACTTTAACAGATGGCTTTTAATGTGAATAAAAAGCACTGAGTTTACATGGACTTCTTCTGAAACAGTAGCATAAAAATTAATGTTGATTTGGGACCAGGGAAAGTAGTATGTGGCAGGGACTGGGAAGTGAGGCCTGAAGAAGAATCTATGCAGTGGCCTTGGAAAACTCAGAGATCTCTACTTTGTCATGTCTGCACCATGTCATTTTCATTTCTTTTTTTTTTTTTTTAATTTTAAAGTTTTACATACATATGATTTTTTTAATTTTAAATTTATCTATATAGATTCCAGTTAGTTAACATACAGTGTAGTATTTGTTACAGGAGTAGAACCCAGTGATTTGTCACTTTACATATAATACACAGTGCTCATCCCAACAAATGCCCTTCTTAATACCTGTCACCCATTAGCCCATCCCCCCACCAACACCCTGTCTAGCAATCCCCGGTTTGTTCTCTGTATTTTAGAGTCTTCCACCATGTCATTTTCTAATGTGAATGTATGTACTGAGAGTTGCAACTTGCATGTAAGTCAATTGCCTGACGCAGAGTGGGCCTCCAGTGATTTGTAACTATAATGATAATTGTTATCTTTCTGTACTAGCAGTAACACATCATTTAACCACATGAGCCTACATTAAATATTAATAAATATTTGGCTCATGGCCTCATGACACAAAAAAATCATTATGGAGACAGACACTTGTGTTTAAAATCTGGTTTTTTTTCCCTTGCCAACTGTTGGTAAACATGGTTGAGTTTCCTAAACCCAATGGGCTTGACCCCCTCATTTGTGGACTAGGTATCAAAGTGCCTGCTATTCAGTACTATTATAAAGACGAAATAGGAAAGTTCTCAAGCAATGTCAGGCAAAAAATAGATACCCATAACAAAGTAATTATTATTACCGTTATTATTGTCATCGATGCTGCATGGTAAGAAATTAATTACATATACTTTATTATATAATTTATATAATTCGGTGAATAGTTATTATAGGTAGAAAATACATCACAACTGATATGTTTAAATATCACTAGATTATGTAGTTTTTGTCACATGTACAAAGTAAAATTAAAACATATAAGGATGGGGCACCTGGGTGGCTCAGTCGGTTAAGCGGCCGACTTCAGCTCAGGTCATGATCTTGCGGTCCGTGAGTTTGAGCCCCGCGTCGGGCTCTGTGCTGACAGCTAAGAGCCTGGAGCCTGCTTCAGATTCTGTGTCTCCTTCTCTCTGACCCTCCCCCATTCATGCTCTGTCTCTCTTTCAAAAATAAATAAACGTTAAAAAAATTAAAAAAAAACATATAAGGATATAAGACTATAGTGGGTAAACGGTGATAGTTTTCAGGGTATTAAAAGCTACAAAATTGTTCTAATCTAATAATACTACATATCACTTATTCATATAAGCAAAAAAACATTAATCGCATACTTACTATGTGCCAAATACCATTTTAGACAATGAACATGGTGGTGACTAAGACATAAAAGTGACCTGACTTGGAACTTACGTTCTAGTGGAAGGAGAGCAGGCATTGAATGGAGAAATAAACTCTTTTGAGATCATGGTAATTTGCCTAAAACATGAAGCAAGATTGTGAAATAAAAAAATAATTAGGGTTTAGGTGGGACTTGCAGGCGGTGAAATGGTATTTTAGAAAGGTTTGACATGTAGGGAATTTGTGAGACATTATCTTTAGTCTGAGATATGAATCCTAAGAAAAAGCCTTAAAAAAACCTCATAGAGGCACATTCCAATCAGAGGTAAGAGTTCCTACAAAGACCTTAAGTCTCATTGGGAAGAGAAAGAAGCCTGCCAGCCTGAAGAGAGTAAAACAGGATAAATGACCTGAGATGATTTTGAGTGGTTTGGTAGATAACTGCTGATACAGGAATTTAGTAGGGTTTGGGGGAGTTTTCGTGAAAAGTGAAAGGGGAAACCCATTGTAAGCCTTCAAACAAGAGACTGTAATGATTTTAAATTTGACTGTGGGGAGGTCACTCTTAGGGAAATTATATCATTATAGATGGTGAGAGCTAGAAGATTCTTTGGAAGCAAAATAGTCCACACTTGGTCTCTGGTGATCCAAAAACTGAAACCTTCACGTAGGTTGAATAATGTAGTCATAGTCACAGGCTTTATCTGTGGGAGAACTAAGAGTAAAGAATATATTTAATTCCCACTCATGCCATCCCATCCCAAGCGATTCCAAGACATTGTTTTTTCTTTTGTTTTGTTTACTTTCCAAGTCATGTGCATCCCTGTTTGCTTTCCTCTCACATTTCAATCCCCTCCTGGCTGTTTCCACAGTCTCCTCTAATATTATGTAGCCACTGCCCCAGATCCCTAAGTAGATAATCAGCAGTGAGCTTGTGTGCAGCTGCTGTACTTCTCCCAGTTCCTTTCTTTGGCTCTGTCCCTCTTTTGGCCCTCTTCCTTCTCCCCTTGGACAGTTTGCCTATCTGGCTAACCAGATCCTTTTTTTTTTTTTCCAGTGCTACAGAGCAGACTGGCTGATATTTAAAACTTTTACACACAGTTCTCGATATGAGAAACCCAATTAGTCCACTTTGATTTACTTGTTGAAATAACTGATCTAGGTACCACATCGGGCCAGTATGGGGGTGATACTGGAAAGAGGAAACGCTTGGGCAGCCTATGACAACAACAGCCAAGGGAGTTGGCAAGAAGAAGATGCATTTTCTCGTTTGTTTGCTTTTTTTTTTTTTGCCTGCCAATCAAGGTAATCCCTTCAGGTCTGTTTCACTAGTTAGAGGGTAGTGATGGTACCTTGTCCGGTCTTCCTCCTGTACTCACATTGAGGGCACATTTATCTTCATTGTCAAAAGAGACTGGCAGACCTACTTAGACGTCTCTCCCTAATTTACTCAGGGAAAAAGTGGAGATGTCCTTCCGTGTATTTATGCTATTTCCTGTGCTTTAATGAAAATGATAGTGCTGTTTTCGTAACTTCTTTTCGCCCCTATAAATAAAACCTTTTAATTAACATAAAAGAACCTAGGGGAGTGTTTGATAAACAACACCTGACTTCAAAATTCTTTTGGAGTTCTACAATGTCTAAATGGTAAAACTTTATATTAAACCTTTAAAAAAATCTCTGATATTTCACTTTCAACGTTTTCTTCTTTATGTATTTTTTTAACTACACTTTCGGTAACCCCAGTCCTTGTGCTTCCCAGAATTACAAAGATGTATTTACTATTGTCGTATGTGTAACAGACTAGAACTGTGATTCTTACAACTGAGTGAGCATCACGTTCACCTAAAGGACTTGTTCAGACACAGACTTTTAGGCCCCACCTCATAAGTTCTGATTCAGTAAGTCTGGAGGAAAACCTGAGAATTTTTATTTTGAACACACTGTCAGGTGATGCCAGGGACCAAGTTCCAAAGTGGTTTCAAGGAACCATATTTTGAGAACCACCGATTTGAGATACTGGCAATGAAAGGTGTCTGAGCATATGACGGTTATGTTCATGGAAACAAAGGGAAGCAAAAACATAATTTCTGATGAGGATTTTACCTAAATTCTGCCAACCATTATTTAGTTTTCTACCTTTTCTTCCGGTGGAAAAATCTTACCACCTTTTCTCCTGTGAATGTTTCCCTGCTTCTAAGCTTGTTTAAAAAAGAATTTATGCAACCCTACAAAGGAAGAAGGAAATGTTTCTCATCCTGCGTTTTTTGTAGTTGTACGGGTTGTGTGTAACTTGAATGAAATGTAATTGCATTCGTTGGATACTGCACAGCATGCTTCTTCATTTCGTGGAGGATTTGAGATGGGCTTAACATAAACTAGAAGAAAGAAGGTGTAGATTCCAGGATGACTTTCCTAAACACTTTGAAACTCACTTTTCTCATGTTGAATATTCTGCAAGGTTTTGTTAAAGAACCACCAAAGTAGCACCTACAGCATGTCTGTCATGGCCCAGAGCAGCACATACGAAGTGATTAATGTGGTCAGAATTGTTTGTAATGCTAAAATTACTGTCGTCAAAATACGGCTTGTATAGACACAGAGCTCATGGTCAGTAATAGCAAAAACAGATTGGAGAATTTTCAGCTAAAATTTTCAATGAAATAAATTAAAATCAATGAAGGCAATCATTTAGTATTCAAAACAACTTGGATTTGTCATCATATTGTATACTTTTAAGGCATTATGGGAGTAAATCCAAAAGCATAGGGGGATTGTGTTGAAACATACAAAGGCATTTTATAGCTGAGCTTGTCCATTTTTTGCCCATATCCCTTTACTCTCACTCACTACCCTGCATGTAGGTCCAACTTCCCCCTGCCAGAACCTGTTCTTCTTTATGTAAGGGCTTTTTGTGCTTCCTGAATCCCACCTTTCCCACCTATGTGTCAGGCCTCACTAGTATGAAATTAGCATTCCCCCAACAGCCTTCAACCAGTGAAAGGACTTCTGTAATAAACCCAACTTGTCCAATTATATGGACCTAACTTGGTTGTAGGAGTCAGAGAATATTAGAACCTGTGGTAGGATTGGGGCTGGTGTTAAATGATTTGAGGGAGAAATGATTTGAGGGAGAGTTGAAGAGCTTTGCTTTGGATTGCATGTTGTCACTGCCTGGGAATAACTCTGTGATTGGTAGCTTAATAAATCTGTCCTGGAATGAAGGAATACTAGAGTAAATTTGGCAGTAGAATTGATAAAGAAGCAGCACAGAGTCATATTAATGGGGACCGGGAAGTGTTTGGGTTTGTGTGGTTTGGACAGTGTTTATATTTTGTACGTATTCTAACATGGCTATGGAATATAGTGGTATTGTTGTCATGATCCACAATGGTAACAAAGTAGCCTTGTGTGATGTCGATATTCTGTGAAACAATTTATCTTCGACCTGAGAAGAGCAAAAAGGTATGGCTGAGTACCAGGTAGCCTCCTTCCTAGCAGAGGCTGCTATTCTCCTCTTTCTGTCGTACATGTTCAGTGACTGAATAGAACTTTCTTTTGTCAAAATACGGTCCTGGATGTAGCATTAAGAAGACTTTTTATATCAATTATCTTTCGATTTAAACAATGATAATTGCACTGATTTCAATATTACTCATCCATCTGAGTAATTTATAAATGATTTCAATTCTAGAGTATGGGATATTTTTGAACGTAGTTAGTACTGAAATACTTGTTTCTTGTTTTATATGTGTGTGTGTCTCTCTCTCTCTGTGTGTGTAGACATGTGTATACACACATACACACACATTTATATTTGAAAGAAAGAGAGCACACCGCAAATACATACCCACGTGTAGACTGCTTTGCACACCATTCTGATTAAAGTGCTGTTATGTTCTGATGATATTTTTTTTTCTTTCTGACTCCAAATTCTAGCTAAACCTAAATTAACGGAAGTTATTATAGTCACCATTGGATTTATTTTGATTCATCTTCTAACAGGGATCTAACCGGAATCTTGTGGAGAAGAAAGTATATGATAGACAGGAATGCATTTTGGAAGTAAAGCCATTGCCTCACTCACTATTAAGAAAGAGCATTCTTTATTTTTCAGAGAGCTAAGGAAGAGGCCCAGCAAAAAGAAGCAAAAGTGAAACTCCTTACCGAGTCCGTCAATAGTGTCATAGCTGAGGCTCCCCCTGCAGCACGAGAGGCCTTACAGAAGGAACTCGACACTCTAACCACCAACTACCAGTGGCTCTGCACCAGGCTCAATGGAAAATGCAAGACCTTGGAAGTCAGTTGCTTTTCTTGATCTTTATTCATTATGTGTCAGTTTATGGTCACGTATGATGCTCCGCGATTAAGAACGTGAACACTGGTGTAAGACTGCTTAGGCTTGAGCATTTCTATTTCAGGTAGTTAGCCAATTGCTCAGTAAATGTGAGCAGTTCTAATTCTAATTCTTCTTACTACTACCATTATTATTAGGTCACAAAAATCTTACAGGTTTTCTCAAGATTTATAGAAGCCGGTCTTTACTTTTTCATATATTTGAATGTGCATAAGATCGTAAGTATTTTAGAAAGGCGTTTCATGGAGAAGTGTACTTTATTATAATTGTTTTTAATAACCGCTATGCCCTATAGAGTTCTTCACAGGACATGTTGCCTGGCTCTTTGGGAAGGACATTTTACATTATATTTATTATCCTAAGTGCTGCTTTATCTTCTTCACATGCTCCTACCCCTTAGATTATGCTTATCTGGAAATAGTTGATAAATAATTCATGTGTCTCAAATGATTACTGTGTTACTGCATCAAAAATAAATTATGATCCTCCTTGTGAAAATACTGTTTACTAACAGTAAGGGTTGTGCCCAGGGGCCGAAAACTTTACCTAGCACTAAAAGCTGATGCTGCCAGATACTGCTCGCTAGCTGGCCTTTAAGTCCTCCTCCCCCACATGAAGTGAGTCATTTCCGTGAATATAGTTGATAAAGAATTTATATATATTCCAACCAAGTGGAGAGGAAATAAAAAGGGACTGGGTGGCTTTATAATTTCAAATAAAAGAGGTCATAAGTGTGATCACAGATGAGAAATAGAGGGATAGTCCAATAGTCTTGGAAATTTTATTAACATAAAAATAAAAGACACCTTTAGAAAACATATCCCAAAATAGATTTCTGAGGGATTAGCATATCTTTTAAATGGACCACATGGCCAACAGGAAGCAAAGAATGATAATGACGTAAAGAAATTAAGAACAGAAGAAAGTATTTAAATGTTTCATTTAAATATTGTCAGAAAGCAATTTCCTAGATAATCAAAGTGCCTCCCTCATGGAGCATATAGTGAATTAGTTCTGACTTCCCTGAAACTCCATGTCATACGTTTCCTTCCCTTCCCATTCTTTCTTGTATTTTCTGTAGCGCTCAGACAACAGATTTTGCTTTCTCTCTCTGTCTATTTGTTTGAGTATGGTTGAACACAGTGTGACAGTAGTTTCAAGTGTAAGCGTAGTGATTCAACAACGCCATACATTGTGCTATGCTCGCTACAAGTGCAGCTACCATCTGTCACCATATGCTATTATCTAAAGGTTTCCCCTTAATATTCTCTGTATTTCCATTTCTGTCTATTGGATTCTGTGTATTTTTCTGAAATCCGTCTTCCATTTCTCAAATGATCTCTTCAACTGACTACTGTATATTTCATCCTTTGATATATAAATATACTCATCTCTATATACACATCATCCTCTATATGTGTGTGTGTATAATTTTCTATTTTTTCAAAACCTTATTTTCCATTTCCTGAGATTTCACTTACTTATTTTGAAGTTTATCTCTTCTTTTATACACTCTTCTGGTTATGCGTAATTAATTCTATTCCTTTTGTGAAACAATTTAAACCTATGCAGTTCTTTTGGTTGAGAAGTCTCTGTGAGTCATGAGCATGAAAGAGTTTTGGTTTCCCAATAACTGTCACCAACCATGTCAAACATCAATTTCTGCCCAGTAGTTGGCTTCCTTATCACTATTGCAGTCTGACACCATGACTTTTCATTCACTTTTAATTATTAAAATTTAGTCTTATTTAAATTTTGATCTCATAGTTTATTAACATCTTCCATTAGTTTAGGTTAATCTCTGGCTTCAGCAAATTATACAGAGGTGGGAGAGAGAAAAACAATGATCGTAGAGTCCCTCCCTTCCAATAAGTTTGTGGGTAGTGATCATATTGTGTTGCTTTAAGGGAGGTTAATGAGGAGAACATATACTCTTCATATCAATGTCCTTTTCTTTGCTGGTCACAACTGCTGTACCCTCTCATTAACACCCACAGACACCTGTTACGATGAATACGTTATTACCAGATTTAGTAGGTTATCACCACTGATTTATCTGGCTTGTTCTCTATAGACTTGGTGTGGTCTTTTGGGGATCCATGTTCATATAGACTGTGAATCCCCAAAAGGATCTTCTCTGCATTCTTGGTACGTTGGAGTATTCAACACAATTTCAGGCTGACTCTTGCCAGTAGCTTTAAACCACATTCTCTTGATAGTTGCTTGCTTTAAGCCCATGTTTCCATGATACCCTGGAGTCTTATTTCCCCACCACATTTCATCTTAGCCTGAAAACACGAACAGATCCCCATCTCCCATAACTGTCAGAAATTAGAAACTTCCAAGAGTTGTCCTTGATTCCTCTTTGGCCATGCCAGAAGCTCAGGAGGGAATGCATACCGACAATCTTTTTCTGAACGTACCCACCCATTTGATGAGTGAAATTATTTTAGATCCTTTAAAGAAAAGGGACCAGATGGGTTTCTCTTAAACACTGCAATAAAAAGTTGAGGAAAAAGGATTGCCTCAGAGGCCTGTGGCTGGCTCAGTTGGTAGAGCATGTGACTCTTTATCAGGGTTGTAAGTTCGAGTCCCACGTTGGGTGTAGAGATAACTTTAAAAAAAAAAAAGAATTGCCTCACTTTCCAATTCTCCCCCCTGCACATCCTCCATTGCCCCTGCATCAGCGCCATCTTTAGCCACAGCTTATGAAAGCATGTAGCAGAAGTTTCTATTCTAACATAGAATGCAGGGAAGTTAATCCTTTCATTTCTTAAGTATGAGCTCTAGTTGCCAATCTCAAGAAAAATAGATCCTACTGGCAACTTCTAACACCAGGCTAAACTTATTTATTATAAAATTCTTTATAATTGCACTGTCTTTAGATTATAACTTGTGGATTCTACCATTCTATATAACTAGTGACTGTCTTGAATGGCAGGGAATTTCCTCACATGGCTTGTAATTTTTGTGTATGTTTGAGCTCACCTTTAGTAGGAATTGTTTTATTAGACATCCTTTATCCTCTGGTCCTTAAGAGTTTTTTCCTAATGTTTCTACCAGAGTCTTAGAAATCTTATATTCTACTCTCAGGTGTGATATAAACTTAGCTTTCAGCTTTTTGTGTGTGAATCCTTATTTTCCAACCAAAATCCAAGGGATTCTCAGCCTCCTTGCTAATTCCTTTTACTCCAGTGGGTAGGGATTTTATAGCTCTTGTTTTCAGGATAGGTGACACACAACTTTATGCTTTTCCATCTCCCTGAAATGCATGAGACCAGTGCCTCTCTTTTCATCCCAAGTTAGTGTTGAATATGCTAGCTTTTATGTCATATGTCCTGTTCTGATATTCCAGTATTTTGGTAAGCTTGGCCTCCCCACTTCTACCTGTGCTTAATTTCCCTCTTTGTTTCTGCTGCATAAGGCTTTTCATATTTCATAGTACAGCCATGAACTCAAATATTTTCCTTTGTAATTTATCTAGCATTTCAATACTACTGAAGGAGGGAGTGGAGGGATTATCACATCAGCTCAATTCACCATTTTGAATGGAAGTTTCCTTTATTGTTTGTAATCTCTTCAGAGCCAGTGTGAGTTCTGTGATTTCAGAGTAGTTTTACGTTCCAAACTGTTAAGCTTAACAGTTATTCCAAGTGGCTTTTAGCCCTAATTCAGGCTGCAAGACTACATTTTATTTTGCAAAGGTGACCTGTAAAGCCAGTACATTCAGCCTCTCCAGCTGTGCCCTTCAGATACGTTGAGGACACAAGGGGCCATCCATCCTGATGGTTAAATCAGCAAGGTAGTTCATTACCTCAATCTGCACCAAAGTTAATAAGACACATTACCAATCACATCTCCTTATCTTCAAAGCTCTAAAGTACCCTCGGGTATTTAAGGAGATATTTATATTTTCCCACTGGGATCTCTGCCCAGAAGGAAGACAGCCTGTAGTCCAGCAGGAGCTGGAAATGACCCAGATTTAAGATTTCTAGCACCTTTTAAAACAAAATACTTAATTTCACTTTCTATATTAAACTGCCCACAAGATACCAAGCAAGTAGTATTGGGTGGCAAGGCAGGTTAAGACTGATGCTTTTCATCAATCGGAGAGGGAATGTACCTCCTTCCATCATTTGCATGGATTATAAACAAAGTGAAAATATGGGAAATCTGATAGAATGTTTGGTTTCTCTTGAAATAAAACTTCCTTCCTTGGCTTTATTTTTAATGGTATTAGGGGGTGGATAGTGGGATGTGGTGATTGCACTACTGTATTTATAGGTTTGCCCAATATTTCCCATCTCAAAGCTAATGGAAAATGACCATTTTTGTATTCTTATCCTCTAGCACATCTTCCTACTTTTTCCCCAACATCTATAACCATAATCCAGAAATTTGGCTTGATTATTTCTTTGCTTAAAAATGTTTTATCACACACATATGAATATCTAAATAATATGTTGCTCAGTTTTGCTTGTTTGGGCATTGCAAACAAATCATAACATATAACATTTAGTTTTCTAGGGCTTGCCCATTTTGCCCAACAGTTTTGTGTCTGAGACTCTTCCATGTTGTTCTGTGTGATGAAATTTCCATTTTTACTTCTATGTTCTCTGTTTAAATGTAATACAGTGTATTTATACATTCTCCTGTTAGCAGACACCAAGGCTGTTCTAAAAAATGTTGGTTATTACAAAAAGTGCTGAAATGAATACTCTCTTAACTGTCTTTGTCGTCTACACAAAGCAGTTCCTCTGAGGATGTGTACCTACCAGTGGAGTTGCTGAATTGTTGCCTATGTGAATATTCACCTTAGTGAGAATGACAAATTGTTTTCCAAAATGGTCATTCCAATTTATACACCCACCAGCAATAAATATAAATTTTTGTTAATGCGTATCTTCTCTTACACTTGAAATTGTTAAACTTCTCACTTGTGTCAGTCAGTCAACATGGCATGCGTATCACATTGTAATCTTGAGTTACATTCCCTTGATTACTAATAAGGATGAACATATTTTCATATGTTTATTGGGCACACATGTATCTTTTTCTTTGAAATGCTGGTTCAGGTTTTCCTTTCATTTTCTATTGGGATGTCTGTTCACCTTTAATTGATTTGTTGACATTCGTTTCTTACTTACCTGTTACAAATTTTGCAATTGTTTTCTTCAAGTTTGAGGCTGTTTTTCAATGTCTTTATGGTGCCTTTTGATGAATAGAAGGGTTTATTTCTACTGTAATCACATTTATTCATCTCTGTCTTATGGTGTTTGTTTGTTTTTTTTTTTTTTAACAAAATGTCTTATTTAAGATCTCCTTTCCCATACCCAAAGTCAAAGAATACTTTTTTATGTATTCTGGTTGCAATCCTAAAGTTTTGCTTTTTTTATATATGAGTATGTTTGTTTATTACAGTCATCATTTTTTAATACATATTGCAAGCCATTTAAAAATAGTCATAGCCTTGAAATAGTTACTAGTCATATTCCTGTTAATATACCTGAAAGAAATAATTTGAAATAGGGAAGAATATCCATATCCCCTGATGATGCTCGCCTCAAATTTATAATAGCGAATAAAACTAAAAATAGTCTAACTACCCAAAAAGTGTTGATTGTTAAGAAAACAAAAGTATAGCCACTTTAATGAAATTTGAGATTTTCATTAAAAATGTCTTCTTCGTAATATGGAAAAATTATATGGTGTAAGGTTTCAAGAGCACTATAACTAAATCTGTACTCTAATGTTAACTATCAAATTACTTACATGTGGTAAACTTTAAAGGAGGTCACAGAAAAGTGATCATGGTTAATGTTTTGAGATGTTAGATTTGTATATGCATTTTTAGGTGTTCTTTTATTTCTTTTATTTTCCATACTCTGTTGTTGATGAATCATTTTTCTATTTAGAAAAAGTAAATCACTGACCCTGTAATTAATTTCTGTAATAGAAGGTTTCCTTAATGATTAGTAATTATAAACATATTAGATGATCAGCATGACCAAGGTGAATGATGTGAAATAAACATGTTCTATTTTCAGAGTTTTACAAATGGAAATTCCAAAGTGTCAAGTCACTTTTGTATGAAATATTTCATCTGTGCTATGTATTTCTTTCTTAGGAAGTTTGGGCGTGCTGGCACGAATTATTGTCATACTTGGAGAAGGCAAACAAGTGGCTAAACGAAGTAGAATTCAAACTTAAAACCACGGAAAATATTCCTAGTGGAGCTGAGGAAATCTCTGAGGTGCTGGATGTAAGTGGTGAATTAATCTAGACGATCATAATTGATATGCACTGGACGCCCAGTACCAAGTAGAAAGTACAGAGCATACTTGCTAATGCCTCCCCGCACCCCACACTGGCACTTTGGGTGAAGCCTTTGTGTCTTCTAGAAACCTTCAAGATTTTAAAGAGGCTTTAAATAACCTCTTCCAAAGGACATCTGTCTTTTTCTGAATTATGAGGTTCTCTGTTGCCACTTTTCTTTACTGCGTCAATCTTCCACATCCAGACCTGCAAAGACAGTTTGAACGCACAGGCTTCCTCCTTTGCAGTAGAGCTAAACGGGACGATAATATAAAACGTTATTTCCAGTGTAAAAGCTACACTTACTGCATTGAAATATACTTTTATTATTTTTTTGAGCCATACTTTTAAATTATTTAAAAGCATGAATTTGTACCTTACGCAATGTTGTGAAGTATCAAATGGGCATGCTCTGATATTAGAAATATATCCTTAAAATGTACTACGTTTTCTGTGCTACAGAATCTTAGTACCCTCTCAAGTTTTATTTTGAAGACCTTTCAAAAGTAAAACTTAAAGGAATTTGCATGTATAAACTTTGATTTATGTGAACTTAGAACAACAATTTATGTTCTGTCCATCTTATTGTACTTTTGGTTACCCTTCATATATAATGAATATGTAGTTTAGCTGTGTGGTTTTATTTAGGCCCATTTGCAATGCAGTCCCTGTGTAAATATGCTAAAGTGAGGTACATAAATTAAGATGGGAAGAAAATTGGGAAAAATGATTCCTTAGATAGCATTGAGACTCTGGCATGTTAGAACAGAAACCTAAACATCATATATCCAGCTTACTGCTTCCCTCAAGAGAATTGTAGAACCTGAAGAGGGATCGGAGAACAATGAGCTTGGTCAGAAATGGACCCTAATGTTGGTCCTGCCCTCTTCAGAGGTGTGAACTGATGAAGCATTCCTTGTGAGTCAGCCATGTGATGCATCTTCCAAAAAAGAGGCAGCACACACAGTGCATTGGTAGAAGCAGCATGGTGGCCAGAGCAAGGGGTGTGATGATGCAGTTATCCTATTAAATTATCAGATGGAAGGACTTCATTCTTATCTTTCTTGCCTTTCAGTCCAAAGATGGCTGCTCCACTTGAAAGCTGTGTGTGTGTGAAAAGTATGAAGGGCAAAGGGATTTTTTTCTAAATGTTACAACTTTTTTTTTCTTTTTTTAATTTGGGAGGGGAAACTGCTCTTGAATTTCTACCTGTGTATATTGTCAGAATCACGTCAGTTAGCCATCACTAGCTATAAAAGACGTTGAGAAATTGAGTATTTTGTCTTTCCAGGTGTAAAAGTAGAGGACATCACAGAAGAAGGTGGTTGTGAATAACTTTTAAGTACCCCAGCCCACAGTCCTGCCACAAGCCCATGAAGATATACCTGCGAAAACATCCTATGTTTTAATAACAATGATCTTTGATGTTTGATGATCCCAATTACGTATTGCTTGAAATTGCTTTTAACTTAATGATCTGTAAATAAGAAGATACTAAGCATTTTGTGTTAATTCAATATATTTAGCGAAAGAAGGGAAATAGTAATTATTGCACATGTGTTTCAGTCACTTGAAAATTTGATGCAACATTCAGAGGATAACCCGAATCAGATTCGCATATTGGCACAGACCCTAACAGATGGTGGAGTCATGGATGAACTGATCAATGAGGAACTTGAGACGTTTAATTCTCGTTGGAGAGAACTACATGAAGAGGTATGACGATAAGAGTGAAAAATCTTTTCAAATGGTTTCCATCGCTGATAAAATGAAGAGTACTTTCAATATTAGCTCAGCTTCCAGGTTTAAGAAATTGTCACGTGCTAAACATGAGTAAATTATTTACATGCACCCTTTAGTATTTTATCTTACAGACACATTATAAAGTATGGGTTTTAACAGGAAACTGAGACGTGCCAAATATAGTAATGTGCTCCAGTTCACAAACAGACAAGTTAGTCTAGGGTTCTACATCAGATCTTAACTGACCACAGAATTCTTTTCCCTTCCCAAGGTTACCCAGCATGTGTAGGTACCCCCATCCCTTTCTCCCTCTCCCCTGACCTTCCTCCCCTCTGCCCACCTTTCTCAATGCATGCACACACATGTTATCGTCATGTGTGATGGGTTAGTAGTGCGTGTGATCCTATTACTACTCTAGAAATAGTTAATTTTTCCCAAGTACTACTAAAGAGTTTTAACTTATATATAACAGAGGAATTTTCATACTTAAAATTGATAGTGTGTGGTTTTTTTTAATTTTTAAATCAAAATTAGGAGAAAATAGCCTATTACTCCCAATCAAATAGTGTTTTGTGTACACTCTCCTAAATCAAGAATGGATTGTCAACAAGAAAAACGTAGGTCATAATGAAGTTTAGTTTTATATCCACTTACTGAGTATGTCTATAACATGTGAGACCATTTTCTAAGGTTAAGTAATAAGTAGGGAAAGTTCTTCTCCTTCATTACTTATAGACACCGAGTAGTTACACAAAAAGTCACTGATTTCTTAGTGTGTTCGGGACATAAAAACAAATACTATCCTTATAAGATGCAAAAAGGTGTGTTTAAAGGTTACTCACAGAGGGTTCGAGAACCCAGAAAAAGGGTGCACACCTGTGTGGGTCGGCATTGGAAGGCGTTTGGCGTACCTTTCCTAGAGAAAATTCACTGTAAATGACATTTTAAAAGTAGAGTAGGAGATTGCCAAATGGGCAAGTGTAAGAGGGTGATTCCAGATGGGTAGACATACACGTTCAAACACTTGGAAATATGAGGGGGGTTATATATGCACATCTGCAAACCATTTGGTTTTGTTGGAGCATAAGGTACAGGTGGAGGAGCGTCTGAAGGCAGTATTGAACAAGTAGGCAGGAGCGAGGCTGCTGACAGAGATCTCTGCTTCTCAAACGGTCTGGTCTATAACCATGCTCTCAGGAAACAAACTGAAGGGTTTAAAATGTACGGGGGAAGGAGAAGAGAGGTGCCTCATTCAGATCACATTACCCCCACAGAGGCTATGGAGAGTATGTGGTGTAAGAGATAGGGGGATGGCAGGTAGTGAGATCAAGGAACTAGTGATATTTTTAGCTCAGTTGAAGGCAAGGGCAGTAGTGACAGGTACAGTGAAAACGAAACATCTAGGAGACCATCTAGGTTTCTGATTCAGGTGACTGGGTATCTCTTATTTTTCATAAACAAGATGGAGAAAATAAGAAAAAAAGAAAGCAAGTTTGGAGGTGAAAAATCACATGTCACTTTTTATCTCCATTGATCCTGAAGTGCCTGCTTAAGTTTGATACCAACTAAAAGCAATCCCTGAGTCAAGGACTTGGGCGCTGGTAGTCAGTTTGGAAGATAATACCAAGAAGGACAAGTGAGGGAGTGGGGGGGAATGGCAGAATGAAAGCTTGGAAGGTTGATGAAGGGTACTTTTATCAGTGAGTTTCCACTGTGAGTGACAGGGTAGTCCAACTGGGAGCTTTATGGAAATCATGTAGAACACCAGTGCTCCAGAACTTGCTCAGAATTGTCCCCCTGAGCTCATGGAAATTCGAGTGTTTATTCACCAATTTCCCTCTCTTTTTGTTGGAGGATTGCCCTCAGGTGCTTAAAATCCCAGCACTTCTTGGCTGTTGAGGGCAGTCAAAGTATGAAGCGTGTGTGCTTACAGGGGGAATGTTATAGTGTTAGCAAAAACTGGCCACCATAGCTTCAGGTGAACTCAGAGCCATTGGGGGTAAGGGGTTATGTGGTAGGGTATCAACGAAGTTGACTGTAGTACCGACAAGGTGTCTAGGTGGGGACATTCTGTAAGTCAGTAAAAGAGAGATCCATCCACACGTCTGGAGTTAGAGTGATCCACACTAGTTTTACAGATGTAGGAATTACCAGGCCACGTGCTTGTTAAAACTGTAAAGTTCATGGCATCACCCCAGGTAAGCCAAAAGAAGATGAATCACGGACAGTATTTAAGCATTATACATAAAATTAAGGGTTAGGAAATGGTGTTGACAAAGGCAACGAGAATGAACGGTCACAGAGGTATAAGGAGACTCAAGTTGAAAGCAGGGTGCTTAAGAGGTACCAGTTTATTAAGACAAGGCATGAAAAAATTGTCAAATACAATAGAGGGGCCTGGTAAGGTGAAGACACAATTGGGCAAAAAGGACATAACTTATGACATTTACCACAACACTTCTGATGGAGTTTCCCTGAGGACAGTGAGAACAATGCCGAGGCATTACAGAAGACATTGGGGAAGATGAGGGGGAAGGCAAGTTTGCACCATTGGCTGCAGAGGGAAAGAAAGATCCTAAGGGGGATGGTATCCCCTTAAGCTATGATCCTATGTTAGGAAAGTATGCAGGAAACCTTTGGTTATTTCAGTGAGGGAGAAGTTTGATCACGTTTGTAAATTGGAAAGAAGTCTGGAATAGGAGAACCCCCAGATCTCACAGAGGGGTAGGTGACGGTGGGGCAGATGAGTGTGAAGGTCGCTTGCAGGGATCTTCTGAATGGTTTTGAATCCTGCCACTTTCTTTCTTGAGTAGTTTAGTCAGCCTTTATCCATATCAGTACAAAGGGTTGGAAAGGGGATTCCCAACAGTCCCTTGGCCTTTCACCCTTGTTGCTCTGTTACTGGACGTGAATAAGAGGAGTTATTCATAGGTGGCAACTAATTCAAAGTTCATTTAAATTTGGAGTTTGATGCAGAGTTCGAATGTGCTTTTATTTATATTTGAATGTTAGTGTCAAGTCAGAAATCGTGTTTCAAGCAAAAAAATCAAAAGTCATGTTGTGAAAGCCAACCCTGGCTAAGCTGTGAAAAGGCCCAAATTGTAATCATTAACAGTGTGCAGTCTGTCTATTCTATCCTTAGGGACAGATCATTCTCTGACCCGACCTTGGCATCAGGCTCATTTATGTAATATTCTCGCATACCTTGAGTAACACAAAAATGACTTCTGTTTGACCTGTATTGCAAAGGTCTTTGGTGCAGAACCAGGCGTTTTCCCCAAATGAATAAAAATTCACCTCAGAAACAAACCTTGATTGAACACCTACTCTGCTGTATCCCAACTGAGTTGTTAAATCACTGAATATTGAATCAGAAAAACTTCGGTTGCGCTAGTCCCTTTCTCGGTGTTAGGGTTAGACAGGTCACAGAAACAACACAGTAACTTGAACGGGGAAGGTTTAATACAAGTAACTATAAACTATCTGCTGGGAATTAATTTTTAAGAGAAAATCGAAGACAACTCAAAAAGAATACCCTAAGGTCGAGGCATAGTACCCAAGGAAGGAACTGATGAGGAAAGCGAGGAGCTCTACACAAGGCTGGGATTCAAACCTGTTTGGCAAGAGTGTGACTCCAGCCCATGAGATGGCAAAGAAATTGTCTGGGCTGACCCCACCAGAGCTAGTACATAGTCAGTGGGCTGAAGCCTGTGTCAACAGAATCTTGGAGTGCCGTGCGGATAAAATTCACGGGGAAGTAGCCTGTGGGGGATGCCCTTGAATTGCTGGGAGGCCGGAGGGCGTGCCTGTTGCGCTTGCTAGGAAGCTACCTGTGGCCAATGCTATTGAACTTAGGGAAACCAGCTTGGACGCCAGGAAGCTGCCTATGGATTTGCCACCCATGATGAACCTGCTACTGGGGTACGTGCAGAGCTTGTCAGAAGGCATCAGTAGAGGGTAATGCTGAAATTTCTGGGAGGGAGAGTTGGGAACAGAGGAGTTAAGCTTCGCTAGGTATCCTATGGGTCAACACAGAGCCACGGAAGCGAAAGAGAAGTGAAACAGAAAAGTCTTTACTTCCCCCAGTGTTACTCCAGTGCCCTCTACTGACAAAGTTTAGCATCATTCCAGTCGGCAAAGGAGAAACACTCTAGTATCACAACCAATTGTTTAGAGGCAGTGAGTTGATAACTGGCACATCCCTGTATAACTCATCAGCTATGTGACCTTGGGTAATTTTTTCAAGTTTCCATTTTCTCGTCTCTGATAACATCGCCTGTTTCATAGGGATCTCCTGAGCAAAATACAAAATACTGTGTGGAAAGTGCTTACTATAGCACTAAGAGCATAGTATGTATTCAATAAATGAATGCCGTTTTATTTTTACTAGGTTGTTTGCTATAGTACCTATCCTCAAAGCAATGTGTGTGGATTCTTTTGTGTTTTGTGTGTATGTGTGTGCATCCCACCAAGGTCATGGATAAACAAAGAAATACATATATTCCAATATGAAAAACAGTGAAATGCACATACTTTCATTGCTTAGATAAATGCAGAACACTGATAAAAGGATTTTTTATCATACCCTAAGTCTTAAAATTGTAAAGTCTTTACTTATGCCCCAATAGTCTATCAGGCATAATGTTGTAAAAATAAATAAGTTGAAATTAACTTAAAACCGGTATCAGTCCTGGGTATGCTAATATGAGATATCTAACCAATAATAACCTGAGAGTAATTTGGCAGTCAGAAAAAGGCAAGTTTGGTGCTTTAGAAAAAAAAAACATGTTGGAGATAATATTCTTCTCAAATTCCTTTGTGCTAGTCTTTAATCTGCTGCGCCTTTAAAGATATGATGTTGAGTTAAAATGATGGGTAGTGACAGAGTTTTCCTCTTAGAGTATAAGCTGGGTTCTTTGGGCATTTCCAAACTACTTAGGTAATAGAGAAATACCTAATAATTTATTAGTTAAATTAATCATTTGGGTGTTCCCACTGAATATTTAGTTGAGAAGACTAATGTTTGGTTCAGGGTAGAAAGAACCTTGGGATAAATTATCCAAGGGGCTGAGGAGATAAAATGATTACAGTAATAGTTTTTAAATTGATTTCACTTATTTTCCAAAACCATCTATACAGTGTGTTGGATTGTTATAGTGAAAAATTCTAAATTTAAGCCATAATTTTCTTGTTTTTGTTGTTGTTGTTGGCTAAAGAAAAATGGTTTTTCCATTAATAAACAAAGTGCCCTTTGAAGATGAGCCTTAGCCCATTTTCTTCTCAATTAAATGCCCATGTCAGAGGTTTGTGGATTTTTTTATATTGCCCACCTAATGTTTCTTATAGCTGCAATTATGCAGAGCAAAGGAAACATTCAGTTGCCTGTTAAATCGATCAAACAGCCGGAGTTTTTATTGCCTATGAATATTTAAGAGATATGCTAGATCCCGTTCCTAATTTGAGAGTGTGAGTTTGCATTCAGATAAGTAATAAATTATTTCCATTCCTTGAAAAGGCATCATTCACTCTTCATAATCATATGGCACTAAATTTTCTACTCGTAGTAATGATTTGGAAGATGGTTAGCAAGCCAAGAAACAGCTCCAAAAATCAGACCAAATCATCTGATTTTTACAACTTATTACAGACTAACGGAGCTACAGAAGATTTGTTAGTGATACAGCAAAATACATAATAAGAGCAATAATAGTCTAATGGCTGCAAAGGACCAGTCACTGCTCTAAGTGTTCAGCATGCATTTTTTCATTTGTTGGCGCAATAGCCATATGTTTTAAGGTCCTGTACAACCTCTTGTATAGAAATGGAAATGGTATCAGAGGCCACGGAGATAGTAAGAGGCTATCAAGCATTTAGACCCAAGTCTCTTTGCACTTGGAGCCTGGGCACATGACCATTTGACCGTAGTACCTCCAGTCACAATGATCTTTTCCTTATATTAACAGTAAAAGCTGCCTGTGAGAAGTGAATATCGCAGTTCACTGGTTTGCCAATTTCTCAGGAAAGCTTATAGCATGAGCTTAAAAGTATTAGGGATGACTAAAAGAAATCATCTTAGAGTCCTAAATCTTAAAATCACACATTTAGAAGTCGAAAGTCTTCGCCACTTCTCTTGATGAGTCATTGTTTCATCCCTCTTGTGAATTATTAACAGCCCAACTTCTGTCCCTTTCAAAGTCATCTGTAAATGCTTTCACCTGGCATTAAATAACAGAGTAAAAGAGAAGAGCAAAATCTGAATTCGTTAATTCTGCTTTAATAGTAATTTTAATGATAAGCAGCTTGAGGGACCAATTAATTGTCCCAGGTAATTTTGACTTTCAATTGTTCACTTACTGTCACATCTACATTAGCACAGATAGACCTGAATAGACACATATTGATTGAAGAAAAACTGTAAAGCAGTCCAGAAAAATAACTGACAGCATATCAGTCATGAGGCCGACATTTTTATTGGAAAGCCATTTGTCTAATGCTTTATGATTTTTCAATATGTTTACTTCTTGGAAAATATCAACCTATGATAATAGTAATAGCTAATATTTATTGAGTGTTTTTTCATGTCATTCTTTGTGCTAAGCAATGATAAACAGTATAAAACTTAATTCCCACATTAGTTTTATGAGGTAGATTTGATCAGCTTACTTCGCAGATGTTGAAATGAAGCGAACTTCCGTTTCCATGGATGAAGCAGACGAAGTATTCTAAAATGCCTTCTGCAAGACATCAAGATACTGGGAAATTTCCAATAAATACACTTTCACATGTTTTTTTTTTCTCCTGCAAGGAAGGATAAGTTTGCCTTTACGGGAGAAGGAAAAAAAAAATAGATGGAACTGAAGCCATAGAAGTTAGGCAACTATGAGGACTGGCCGTAGCGTTACCCTGGTGTTAAAAACTAGCAACCCATATTTTTGGCCAGCTGGGGCAAAATTCTCTTTGTTAGAAGAGAAAGATGAGTTTCAGGCTCAAGCCACACTGGGGAGCTGAAAAGAGAACCTATACAAGCCTGCTTAAAATTGCTCAGTAAATATTATCTATTACATCTTCAGTGAAATGATGGGCAGGGGTATTCTGTCTTGTGGCACAAGGTAACAATATAAAAATAGATCCATTTCTCTTCCTACTGAGTCTAGAAGTTATAATAAAAATAGTTATATTCATCTCATCTTAAAATTTGTAAATGCGTGCCTGTTCCTGTGACGATCTGTTATTTCAGTGTGTATTATCAATAAGGGTCAAGGAATTGCCAAAACAAGAGACTAAGTGGCTCTAGGTTGGTAGCACCCTAGCACTAGTCAGGCGCAAATCCACATCTTTTAGAAAGAAAATTGCCCTTAGTATTCCTACAGATTAAATTTGGTGAAATTGGAGCTCACAATAAAAATAACGCACAAGCAAGGGGCGCCCTGGTGGCTCAGTCAGTTAAGCGTCCCACTTCGGCTAAGGTCATGATCTTGTGGTTTTTGAGTTCCAGCCCCACGTCACGCTCTGTGCTGACAGCTCGGAGCTTGGAGCCTGCTTTGGATTCTGTGTCTCCCTCTCTCTGCTCCTCCCCTTCTCAAGAGCTCTCTCAAAAATAAAACACAAACAACAAAAACAAACACAAATAACCCCCAAGACTTCACGAGGCAAAATCATTGCATAGAACACAGAGCTAATTTAGACCACATCCTCTATAATGTCACATATTAGAATTACCAGATTATTAGTACTAAAGAAGCAGATAAAATACTTAAGGTATAAATGAGATTAGTATTAAATACATGAAAAAATTGACAAGATTTGAAAAGATCAAAATAAAACTCCTGAAATTAAAATTAACATGCTAAAACTTAATAAGGATATGTCTAACATTTTTTAAACAGTTGAAGAAAAATTAAGAGGAAATTGAAAAATAATATACAGAGTTTAGAACCAAAAATTAAGGAGGTAGAAAATATGAACAGGAAGACAAAATATCTTTGGGGGCAGATGGTGAACATTTAACTTATGTCTAATGGGAGATTCTGAAGAAGAGAATAAAATAATGAATGGATTTGGCAGAATATGTGAAGCATGTTGAAGAAAAATTTCCAGAGCCAGTGACTAAATCCACTTAACCAGAAGGCACAATGTACGACAGGCAGAATAAATAGAAATCTACTCTTAGACATATCACATTGAAACTGCAGAATTCCAAAGACAAAGATAAATTATGTATTAGCAACCAGAGAGGTAAGACAGATCGCCTATGAAGGAATGAATCTTAGACTGACATTAGACATTTTTTATTGAAGTATAATTGGCATATAACATAAGTTTCAGGAATATATCATAATGACTTTATATTATATACCCTGTGATCAGCACATATCTTGTTACCATCCATTACCATGCAAACTTACTTTTTTTTCTTGTGATGCAAACTTTTAGGATTTTTTCTCTTAGAAACTTTCACAAATGCACCACAATATTACTGACTGTAGTCAACGTGTATATTATAACCTCCTGACTTATTTATTTTATAACTGCAGGTTTGTAGCTCTTGAACTCCCTTTGCCCACTTTGGTCACCCCCACCTTGCCTCTCCTCTGGCAACCACTTTTATGTTCTATGTATCTATGAGTTTTGTTTTGTTGTATTTCATTTTTTTTTTTGGATTCCACATGTAAGTGAAATCACATGATATTTGTGTTTCTCTGTGTGACTTACTTCACTTAATGTAATATAGACCCATGGTCCATCTATATTGTTGCAAATGGCAAGATTTCATTCTTTTTAAAAAATTTTTAATGTTTACTAGCTTTTGAAAGAGAGAGAGAGAGAGAAGGAGAGAGGGCGGTGGGTGGAGCAGGGAGGGAGAGTGACTGAGCCAGGTAAGGACAGAGAGAGAGGAATCCAGAATCCAAAGCAGGCTCCATACATTCAGTGCAATGCCCGACATGGGACTCAAACCCACAAGCTGTGAGATCATGACCTGAGCTGAAATTGGATGCTCAACTGACTCAGCCACCTGGGCATGCCTAGATTTCATTTATTTTTTCATGGCTGAGTAGTATTCCATTATCTGTCCGTCTGTCTGTCTCAGTCAAATTCCATTATGAATTAGTACACATTCTCTTCCATTCTTCCATCATTGGGCACTTAAATTGTTTCCATATCTTGGATATTATAAATAATACTGCAGTGAACAAAGAGGTGCGTATATCGTTTTGAATTTGTGTTTTCATTTTCTTTGGTTAAATACCCAGAGTTGGATTTGCCGGATCGTATGGTAGTTCTATTTTTAATTTTTTGAGGATCTGCCATACTGTTTTCCAGAGTCGCTGACCAAATTTACTTTCCCACCAATGGTGTACAGAGGTTTCCTCACCAACACTTGTTATTTCTTGTTTTTGTTTTTGTTTTTCTTTTTTTGATAATAGCCATTCTCACAGGTATCAGGTGACATCTCATTGTGGTTTTCATTTACATTTCCCTTTTGATTAGTGATGTTGAACATTTATCTTTTCATGTGACTGTTGGCTACTTGTGTATCTTCTTTGGAAAAATGTCTATAGTGATAACCTGCCCCTTTTTTGTTCACATTGGTTTTTGTGTTTTTTGCTTGCTTGTTTGTTTTTCTTTTTTTTCCTTTTTTTTTTTTTTTTTTTTTGCTGTTTTGTATGAGTTCTTTATATATTTAGGATATTAACCTCTTATCAGATAGACGATTTGCAAATATTTTCCTTCCTTTGGTATGTTGTCATTTCCTTATTTGTTGATTTGTTTTCCTGTGCAGAAGCTTTTTAGTTTCATGTAGTCTTGCTTGTTTGTTTTAGCTTTGGGTGTCTTTGCTTTTGGAGTCAAATCCAAAAAATCATCACCAAGATTGCTGTCAAGGAGCTTCCATTTGTTTTTTCTAGGAGTTTTATGGATTCATGTCTTACAATAAAGTCTTTAATTCACTTTAAGTTAATTTTTGTGTATGGTGTAAGATAGCGTCCAGTTTCTTTCTTTTTTCTTTTTTTCTGCATGTGGCTATCCAGTGTTCATAACCCCATTTGTTGAAGAGTGTCTTTTCCACAATTGTTTATTCTTGCCTCCTTTGTTGTAAGTTAATTGACCATATATGTGTGAATTTATTACTGGGCTCTCTATTCTGTACCATTGATTCATGTGTCTACTCTTATGCACAAGCCATCCTCTATTGATTACTATAGTTTTGTAATATACAGTGTGATGCCTCCAGCTTTCTTCTTTTTCTAGGTCTTTGGCTGTTTGGGGTCTTCTGTGGTTCGATACAAGTTTTAGAATTGTTTGTTCTGGTTCTGTGAAAAATGCATTTGGAATTTAGATGGGGATTATGCTGAATCTGTAGATTGTTTTGGGTAATATGG
The DNA here is from genome assembly GCF_046562875.1 of Panthera onca. NCBI lineage: Eukaryota > Metazoa > Chordata > Mammalia > Carnivora > Felidae > Panthera > Panthera onca. The sequence continues at coordinate 101,870,299 of NC_138357.1, forward strand.
ACATTTTAACGATATTAATTTTCCAACCCATGAGCATGGAATGTCTTTTCATTTATTTGTGTCTTCTTCAATTTATTTCATCAATGTCTTGCCAGCTTTCAGTCTATACAGGTCTTTTGCCTCCTTGGTAAATACTCCTAAGTATTTTGCTTTTTTTGATGTAATTGTAAATAGGATTGTTTTATTCTGTTTTTGAAAGTTCATTTCTCGTGTATAGAATTGCAGCATATTTGTACGCATTGATTTTATATCATGCAACTTTGCCGAATTCATTTTTTTAGTTCTGACATTTTTTGGTGGAGTTTTTAGGGTTTTTATATATATAGTACCATGTAATCTGCAAATAGTGATTTTTACTTCTTTGTTTCCAACTTGGATGATTTTTATTTCCTTTTCTTGCCTAATTACTTGGATCTGGCTAACATGTCCAATACTATGTTGAATAAAAGTGCAAGAGAGAGAATCCTTGTCTCTTCATCTTAGAGGGAAAGCTTTCACCTTTTTACCGTTGAGTATGATGTTTGCTGTGGGCTTATTACATATGGCCTTTATTATGTTGAGGTATGTTCCCTATATACCCACTTTGTTGAGAGTTATTATCAAGAATGGAAGTCGAATTGTGCCAAACATTTTTGTATTTATTGATGCTATTATATAATTTTTATCCTTCATTTTGTTAATGTGGTATATCACATTGATTGATTTATGAATGTTGATCCACACTTGCATCCCCGGAATATATCCCAGTTGATCATAGCGTAGGATCCTTTTTTTTTTTTTTTTAATGTTTATTGATTTTGAGAGAGAGCGAGACCAAGGGAGTGTGAGAGCATACGTGCACAAGTGGAGGAGAGGCAGAGAGAGACAGAGAGAGAATCCCAAGCAGGTTCTGTGCTGTCAGCCCAGAGCCCAACAAGGAGCTCGATCTCAGCACCTGAGCCAAAATCAAGAGTCAGAAGCTTAACTGACCTGAGTCACCCAAGCTTCCTGGTGTATGATCCTTTTAATGTTTTTTTGAATTCAGTTTCCTAATATTTTATTAAAGAATTTTGCATCTTTGTTCATCAGGCATATTGGCCCGTGATTTTTTCTTTTCCTTCTTTTCCTTCTTTCCCTTCCCTTCCCTTCCCTTCCCTTCCCTTCCCTTCCCTTCCCTTTCCTTTCCTTTCCTTTCCTTTCCTTTCCTTTCCTTTCCTTTCCTTTCCTTTCCTTTTGTGGTGTTCTTACTGGGTTTAGTATCACGGTAAAGCTGGCCTTGTGAAATGTATTCAGAAGCATTCCCTCCTCTTCAGTTTTTTGAAAAAGTTGGACTACAGTTTTGTGTTAGGAGGTTTTTGATTACTGATTCGGTTTTCTTACTAATAACCAGTCTATTCAGATTTTCTGTTTCTTTATGGTTCAGTATTGGAAGATTGTGTGTTTCTAGGAATTTATCCATTGTTGTAGGTTGATCAAATTGTTCATAGTAGTTCCTTAGGATCCTTTGTGTTTCTGTGGTGTCAGTTGTAACTTCTCCCCTTTTATTTCTGATTTTACTTATTTGAACCCTTTGTCTCTTCTTGGTGTATCTAGTTAAACATTTGTCAGTTTTGTTTATTTTTGCAAAGAATCATATCTTGGGTTTATTGATTTTTTGTTTTTTTACTGTTTCATTTGTGTTCAACCTAATTTTTATTATTTCCTTCTTCTAACTTTCGGCTTTCTTTGTTCTTTTTCTAGTTCTTTGAAAGGTGAAGTTAGATTTTTTATTGAGATATATGTTATTTCTTGAGGTGTGCTTATATCACTGTGAACTTCCATCTTAGAATTGCTTCTGCTGCACCCCGTAGATTTGATATGTTGTTTTTCTATATATGTGTCTTTTGGATATAAGCCTCATTGTTTTTCAAAGGTAGATGCTTTGGGAGCTAATCTGTTTGTTGTAGGTCCAAGGGTTGGGGTGCCTGATGTGGGGCTTGAACCCCTCATGCCTCAGGAGAAACTCTAGAATTGTGAGATCCATCCCAACTTGGAGCCACTGCACCTTGAGCGGTGTTTTTTGGTGAGATGATGTTTCTATTTCTCCTGATCATGTTGATGTGACCCTTTTATTGTGGACTGTAAAGCAGCTATTCAACTAGTGTTCAGGTCTTTTATAAACGGAATTATTTTATATGTAGCTGTAGATGATGTGCATCCATGGCAGGAGGTGAGTTATACAGAAAATAATTTTTAAGCTTTATGCTCTCTTTTCTTTATATATTCACTCATTTTGATATGTTATGCAGGGTTGTGGCTTTGACTACCCTGTGCATGTTAATGATTTTCAAAATATTCTCTCTAGTACAAACCTCTGCCCTAAACTCTAGACCTATATATCCATCTTGGTATTATAGATCGCTACTTAGATAGGTAATAGGCAACTGAAACTTCACATATTTAGATTTGAGTTCCTGTCAAACCTACCCAACACATTTTTCACCATATTTATTCTCGCCAACTCATTCTTTAATTTTCTCAGGCCAGAAACATATTTTTAGTATGAAATTTATTGTCAAATTGGTTTCCATACAACACCCAGTACTCATCCCAATGGGTGCCCTCCTCAATGCCCATCACCCAACCTCCCCTGCCTCCCACCCCCCATCAACCCTCAGTTTATTCTCAGTTTTTAAGAGTCTCTTATGGTTTGGCTCCCTCCCTCTCTAACTTTTTTTTTTCCTTCCCCTCCCCCATGGTCTTCTGTTAAGTTTCTCAGGATCCACATAAGAGTGAAAACATACGGTATCTGTCTTTCTCTGTATGACTTATTTCACTTAGTATCACACTCTCCAGTTCCATCCACGTTGCTACAAAAGACAGTATACACAATGGAATACTACTTGGCAATGCGAAAGAATGAAATATGGCCTTTTGTAAGGCCAGAAACATTAAAAGTAATCTTGGCTCTTCTCTTTCTTTACCAACATCTCTCCTAACACATCTGAAAGGTAGTCTCTGCAGATCTATATAAGCCACCAATGTTTTTCTGTGTGAACCCTGTTTTTTTTTAATTTCAATTACATGAGGTCCACTTTTAGACCTCTTGATGCTAGTGGGTCCTTAAGAAATAAATTAATACATTTGCCTATCTCTGTAAATAGGTTGTCACCCTAAAGAGATATTAAAACTACTCTCCTGATGATTACAGAGGCCAAATGTTAAAAAAGAAAGAAAGAAATCTGTTTACTTTCTTCATCTGTTTACTGCTGAGGTATAAGTATGTATTTTTTAGACAAAAATATTAAGCTAATGAAAATAGGTATGTGTGATATTAAATAACTTATCAAATTACTGTTAGTCATAAGAATTTTGATATATCCAATTTACTGAGAAGTATATAAATTTTCTGTAAAAAAATAGCAAACTGAGAATCCGCCTCTTATTCTATAAAATACTTAAAATGATATTTACCTCTCTTTTTTCCTAAACTGTCCATAAACTGCAAAACTGAATGCTTCATTTTTGTCCAAGTTTTTACTTAAATTTCATTTAGTGAAAATACATTATCATATTAGTTTCAGGTGTAGAATTTAGTGATTAAACACTTACATACATCACCTGGTGTTCATCACAAGTGCCCTCCTTAATCGCCATCACCCACATCATCCTTTAAAAAGTAGTTTCTACTAGCTGGATTTATTTGTTCCACTGCTGTTCATTCCCTTGTTAATTACAGTTGCCTTGTTCAGTTCCTGGAGGGGCAACTGTGAGGTTAAATTGAGGTAAAAGAGGAAATGGTCAGTGCTAAAGTAGAAGCAGTAAATGTGAATTATTCTTCAGGTTGTTGCGTGACAAGAAATGGTATCTCTGTGACGGGATGGAGGTGGTGACTAATAGGGTGGTGGCACTCATTTTGCAATTTATAAATGTCTCAAGTTAAGTCTTTGTACACCTTAAATTTCCACAGTGTTATTTGCCAGTTATGTCTCAATACAGCTGGGGATGAAAGATAATTAGCATATCTTTGAAAATGAAAAAAAAATGTTTGGTGAGGGAAAAATAAGAAGGGCCAGTAACTTGAGTAATGAATCAGTATTTTACTGACTTTCAGGACAGTGAAGATTTCTTTTAAGCTTATTTATTTTGAGAGAGAAAGCGCACGTGCGCACACGTGGACACACACACACGCGGGCGTGGGGGGGGGGCGGGCAGAGAGAAGGGCAGACAGAATCCCAAGCAGGTGCCACGCCATCGCCATCAGCGCAGAGCCTGATGCGGGGCTTGCACCCAGGAACAGTGAGATCAAACCTGAGCTGAGATCACAAGTGGGATGCTTAACCAACTGAGCCACCCAGGCACCCCAGGGCGGTAAAGATTTAAACCTGTTTGTAATAAGAGGAAGAATCCAGTAGAGATATTTACTTAACATGTAAAAGCAAGGTTTACAGAAGAGGGTATATGAGCAGAACTGGAATGATGGACTGTGGAAGCAGAAGTGAGTGAATTGAGATAATATGAAGATGCTTTTGAAGTGAAGCAAGTTTACTCATGGAAGACTCCATACCTGAGAAGGAACTCCATCTTTTATAGGTCGTATAGTATTGGTGGTTTGAAGAGGTGGGGATGAGATAATAGAGAACTGGTACTTTTGAAGAAGTTAGAGTGGAAAACATTTGCAGTAGACACTCTTCTGTTGTAAAGAGCAATTTAAAATAAGCAGAAGTGTTAGCAAACAATATCGTCAAGTAGTAGTCCACAAAATGGTTTGCAGTGTAAACGGTTGTAAATTTCTTCGAGACTTTTCTGCAAAGTACTAATGTAATTTACAGTGGCACACATACAGACACATGGACAATCAAAAGGCAAGGTACTTTTATTCCATTATCATCAGGCAGTATCTCCAGGATAAATCTGATTATATCTTGAAACAACTAAAAGACTGGGGCTGGGAATCTTATTTTCCAATTACATTCACATTTGGAAGTCGTTCATTTGATATTCATTTTCCTTCCACTAGTATGTCACTGTGTCCTGGTGCTTCTAATTTGAAGTTCATGCTTCTCTTAAATTCCTCTACCTTATCCAATTTAGCTTGGATTCGTATTTCAGTCTTCTAGCTATTGCCCATTTCCTCCAAATTGTGGTAATTAGGATCAGCTGCTTAATTTGTGGGGCCCAGTGCAAGAAGAAAATGCAGGATTCTTGTTCTAAAATTAAACTTCAAGGCATTGACAGCAAATCATCAGAGCGAGCGTGAGACCTAAGCATGGAGTCCTGCATGATCGCACAGGTCGGTATGTTGCTGACATCAGCCCCGATTGTCAGCTTACATATTTGGTTAATTTTATACCTATATTACTTTCAAAATGAGTCAGAAGTTACAGAATTAGACGTATTTCTACAGAACAGCATTGTTTAAAAAGATTTCACTGGGGATGATGAACCAATGATAAATACTTCAGAAATTTGAAAGGTAGAATTGAAGAGATTTAAATCTTAGCGTCTTAATAATGAATATAGCTTCTAGGATTACATTTTTTTTTCATGTTTTGAATTTGGTGCTTTGTCTCCTTACAGTTGAAGAAAGGATATTGGATATGTTGATTTTTGGCTTTCCTAGGTTGAATGCTCTGTGATAAAACTCTTATCTTTTTTCAAAACTGCAGTGTAAGCAGACTGTTAGGCCAAACACCTGTGTTCAAGGTGACTTCATTTTTGAGCTGAGTAGTGGACTATGCAAGTTCTTTTCATAATAATTTTAATTGAATAATGGGACAAGAATGGTGGCATTTTGAGGGGAAAAATCCCACCTGTGTAATATTTACGCATAGGTAATAAATTTCATAGCCCAGCTCTCATCAATGTAAGAAAAACAGACAAGACAGTTTATCTTTCTGTTTTTTAATTGGAAAATAATTTTTGTCTTTCTCTATTTGCTGTATCTTTTTTATTATCTAAGAAAGTATTGTCTTTTACCTTCCATCAATTTTGTGAGTTACCTTGATTCTTGATTTTAATAATGTTTTAGTGCACATCTTGTATTTTGAATTTAATTATTCTCTACTTTATAGACACAGGAAATGAAATATTATGTAACCTTCACAAGAACAAAGGTTGATGGAAATATGTTTCATTTGTATTTTAATCATTATGAATCATGGAGATGTATTTATTTACTGTATTTTGTAGGTAGTAATTCTATCATTATCTTTAAATATGATTTACCCTAGTTCAATAAATAGTGTTTTCTTGGCTATTTGCACAGACATTTTTGAAATGTTTTGTAAGACATTAGTTAACATTTTCTTGTGTGTAAGTATACTGACTATAACATATTAACTTTGATTCAGACACAAAGGTCACAGCAGCACACATACACTTATGTCTGTTTGCATAAATATTTATATATGTATATATGTATATTTATATTTCCGTATATGTATATACAACACATGCTTTGTATTTTACTACCTAATTAATATTTAAATATTATATACTCACTCTAGGTAAATTGTTGTTTGCTTTGGGAAAGCATTAAAATATTTATGAATGAGTTTGAACATATACATTTAAGGGTATCTCACCTTGAAATTTCTTAAAATTTGGTGGTTGAACTCCTTCCTTTAAAGTTTGAATAGCAAGGGGTGCCTACGTGGCTCAGTTGGCTAAGCGTCCAACTTTGGCTCAGGTCATGATCTTGCGGTTTGTGAGTTTAAGCCCCATCTCGGGCTCTGTGCTGGAAGCTTGGAACCTGGAGCCTGCTTTAGATCCTGTGTCTTCCTCTCTCTTTCTCTACCACTTGTTGGTCTCTCTCTCTCTCTCTCTCTGTCTCTCAAAAATAAATTAACATTAAAAAAAATTTAAAGTTTGAATAGCAAAAGGAGATAATGTATAAATGAAAAACATCTGATGTTAAGGTCTAAAACTTAATCAGTTCCAGAAATGAGGTCAGTAGTATGGATTGGTGAATTCACATTTTAGGAATTCATTTTTGAATAGATAATTCTCTTTTATTATCTGTGTACTTTTTCATAAAAATTCCTGGTGTTTTTCTCTTTGTTTTAATGAAAGTTGTATATAGCTTTTACTTATGATCTGTTACAATTCGCAACTAATATATAATTTATATGGCATAAAATGCCATTCTCAAGGTATATGTCCATCTATTTCATCTATCTTCCTTTTAGCCCTCTAGGCTCTTTAAAAAATTTTTTTTAATGTTTATTTCTGAGACAGAGAGAGGCAGAGCATGAGCGGGGGAGGGGCAGAGAGAGAGGGAGACACAGAATCCGAAGCAGGCTCCAGGCTCTGAGCTGTCAGCACAGAGCCCGCTAAGGGGCTCGAACTCACAAACCGTGAGATCGTGACCCGAGCCAAAGTCGGTTGCTCAACTGACTAAGCCACCCAGGTGCCCCCCTCTAGGCTCTTTTAAAACTGATTTTTTTTCAAGCCACTTGATAGATTTTTGGGTTGAATGATCTAAACTGTTGTTTAATATTCAGACAAATCTGGCTGAAATTACTTGTACATTTTTTGTTTTTAAAGAAGGATGGGAGAGGGAACATTCAAGAACTTTTTTTTTTTTTTTTTTTTTTTTTTTTTTTTTTTTTTTTTTTTGGCAATGTGTTCTAGTATCTCAGGGCAATTCTTGTATGGAACGAAGAACAAAAATATTTACAAGTTCATCAGGCTCTTTCTTACATCATAGAATGTAAATATTCATTAGAGTTTGCATTAAAAGTATCCAATAAAATTAGAGAATTGCTTTACTGCCTCTACCTTACCAAGTTTCATGTTGTTTTCAAATCTACCTTGAGAAATGGCTGGTAGTACTCCACTTTACCTTTTTTGTTGTTGTTGTTGTGAGCCCAATTAATTGCATTTATCTGTCATTATATAATTCTTATTTATGGCATCTTTCACATTTCATCAAAATCACACAGATGGCAGAGCATAGGAACGTTAGTCTCCACATACTCCCTGCCAACTCCTTTGAATTTCTCACTTAGTACAATTTGATTGAGAAGGGCAACAGTATTTTGAAAATTTCCTCTACAATCTGATGATTATTTAGGTTTGAGAACTCTGGCCTTGACCTTTACCTGAGCATGAATTGTTTAAGGCACTTCCCTTTGCCAAGGTGCCCAGTGTCTCAGATGCATTCCTAGTGGACCATTAACTTTTTCATGTCCATACAGTGCTCATTGGAGCCGAGTGATCACTTTATTCCAGCGACGAAGCTCATTTTCAATTCCCAAACAATTACACAGAGAAGGGAGAAAAAGTAGTTGTCCTTCAAGGCTACATTTCCCTGCTGGAGTAGAAGGAGTACTTTCTAGGATGTCATAGCAAACTTTGGATGGCATAGAGAGCGCATTGCTATGTTTCCCAATATGCTGCCACTCTCTCTGTCCCAGACCAAAGCCTAGATGGAACAGACAGTGCCTGTGGAACCAGATTGGAAGACACTAAGCAGTCCTGCATGACTGCCATAGATACTGTCTGCAGCTTAATCTTCAGCTGTATCTGACTTACGGCAAGTGCAGTAACGCTACAAGCGAGCGTCCACCACCAGAGGCCTCCTTCCTCCTCTCTTAGTCCACACAACCTCGGCGCACTGGGTGTCGTGTCCAGGTGATAGTTAGGTGCCACTGGGGAGAGGAGATGGAAGTGAGAGGAGGTTGAGAAACAGTCTATGTCTATTTCGGCCAGTTTACTACCTCCAAAGAGCATTCAGTGACAGACAGCCATGGCCTGTAACAAGGAATCAGATGTAACGGACCACTTTGCCAGGGTTTGTCTGTTCCCCGCGCTTACATCAACACGTGAATCCTCTTTCTGCGCTCCCAGTGTACTGCTCAGGAATTGTACAGCGTATTTGGCAAGCAAAAGAAAAGCAGCTGTTCCCTGCGTCTTGCTCCTGCTGTTCAAGGTGCACATCCCAGCCAAATGAATCACATTGGAGCCAACGACCCTGGCAGGAATTCCTGGCTACAAATCTGCAGTCTTGTCTATCTTATCTACTTGGAGAACAAAAGGTTTGAAAGCCTTATAATAACCTTAGGATAAAATAGTGCTGGGTGCAGCTACGGAACTAGACCTGAGGAATTACTCAGTGTAAGAAGGATAAGTAGGGTGACAGGAAGCCATAAACACACTCTGTCTTACACACTTCAGCTTCTTTAGAACCGTGGTGATCATCTGGAGTATTTGTGAGAAATAAATACTGTTAATCTTCATACATACGGAAAGAATCAAAAAGGATCATCCCAGACATCCCAGGAGAGAAGAGTAGTAGTTTTCCAGTTTCTCAGATACCGCTTCTCGTTGGCAGTCTGAGTATAATTTCACTCCACTGATGACCGACTGGACAGGCCGACAGAGTCCAGAACATTTTATTTCAAGGAAACCTCAACACTAGCCTCAGACCGTTATGGGCCTCTGTCACAGTAAAAGGAATCTAGTGTAGATCTCTAATGTACCTCACAACGGAACCGTATCAGATTCTTGGGGCCACATTTGAGACTCCCTGACTGAAGACTGACATCTGTTTTATAGGCAACCCTTGTGTCCATCCTTACTTGGTCTATAAAAGGTAGTGTGACAGATAAGCTTCTCACACATCATCTAAAGTCGAGGAGGTCAGAAAGGCCTGAGTGGAGAGATTGACTAGTGCCAAAAGGCCTTTCCCTCTGAGATTTCTGTTGCATTGTTGTGTTGGCTAGAAATCACTGCCCTTATGTAAGGAGCACCAAGGACTGTGTCATTCAGTGACCGGTTGACACAACTCCCCGTCTGTACATTTGGTCTCACTAGGTTCTCCCCGACTTGAAGCCTTCTCTTCTTGGGTGATTACCTGCATACCTCAGCACGGAAGCACCAGCAACGGTTTTATAAACGGTGATGCCTTGCCTTTTCTGTACCTACACTTGAATTAGGGAAAAGTCACTTCGTCTTTGGCTTCCTGAGATAATAGAAGCAATTGCCAGAAATCAGCTAAGTTTCTCTCAGTGGCTACATTCCTACTTGTGTTTCTCATCTCTACTTACTGCTTCATTCGACAACTTGATTATACTCCCAAGATTTGGATTTTTTTTCTCTTCGGTAGATTCCATGAGTTACGTAGACATGTATTCTCAGTCCTGATTCAGTTTATCCCTAGACTCTGATTCTGTCACGACATTCTGTACCAGAGCACTATTCTCTGACATCTTAGTTAGTTACAATATCAATAAATTATTAATTGCCTAAAGTTTCGACTTTCATATTGTGAGCACATGTGTAATCGGGGAGTTACCTTTGCCATTACACCAGAGAAGCTTTGTTGACCAGGATGGCCTCTGAAGTTACCTTGAAAAGGCCAGGATAAGATGAACTCTGTAGATTCCTTCTAGATTTACTGTATTATAGTTCCAGCACTTTCTTTCTGAAGCTGAAGTAATGCATTGGTTTGCTCCTGCCAGCGTGGAAGACCAATTTCATTTGTCTACCCATGAAGATGAATGGATGCAGCAAAAATCCAGAAATGTCTTAGATATATTACTGTACAGCTCATTGACCATTCTATCAATGCTTTACTTGAAAGTGATGGCTATCTGATGTCAACTTCCATTGATAAAGTGATTCCCAAACATTGCTTTCAAGTGTGCTTCCTTCAGAGGTCACAGAAGCACTCCAGTGACCTACAGAGACCTGAAACAGATGAAATTCCAACTAACCATGACCCCGGTGGTTTCAACGTTTATAATCTTTTCCTGTAAAGGAAATTATAGAGAGCTCATTGCACATGGTTTGAGGATTTTTCTGCCCAGTAGTTTTAAACCAAGTGATATTAAAAAATATAAATCTCGAAGATACTTGTAAATAATGTAATATTCTTTTATATTTAAAGAAAATGTATACAAACACTTGTGCACATCTAACTAATTATTTAGAGCCCGAATCCCTATCATGTATGCTAACAAGCATGCCACAAAAACTAATTGTGCCAGAACTCCCCATAAGATTTAAATCTAAAGTGGCTTAAAGCAACATAGTTTTTTATTTGTTTGATCTTCCTTGTCCAAGGAACAGTGTGTGGAACCTCCTTTCTTTAGGAAAAAGTATGACAGACTAATTTGAAAACAAACGAGCAAAAAAGGCAACAAAGAGAAGCTTTTGAAGGTTGCTGAGACAGTGAGTAGTTGAATATTGTCCGTTCTGCTGTACATTATCTTCTTTCCCCTCTGCTTTTCTTTTAATCTCTATTTAATTCCCTTTGGAAAATACTAGTTGGATTCTTCTTGAAAAGCCTTTCCTTAGCCTGCTGAAAGCACACTGAACCATCTAGGAATGTTGTATGCAACTCTGGGAGGATCTACTATTTTCCTTCCACCCTACAAAGTCATGAAAAATGAGATGTTTATTTCTCATCAACCCTAAAGAGGTCCGAGTCTACAGTGAGGCCCAGGGTGTGCCTCAAATTTTAGCTTTTATAAGGATGCCCTCCTGCCAGCTCTGAACAACTAAAAGTTGAGAGAACGTGTTTGTGAGACAAACAGAAGGTGCCTCGTGGTCCTTAAATAATTCCTGACCTTTTCCTGCCATGCCTCCTTAATGACCGTCAAATTGTCCTTCAGAAACTTTAATTGGCTGTTCACTGAAATTGTCCATCAGTAGGCGAAGCATTGCATTTGATAGCATCAGTAGTCCACACTTGGGACATTGATAGATACTGTATAAAACAAGGCATCACTCTATGTTTATAAGCCTTTTTTGTTCAATATATGAAGTTTATTGTCAAATTGGTTTCCATACAACACCCAGTGCTCATCCCAAAAGGTGCCCTCCTCAATACCCATCACCCACCATCCCCTCCCTCCCACCCCCCATCAACCCTCAGTTTGTTCTCAGTTTTTAAGAGTCTCTTCTTTATAAGCCTTCTAATCATGCCATGCTCCCATATTTCTCAGTGTTTCGAAGACTGTTCGTAGGCCCTTCATGATCTATCTCTTCATGCCTTCCATAAACCATTTCCTACCTTTCCCAAGATCACATTCTAGCTGTTCCTCATATCCATCTTTTCCTCTGCCTCTACTTCAATTTATCAAGTGTTGAGTTCATTGACTATCACAGCAGTTTTCTGTATAGTTTGAACCAGGTAGGACAGAAACATGAAATATTTTGCTTCAAGCTGATGATTATTTCATCTTTCTTACTGACATCTTGAATAGATCCTATTGCTTTCCCGTTTCTGTGAAATTAAAAAGTTAAAGCCAGTTTCGTTCAGCTTAAAATTTCAATCTCATATTCAGTTTAATGTTCTTCTGCTGTTCCATTTCAAGCTTAAACCCTGGCCTAAGTGATGTGCAGTACAAGGGGAGAGTGATCAGGTTCCTCTCTACATCACCATCACTTTTCCTTACCCTATGTGTGTCCCATTTTTCTCCACTGGCAGAAAGAAAAGTGGCGAAATTCTCCTGGTAGCTAGCGTTTTTGTGGTGTTTTGTATTTTATATAGCAAGGACACCAGCACTGACTTTTTTGGGGTACAAGTGTAGGTTCTTTAAGAGGTCTTATAATAGTTCCTGCATCTTCCCAATTCTTTGATGAGAAAAACACGCTTAGTGAAAATATCTTCAAGCCTCTTCATTGTGGAGTACTCTTGCTCCTGAAGCATTGTTTCTGCTAGACCACTCAAATATGACTGCCTTTTTCCATCCCTACTTGATCTATGGAGACTTTTGTTTTGCCACACCAGGGTTTAGGAAGCACAGCTGCCTCCGCTCCTCAGTATACCATCATTTCTAATTTATTTTCCTTTATACCTACTTAGGCATAGAAAGCAAATAAAGCATTTAGCTGCATGAGCCGAGTCCAGGTTTGTAATTAGATGCCATCCCAATTTACTCTGGACCCCCAGACTCTATGGGTAATAGACCTGGAGCTTCCTTAACTTGCTTAGGGTAGAGAGGTTGAAGTACCACTTTTTATTCTTCTTTGAGGAGTTGACCAATGATGTCATCACACTGTCTCCCTTGGCCATGGATTCAGGCTACGATTCTCTTCAAAATCTACCTGGAGTGTTGGCGTAATGAGCTTGGTGGAGTAACGAAAGAAGAGCCAGCTTTCCTACCTCTCATGTAAAGTTTTCTGAGATAAAACTTGTTATCTCGATCTCTTAGAGAGGAATTTAGGACTCACTGTTTTCAGTTCAAGACTGTAGCTAAAATTCCAAGATAAGAGAGTCTATTGCATTCATGACCATAATGATGGAGCTTCAGAGTAGCTCATAAGTTGCATAAGAGTTAGGAGGAAACAGCTAATGGAAATGGGTGAAGGGGCAAGGGCGATACAGGCTTCAAGTTATGGAATAAGTAAGTCCTGGCAATAAAAGATACAGAATAGGCACTATAGTCACTGGTATTTAATAGCATTGCGTGGTGACAGATGGCAGCTACACTTGTCAAATCACTGTGCTGTATGCCTGAAACTAATGTAACATTGTGTGTCAACTGTAGTTCACTAAAAAGTGCTCTCCAACCCACCAAAAACAATTCAGTCAAACTGAGTACTTTTATGATTTGGTATTTGAGCAAATTACAACCACTCTATTGGTAACAAAGAAACGAAAAGGAAGTAGTTGCATTAATTTACTGGTGTGCTGAACGTGAGACTCCAGAAAATAGAACTTTTTGGTCAAGGACAGTCTGTGTGAAGTCAGGTGAGGTTGTTAAATAATGCAGATCAGTGGCCTCTCTTTGGTCTCCATATTAATTTCTGAAGAGCCGTGGGAGTAGGACTTGTTTTTAGCACATCTCTTTCAGGACTCCCACCTTCTAGCCACTGTCCATGAGAAAAATACTTAAGTCGTTGTTCTGTTTTGTGCAAGGTAGTGGCATTCAAAGTGGGGCAGTTGATGTTCTCCCCCAAGCAGAAGCTTCAAGAATTAGCGGTTGCTTTATTTGCATCAAAATTTGAGAAATAGTTTTCTTTAGTTCATGTACTACTAAAATAACTCAAAGAAATGAGGCCTAATTGAAGAATGGCTATCATATTTCATTACTTAGGGAAAAGAAAATAAAACAATGATGGAAGTGAAAACATTTTATATGTGTGGTTCTAAATGACAAATACTTAGAAACAATAAATCATTGTGTTTTTTTTTACTACAAGATGATCATAAACCATATTGGTTTTTTTTTAATAAACCATCTGACATGTCTTCTTTCCCTTTTCTTAGAAATTCTAATGAATACAATTTAAAGAATCCCTAGGTAATTTGTCTGCACAAAGAGCCTGAATGTTTTTTCCCCATAAATTAGAGCAGAATGGGCAAGGATCTACAATTCTCGAGAAAATCCAGAGTCCAGACTTCTGAAAAGCCAAGTGCATCTCAAAATCCCAGCCCACTAAAAAGAATCCCGTTTTTTGGCATAGAGCCAATGAAAGGGCAAATTTTACATTGTTAAGCCTGGATCTACTGTATACTTTATGAAGAAAAAACTGAGAGCTGCTTTTGCCTGGCACATAGTAAGGAACCAAGGAATATTTATTACATAATTGGATAAAAAAAAAGGTTTGTGCAAGATGCTAAGATATCAAAGTGCATCTTTTGCACAGTCATGTTTTCCTTTCCTCAAGACTTATATCACTCTTGTACCCCTCCACAAGGGGTCCCACAACAAACGGCTTCCTCATGAAAACCTCCTCTGCCCAGTAGGTCCCCCACAATCATAGCCAGGCATCAAAAATTATTTCCCAGTTTTCTGCCAAAAAAAAAAAAAAACCAAAACAAAAGCAGATCAGGTAAAACAATAACACACTCATAAAAGAAGAAACAAAATAATGACAAAATCTCTCCCCTTCCCAAACCCGTATCCCACAGATCCTGAAAGGAAATTATTTTTGTGGCCTCAAACTAACTCATGCTACAAAATGAATTAAATTTCTTGGGAATTTCTCTTCTAGCAATTTTTTTTTGTAATCCATACATGTATTTTTTTAAATTGGTGGAGTATGCAACCAAAAGAAGAATTGCATCAGTATAGGATAGGGAATTTTGGACAAAAACACTTTTCCGGCACTTTTTAATTCCTATCATGTAGATTGTTTTTCTTGTTTCTTTTTTTGGCTAAAAAATGTTTCATCCTTGCATTCTCCTAGATTTTTTTCTCATTTGGTTGTTATCTCCTATCATGAGAAACTATCTGTAAAATTCACTTCTGCAACATATTATGTGCTTAATAAGCATTTGCTGCTGGCTAGAAAGCTTAACTATAAGGGAAATAAATCTTTATAATTTTCTCAGAAGTTCTTATTTTAATAGGAAAAACACCCATATTCGTAACTTATTTGCAGTCAAGTCAACTTATTTGCAGTTGCAAGTGACTTGCAGTCAAGTCTGTTATTTACTAAATGAAATAAAAATTGCTGTGTTGTATAGCAACTTTAATAAGTATATCAGGACATATAGTTCCTTAAATGAGTGATGATTTGTAGAAAGCTATTGGGATAATGTGTGTAATGTGTTTCACTATATTTAAGCCTGCATTCATATTTTAAATACCTTTCTTTATTTTGGTTCAAATTTCCACTTTTTATTGCACTTGAGAAATTTATTCTTCCAGAATGAAAAATTCATTTCTCCAATTTCTTAGCCATGTCATTCTCTGATTTAAGTGTTTGTAGTATTGAAGCACAAAGGTTATTACTTAAAACAGAATAGGAACGTAAAAAACAATTCACTGTGGAGACAACTTTCCGTTGCCAACAAAAATTAGTCAGCTTTTGATTTTATACTCCAGAAAACTTTGAAGAAATAATAATAATATATTTTCATGTATATTGATTAGTTTAAATACGTTTTCCTTGGATTTTTCTGAAAACCAAAAGAAAATTTTGTTATGTTTTTTTTCTTCGGTACCTAACCATCATTATGATTTACTTTTGTACTTTTATATTTTTGCCGTTGATTTCCAACCTTTCGGTGTGTTTCTAACTCTCCTCATACTTGCTACTTGTGTTCATCTATACGATTCCTCTTACTGCTGAGAGGATTAGCTGAAGACATGATACAACATTTTAAAACAGTAGTTGAGCCATATTCTGGACCAGCAACAAAAAAATGATTATGGTTCAGATATTCCTACCAGCTCCAATCAGTGAGACAGCACAGATTGAGTGGCCAGAGGGTCCTAGACAATCCACAGGCCTGGCATCCCATCAGGGTTTGACCAACAAGATGTTTAGAAATAGAAGGCAGCTCATGCCATCATTAGTTCAAAGAATTCTATAAGCTTAGATTGACATCAGGTCTTTTCTCTCTCTCAGAAAATCAAAGAATCCATGTAAATCAGTCTCTCTTACTGACTGCCAGGCCAGGCAAACAACCAACCTACCTAAGGTCAACACTTCTGCTGTCATCTCTTAGGTCATTTTATTTATTTCAATCCATAGAATCTCCTGACTAGAAGAGGTTAGATTTCTAAATATAATTTTGGGGCTAGACATGTTGTTTAACATTATGCTGTATTATATCCTATTATGTTAAAGCACAGGACAGTAGGTTGTTTTTGCCTTCCGACGGATAAAGGATGAGACTTAAACAATGCCTGAGTAGGCAGTTACTGTGTGCTGTGATTGGAAGCTTTCTCCAGCCACCTGTCACAGTGGTGAAACTTTATCATTAGGGATCCATTTCTCTGCAGAAAGCCTGGCTAGGCTACAGACATTCTCTTGTACAATACAGACAGTTCTGATTATAGCCATGAGCACTGTTAACTGAATTTTGATTTGATGTAACTTCTAGTTGAAGTTTTGACTAAAGAAAGGGGAAACAATATTTGAATTAGACTACAGGGCAAGATCTTGGTCACTGATTTGGATGAAGTATTTTAATAGAAGTAGATTAAAGTTTTCTTTAAATAATGGTGTATTCTGATACTTTTAATTCCAACACACACACACACACACACACACACACACACACAACAAAACAAAACAAAACAAAACAACAAAACTGGAAGAACTTTTCTACAGACAACATTTCTGTCTGGTGGCGACCTGTTCCCCAATTTCTTTTGTAAATCCATTTTTCAACTATTTGAACTCTTCTCTGTTTTCCTTATCAAAAAGCTTTGTTACACCATTCATTCAGTCATGAACAAAAGTATTCGTCTTTTTTTAGGAACTGGTATTGAGCAATGAACAAGGCACCCACAGTCTCTAATCGCATTGGTACTTAAAGTCTGAAGTAGAGGCAAAAAAAATTAATGGGAAATTACAATGTTGTGTGATACATGCTGAGCCAGCAATACAGAGTATAACGGAGAGCATAGGGTGTCAGGGACAGCCACCTGGTGGGGGAGATGTCCACATTTCCAAGGTAATAGTTAAAGGATAAAGGTGAATTAGCCAATAAAAAGAAGTTAGGGTGGAGTTGTTTGAGGAAAGAAGAGTAGTATGTTTAGGGCCAAGTATCAAGAGGGACATCGTGCATGTTCAGGAATGAAAAGTAAAATTTCTCTGTAGCTTGAGCAAGAAGTAGAAGACACCAGCAGGGACTATGAAGGAACTTTAAAGCCGTATTAAGGAGTATTGTATTGATCCTCAGGAAAATGATTACTCACTAGGGGATTTTAAGCAGAGAACCATGATTGCATTTTAGAAAGAACACACCATAGCTACATTGCAGATGGGTAATGATAGGATAGGATACCAGCGAAAAGCATGTACTGTTTTTGAGGCAAGAGGTGATAATGACCTCAACTAGAGTAATGACAGTGGTGTTGGGGTGGGGCAGGGGGTGGAAGAAAAGGATGGAATCAGAAAGTATTAAGAGGTAGAAGAAAGGTTCGGGAATTGATTGATTAAACACAAAACGGTGAACGGCATGATAAAAGAAGAGGGAATATTCAGAATTAAGCCTAATAAAGGCAATGAATAATTGTAAGTCACTGAAATAGGGAAAAAAGTACAGAGGGAGAGCAAAAACAAGTTGGAGAGGTGAGAAGTAGGTGAGAAGGGGACGCAGAAGATGCCGATATTTGGTCCTGCTGCTGTTTTGGTTGCTGTGGGATGTCCACGTAGAGATGTCAGGTAGGGTATCACATATGCACATGCGGAGATCGAGGGAGAGATCTGGACTGGAGACATAGTGTTGAGAGATGGGAGCGTTAAGAGGGCTCAGTGCAACTAAAGCTGTGGGTGGAATGAGAAAAAAGGAAAGCCAGGGGCAAAATCCTGAAGATTTCCTGTACCGATAGAAATACTGACAATGTCTTCCCACTCCTGCTGCAGTGCAAGACCTTGGTCCAGACCTCTTAGCCTTATTCACAGTTGAGTAACAATGTGTTCCCAGTTGGCCTCCTTAAAGAATAATGGTATCTCTAATACATTTTAAGCTTCAGAGCCAATGTATGTATTCTTTTTTCCTTTACATATTTTTTTTGAAGTATAGTTGACACACAATGTTACATTAGTTTCAGGTGTACAGGGTAGTGATTTGACAAGTCTATATATTAGGCTGTATTCATCAGAAGCAGGGACATTTTTAAAACCCCATTCATGGTGTATGGGAAGGATAGTTCTCTCGTACCAGGTAATCATGTGTACACATCATGTTAGAAAGAAAAATACTTGGTATGATGCATAACTTAAGGAATTCTCATTAAATTCCTTGTCCCATTCCTTACTTTTAGAACTCTTCTTTTAAAGGTGAACAGATCCTTGAAGGGAGACTGTGCAATCTGTTCAGCATTGCTATTTATATTTGGAAAATGTTAAATTATCTTAATCATACCTATAGTAACAATCAAGATTAATTGCGGCTATATTAGGATTACTTATTTGTTCCGCCTCAGCAGTAACACAGATCCAGTTGTGCAAGTTATTTCCATAATCCAAATTGTGAAAAAAAAACATGGCGGAAAAAGCCCATGGAAAACGGGTACAAGTCATATTTAAAATAAATCCATAACCAGATGATGATGTGAAATTCTCCTTTTGAAAAGGAGCTGATTCTGAACAGATTGTCTATGTGTCTCGCTGGTGGAAGTGGATTATCCATCTTGAATTGGATTGTGATGACGATGACCCTATTCTAAGTAAACCAAATCTCTTGAACTATATAATGAGATCAGGAGGAACATTCAGTCTGAGAACGACAGATTGCAGTGTCCAAGATGCTTTCACTAATGTTTTTTCCACCCTCTTTCCTTGATGTGCATAATTCTGTGGTTTTGTCCTGCGTATATTCCTGATCCTGTAGTTCTGTGTGCTAATTCCTTTTTTTTTTTTTTTTTTTTTTTTCTCATTCTTACTCTTATTTGTGTAAGCAGAGCTGAATGAGTGGCAGGAAGCTGCGGAATCTATCTTACAAAAAGGTGATGGTGGAAGAATCTAGAATCTTCATTTACTTTGCAGCTGGGTTGCAGAAAAACTACCGCGAGTAAAAATTTCACTGATTCATTCTCGCTTATTTTCTTTAGGCTGTGAGGAGGCAAAAGTTGCTTGAACAGAGTATCCAGTCTGCCCAGGAGATCGAAAAATCCTTGCACTTAATTCAGGAGTCCCTCTCATCCATTGACAAGCAGTTGGCAGCTTATATTGCTGACAAAGTGGACGCAGCTCAGATGCCTCAGGAAGCCCAGGCAAGTAGACTGGGAATGAGCTACTGTTATTGGGTGTATTATCTGAACAGGACATTGCTGAATTTCTGAGTTAAAATTTATGCTGCTCGTGGTACAGAGGGTTATTTCATTGGCTGATTTGAGTATCCGGAGGCACGGGGAAAAGAGAGCTCTAGGTTAGTACTCTCAGCTTTATTTTTGAAAATATATGGTGGCAGAATTTAAAACAGAGATACTTAAAAGATAGGGAAATGTCATATGGAAGTCTGCTGTTTCTCAGTATTTTCAGACTAAAGCTAGAGGGAAGCCTTAGGAATGTAAATTGTAAACAAATTAGTTTTAGTGGTACCACTAAAAACGCAGCCTCAAAAAATGCAGTCTCAAATATTTTATTATCAGCTCATCTCTGTTATCTTGGAATCATAATTTATAGGATCTCTATATTCTCCACTTAATGTATTGCAAGTAGTTAACAGCAAAATGTTTGAGATATAAATTTGCATTTAATTACTAATAATCATACCTTATACACTCACATGTACTCACACATCCCACTCTGTTCAATCCGAACTGTCCCAAGCCAGATTTTCTAGAATGAGAGTTAAAACAGTAATGGAAATCAATCTAAGATCCCTTTATACTTTATAAATTTAAGCTATACCTCAATTAACTTTTATCGTGGAAAGTATTTTTTAAAAGCTGCAATTCTATTTTTAAATAACATTTCAACCTATGTAAAGTATGGTAGGTATTATTTATTTCAGTATCTTTGATATTTTCTGATAGTAATGTAGCTACTTTTCAGATCTTAGGTACATATTATGAACCTAACAGCCAAGGATGACTCAGAGAAGTATGTTATGATATGAGGGGCATTAGAAGGTTATATACCCATCCCAAAGGCCCTCTTCGCACTAACTGGTGGAGATGCCCGAGTGTTTTCATCTTAAAATGAATTTTTGGATTAACTCTTGGATTTATAGGTCATGGTTACAGTGCAATTACAGTGCACTGAGTCATAGTTAAATTGGTGTCCAGAGCATCATTGTAGCATGGGACACTTTACCATATTGTCAAACAGTAGCACAGTAGCATGGGACACTTTACCATATTGTCAAATTCTGACCAAAGAAGTCCCTGAGAACACAGGGCAGAGTATAGGTGGTTTCGATAGAGTTACCAAGCCCAGGGCAGAGGGGTTCCTCATTGCAACAGGGGATGAAGAAGATGTGGTTTGGGGGAATCCTGTTGGCAGAATCCTCGTGAGTCACATAGAAAATTTTATAGGCAGGCTTTAGAAAAACGCATGTCAGGATTGACATAAATGACTGAGTTGGGAAGGACTACATGATTATAAACTAAAAGCAGAATAGAATCGATTCTTCTTTTAATTTAGTGTCATAAACTTGGAGGAATGTTTGATTAAAGACTGCTCATAAATTTCTGAGTATAATTAAGGGAAATTTTAACGGTATAAATAATAAATATTAAAAGTGAACATTTGTGCTATAAAATATATAGTTTTTTAACGCTTACAGAATGGAAGTATGAGTAACAAATTTGAAACAAGCAATAGCTGTTATTGTTTTAGAAACAAATGGGAGCTTTTAGGAAAAAAAAAAAAAAAACAGCTCGTTTCGTTGAAAAGGCTGTGGATCCTGAGTATTCTAACTTAGATGTAAATCCAGGATTCCATAAACATGAATGTAACATACTAGTTTTTAATACCATAATAGAAAGTGTTTGGTTTTCTCCACTAAAAGAGCTGTAGTAAAAATGTTTTTAATTATCACAGTTTGAAGTACTTGGAAATAACAGCACACATGTCAACTAAGAAATTTCAAATCTACTTGAGAAAAGGGATTTTAGAGCACTAACAAGCTCAAATCCGTTTTCCATGAATTTCTGGTTGCACGGGCGTTTTCAAGATAATTCTCGACTTTGAATTCCGCCACTGGTAATATATAATATTGGAAAATGCAAGCCTCCTGAAAGCTATTGAAACATTCTTCTCCAAGATATTCTTTTAAGATGACAGCTAGTGAATTGTTTTCTGGAACAGAGTTATCAGGTACTCAGATTTACTTCAAGGATTGCATTTCCTGAAGCTTGATTTGAAACTCTCTTCAAAGAAACAAGTAGAAAGTAAAGAGGTTGTCTGTGAAGTAAGAACATAAGCAGAGTTTGTCAGACAAAGAAGCCACTAAGAATGCCACCAAAATGACATTTTTTTTTTGAGTGTATATCATGGGGGCTAATTTTAATGGTTTCTATTAATGCAAAACAATTTGTCTCTTTAAATTTTCATCAGACTTCATTGCTAATTAAAAGATTCCGTCAGGGGTGGGGGGCGCCTGGGTGGCTCAGTCAGTTAAGCATCCGACTTCAGCCCAGGTCATAATCTGGCAGTTCGTGGGTTCGAGCCCTGCATGAGGCTCTGTACTGCCAGGTCAGAGCCTGGATCCTGCTTTGGATTCTGTGTCTCCCTCTCTCTCTCTGCCCTTGCTGGTGCTCTCTCTCTTTCTCTCTCAAAAATAAATAAACATGGAAAAATTAAAAAAAAAATAAAAGATTCAGTGGACTTAGCTTTCCCATTTCAGGAATCAGTACTTGTTTGAGTATATCACTGAGAAGCCAGACAAAAGGAATAGCATTACCGTATTTAGTCATCTTAAATAATGTGCTCTGATTTCCTGTCACACACTGGCCACTTAGATTTGTGGATGTCTGACTCCACCGTGTGGTGCAGTGATAGTTTTGCTATCAAATTTAAATCTGTTCTTCAAGCCTTCTTTTTCTGCCTTTTAAGACTAAGATTCTCAGGTATAACAAATTCCTGGTATTAAGGACATCCATGCAATGTGTATACTTTGTAACTCTTCATATATACTCTTACTATTTATAAAGGTAGATATAGATCAGAATAGGTCCTTGCATTCCATTTGCATTTGTAACTATAAGGCAGAAACGAGCCCCCCCGCCCTGCCTCAGCGTGTTCATTGATCAGTTATCTGTCATGATTATAGAATTGAGCCTTCTGATTCTAAAGCTGATTAAAAATATATACTGTTTTATTTACTGGCATGAGCTCACATGAGTAAAGCTTAACCATTTAGACAATAAGACTACATACTGCAAGGATATCGGAGCTTACAGTGACCTGAGCATTTCTTTTCAGACAATCACACATAAACACACCAAAATCTTGAATAGTTTGACCACAGCATCAAAGCCCCAATGCCAGGCCATTTCAAGAGAGATCTTTATTCAAGTACAAAATTAAGGTGACACCTTATGGATTCAAATAGAATAAAGCAAATGGGGAGAGCTCTTCTAGATACACAAGTTTATCTTCTAGATACATAAATCAGAAACTTAAAGAACTATTTCAAAAATAGTATGATTAAAATATAAAAACCACGGAGAATTTCCTCAAAACAGCTTTGTAATTTTGCAGAATAAAATCATTAAATTATCTAACTGCAAAGAAACACATACCACGAATATAGTTATTTGCTCCTTAATTTTCCTGCAGAACTTACCAAAACATGGACGTTTAGTTTTAGCACCTAAGATCTGGAAGAAAAATCGAAGTTCCCAGGGGGTGCCCTCGGCCAATCATGTCAGAATTTCTGTGTGGACTCAGTCATGAGAATTATTGGAAATTCTCCAGGGTATTTTCACATGTAGCAAAGGTTGAGAACAGCTTTGGAGAGTTCATTCTTGGTAATGGCTGAGTTGCCCCACAGTCTTTTCTTCACATCACATGTCTGAGTACTCACTCCTTGTCGTTCACATGTATGGCATTGTCAGGATTTCAATGGGAGGGAGTTGGGGTGACTTTCTTCAATTTTGATTGTGCCCTTACTCTTTTGGTAATGGGATGAAAGTAGAAAACACAGCTGAGAATTCCTGCAGAAATGAATTAATTCAGACGAATAGAATTTTCAACAAGGATGTTTGAAAATGAATTTGACTTGGTTTTCTTGCTTTCTTACCCGCTCCCCCTAATTCTGCATATGTTAATGTGCCAATTAGCTTGGATGTGCCTCTAAATTATTGTAGGAGCCATGATAGTCCTGTCTAAATAACCACTTTAATATCTGTAATTTGTAAAATTACGAAGACATTTCAGTCAGCATTTTTTTTCTTTCCTATTCCAGTAATTTCATTATCTTGATGCTGCAGTACCTGCGAAAAATCCACCATTGGTAGCTGTTGAAATGCTCTATATCGTTGAGTGTTGATGATGTGCACTTGAGAGAGAATATTACGGTATCACTAAGATTACCACAAGAAGCAGTGGGGCTGCTTAGCAGTGCATGAGTAGAGAGAAAAAAATTTAAAGCAGTTGAGGAAGCAAGTTATCATCAAAGGAGAGGACCTCATAATCACCATAGAAAAGCGCTCCTATATTTCACTTGTCATGATAGGACTTTTGAGTATTCCAGGTTCACTGTAGACCAGATTTCTTCATTCCATCTCTTGTTCTATCCCATCAACAATGTGGCTAAAACTTAGCATCGACAAATACAAAAGAAGGATCTTCTTTTGAGCACTGGGTGTTGTATGGAAACCAATTTGACAATAAATTCAATAGTAAAAAAAAAACCCGAAAGAATATGTCAAAAGAAAAAAAAAAAAAAAAAGAAAGCTGCGAGTTTAAGCTGACTGCATTAGGTGCACATCAAAATAATTCCTAAGTGAGGTCTTCCTGTGTTTACTGAAACTAAATCTTATAACTCAGTTTAAATATGTTTGACCATATTTAAATGTCAGCATCCCAAACTATCAAAATCAATGGCTTAAAAAATAAAGATCTAAGTACGGATTTTGGTCTATCAGATTAAGCTCATGATTTCATTCTAGAACAAAAAAGACTTTTACAATGTAAATAAGCACATTTGCGTGCCAAACGACTCACAACAGTTTAACTCTGCAGCCTACTTCCCTGATTTATGGATTAGACCGTCTAAATCCTTACAGCAGAATTCATTCCGGATTTATGTGATGATGAAGTAATTTAACCATAGAAGAAGAATATGCAGATGTATTACAGACATTTGGGTTCCAATGGTAAACCCCACATAGGCATAGCAGAAATAGTTTCTTTTCACCAAGCAGTAGAAATATGATGGCACACACAACACAATTAATTTCGAACGTGCTCTAACATTGCACTGCTCCCTATGCGTGTTACTGTATAGACCTGATGATTCCCCCATTTAGAATGACTGTTATTATTTTGATATATTTAACAGTGTGGGAAATAATTGCAAGCAAGAGTTGCAGAGGGTGCACCAGATTAGAAAGTTGCTACCTTTGGGGCGCCTAGGTAGCATAGTCAGTTGAGCCTCCGACTTCAGCTCAGGTCATGATCTCACAGTTTGTGAGTTTGAGCCCCGCATCGGGCTGGAGCCTGCTTCAGATTCTGTCTCCCTGTCTCTCTGCCCCTCCCCTACCCATGCTCTGTCTGCCTTTCTCTCTCTCTCTCTCTCTCTCAAAAAAAAAAAAAAAACAAAAACAAAAAAAAACCCCACTAAAATAAATATATAAATAAGTAAGTAAGTAAATAAATAAATAAATAAAAGAAACGTGCTACCCATCATTGACTGTACTTGGAAAAATTACATGGTATCATGTCCTCACAGGATGTATAGTGGTAAAGAAATGGACATCTTTCATATTATAAACTCAAAAGTATACATCTTAAGTCTGCAGTTAAATTACAGCATCCTGTTGTGAAAATCTACACATTCTAAACACAAAGGTGAAGGGAGCTGCATCTGGCTATGGTCGCAGTGGAGATTCTTGCAGTACTCAGAATATTTTAAGGCGATTTAGATTCAACCATTTTTTTCTTTTTTTTTTCTTATACAAATAGATATTTATTCCAAAACTAACCTACAGAGAAGTTATAAACCTGAAATGCACACCAAGATAACACTTGGCTTTGTATACACACCCAAGGTTTTATTTTCTTTGTGGCATTTATGACCGTCTGAAACTCCTTGTTTATTTTTTAATTAGTTTCATTGTTGTTTTCCCTGTCAACCTCAATTCACTACCTACCAAAGGTCAGCTTATAAGAGATCAGGACTACCTAGCAGGTCCTCAATAAATATTTGGTGAATTTATTCAATTCCTGAAAGTTGTACCACATTTAGTCACTAAATATGTGCCAGGTAAATGTGCCAAGAACTGGTTTTTTTTAAAAAAAAAAAAAAGGAGACAAGCCTAAAATGGATTTTGCCATCTTGCCGTAAGATAGCAGAAAAGAAAGATGAAAATCAAAGAATTGGTGACCAGACATGTTTACTATAATCCTCAAGAACCATTTTTAAAATGGGACTTAGTAGGTATCCTCATAACATCTTGTCACAGTGTTTTATAATTCTGCCAAGGTTTGGAACTTTGGAACAGTTTGAAAATATTTTAAGTAGTACTGAATACCATTTTTCACGTGCGAAGGAACGATTAGCGGAAAGTACATAGCCCAGCCTTTCCATGTACTAGTCCAGTCCTTTAAAGGACTGTACCATGTGAATGGCGACTGTTTTCAAAGCATCTGCATTGTGTTATTTTATGATTACAATATTTTAATGAGGTAGATAAGTCAAATATTTAGGTTTAAGGGAATATTTGAACAGGCATGATGATTGATTGAAGCTGGGGATGGGGATGGGGATAAGGAGTTGTTGAAAATGGACACATGGGGGGCGCCTGGGTGGCGCAGTCGGTTAAGCGTCCGACTTCAGCCAGGTCACGATCTCGCGGTCCGTGAGTTCGAGCCCCGCGTCAGGCTCTGGGCTGATGGCTCGGAGCCTGGAGCCTGTTTCCGATTCTGTGTCTCCCTCTCTCTCTGCCCCTCCCCCGTTCATGCTCTGTCTCTCTCTGTCCCAAAAATAAATAAAAAACGTTGAAAAAAAAAAAATTTAAAAAAAATAAAAAAATAAAAAAAAGAAAATGGACACATGGGATCATTTGAGGGAGCTATAGAAATCTTCTACAAATCAAATGGTGGCAGTGGTTTCAAAACTGTAAATTTAAAATATGCTGACTTTTGCATTTGTTGAATTCTGTGGTACATAAACTGTACCTCAATGAAGTTGACTTTATTTATTTTTATTTTTTGGGGCGCCTGGGTGGCTCGGTCGGTTAAGCGACCGACTTCGGCTCAGGTCATGATCTCACGGTCCATGAGTTCGAGCCCCGCGTCGGGCTCTGTGCTGACAGCTCAGAGCCTGGAGCCTGTTTCAGATTCTGTGTCTCCCTCTCTCTCTGCCCCTCCCCTGTTCATGCTCTGTCTCTCTCTGTCTCAAAAATAAATATACGTTAAAAAAAAATTTTTTTTAACGTATATTTATTTTGAGAGAGAGAGCAGGGGAGGGGCAGAGAGAGAGGGAGGGAGGGAGAATCCCAAGCAGGCTCTGCACGGCCAGGGCTTCGTGCAGGACTCAAACTCATGGACACAAGTGCTTGAAATCATGAAGTGTGACATCATTACCTGAGTCAAAATCAAGAGTTGTACACTTATCCAACTGAGCCACCCTGGCACCCCAATAAAGTTGATTTTAAAAGAGACTGTTTAATAGACAAAATTGCAAATAGCATATTTAAAAAAAAAAACAAGTTCAGTTTACTGTCAACTTTCTTTTCAAGTGTATTTATTAATAGAGAGACAGACAGACGGACAGACAGACAGGCAGACAGACGGAGCGGGGTAGTGACACACAGGGAAACAGAGAATCCCCAGCAGGCTCCCATGCTGTCAGCACAGAGCCCAATGAGGGGCTCAAAGGAACAATGAGATCATGACCTGAGCCAAAATCAAGAGTTTGATGTTCAACTGGCTGAGCCACCCCTCAACTTTTTTAATCCATTGTTTTCATGCATAGTAAAGGATTAAATGTGAGGAATTTTGTGAAGTAACCTGGAATTGACTTAAATGGTGGATATTTATTTATTCTTGATCATCCTTGTGTCCACTATAAGATTTTACATAGTAATATTATGTTTCAGTTGTTCATAGGCAAATACATTTAATGGATGTCATTTCTAAAGCATTTTCACTGAAGCTGGGACTTTAGCTCAGATCTCCTTCCTTTACTTTGATAATTAGTTTTCTATCAGGCAAAGACATATAGCCACTATACTTCCCCAAATTTCTGTGTAGTATTTCAGATTTCCCCCAAAGTTTTGTTTCTTCACTTCCCTAATTTGAAAAGTAACCATAATTGCTTGAAAATGTATATTTATAACGGACTGTTCTATTGCCATTGCCATTATTATAACTATGAACAGCATTATTTCTCAGATGTATTGTAAGGAATGATCACTCCATGAGTATTCAAGTTTTGGGTTTTAAAAGGTTCTCAAATTTACTTAGAAAAATTTGCATGTTGTTTTTCTCTTCCAGAGATTTATGGTCGACCTTTTATATTTGAAAAGCTTAAGCAAAATTTAACAAACACAGAAACCTGCTTTTCCAGAAATTTGTTACTATGCCACATGACTCCTATGTCAAGCAAAATGTTTTGAACCCATTCAAATGGAGTGTTTTCATACCACTCCTTTCCCCTTCCTATCAGAGTAGTAGGAGAGGGGTGGAAGAAAATGGTTGTCAGCCATTTTCTTAAATTTCTTAACATAGAGCTCCACAAAGTACTTACAATTGAACTAAGTTAATAGCTAAATTTATCTCAGTGATATTAAAATGTTTGCCATTACTGGAGTGCCTGGGTGGCTCAGTTGTTTGAGTGTCCGACTTTGGCTCAGGTCATGAGCTTACGGTTCGTGGGTTCAAGCCCCGTGTCGGGCTCTGTGCTGACAGCTCAGAGCCTGGAGCCTGCTTCAGATTCTGTGTCTCCCTCTCTCTCTGCCCCTCCCTGTCTCTCTCTGTCTCAAAAATAAACATTAAAAAAATAAAATGTTTGCCTATTCTGTTTCTCCCTCTCTCTCTGCCCCTCCCCCACTCATACCCTGTCTCTTTCTGTCTCAAAAATAAACATGAAAAAATAAAAATAAATGTTTGCCATTATGGCATAAGTGTGCACACACACATTAGGTATGTGTGTATATACACAATTACATTTATGTATATATTTAACTTAACAAATATGTATTGAGGGTCCCACCATGCCACGCAGACCTGAAAAGAGCCTCTAATTAAGTTGTTGGAGTGTAACAAGCTCTTTGGCCTGCTGCATATTTCTGAGAAAAGTCAAAACTGCGCCATCTGACAAAATTTATAGGTAACACGCTTTCTAACTCGTCTAATGAATTGACAGGATCTTTTTACAAGCAGTACTAAAAAGCTGTGTGAATTTCTTCTTTCCTTTGTACTTGACTGAAATACTGTATAGTACAGTCTAAAACTTTTCAAAATAATTTTCCCACTACCATAATTAGTGCACTTTTTCCCTTGCTCCCTACTGTTTTGAAAGTACAACTAATCCAAGCTCTTTTAGTACATTTTTTTTCCTTTAATTTTGTGAGTCTGTATTAGATGTGGCTATTTCCCCTTCTCAAGGGTGCAATTTCGGCATTGTGATTTGTTTTAAAATTACTAATCTAATGGTGTTAACATTTCTCCATTAATCATCTCAACATGACATCTTCTAATCTTTTTCTTTCCAAAATATTTTAGTATTTTCTCTGGGATCATTTTCTTTATTTGACATCACAAAAGCTCCAGTAATCATTTGATAGAAAAATTTCCTTTATTCCATTAAATGCTTTAGACAGCTGCAGCTTAATTTCGCTTGCCATTTTCTGTCATTATTTTGATATATGAGAATGGTCTGATGAGGTAAATCATGGGAAAAAGCCCTGCTCTCTTCTCAGTTAATGGTAAAGTGCTATATTGGAAATGTCTTTAAAGTTTGATTAGTTTTTAGTTGTACAATTTACCCTTTCCCTTCTTTAGTGAAACATTGGTTATTTCTATTTGCATTGTTGTTTTCTACTTTCACTGTATAGGGCTAGTTATAAACATAATGGCACGATTACCACATGTCTGTTTTTGGTAATGGCATGATGTCATAATTTGCTTTATATTACTTCACCTTATGAAAAGGAAAAATCCAGCCATCCTGAAAGTTATTGGCCCGAGAAATCCTATTAGGCCGTACAAGGGTGTTCTAAAACAGTATCCTGATTTGCTACTTCACTTCCTTTTATTTTTGTGGAGAATTACTGAATTTATATAAAGCCAAGCTGATGAATTCACAACATCAGTTTGGTTGTTTTCTTCAGTTTTCATCCATATCCTGGTAGATGTCGATCTTACGTGAAAATAGAACTCAAATTATACAGCTTTTAAATCTTGAGCAGATCTTACACATCTGGGAGCCAAGTATGGAAATCATTTTCCTTGGCATTAAATTTTCCATTTTCAGTGTTTGCTTCTCTAGTATTATTTTTTCATTGTCTGATCATAATGTCAGGAAAGATGATGTAGTATTTGTCTTTTTTATTGGAAGGGAGAGGCAAACCATAAAGCAGTCTCTTAACTGTAGAGAACAAACTGCAGTTTGCCAGAGGGGAGGTGGGTGGGGGGATAGGTTAAATAGGTGCTGGGGATTATGGAGGGCACTTGTGATGAACAGTGGTGTTATGGAAGTGACGAATCACTGAATTCTACTCCTGATACCAATATTACACTGTAAGTTAACTAGCTGGAATTTATTTATTTATTTGTTTATTTATTAAAAAAATTTTTTTCTTGAGAGGGAGAGAGAGAGAGCGTGAGTGAGGGAGGGACAGAGAGAGGGGGAGACGGAGGATCTGAAGCAGGCTCTGTGCTGACAGCAGAGAGCCCGTTGCGGGGGTTCGAACTTACAAACTGAACGGTGAGATCATGACCCAAGCTGAAGTTGGACCCTTAACCAACTAAGCCACCCAGGTGCCCCGAACTAACTGGAATTCAAATAAAAACTTGAAATATGAAAAAATTAAAATAAAAGATTGATTGATAGAAAAATAAAAGAGTTTTTAAATAGGACATTGTCCAGTCTGCCTGGAAGTTTCCATAATAAGCTGCTATTTAAACAAATCATGTATCTATTTCGCAATAAACTTGCCCTAAAGTGGTAAGCAGTTTTTAATTACGTGGTTCCAGAATACTAATCTGATGAGGTTAAATAAAGGAGGTAGTGAATGATATCCAAAGTACAAATAAAAATGAATTACCACTTGAAAGTAAGAATTGTGGATTTAATTTGTAAAGGTGCTAGCTCAGTACATAAAAGTGTGATGCATGTTATGCCATCTTCCCTAAGTAGAATTGATTGGAAATATATATCCATTCTTACCTTATAATTTTAGTAATGAATTGAATTGTTGTTATTGAATATATTCACTAAATATATTAGGTAGCTTTCCCCAAAGCTACTTGTGTGATACTGTCTGACAACAAAAGCAAAAGGATAATTTCAGGATAATTTCAGCAAAGAACTGTATTCCTTATGGTACCGCAGTGTTTGTTAATATACGAAATATTCTGAGATATTCTGTGGTACAGATAAATGTTTATCCTTAATTTCCAAAACATATTTACTCACTGGGGTTTTTTCATGCATTACCCACTTAATCGATAAAGAAATGTTGATCTCTCATCCTATTAGAACAATACTTATAGATGGGAGAATTTTTCTAGAAAGAATTTTACCTATAAATTATAATAAAATCTCAGTTTCTCAGTTTTAATGATTTTAATGGTGGTGATCTTTCTAAGAATACAGAAATTCAGCTTCTCAACTCTCTAAAAGCTTGTCATAAATATGAATATTCCAAAAATCTGTGTAATGCTTTGCCTTGGGTTCTCAATTGTCAAACTTTGCTGACATGTTACTTGTTCCTTCACATACCCTGGTGACAAATAAAGCTTACCTTTTGGGTTGTGTTTCTGTAAGTCACTGTTGTTCCTATAGTTTATGAGTCCTGACAACAGTGTGGCTTATTTGGGAAAATGTGGAATTTATCAGCAGAAGATCTGTGTCTTAGTGATCACTTACATTATCTTGGCTTTGTTTTGTAATGCCAGGCTGACTAGAGGCAGCTTTGAGGGGGGCAGTATTTCAGAAAAAAATATATACTAATTAGAAATAGAAAATTATTGGTGAGTTATAGAAGGGCCTTTTGTAAAGGAGGGCCCCTGCAACTTAAGGTTCAGTAGCTTCACACGAATTCCTCCTTTCCAAAGTAATTATTGCTCTACCCACGTCTAGTTTTTCCTTCCATGAAATGAAGTATATACACTCTGCATATTCCAAACACAGTCTTTGCTAGCATCATTAGCATAGCCTGAAATGAGATCCCGTATTCTTATTCTCTACCACTCCAAAACCCCTTCGCAGCCATGTGCAATTTAAATTATGCCAATGTCTTAAAATTTTACCGGATCCTTTAGTAAAAAGAATTGCCCCTTCTCTTTTATCACATAGTGTGAGGGCTTTTTTTTTAAACATATTCCTTGTATGTCTGCTTTGTAATTTACTTGTATCTCTGTGTTCTGTCTTCCTAGAACATAAAATCCTTAAGAATAGAGACATTAGTTTTGTTCTCACTCTGTGGAATTGACTAGATGTAGTACTTGTTTCTTGAATTGAATTCATAAACTAAATGCCATTAATGAGGTGAGTGCACACAGGAGATGAAATATCTGTCTGGTCTGACAAATGTCCATGTGGATGACACATTTATTTTTGAATCATAATTGAAGAGGAAGGCTAGTTGTTTAAAGGACACCGTCTGCTACTTCCTAGGTATGTTACCTTGCACAAGTCAGCGTTTCTACTCTCATTTGTCAATGAGGGTGACGCGTACTTATATCTTAGTTTGATTAGGTGATTAAGTGAATGTATGTGAACTGTTGGTACAGAAGCTCACAGATAGCTGCTTTTGTGGTGATGATGATGATTTCCTTCAGTGCTCTTCTCTTACCCCTCTAGTTTAAAAGGTTAGGGGAATATGTGTATAATTCATTTTTTCCTCACTATATATACCTTGAGGGCTGAACAAATGGAAAAGTTTAAAAAATGTGGATAGATGGTGTTGCAGATGTATAATTTGGGTCCTCTGCTCTCTTTGAGTATCTTCTTTTTTTCTCCTCGGTTGCCATTCCCAGTTTGCACAATGGCTTTGCAACTTCCCTCACTTTCCTTTAGACTTCTCCTCCACCCGTTCTCTCCCTTCCTCCCTGGACACCAAAAGAAGCCCTTCTTCATAAGTAAATGATACGTAATGACACATTTGTGAGTGACTATTTGCAAAAACTTGAACAGGTGTTTTTACATGCATTATAACATCTGATCTTGTCACTAAAACCAATGTCGTTGTCTGCTGCAAACAGAGTTTTCCCAGGACTACTGATAATGCTTCTTTACTGGCTTATTATCATCATCTTCAGCTTATAGATGAGAAAATTAAGCCTCAGGGAGGTTTAGTACTTAGTGGCGAATCAGAGCCCTGAAATTTAAATCCAGACTTCTTACTCTATTCTGTTCTGATTTCCAGAGAGCATCAAGTAAGAAGTCCTTTCTGCCCTTCTACATCCAAAATGATCTTTATGTCTTACCTTTGAAATCTGAAAAAGTGGCACCACCTCTTTCTGTCAGTATTTTGCATTGATTATTGATCTTTGCTCTCTAATCCCTCTTGCTTCCCACACGGTTTTCCAATCACTTATCATCTTATTTAAATAAGTCAGAGAAAAACAAATACCTGATTTCACTCATATGTGGAATTTAAGAAACACAACAGATGAACATAGGAGAAGGGAAAGAAATAAAGAGAAAAACATAAATGGAGGCAAACCATAAGAGACTCTTAAATACAGAGAACAAACTGAGGGTTGCTGGGGGGTAGTGTGTGGGGGATGGTTAAATGGGTGGTGGGCATTAAGAAGGGCACTTGTTGGGGCGCCTGGGTGGCTCAGTCGGTTAAGCGGCCGACTTCGGCTCAGGTCATGATCTCGCGGTCCGTGAGTTCGAGCCCCGCGTCAGGCTCTGTGCTGACAGCTCGGAGCATGGAGCCTGTTTCAGATTCTGTGTCTCCCTCTCTCTGACCCTCCCCCGTTCATGCTCTGTCTCTTTCTGTCTCAAAAATAAATAAATGTTAAAAAAAAAAAAAAAAAAAAAAAAAGAAGGGCACTTGTTGGGATGGGCTCTGGGTGTCATATGTAAGTGATGAATCACTGGTTTCTACTCCTGAAACCATTATTATACGACACGTTAACTAACTTGGATTTAAATAATAGTAATAATAATAATAATAATAATAATAATGATAATAATTAGTTACAATACAAGACAACTGTCTCAACCCTTGGCTCCTTTCAAATAAGCTTTAATATGTGTTCGAGTGTCATTCACCACATTACATTATGTGGAGAGATAAAATTCCTCAAAAATAATTTAAACTATTTTTAGATGAGGGTTTCCTGGTCTTTAATCAGGCTTCAGCCTTTGACAACCTAATTTCTGCTCTGACCACTGAATGTTCTAGCTGCAGTGCTCACTGACCAGCTAGTGTATGCTTGTTAGTACCTCTCTCATTTGACATGTCTCAAAATTGACATTGTTGATTTCTCCCTCATTCCTAAAACTCTCACATCACTTGATGGAAGTGGTACCCTTTCTCTTTCCTGATCGTTCCTCTTCTTCTCTTGTAATCTTCCTTCTCTCCTGTGGTTCTTCCCTTTTTCTCCACACCCCTTAAATTCCTATTTCCATGGTTCTCTCCTGGCCCTACCTCTATGTCCCTCTAAGTTGGAGTGCACTAAAATAAATACAGACAATACAGGGGTACACTGCTCTTTTGAAAAAAAAAAAAAAAAAAACTAACATGTGGCTATGTGTGTGTGTGTGTGTGTGTGTGTGTGTATAAAATGATTTATAAAATCTAAATTTACTTCAAAATACTATTGAATTTATAATAGCATTCTCTTATTTTGGGTTTCCTTACTTATGAGACTAACTGTAAGTAAACCTATTATTATCTGTGATTCTGATCACTGTAAAATTTTAAACTTTCTCTTCATATTGAAAACCTGGAGTTTTTCATTTAGGACATGAGGTTATATATTACCTCATTCCCACCTGCTTTGCATTTATATTTCTGCCACTGTGCATTCATTCTCTGTCTATTATTTTATTTTCCCAACCTCTTCATGCCATTTGTTGCCTCATCTGAGTAACTTGTTTTCCTTCAGTTGGGAATGCTTTTGTTCTTAAAACGTCTGTCTCCTTGCTTATCCAATATACTATTTACAACATTTAGGTAAAAGTAGCAAAACTGAGTTAACTGAAGCAAAAACAAAAATGAGGGAAAGAAGTCTGTCATAGGTTTACAGGGATGTCTCATGGCAGTGAAGTAAAAGAATAAAATTTGTCTCAGGAAGGGACTAGATCCTGTGTTTTGGTTACTTGCAGGAGCTATTTATCATTATGTACTTATATGGATGCCTAACCCCAAATTTTGTGGTTTCTAGAGAATAGTACATGCTGCTTTGTCTTATATAAAGAAGTAATTCAACCAATGAAGCTATTTTGTGTGTGTGTGTATATATATATATATATATATATATATATATACACATACACACACTTATATTTATATAAACATATATAAACATATATATACATATATATAGTAAAAAAAAGTATTTGCATGAATCTTTGCTCTTAATTATTTGATGCCAGAATTCTAATCATGTAAGTAATCCATAATTACTTTGTCTCTATAATGGTTAGAATCAATATGCTAAGAAATAATATTAAGGTATATATGTACATTTATAGCCTTATATCCTAAGTAACTCCTTTACCCCTTAACCCATTTTCTTAGGATAATTCTCACTACTCATGGCTGGGTTGTAGTTCTCTGTGGTAACTAACTTCTAATCAAACTGTTGTTACTTTCTAGTAATATGTACTAGAATTGACTCCAATTGGTATAATTAGGTGAGACTAATATGCATTATGCAAATTGTTTTCATGAAAATTTTATGGGCACTGTGGTATAAGTTAAGCAGTTTCTTTTCTAACTTGTGATAATCTGACAGCAACCAAAATTTAAATTTGAATAATTTGACCACTTCCTGATGTTTGCTCTTTCTGGCGGAGAGAAATGAATTAACTTATTGTTTTGAGCCTCTGCACACTACAGAATTGGTCCCACTCCTGTGGCAGGCTCAAAAGTGTACAAGTCAAATACAGACATACGTGTGAATAGAACTCACTCAAAAATGTCTATTTAATATAGAAAATACAGGAATTTTTATACTTACTTAAATTTTACAAATGAGTCTTTTTAAGAAGCTTTTAAGTATTTATCAGACAGAAAGCAAGGCCAATTAAAGGATTTAACTTCACTTTCCTAAATCCATAATTTCCCTGAAATTTAACTGAAATGTGGCACAGCATGAATGAATAAAGATCACTATTAAGGAATATTGTCCACATGCAAATCTTTCATTATATCTTATCCCTGTTACAGCTTATATACATACATACATATACATACACATGCATGCACACACACACGTATATATATATATATATATACATATATATGTATATTCATACATATATACACATACACACATACATATGAATATATATGTGTGTGTGTGTGTGTGCGTGCATAATATTTTGTCTTTGGTCAGATTTGAGTGTAAATTCCAAGATAAATGAATATCAGTTTTAAATATTAGATGGAAACTGTTATTTCCTACTGAAAATATATGAAATAGCTATTCATTATTGCTGATCCCAAAGGATAATTTCTTTTCCTAATAACCCAAATAGGAGAAAAATAAGTCATTTCATTTTTGATAATGTTTGGTAAGTAAAAAAAAAATAGTTTTTTTTTATAGGAGGCTACATTGTAATAGTGGTTTAAGAGAGTTTCAGAATTTCATCTTCTTCGAAAGTGTTATTCTTTGCAATAACCTGCAAAGCATGCTGACTAATAATGCTTTCCTCCCAACAGAAAATCCAATCAGATTTGACAAGTCATGAGATCAGCTTAGAAGAAATGAAGAAACATTACCAGGGAAAGGAGACTGCCCAAAGGGTGCTGTCCCAAATCGATGTGGCCCAGGTACATATTATTGCATAAACTAAGGAAATGGTTTTAGTTGGGTATTAAAACATACTCTGTATTAGACAGTTTGATTATTAGCAAAATTAGGATTGAGGGCATTATTTGAAAACTATAATATGATATGTAAATAATACAGATTTGGGGGGGTTTCCATTTTAAAGATAAAATTAATAAATTACATTTTATTTAGTACCACATTAAGAACAACTACTGAATTCAAATATATGTATTGTTTCTGCTGGAAAGGTAGAAAAGAATTGCTTTAGTTTTTTTTTTTTTTTTAACTCTTTTTTATCTTTAGGGGTAAAGAAAAATCTATTAACAAAAGTATGGCTGCCTGTTGTTTGGAATGTGAAACTATAGGGATGCTTTCTTACATTGTCTTTCCAGAAAAAGTTGCAAGATGTTTCCTTGAAGTTTCGATTATTCCAGAAGCCAGCCAATTTTGAGCAGCGTCTACAGGAAAGTAAGATGATTCTAGATGAAGTGAAGATGCATTTGCCTGCGTTGGAAACAAAGAGCGTGGAACAGGAAGTAGTACAGTCACAGTTAAATCATTGTGTGGTAGGTATTTCTGGTGACTTTCCTTATTAAGAAGTATGTGAGGACCCTCCTTTATAACAGAAGATTGTTTCCAGATAATTATGATAATTATACAATGTTATTTTAAGATTAACAACAAACATTAGCACATGTGTATTGAGAGACGAGAACACTTACTGAAATAGTACCCTTTTAATACCTCCTCTGTAGGTGTCTTTTTGGAATCCAGAATTCTCTAAGGACTGTGTAGAATATAAGAGGAAATACCCTTTATTTAATTTTTTAAGTTTATTTATTTATTTTGAGAGAGAGAGAGAGAGAGCAGGGGAGAGGCAGAGAGGGAAAGAGAGAGAGAATCCTAAGCAGGCTCCACATTGACAGTGCAGAGCCCGATTTGGGGCTTGAACCCACAAACCATGAGATCATGACCTAACCCTGAAACCAGGAGTCGGTTGCTTAACCAGCTGAGCCACCGAGGTGTCCCATTTAATTTTTGTAGTACTTTGGATATATATTTTAAATGTAAATTCTGAAAAGAATTTTAGATGTCTGGAAACAGCAACAACAGCAACAACTACAATAATGAAACCGTTCCAGGAATGAATACCAAGTAAGCTAAGTGATCTATACAAGTTGTCCCTAATTCTCAAGGCCACTGATTAATGAGATAATTTAAATTTTTTTTTTAATGTTTATTTATTTTTGAGACAGGGAGAGACAGAGCATGAACAGGGGAGGGTCAGAGAGAGGGAGACACAGAATCTGAAGCAGGCTCCAGGCTCTGAGCTGTCAGCACAGAGCCCGACGCGGGGCTAGAACTCAGGGACTGCAAGATCATGACCTGAGCCAAAGTCGGCCACTTAACTGACTGAGCCACCCAGGCGCCCCTAATGCGATAATTTAAAGACAACACAGCTGGTGAAGGGCAAGAGGAAGATTCCAATCCAGGCACTCTTACTCCAAATCCTAGTATCTTTCCATTAAATATCAGTGCTGGATATATACGGAAGTCCCACCACACCTCAAAGACAGAGTCAAGAGGCATGGAAGGCACATGATTAGCCTGTAGCATAAATCTTCAGAGGATTTGGGGATTTTGAGCTGCGTCCCTTATTGCAATTATGGGAAATTCGCCATGTCTGATGACTTCTCTGAAAACTTAAGGCTGAATTACAAAGGCATCTCCTAGAGCAATACAACTATTATTATAACTCTATGTGTACTTTGGGCAATGGGGTGGAAGTTCACATAAAACAAAAGCACTGAATGTTATTAACACTGAAGATGAAAACAAGGTTATCTCGTTAGTACTCTGTGTTTTTAGTATTGTTTCTGCGTTTACTCCCTAACATAAACTTAAAAGAAACATTTTAGATGCATTTCAGTCATATTATTTTGAGTGGGAAAGTATCTTTTAACAAAAATTTTATAATCTGTGTATTTCTTTGTGAAAAATTCTGAAATATTTTGTATGCAGTGACATTTCTTCATAATAAAGGCTGCATTTTAGTGGCATCATGATTATAAATGTTCCTGCCCCCCAAAATAAAATTTGAATATAACAGTATGTAATTATTAGCTGGTGTTAGATGAGCAAACATTAGGGATTTCTAAGATGATATCACCTATTAAATTTTGCATAAATTATTGAAAGCAGAATGACTCAACTATACTATCATCATGGTTAAATATATCCCCAAAGGGAGAGTTGTTGCCTTCCATGATTAGGTCTCTAATAGTACTTTGTAAAACTTGTCTGCTGGTAAGTATGAGGTGGAAACAATGTTCCCTGCGCCCAGCTGTGACTGCCCTGAGGGTACCTGAAACAGCTTCAAGTACTTGTTCAATTTGTTTCTAGTTCTGGTTTAAAGTCAGGAGCAATTCAAGTAGTCCTTCCATAAGGATACTTTTTTTTTTTTTTTCTTAACTTTTATATTTTAAAAAAGTACTTAAGATGCCTCATTGCAGGGGCGCCTGGGTGGCTCAGTCGGTTAGGCATCTGACTTCGGCTCAGGTCATGATCTCACACTCTGTGAGTTCGAGCCCCGTGTCAGGCTCTGTGCAGACAGCCCAGAGGCCTGGAGCCTGCTTCAGATTCTGTGTCTCCCTCTCTCTCTGCCCCTCCCCTGCTCATGCTCTCTTTCTGTCTCAAAAATAAATAAAAACATTAAAAAAATATGCCTCATTGCCTATACTATAATCATTGCCTTTGCCTTCAAGAAATTTTTGTTGAGTTAACAAAAAAGTCTTCCCAGCATGAGCACAAAGAAATATAAGGGATGTTTCCCTCCCTTGGTGATAAATATTTTTTCTGCATACTGAATGATATGATTTTAACGGCTAGCAGTACTTTGAACTTTCAACATAAATTTAAATCACTGAGGGTTTTTTTTATGTTTAAAGAGTAAATCATTTGCATATATCTCTGATTTCAAAATTCACAGAATTGATTCCCTCTGTACAGTTAATGGTTGAATGTTTCTACATACCGAGATTTTATCATTTCTAGGTTAGAAATAAAATGAAGTAAAAAAATCATCTGGAAAGCTCAGACAGAACCCAAAATTATTAGTAAATGAATATTAACACAAAACAACCATCAAAGAAGGGATTAAGATGGAAATAGATTATGTATTAGCTTTAATTAATATTTGCCTAACCTTTACAAAATGTATTGTTTTGGGCATTGATTTTAAACTGAAAAGAGAAAATAAACCAAGTTGTAATTCCCATGAAAAAGCGGCTACCTACTAGTGACTTTGTTTCTTAGTAACAATAAAACATGTAGTTGTTCACACTTGCCACTGAACATGTGAAAGCAACAATGTATCATGTAAACTATTATATATGCATGTCTTCACATATACACCTGTACCTATGTGTATGCTTTCATGCCTCCATACATACACATATCTTTCCAGGAAAATAGCTGTCAGGTGAAGTTGTGATGCTTGTTTCGTAAGTCTGAAAGCAGTATACTTTCCGGAAGTAATACATTTGTTCTTTATGGTTGTGATGTCCCTGTGAGTTTTTAAATTATATTTTTGTATCTGTTTGTATTCAATTGATCAGCCCCATTTAGAAAAGACATTTACATAATGTAATTGGGATATTTAAAATTGCCTGCCTGTCCGATTCTGTGTCTCCCTCTCTCTCTGCCCCTCCCCCGTTCATGCTCTGTCTCTCTCTGTCCCAAAAATAAATAAAAAACGTTGAAAAAAAAATTTTTTTTAAATTGCCTGCCTGCCTTCCTTATATATGATTTAACTAATAGATGTTGAAATTGTGATCTGGAAATTTAGGTGTTTCATGCCCACTGAAATGTGTGAGAACAACAGTGAATGTGTCTCTAGTGACTCAAATACTGTCTGGTGTATTGGGCTCTCAATAAATACCTGGTGAAAGAGTCAAGGAATTTCTCCAAACTCCCAGCTACTATTTTATAATTAAAACATTTAAAATAGAAATCATTTAACTTTTATAAATAATCTTGATCAACTTGGTTTGTAAAAGTAAATGTATACATGAGGTACACTTACTTCAGTAAGAATAACTACAGAATCTGCATGTCTGTATGTCTATATATAATTGCAAATAGAAATATTAAATCAACAGAAAATGCTGAGGCTACATATTGATCACAGCTGCAAAATGCTACTACATTAAAACTGTAAACATGGAATGAAAATGAAAGTGACCTCTACCTCTATTTCTTTTTTATTAATCATGACAGTATAAGTTGGACACTATTGCTTATTATTTTGTTTTATGTTTAACTTAGAACTTGTATAAAAGTCTGAGTGAAGTGAAGTCTGAAGTGGAAATGGTGATAAAAACTGGACGTCAGATTGTACAGAAGAAACAGACAGAAAACCCTAAAGAACTTGATGAAAGAGTCACGGCTTTGAAATTACATTATAATGAGCTGGGAGCAAAGGTGAGTGCGCCTTGGAACCAGAAACACTGGCTATTTACCACTTTCCTTGTAAATTGCAAAACAAAAGGTAGTGATGATGCACAATTAATGTCTTAGAAAGTTAATCATTTTCTCTCAATAGATAGGTACATACACACATTTATGCATACAGATAGAGATAGATATAGTCCCATGTGTAGTTCTTGTTAAGAAACAATAGTTAATCCATAAGGATCTTGTTTCCAGTCTGCATTAAAAAATATGTACAGCTCAAAGAGATTTTTATTGGCCCATCGTATGGTTTTAAAAAGGTTTCTTTCCTCTAAACTCGCCTTCTTTTCATTGTATAAATTTGCTTGTGATGACTTAAAGGCTGGAGCCTTTTATAAACTAATGCACTTACGTGTATTTCGATACAATGGAGTTGACACATTCCACATAGACCGCATTAGGTGTAATAGAGCTGTCACATTCCATAGAAATTATTTCCCTGTGTGGCAAGTCTTGCATGATCCACCACATTTGGCTAATAAGGTAGCATGGATATCCAGTGAAGTCCTATTGCTCTCTGATTATTTGTGTATTTTTGTCCTGATAGTGTTCAGTGCCCAGTTCCATGTCCCCGTTAATTAAAGATGTTTATATTTCTCTATCCGCTTTCCCAAACAGTGGAATGACGAGGATCGTTACCCCACTTTCCTCAAATCAAACATTCTCTATCTATGCTCTATAGATTTAGAAGTTTTATGGCTGAAAATAATGATAGTAATCATAAAAAATAGTCATAATGGCATGACTTGTCACCTTCAAGGACCGACCCTAGCCTTTTCCGTGCTGACACCGTAACACAATAATCATTTCTGTCTTTAAAAAAGTTGTGATATCTGAATATATTATATGG
This sequence comes from Panthera onca, assembly GCF_046562875.1. Taxonomy (NCBI): domain Eukaryota; kingdom Metazoa; phylum Chordata; class Mammalia; order Carnivora; family Felidae; genus Panthera; species Panthera onca. The sequence continues at coordinate 101,912,339 of NC_138357.1, forward strand.
TATCTTAGATAATAAGAATATTTTATTAACATCATGTTCGTTTGCTTAAACTTATGCAAATAAAGTTGTCCATTTTTGGCATTTAGGGCTATTTATGAATAAGTACAAATTTAAGTACTTTAGGTGAGGACCTTTAAATTAGGAGCATTTGCGGACAGTTTCATTTTCCTGACACTTCGTGTGATAAAACAAATAGACTAAAATAAGGGCCAAAGCAGGAAAAAATAAAAATGCATACATTTTAATTTCCTTCTGAATATAAGAGATTTACTGGGATCGATGGGGAGAACAGAGTACATTTTTACGCCCCACGTTCTCCACTTTATTAAATATAACAACATCAGTGAGACACCTGTTACTTCATTTTAGGCACAAATATAAATGTGTGTCCACATTTGTGAAGTATCCCTACAGACGCAAATTTCTACTATTTCACCCTGTAAGTAGATGGAAGGTTATGTTTTAAAAGTACTAATTGCAAATTACTTTTGACCAAGAGAAGGTAAATTTTAGATTAAAATGGAACTCTGGAAATAACTGAAGAACTATTCACATTAGTTGGCAATCTTTGTTTTTAGATTCTAAAAACTTGCTAATTTATATGTCACATGTTTGAAAGGCAGCTCACTGTCATGCTATGGCAAAATGTTTTCCTTCTCAATTGATCAAAAAGTAGGGAACACTGATACATAATAAATAGGAAAACATGGTGATAAACTTGAAATAAAATACACTTCAAGTGCTTGTGTAAGTCCACCAAGGTACCTCTGGATTAAGGCTCCAGGCTCGGAGCTGTCAGCACAGAGCCCAACACAGGGCTTGAACTCACAAAATGAGCCGTTAGATCATGACCCAAGCCAAAGTCGGATGCTTAACTGACTAAGCCACTCAGGCGCCTCTATCCTTCTGGACAAGTTTATCATTGTGTTAAAGATAACCACAGAGGGGAAGGTAGTATCTGTAGTTAGCATCTCATCTAGGGTTTATAGATTTTTACAGATGCCAATTGTTCCGTATTTAGCATCAATAGAATCATCTCTAATATTAATCATAAAGCTACAAGTTGTTAATTTCTGGAAAGCTGTTCTCTTTACTCAAGAGTCTCTAATTTGACCTATGTGACTTTGCACTAAAGTAATCTATTAATAGATTTTTGTATTAAAAAGTAGATCTTGTGAAAAGGTCATTTCTTTGTGCTTTCAAATATGAATGTTGTCTGGGCCTTTTAGTTCTTTCGTTCTTTCTCTCCTTTCCTTTCCTTTCCTTTCCTTTCCTTTCCTTTCCTTTCCTTTCCTTTCCTTTTTGTTGCTTTTGCCTTGAAGAATTTCCCAAAATCTTTGCCTTTGCAAGAGTAAATTTTACATAAAATAGTCCCTGAATGTAAAACAATAAAAATGAAGTTTGAAGACTATTAGTGACCCAAGTTACTTATTATTAAGTGAATGAGTCTCATGAAGATGTAAAGTACTATTTAACCTCGAAAATATATATTTGAAAGTTTATGTTTATTTTAACCATTTGGCACTTAGTGATATCATTAAAGCAAAATGAAATACTAAGAAATCATACTTTAATAGCATGATAGAATACAGTAAAAAGGCAGGACAAAAATTTATTTTTGAAATAAAATTTAGAAGCAGTAACGATAAAAAGAATGTATATAAATATTGTTACAAAAATGTGGTAAGTCATGTATTCCTTCTCCAAGAAAAAAAGTCTTAAATTGTTGAATTACCTTCAACAACAGTGGTTCTATTTGATAAAATCAAACAAAACAAAGCCTATTTTAATAGATTATTATTTTTGTGTAAAAAAACCTTCTATTTTAATCATCTTCAGAATTTATATAGTTGTACTTGCCTGACTTCAATGTACGCTCCTTTTTTGTTAGCTCAGGCTGCCATAACAAAATACCATAGCTCAGGTGGCTTGGACACTTATTTGTTCACAATTGTGGAGGCTGGGGAGTCCAAGATCAAGGTGCCAGCTTAGGAAGACACTCTTCCTGGTTTGCATAAGCCACATCCTTATTGTGACCTCTCAAGGCGGAGAAGTGAGGAGAGGGAGTAGAAGGATGGGAGAATAGGGAGTGGGAGGAAAGAGAGATCTTTCTTCCTCTTCTAGTAAGACCACAGTCATATCAGATTAGGGTCTTACCATTATGATCTCTTTTAACCTTTATTACTTCTTAAAGATCCTATATCCAAATGCAGTCACAGTGGGGTTTTGGGCTGCAGTGTCTTAATTCAGAGTGGAGAGGATGCAATTCAGTCCATAGCACTTTTCTTCCAGAATATATTTTTATCTGTTTATTATCATCAACTTAGCTTCATTGTTCAGTGAATAGAAATTGAGGACTTGCTTGTGTAGCTTCTCTGTGCTTTGATTTTTATGGAAATATACTTAAATAGCAATAGGCCAATCAACCTCAAATACTCATGCTCACGTCGTCAGTGCTCCTATCAGCCTCACTTACATTTATCCAGGGAACGACTGCTGAGGCATTCTACTGCAGGTGGCACTCTTTTAAATGTATCCCTTTTCCACACACGTACGCACAAAAGTGTAAAACTCAATTTTCCTTAAGATGGCAGTGTCTCCTGTTTTATTAAAACCTATTTAGCTGGATATAAACAAAATAGAATAAATAAAAATCAATAATGCATTAGCTCTGGGAAGATAGAATTTCTTTGAAATATCGAATCTAGGATTCCTTTTCTACCACTAGTGCATAGAAAAAAAAAACAACTATGCACAGAAACACACACACACACAGTGCAAGGGGCAGATGCTTTTACTTCCCTGAAGGGGGAAATCTGTAAAAGAAAAAAATATTGAATTTGCAGCCTCAGCAACTAAACATTTTTTTTTTTTTTAATGTGCATACACCTCTGCTAAAGAAACTAAAACATTTTGTTGAGTGTTTGGAATCCATATCAAAGTTTCAGTGTGTTTATTTTGATTGTAGCATTTTGGATTCTTTAAAGGTATCGTCACTTTGGCATTTTTCCTGCTTACGGCCGGATTATTATGTATTCATATGTGTTGGTGTGTGCATATGTGTGTGTGTTTGTGTATAGATAGATGGATTGATCAACAGATCAAGAAGAGATTCTGGGCTTTTTGGTCAACCCACCAACCCTAAACACTTACAGATTGTAGGCATATCTGGAGAGGTTGTGGAATGGTACGCATTTGTTCATTCTCCGTGTGAGAATGTGGAAGAATTTGATTTTGGGGGGGCGGGGTTTAGTTCTAAACATTGAAAACTGGGACACAAAATCAGGTTATGATTTTCTTTGTTAATAGGGATAAAAATTTTGTTTCGGAATTAAATCGTTTACCCCCCTTGGATGGCAAAAAATATTTAAGGGGGAAGTGACTTACTCTTTGTGTTGTTTTTCTGGAAAAGTAAGGCACTTTATAGATACGATGACAATACAATTGACCATTTTAAGCATTATAGAAATAATTTGACTGCCTGAGAGAAGCCATATTGTTTCTTTCTCCATTTTGATTCCTTACTAGCAAACCTCATTTGTCTACAGAGGATTGTAAACTTTGCCATCCATTTGGTAGGTGATTGAAGATTTTTTAAAAGCAGTGTGTTATATCTTTAGTTTGACTTACATCATTCAATATATTTAAAAAATTTGACCATAAATTATTTTTATTTATATTGAAGAAAATGATTATAGATTTTTTTTTCCTACCTGATATAGGACAGAGTCTTTTGGAGAAAGGATCTTATCTTCCCCAGACTGTGTCTATTCACCATTAATAGAATATCTGGTTTTTCTAAAATATTATTTTTGAAAAGTAAGAAAAAGGGTATTTTTAAATGACAAAACTATTAAAGTTCCTATTACATGAGTATAACTAAACCTAAATTGAAAAAGTAAACCAAGTTACATTTTATTATCATTCTTGTCAGGTGACGGAAAGAAAGCAACAGTTGGAAAAATGCTTGAAATTGTCCCGTAAGATGCGAAAGGAAATGAATGCCCTGACAGAATGGCTGGCAGCTACAGATATGGAATTGACGAAGAGATCAGCAGTTGAAGGAATGCCTAGTAATTTGGATTCTGAAGTTGCCTGGGGAAAGGTAAAGCCTGTATCACTGAAGGTTATTTTTAACACACAAAGAAACACACAGCAATGTGAATTTGCAAGACACTGTTAATGTGCAACAGTAGTTGAATTACAAATATTATCTTGCTTCACTTGTCCTTTCCTTAAAATTTCATCAGTAGTTTAACTCTGTATTTCTGAATCATGATAAAACCGGTGGGCAGCTGTAGCCAGAATCTCCCCAGAGCTTGTTTAGAATTAGGTAGGTTATGAATCAGTCCTTAAAAATACATGCATCATTTGTCAGAAAGTGAATCCTGAGCGGAGATTCTCTGTTCCCTAGCTTGCCCAAGATTGCTTAGAGGGACTCCACAACCATGATGAGAGCAAGGAGGCACAGGCTGCGGACAGTTGGGCTGGACAGGTCTTGAAAGATCAGCAGACTGCTGATGTCGCAATTAAAAACAAAGTCTCGAGGGGTCTGTGCAGCTGCTATGATTTCCATCACCAGAGGGCACAGGGTTTCCTTTAATCTTCAGCTGGTACATACTTGCTGTTTCTCTTGACAGCTAGTCAGACATTACTGCCCCCTAAAATTTAAGGTTAAGGTACTCATAGCTTCATTTTTGTTTCAGTTGATTCATTAGCGGATTACTTGAAAAGCTGTTGATATAAAGGAAACAGTCAATATCAATAATGTGCTTTCATCTTAAACTTTGCTGAGCCATTAGGCATTTAGAAAAAAAAATCACAGCACACTCTACCTCCTTGATTTTTTTTAAATTAACAAACACTTGCTGTATCAGTGAGATGTTCAAGAAATCTGTGCTTTATTTTTGATTCAGCAGGCTATTTGGATTATCCAAACTTGGGAAATTGTAATTGCATTAAGTAAAAACTTACAATCCTACAATAAGACCAAAACTGAAGACTGATTTTCTTTTATGTAAATTCAGGGGACAAGTATCGATAAAATGTTGTTACATAAATAGTTTTCAAGTAAAGAGTAGGGACTGATTTCTTTTTCTTCCCACTCAGAATCGATTTATTGGTGGAGATATTGAGTTGCATTTATTAGGTCAGGATCATATATGTTGTGAGATGATTACAGTAGCAAGTTCACAGGGGACAAGGAAAAAAATTACAGTGGCCTTATTTTTTTCCCTTATTACCCACACAAGTATTATATTTTTGTGTGATACTTTAGTTCGAGCCAATGGCAATCATATACTTAGATGCAGGCTGGGTGGCTCTAAGAAATAAGTGAAAAATGGCATGGCTCCCAAAAGTTAGAGGTTTGTTTCTGTCTCATGTAAGGTAGATAGTTCTGGATAGGGGAAGTAGTTTTGTTCCAGGAAATTCTCCTAAGGTAGGTGGCTTCCATTTCATTGTTCTGCAGTCTTCTGGGTATTTGTACTCTCATGGTATAACTCGCTCACCACCACACTTCGCTCCCAGCCCATAAAAGGAAGGGAAAAAAGGAAGTGGAGGGAAGCCAGCTCCCTCTTAAAGCTCTGTTATAAAAGCCCCATGCATCATTTTGCCCATATTTTTATTTGCCAGATGTTAGTCACCTGGTCATATTTAGCTTCCAGGGAGGATGGCAAAAGATAGTTCCTAACTGGGTGGCCATTGTGTCCTGCTTGAATGATGAGTAGAGTTTGTTTGTGAAAAAAGAGAATACGTTCTGGGGGACACATAGCAGTTTGGGCCCCAGCAGTATCAGCCCTGCACTTTTTATCATAAGATACAGGCGGCGGGAGACCTGCATCATCTGTTTCTCTTTATAAAAACCCATGCCCTGTCGATGGCACTTTCTACCATAAGTACTCATACACAAACAAAACAAGGCCCAGAAAATGCTTATGATCTACTAGAGTATGAAATACAGTAAAACATGCAAGGGCAAAGTGGTAGCGTATGTAGAGGATTCCTGAAAATAATCCAGGCTTTATTCTCACTTACCCTCCCCTTACAATTCTGGACAATATCTTCAAGTGTTCATATCCCCATTGTAATGGGTATATTAGTTTGCTAAGTCTCCTGTAAGAAAGTACCACAAATGGGTGGCTTAAACAGCAGAAATTTATTTTGTCACTGTTTTGGAGGCTGGAAGTCTGAGGTCAAGGTGGTGGCAGGGTTTTGGTTCGTTTGGAGGCCTCTCTCCTTGGCTCATAAATAGCTATCTTCTCATGTCTTCGTATGATCTTTCCTTTGTACATCCCTGGGTCCAAATATCTCTTCTTCTAAGGACACCGGCCATGTTGGATTAAGACCCACCCTAGTGACATTATTTTACTTAATTGCCTCTCTAACCTTTCTGTCTCCCAATTTGGTCACATTCGAAAGTCTTGGGGTTAGGGCTTCATCATATGAATGTCCAGAGGACACATTTCAGCTCCTAACAATGGGGTAGCTTTATCAATATAATTTGGAATGCTACTATAATGGTACACAAAGGAATAGAGTTAGAAATGAAGGGGATTTAAAAAATTCTGACTGCAATTTACAAGTGACTGAGATGAAACTATGGAAGTGTGCCACACAAGAACTCTGAATTCCACGGTCTCTGTAAGGTCACTGAGTACATCACCTAAGGAGATGTTTGCATTAGCTTCACCATAAAATCAGTAAAAAAAACATACTATTATATAATTAGCTTGGCAAAAGTTTCTAGATTATCCTTGTCATATTAGAAGGCTTGAAGGGTCTGGAGATGTGTCAAGTTATTGAGCCCATCTGGAAATTACTTTCCATGAAACCAAGGAGTAATACTAACTTGAGATCCAATAGGAAAAAAGTATAGCAAACTGGCATTTCTTTTCTTTTGTGGTAATTTATCACTCTCTCTGGATATTTTGAAACACTAAGCCGCTAATGATATGCTCTAAGACCCCTTAGTGGTCAAATGAAAGTATGCACATTTGGACCCAGATTACATGCTTTGTTTAATAAACTCATCTGGAAGGTGCCTACAGCTTTTGCAAAAGTCACAACCATGTAATAAAAGCATGTGACCTACACATCTAAAGCAGCCACACTGATGATAATTTTTTAAAATGAAAACAATCTCATACACAAAACCCCGTGATCCCCTAGTACATTCTTATTTCCCATGCTTTCTTGGTAGGTGGAGAACTTGACTCAAACTGTTAGTCTTGTCTGCAATTTCAAAGGGTAAATGTCAGATTTTTTTTGAAAAGAAATTGAGTATTCATTTCAATGCAATACATTGAATGTATTTGCCTATCATTCCAAGTATTTTTGACTTGGAGAAAATTTTAATATGTAGAGTCAATTTATTTTTAAACTGTTTCATTTATTTCTACTGAATTTCTTTCAGTTCTGTTGATCTAAGAACATTATATTTATTTATATATATAAATATTCGAATGCCTATATAAAAACATTCTTATGTATCAAATTTAGTTACTAGTGAAGCATTTATTTGACCTTCAGTTTATTCAAACAGAACATACTTTCAAATATATTGCCTACTATTAAATCTTTTGAGTGTTACTTCTACTCTATTCTAATTATACTTATTTATTATATATCTCGTTCCAGAAAAAAAAAAAATATTTAGGATGGCTCAAAGAGATACACATGATTCACCTGGTCAAGCACAAATAAATTAGAAAACTAAAGAAAGGGAAAATTAGAGAAGGAAAATGATGGAAACGTTGCACAGAAATATGCCCACAATATTCCATGGATAGTGTAATAGGCAGAGGAGGGTAAAGCCTCAAAATTTGGCACCAAGCTTCCCATTGGGCAAAATAAGAAGTAAACATACTTTTTTTTATTTATTGTACTAAGAACACTTAACATGCGATCTAGCCACTTAACATTTTTTAAGTGTACGATACTTATGGAAGGAAACTTATTTATGAGTTTCAAAAGTGTTCAAATTACTAAAACTATCATTAAAATATTTTTAATTTACTAGTGAGAGCTTTCTTCCTAAAATTTAGCTACGGAAGAAAAATTAGAGTCATGTATGAGATAGCACCTTTATTAATATTCTTATAAAAAAACCTAATAAAAAGGTTTGTGTAGCCATTTTTCTATCAGCGTGCTTCAATGCAGAAACAATGCCATGAGCCTGATTCCGGACTTTCCGTGTCTTCTTCCTGAACAAGTATCCGGAGTTTGGCACCGCAAGATCATTTTGATAGGCCGATGATGTTGTTAAAGTGAACAATCGAAAATAGATTCTCTCATTTTAGTTTCACTCCTGCTCACAATCCTTTTGTCACATGTTCAAAGCCATAGATGTTAGAACACGTAGGTCTTCCTAAAGATAGTGCTATATGACACATTTGCAGGTCTTTAAAAGTAGCACGTACTTGGGAAAAGACTATAAACCTGAGAATATCTGAGGTATCCCAGATCAGATTTTCCAGTCTCGAGGAGAGAAAGAATGAGGAAAACTGTGCTGTCAACTCTCACCATATGACTACACTTCCAGATTGCAGGTAGAGGGGAGAAGATGAATACAGTGAAAACGTATTCCAAAGTTATAAAAGGTAAAAGAAAACAGTTTAAATTCAAATAACAGGAAGCAGACATTTTAAAATAATAACAGAAATGAGATAAAAGTTTAATAATGGGAATTGAAAAGTTACACTGTTAATGCTAATTTGAACTTTCCAAAGCTCAGTCGCCCTTTCCCTGTATTTTTAAATTCAAACTGTCTACCTCTATTAGAGTGGTGATAAAGAGAGAGAAATTAATATTAATATTTTGAAAGGGGGGATCATTCCTAGCCGCATGGTCTGGAGAACAGAGATGCCTTAGGGGACTGTAACAGTAACGTTGGTGACCATCTCATGATCAGACCTATTCTCCGTTCATACTTTTTTTTTTTTTTTGGTGTTTATTTATTTTTGGGAAAGAGAGAAGAGAGACAGAAACACACCACGAGCAGGGGAGGACAGAGAAGGAGACACAGACTCCGAAGCAGGCTCCATGCTCTGAGCTGTCAGCCCGGAGCCCAACGTGGGGGTCGAACTCATGAGCCATGAGGTCGTGACGTGAGCCAAAGTCGGGTGCTTAATGGACCGAGCCACCCAGGCAGCCTGCCCCTTCCTACCTTTCTAATCTCTGTTGAGAGAGAGTGCCAGGTTGAGATCACAAACACTGATGTCTATAGAGTAGAAACGGAAAGAGTGGAAGGAAATGGTAAGGCAAACTAGAAGTGATTACCAGCAGCTGGGGAGTCTGCTAGCACGACACAGGATTCCTGAGCTGCCGTGACAGTTTCTACTTCCTTGGACTGCTACGTGGACATTAACAATTTCACTTGCTGAGAGAACAGGTGGAAATGTGCATTTTGTTCACTGGTGTTTCCCATTCATGTAACATGATATATGACACATAGGGTATGCTCGGTAAATATCTGTTCAATAAAATCAATGGCAATTGAAGAGATGAAAATTAAAACATAATGACAAAGCACTGTGAGAGAAGAGAAAAATGCTGATGTGCTTTTAACATTGTGATAACTTTTAGAACAAATGGAAATATGAGCATCATCTGATCAAATGCTCCCACTTTATAGATGAGAAGATAGAAGTACTGGCAGTACAGTGTTGTCTCCGATTTCAGTAGGTTTTTTCCACACTACTTACTTTTTAAATTATTTTTTAACATTTACTTATTTTTGAGAGACAGAAAGAGACAGAGCACGAGAGCGGGGAGGGCAGAGAGAGAGGGAGACACAGAATCCGAAGCAGGCTCCAGGCTCTGAGCATGTCCACACTGGGCCCGACTCGGGGCTCGAACTCACGAACCGTGAGATCATGACCTGAGCCAAAGTCAGTCGCTTAACTGACTGAGCCACCCAGGTGCCCCCACTGTAATTATTGTTAGAAGTCATATTTTCTAGTAATTTTAAGGTAACCTAACCAAAGTGACCCAAAAAGGTATTTATCGTTCACACTGATATTTTGAGGGTCGATGGGGGGTGGGTGATGGGTATTGAGGAGGGGACCTGTTGGGATGAGCACTGGGTGTTGTATGGAAACCAAATGACATACATTGACACACACAAAGGCTAAGTGCGGATTTGAAATATCATTTGTTAATGTCTTAAAATCAGTTTGATTAGTTAGATATAAGTAAATCAATTCTCAATATCCCATATGGCTACAATTATTTAGCAAGTGAATTGAGCACAAAAATATAACTGTAGAAAGCAGATAGTTATGTGATTAAATAGAAATTTATATCTCAGATGATATCATTATGTTTGGAAAATATAAGCTTCAGCAAAATTTAATCTATATGATTTTCTGATTTAACCAGTAGCAGATTTCATGCATTCCAAATTTAGTTTCAGTAGTCAAAAATTCAAAGCCACTTAAATAATTCAGCTACATTAGAGCCCTTTTAATAGTCACAGTATTGTGTAAAAATTACAATGATCAAATATAATTCCGTGGAAAAATAATTTTGGTTCTATAATACTTTAGATCTATCCGCTTTGGGGATCGTACATATCTACCATTTTTCATCAGTTGACCGTTAGGTTTTACTAAAAGTAAAGTAGTGTTGGGATACCCAGAGTTGACTGAAAGAATCACACATATACACAAATGTTGAATTCAATTCAGGGTGTTAAATAATGCAAAATAATTGATGCCTAAATAGCCACTCATGTAACAAATCATTGTGATTTTCACGTTGATTTCAGGGACAGATTTTTATATTCAGCATTCGGAAGAAAGTGATAAGTTGACTCGGTTATCTTTCTGCTGTCCTTTCAGTCCTACAATTTTAATGACAATCACCCAGTAAAATCTTGTGACAAACTGTATCATTTTGTTTTCCCCTTGCTTCTCAGCATTGGCTACACACTGAAATCACCTGGGAAAATTTAAAAGACGATCAGTGCCTGGAGCCCACCCCTAGAGATTATGATGTAATTGACCTGAATGTGGCCAGTGTGCCTAGTAATTCAACAAAGTTTGCGAACCGCTAGATAATGCAGTATAAGTGGTCGTAACGAGATCTACATTCAGTTCAGTCAACCATGCCCTGTACTTTTTTTTTTTTAGACAATCACCTTTCGTAGTTTAAAGAGATCTGGCCTCTGGTCCTAGATTATCTGGATAATTGCCTCAACTCATCACTCCTTTTAGCTATAAAAGCATGAGAACTATTACTTATTTCTAAAGTCTGTTACACTATCATTCCCATGAAAAATTACATATCTTTTTTTTTAAAGCGGGCATAGTAATTTATCTGTGAAGTGAAATAACACTAGCAGACCATTAACTTGGTACAATGAATGCATCAAGCAGCTGTTACTTAGAAAATAGAACATCTGTTAAATGCCATTGGAGTCACTATTCACTGTCATTATAGTTATAGCTATAATTTCTGTTCTGCACATTTTGCTTTCATGAAATTCTTCTTTAATAGACAATACATTATTAATAAAAAGTCAATACACATTGCCATAAAATCCACCATTTAATGTTTTATGTTCTTTCTGAATTTATCATTATATTATTCCGTCACATTAGCCTAATAATAAAATATGTCCTAAAGCTCTAGCCATGGCAGAGTAATGTAGGGACCTGAGAAGACAATTAGTAACGTATTTTATCACATTGAAGATATTAGATTGTATGATGCACCATTGATTTAATTACAGCTGCTGTGGCTCAAAAGAAGCACCACCACCTTAAACATAAATACAAATTGTAAGTGTCATGTCAATTTTAGAAATCTTAATATGTGACAAAGTGCATTTTAGAATTGCAGTAATGTAATTTTTAAATTTTATTCCCAAAAATACATTTTGTACCGAAAGGTGAAAGAACTCTCTCCCATTCCTGATGAAATAGTCTAATACTTCTGTAGACTGACTAAAATGCAGAACCCACTTGAGGAGGGGAACCTTTTAAAATACGTTTTGGGTGCTTCAGTTAACGCTTCATCCATATTAGAGGCAACTTACATAAGGGATTAACAAAGAGCTGAAATGAAGAATCTAGTACCATCTTAGTAAAAGGAGAAAGGTATATGGAAATGGTATTATGGCACATTTTTTACTAAATGTGGGGCTGAATGAAGATAGAATCTATGGGACAGGGGACCCTTAGAGATGAAAAAGGCTAGGGGTGGGGAGAAGGAATGATAGGAAATCAGAGAACTTAGCCAAAGACTGTAAGTCAATGGGAAATTCCAGGAAAACTTGTGGAAGCCAGCAGACCGTGTGAGATCAAGCCCAAGTGGGCTATGTTTCTCAGCCCCAGTCAGAAAATAGGTGTGCAGGTGTTTCTATGGGGCCAGATAATTAATTGTACAGTTTCTACCATTTTACCTTTATATAAAATTAACAGAAATGTTTCCTTCATGTGACGGTGTGATCGTCAGAGACCAAGGGGACAAGTTTTCCCATCCTGCTAACCCATCGGTGAAGTGAGTTGATAAGCTGCCCGCTGAATCCTGAAACCTCATGCCATTTTAAATTAGACTCGAGTGAGTTAACTTAGAGATAAGAGGAATGAATCAGAATGTATTGGCCATCCTTCACATGAACACATGGGTATCTTCATTAGGAGAAAGTATCCTATGCCACCCCTTTGGTATTATCAGTAAGTTGGAGTAGCATTTGAAAATTGCTATGGCTAGGAAGAAGTAGACAACAGATTTGTTTCTTCGAAATCATGGAAGTTAGTGTTTAATATTTTGACTATTTGGGAGCTATTAAATGTTACGAATTAAACATATGGACAATAAAAATGTGTTAGACTTTATGGCAGTTTATATTTAAACCAAGTTCTACTCCGAGCTGATATTTTTCCTGTGTCGTTAAAAACCCCAAGTGCCCAGTGTATATTTCGCATTAAGCTGCTCTTGAAACTCCCAAAATTGGGCTTAAGGCCATGTCATATAGGTCAAAATAAAACTGAATGTGCATAATTCTGCTATGTACTCAGCCTTAAAATCAACCTTAAAAACTTTCATGATTGAAAAAAACCCCTAAAAGTTGAGTTACAACTTAGTCACTCTAGTCACTGAATTTGAACTTGTTTATTCTGAAGGGTTTACCCTTCAGAACCCTCTCCATGTCTCACCCAACAAGGCAGCCAGAGAAGTGATGTGTGTTGAGGATTGGATGCCTTTTAAGAGAAGGAAGTATCGTGTTTGTTCAACTCTTTTCTCCCCAACTCACCAACCCCGTAAATAACTTCATCCCTTAGAGAGGCATGAGTAAGGGTATAGAGAGAATGGCTGAAACAGTAGCTGGAGTTCAGTCTAGTAGTTCAGTTCTTAATAAAATAGCAAATATAGACATTCTTGTGATATGGGAAACTATTAGAAATGGGAGAATGGTTGGTTCCTTAATATCATAAAATGTATGTTTTTAGTTTCTTATAAGTACCCCATATTTTCCTTTCGGTGGCTTTTGATTCTGACCGTCATATTTTTTTCGTCATGTTGCTGTTTGTCCGTAGTCGGTCCAAACCATGCAGTCCTTTATGGTGAATTTGAGTTTCAAGTATCACCTCTCCTTTAAAGCCATTCAAGCTCATCCCAGCCATGACTACTACTTGTCAACAAATTATGTGCTTTCTAGTACAATATCAAATTATTTTATTGCATTTTAGCTTTACTCTGCAGCTACACTGTGGGTAAAATTAAAGCAAGGTATGCAAAGACTAGCTCCTTTCTAATCTCTGGCAGTGATTGGCACAGTACAGAGTGGATATTAAACACCAAAACCAAATTTACTAATTGAAATTGAGATCTTCAGAGAGCAAGATGGGTATGTTTATTTGAAGTCTAAGATCATATTATGTTAAAATCATACTTTTAATTGTTTTAATTTAAATTCAAGTTAGTTAATATACAGTGTAGTAATGGTTTGGGGAGCAGAACCCAGTAATTCGTCACTCCCATGTAACAAACAGTGCTCATCCCAGCCAGGGCCCTCCTTAATGTCCATCACCCATTCAGCCCATCCCCCCTCTCACCTCCGCTCCAGCAGCCCTCAGTTTGTGTTCTTTATTTAAGAGTCTCTTATGGTTTGCCTCCCTCTGTGTTGTTAGCTTATTTTTCCTTTCCTTCCTCTCCGTTCATCTGTTGTGTTTCTTAAATTCCACATATGAGTGAAATCATATATTTGTCTTTCTCTGACTTATTTTGCTTAGCATACTTTTAACTTAAAATAAATCTATTTTATACAGCGAAGCTATTGTAAAAAAAAAAAAAAAAAAAAAAAAAAAAAAAAAAAAAAAAAAAAACTATTGTAGGGAAAAGTTAAAAATCTATTAAATGAGCACAATATTTTTTCCTAATGAAAAATACCATTTATATAAATGACTTAATACCAATTCGTTCTTGAATACCACGTGTAACGGTTTAACGCTATGTTGTTTTGTTTTTTTTTTTTTTATAGTAAGAGTGTGAATTTTCTCATCAGTCACTTTTGGACATAAGCAGTTATGAACCATTATGATGATCACTGCTTTCTTCAATCTCATGTTCGTGATGGAGATAACTTCAATTTCTCTGAATCCTATCTTATAATATTGAGGAAGCTAGAGTGACACTGGAAACTGTCTACATTTCCTGTTTTAGTCTTTTCATTAGCTGAATGAAGTATCCCTGGACATTAAACATTCTGTCTTGAAAATTAGCTGTAGAATTTTGGCAGATGTTTAACCCATAATAGTTGGTTGTGATCCATGAACTATGGGCAACAATACTTCCTAAATGCAAAACTTCAGCCCTTCTGAGGTTTGGAAATTCACATTGCCTTTAATTGCATTGCCTGGCATAGAAGAGACAGATGTCTGTGTGCACAACAACTTTTTACATCAAAGCCAAAACATTGTGTCATCTTGAGGACAATTTAAGATATAATTAACAATCCAAATACAAAATAAGATTCAACTTTGTGAGGCGTTACCTTTGTGAATCAGTCAACTCTAGTGACAAGCCACTAGTCTGGAGCGAATGCAGGAAGTAGGCAATGTTCATTTGCATATCTTTCCATATCTTTGACAAACACATCTAGAGTCTAAATTGTATAAGGAAAGGACTTTCTCTGTCATCTTACTCACAGTGCCTGGAACAATGACCACCACGGAAGGTTGTAAAGGTTCTGTAATACACAAGGTTGCAGAGGAAAGGAATGAAAGGGCTGAAATGTAGCCCATGACCACTCCCACGTCAAACTCCAGAGGGGATATTTGTCCTGCACAGGAAGTATTTCTCATAATTTCCATAAAGATATTAAGTAGAATCACCTACGCCATTGCTACAACAGTTATGTTTTTAGTAGGAGCTCAGTAACATTTATGATTGATGCATGAAGGAATTCCTTCTGTGCTGCTAAGCTAACTCATGTAGTACAGATGACACCTGCATTACAGGGAAGCCTCTACGTGATAGCCCCTGAGTGCATTTGCCCATAATTACTTCCCATAAATTACTGCCCATAACAATTTCAGATATTTTTATATTGGAAAAGAAAAACACAAATACTCAAGAATATCTTAGAATAGGAGAAACCATGTCTTTTGTACACAAATTACTTTCTACAATCTTTTTGCCTCATTTATTTCCTCCTATTTATGTTATGTGAAAAGCAAAAACAAGACGTGTATACATAGCGGTTTTGAGTGCAGTGGGACCGGGTGGTGTGAAAGAAAGCCAGCCACAGCAACTATTCAGACTTTTCTATTATTAAGATAGAAAAGAGACATTGAGACCATCAAGGAGTTAGAAATGGGCTATAAGCTGGCCTTATAGAGACCCTCTCTCTTGATTACGTGGACCACCTCTCTTACTCTCTGTGTGTAGGTTTCATTTGCCTCTTCGCAGGTGGGCTCCTTCCTCTTTCTATTGCTGCTCCAAAGCGATTTTGTCCTACCATGACTTAGGTTTCCTGTGGTGAAGACGTCAGTTTCATTTCTAAATGACTTCTAAGCTGGTGTGTTATCACAGTCCCTGTATGTTTTAGTTAAACTTCTTGAGAATATCTGCTCTGCCTCACTCCCTAGTGAATATCCAATGACCGTATGTGGGCAGTTAGGGACCAGGGCAGAGGCAGGGAGGTGCAAGTTGGTCACCTGGTCAGCCATGATAGATCACAAGAAAAGGGCTGGAGGTGGAGCCGACAGTAAACATTTATACTAGGATCAGTTTTTCTAGCAACTTTCTACATGATTTCTCATATTAGATGTGCTTGTTTTCACGTTTTGTAAATTAAGACTTAGAAAGCAGCAGTGCTCTCTTCAGGGATTTTAATATTACCTCTTCATTTTCATAGACCTCTAATTGAAAGTCAGCATTTTTTTTCAGTTATGAATGCGAGCAACAGACCTCAGCAATCTCAGCAGTCTCTACGACTTGGCCACCAGTAGAGAGAGCAGATCATTTTATATCACATTCTAGTCATTGTATGTATTTCAAAATGCCAGTTATGGTCGTGCCTACTTTGAAATCATCCTAAAGATCTGATGCTCGATTACTCTAGTTACACACGTTAGTAAAGAAAATAGGCATTACTGTCTTACCAGGTGGGAAAAGACATTTTGTATATTGTATTCCAGTATAACTCATTTTCCTTAAAATCCGATGGATTTAAATTTGGTTTTAAAAATATTATTATGAGAAGGAGTCCTTAAGTTTAATGAACTGCCAAATAGGTTCGTGGCACCAAAATGCTGACAATTTCTGCTGTAGAAATGTAAGAGTGCAGTAATTACTGACTTTTCTAAAAGCAGTTGCTTCTTTGTAGATAAGGTTTCTAAGGCCTGTCTTCACTCAGTATACTTACAAAGTAGGTAAATATAAATATGCTTCAGTGGACAATGTGTATGTTTATCTGTTAAATATATATCATCATAAATAAATAGAAATTAATCGTGTTTATATATACCTATATGTTTATATATACCCAATAAGGAAACTCCAATATTTATGGTGTGATTTGCATCACCCATAAAGACACATGGAAGGTTTAAGTCCTTAAAAAATCTTACTATAGTGACCATACACACGGTCATTTCAAAAGCATTAAATCTTAAGTCTACAATATATTACTCCAAGCTCAAGTGCTGTCCTTTTCACAGGCTACTCAGAAAGAGATTGAGAAACAGAAGGTTCACCTAAAGAGTGTCACAGAGCTTGGAGAGGCCTTGAAAACGGTTTTGGGCAAGAAGGAGGCCTTGGTGGAAGATAAACTGAGTCTTCTGAATAGTAACTGGATAGCTGTCACTTCCCGAGCAGAAGAGTGGTTAAACCTTTTGCTGGTAAGAGGCCAGAGGATTTTCAAGCCCTCTGCATTGTGAGGAGGAAATTACATGTGATTTGAATAATAATATTTATGTCTGTAAATTCCTCAGCTCCACAAAAATGGTGGCTCTTAATTCAACATCTGCAACTCTGTTTTAATATCTTTCCATGTCTGTGCCGTATTTTGTATGGAGACCACATTTAAGTGTATTTTGAATGATACTGCTTTTTTGTGTCTTTTAATATTGTAGAAAGTAGGACAACTCTTTGAAGAATATTGTCTAATCAATAATATGTCATGGTATGTCTCTTTAACATTAAGGAATACCAGAAACACATGGAAAACTTTGACCAGAATGTGGATTACATCACAAACTGGATCATTCAGGCTGATGCACTTTTGGATGAATCTGAGAAAAAGAAACCTCAGCAAAAAGAAGACATACTTAAGGTAGCAAATAAAATATTATGAAAAGTAATTTTCTAATTGCACAATTATGTCGCTCATCAAGGACTTCTTAATAAGAGTGAAAAAAATCTTCCTTCCTTCCTTTCTGCCTTTGTACTTTCCTTCCCTCCCTACTTCCTTAATTCCAATGGGAGTTAATAACTTTGAAGACTTTTGTAATCTGGATATCTCCGTATCCACCTCTCAGCTCATTACGCACAATTTAAACTCTGATGACAAAGGGATGCCGGGATTTATTTTGGTGTCATGTTGCCAACTCCTGCCCATTTTACTCGTCGTAGTACATATCTCACGTTCTTATATCTCACACAAGGATCCATTTTCCAGTATCATCCACAGCCCATTCTGAGGAAAACCTGAAATCCAATCATCTGGGCATTTTGCGTATGCAATCCAAATCTTAGTAATTAGTAACAATATTGAGCTTATATAAAACTGGATGCTTTTTATTTTTCGCTATATGTAAAGTAAACATGGCTTTGTGTTCTCTCTTTGTGTAGTAGAACCAATTATTAGGACATCCTAAGTCATCTTTCTCAAAGGCAACTTAATTTTTACTTTTTAAAGATGGTGGCTATAAAAGGATATGAGAGGTATAATGTGTGAATTTCTCTTGTTGATGCTATATGATCTCTCTTCAATAACATCTTAAATAGGAAGACTTGAAATTTAACAAATTCCATTTGAATTAATGAGTCCTTATTCTGTTTTGCTGAAAAAAATTGTATTTAATTAGTGGATTATTACTTAAGGAGCACCCAAAAACTGTAGTTTCTGTGTGTACAATTCATTCATTTCTTTTTTATGAAGTGCCTATTTTCCAAAGATTACAATTCATTTTTAATGAAAAACTGTTGATATGTTTCAGCCTATCCCCAAAACAAAGTACTCTTCTTTGTGTACCTTACTTTGCTCTCTCTTGTCCTTTGATGTGTAGCTAGGGACTGCCATCTTAAGGTGGCATTTCCTTCAAGGCCTTTGGAATAATGGGAGCTGAGTTGTTTCACTTAGAGTCTCTCTGACCTCTCGAGTCAGGCAAAACCTTCGTCAGTCCCTCTGTCTTTGACACTGAATTCTTATCTGTTGGAAAGTCCGTTTTTTCCCCATGACACCTAGGAAGGAAAAGAAAATTGTTCCTCAGCTGCCTTTCTTCCCGAGCATACGTTAAGGTTACCCCACAGCGAGGAAACTGAGTCAAGTGAAGGTAAAATAAGACTAAAGAAAAAATATTACAGTCGACACAGGCAACAAAGGGTAGCCAAGAAAACATCCCTCGCGCCTCCTGCGACTAAGTAAACACTTTACATAAACATAGATCACACTTGGACCAGGACTGTGGCCAATATTGCCGATATCACACACATTTCCCACTCTACTCCTCTCTTTTATGGAAGTTGACTTCGTTCCTCCCTCTCAACTCCTCTGCATGTGCTCATTCTTTCCTTCTCTTTCTCGCTCTCTTGCTGTCTCTCACTTCCACTTAATTACTAACTTCAAGCCCTGTCTCTTGCTCACGGAATATAGCGTTTAAAGGCTGAAATGAATGACATGCGCCCAAAGGTGGATTCCACGCGAGACCAAGCAGCAAACCTGATGGCAAACCGCGGCGACCACTGCAGGAAAGTAGTAGAGCCCAAAATCTCAGAGCTCAACCATCGATTTGCAGCCATTTCTCACAGAATTAAGACTGGAAAGGTAGGAAGATCTGCTCCAAGGTGGAAACTAGTGATAAATGATCTCTTGCGAAGGTTGCGCAGTACTCTGAAGGGGGCGGGCGACCCCCACGGCAAGGTTTTCAAAACGAAAATGAAGGCCAAAATGTATTTAAGGAAATTTTACCCCTGAATCCCATGGGAGATCAATCTCTCCCCACTCCCCTCCACCAGTCTCTCTGTCTCCCTCTCTCTGTCATTTTTCTTTACATGCCACAGCTATTCTAGAACTGCATTCTGTACTGGTTTACATATGTACTTTCAGGGGTAACCTACAGCAAAGTAACAAATAGCATGCTGCAGGCCAACAACGACAAACAAAAGCACAAAAGACATCCATCTAAGGAAAGCACTGCTGACTTCTTATGCCAAATATAATATTGCTTGTGTGTAATATGGATCACATATCAAAAATGGGGCCTTGTACATCTCCTGCATGATCTAGGGTGTTTGTATTCTCTTTATTGGTTGTGCACATGTGTGTATGTATGTGTATTTAACTTGCTCTTGCTAATTGCCGATACGTACTGTGACAAAATCCATTAGGCTATAATAACATGCTCAAGCCATAAAAACAAATAATTGCAAAGCTTATATAACCTAATTTTGTAATTTTATATGTCTGTTTATATTGATTCTATTTAATGAAGAACCAGGGGATATGGAATTTTGCATGATAATCCTTTATATTTGTGTAACATTTAATGAAGACAAAAATCTTATCTAATAGGTTGCTTGCAACAATATATAAAAATAGAAATCCAGCTCTTTTGGGTGAGTGTCAAATTGCAAGGAACTACCCCAAATTTTCTAAGAGGTCATTTGGCACATTTTTCAATATACATGATATGCTTTAAAACACAAAAATGTATGTAAAATAAACATGTGTATTTACATATACAGATAATTGCTATAAATAATCTTAAATGAGAAAAACATTCTTGAAATACTTGTGAGACAATATGATGTAATATGTCAGGTAAGTGCTGATTCCTGGAACAATAGGAGAATATGTTTGAAAATCGTTTTGATAAATATGGACACCCATAATAGCATGATTTACAATTGCTGCATTTTCTAAGGCATTCCAATGTATCATTGTTACATGTACTAGTACATATTTAAAAGAGTTTCTAAAATATATGGTAACGTGGTATGAATTTCAAATACTTTATATGCATGAAACACAGTTACCCTCCAAAGCTCGCCTTCCCAAGGCAAAAAAGTATTAGCTTACCTTAATTCATTGCTGCTTCTTTGCAATGTTTAAGTTAACTAGTTAGTGATACTCATTTATGTGCTATTTTATGGAAACTGTCCTCACCTGGAAAATATCTAAAAGGCTCCGAAATTCTATTTTCAGAGCATATAATTGTTTTTGGAAGAATTTATTCTGATACTTAAGACAATTGGTTTTACCTCTAGAGATTATCATCTGAATATGTAATATCTAAACAACCAAAGGCTCTTTCAGTCATCTTAAAAAATGGATGCTAATCCTTCGTTACTAGGTTTTATTTTCTTCCTGTTATACATATCACTAAGCTGCAGAATATTTAAGAGAAAACATGGCATTATCTTCTTGACCTTTTCAATAGCAGATTGAGACAAGTTATGTCACAAGATTGTTACTTGTAGATGCTGAAAAATGAGAATTCAACCTGCGTGATAGAAGCTGACAGACTTAGCATGGCCAAGAGAAGTTTGTGAATTTCCATTCTATATTCTGTACAACTTTGTCACTTACTTCCATAAAGAGAGCCACTTGATGCACTTCTTTTTTTTCTCCTTCCTGAAGAATAGCATAAAAGAGATTTTAAATCAGTATTTTCGATGATAGATTAATTAACAAGAGAATCACATTGTCACTTTTCAAAGTACTCCTTTTTCTCTACATTAATAAAGATGACTGGATGCAGGGCTTTGAAAGAGAATTATGCCCTATCATCATGCTGAAACCAAAACATGGAGGTAGAGCTTATCTAACATTTTGCTGATACATTCATTGCACTGTGCTAGTGAGTGTGGAAATATGCAAGGATACAAAAAATACTTGTTAAAAATAGGTTTACAAACACAAGCTTAAATAGTTTTTACAATCATATGTGCTTAACGCTCGTACATCCTTATGAAGATATTCAATTAGTGAGGTAATTCCAGCAGGCACATAGTATGATATTAAGACCATTGGACGTAAAAGACTGAATTCCCAGCCTAACTTTGTCAGCATTAGGCAGAACATATGATTTCCCTGCAATTCCGTTTTAGTGTTTGTAAGATAAAGGAGTTAAACCAGATTAGTAATTCTTAAAAAGAAAGCATCCCACCCTCCCAGCCCCCAAGGCTTATTATTTAGAACAGAATGTATAAAATAGATAACAGGAGAGTTCCTGGATGGGTGGATTTCTGTCCTTGTATCTTTCTCCTTCCTGTGATAAGATTTAAGTGGTGCAAGTTATGTCCATAGAAGGTGGTGTAAAATTTCTGGGTCAGATTAGTTAACATGAGGGGTAATTAGTTAGATTAGCTCTGAAGAGTTCTAAAATTTGACAGTCTAGTGATCTTTTGTTGATGCAATAAGGAATTTAAAATAACGACCTGTACGTGTGTTTGCTTATGGAGTAGGGTAATTCTGGAAGTGCTGGAATTCTCTGGGGTGACCTTTGATCTCAAAATTAAGCTCCTAGTACAGTAGGGCTTATGCAAGGTAAGATTGGATTGGAGTATTGCCTTTCTTATGGTTGAGTTACACTTAGAAGAATAACTTGGGAGAAAATCTACAATGATAAAATTAATTAAAGTAGGTTGGAAATGTATATGGGTAGAAAAGTGACTCAGTAGAAGAACTAACTTCAGGATTCTTTTAAAGGTCACCTAGAAAGGGCAGTTGAATAGAGCTAAATTTTATCCTGAAAACTCGCTGACAATCCCTGGATTCATTGTTTGGTGAAGAATACGAAGTTTGTATCTCTTGCAGTGATTTTTCATGACAAGAAATTACGAAATCTGGAGATGAGTGAGCATTGAGGTCCTCAGTTTAGATTAGTTGAGAACTTAACTCATCAGATGCAGCTCTCCGCAGTGGTAACTTTTAGCCATTAATGAGAAACAGCATGGTGCAAGGAAGAAATTCTTACCTTCAAGCCACAAAACTTGTTGGGGATGTGATCATATATATGACCCTTTACCTCTCAGAGCCATGTTTTTATCTAGAAAAGTCGTAAGCTGATATTTGTCTTATTTTAACCTCACAACTGTGGTAAATATCAAATGGCCTAGGATACGTAAAAGCATGCATTAAAAAAAAAACACGTATAGATGCAAAATGAAAAAATAATTAATATCAATAATGATTTCCATCATATTACATGTTAGCTTTGAAGAGCCAAATTTTGAGAGTTGAGAGAGAAAGTGATGGGAAAAAGAAATGGAGAAATGGCTGCTTTTCTTTCGGGTCACTGCTGGAATGGGCTGAGATCAAGAAGACTTCTTTGCTATTTCCATTGTAAGGACCAGCCTTACATATTATCAAGTGGACCATTATAGGAAATGCTGGGAAATTCTGCTTGTCCCAAATAGGACCTTTAAAATACATTATACCTCTTCCCATTTCCTTGAGGTTTATCAGTAGTATCTGATTGCTTTGAAAAAGCTTAATCCTCATAATCTGTTTGAAATCACTTTGAGAAAATGGCTCTTTTATTGGGGATGGTCAGAATTATCAAAATAAATCAGTGGTAACTTCCTAACCATGAGTAAAGTTGATGGAATCAGTGGGGAAAGACAACATGTCACATCTCTTTTTGTTTTAGGGAATCTGAACATGGTGGCTTAGCACGGTGATGATGAGGAAGATATTATCAGGAAAAGAAGATGGCAGGAAACAGATGCATAGAGGGCAGAAATAAACTGAGTCCTTAGTCCTTTTCCTTACGTCGTCTCTGCCCCTCTCCATGTTGGGAGAAGCCAAGTTGGAGATGGGAGTCCCCATTTTGGGAGAGATGATAGTTGAGGTAGATCTTAAGGGATTAATGAAGAAACTGTTGGGAAAAGGGACCGATATGATTGATCTCTCACCAACCTTGTAGTATTTCAGATCACGATGTTTGGTTCTGTGGTCCCTGTATTGCTAGGTAAGATGTGATGGATTCAAGGAGCTTACCGTTTAATGACCGAACAAGTCATGTTTGTGGATATTGGTCCAAGAATGAGTGTATGCTAAGTGAATTTAGCCATTCTAGCGACATGGAGGAGGTAACAATTCGGGATAAACCGATGAAAAAGCCCAAGAGTGTATGGAGTGTTCGGTGGAGAGTACATTCAGTTTACTTACAAAATGCAGAGCATGGAGCATGAAGCTTAGTTGTGGATGATAACACTGTAAAGGATGATTAGACACAGCGTGGAGAGATCATGACACACAGACTAATAGTTAATGCTTAATTCAAAAGGCAGTGAGGAGTTCTTAATGGGTTCTTTTTACGTGCCCTGTTGAAAGATTAGTGCAACAGTGGTTGTGAAGAGAATGCATCTGAATAAATTACAGGAAGTAGGGAATCACAATAGTCTAGGTGAGAAACAGTGAGTATCTCAAATAAAGGGATATCTGTGGGAAGGCAAAGGAAGTGACAATCTAGAGCAGTGACTTTCAAACCTTTGTGTACTTGGAGGAATTGTTAAAACACAGATTTCTGTCTATCCCCCCTGCCCACCTCCCATGGAGATTATGATTCAGTGTTCCCTAATATTTGCATGTCTAGGAAGTTTTTAGGTGACATTGATGCTAATGATTTGGGGACTCAGTTTGAGAACCACTCGTGTAAAGACACTGAGAACTAACCTAGACATAAATTATTACGTGAGCACCAAAAAGATGGCGAGTTGAAAAGTGACTCAGGATTCAAGACTCACTGAGTATAAAAGTCTGCATATGAGTTTCAAGAAAAAAATATGCATCAAAATACTTAGTTTCAAAGTAATATTGTCTAAATAGATTTTGTCTAACTGTGGCCTATTAGTATAGGCAATTACTTTGTTACAAAATATTATGAAACTTACACATATAATTTGCCTATGTAAATTGTCTTCATTCCTATGGAGCTGAAATTTTGAATTATTGGCCCTGTAATTGGTACTAACCAAAAGAAAAGTGAACTTATTTACTATGTCCTCAATTCTTTTTTTAAGATTTATGTGCCATTAGATATGTGATACCATATATTCTTTAATTTCCATAATGGACTTTAAAATTGCTTTTAAAATTCACGTAGCAGTTTCCCTAGAAGTATTTATTGTAATTGTAACATGAGATTCGGACAATCTGGCATCATATATGTAAATATTCATAATTTTATTGCTATAATAATTATAGTGTCAAGTTTTTGACCTCCAGTCAGTGTTAACAGATACAAAAATAATCGTTCTTTAGACCAGAGGCTTGCAGATAAATATACATGGCTCTGAGAGAGCCAGTGAGTTTCCCGTTTAATATAGAATATAACACACACACACACGCACACACACACACACACACACACACACAAAACCACATGGTTGGGTCTAATCTCTCTTAAATAGTGGCTTTATATGTGAAAAGTAATGTGTAAATACTTGAATGATAGTTTAGACAGGTATTTTGGCTTTCCTAAACATCAGTTGGAAATAAAGAATACCACTTATAAATGTGATCTAGAATGTCAGAATAAGATTTATTGGTTTTGAAATTTTTAACTAAAACCCAATTTTCAGTAGTCAGCTTTATCAATACAAATATATTTATCTTTTTCCCCTTTGTAATGTGTTTCTAATTTAACGCCTCTTCTGACAGAAGAGAATGTAGTCCATTAACTGGTACAGTTATTCTTGTTTGTATATGTGTGTGTATGTGTGTATGTATGTAGATATACATACATGGGTATGTACACATGTACATACACATACACATTTTACATACACACTTTTTAGTGAAATTTTCTACAAAGAAATTATAGCAGAAAGCATAGATAAAAACTTTGGTAAAGATCTATAGGTATCGCATAATTTGTAGAATACTAAATACGTACCAATTACAGTTGAAATCCTCAGGTAATATGAGCAGTTTAATACCCAAACTATGTAATACTATACCTGCTAATTGTATTTCACTGAAATAAATAAGAAATTAACCTAGCAACAGAATTCCTATATTAACAACTTCTTTTTCACGTTTGTAATTTGCTATCCTTTTATAAGATTAATTCTGTTAAAAATCTGATAACAAATCCTTTTTTATAATCAGTTAAAATGGTTTCCAAGTAGATGTTTATTGAGTTTGCCGAGCAGTGTCATTTGCTAGAACTAACTGGGTCTTATTAGTGTGACATTTAAAATGCTTAAAGCTATTTGGTGATTCCTGATTGGGATCCCTTAAGAAAGACAGTTATTTCTCTGATCAGTCAAAACATGCAAAAGTAATCTTTCCTCAGACCAGGGACTTTCAGATACTTACAGGTGCCCCGAGAGCCAGTGAGTTGCGTAAGTTCTTACAGTTAGCCTGGTTAGAAAAATGTCAGATCCTGGTTCATTGCTTGGTCCACTCCCACATGCTGCCCCTCAGGATACTTTATTACCTGTGTTTATATCATTAGGTATTTATTGTTGCTAGATTATACGTTAATATAAACCTGTCCAACTTCACTTAAAAAAAAAACCATGATTTCAGTGCACTTTTTTGTATTAAAAACAAAAAGAATTGAACAAAAAAGAGAGAAGTGAGAGAGGAGGGGAGAAAGGGCAAGAGAAAAGAAGAAAAAAGAGAAAACACACAGTTGTCCAAAGTGTTGTATTTTTGCTTTTAATTCGCTTGTCTCCCTCATGTATTTTTATAGTACGATCCTTTTTTTCTCTTATTTCAGTTGCTACTACTAAACTCATTTAATCATGACGTAGAGAAATATATTTCCAGTTATATTTAACAATAAGTAGGTAGTGGGCTGATTCTTGAACCACGAGTATATCTTAACCAGTCAGTATATTTTGTATCTAATCTGAAAAGTATGACCATGAGATTAATCTCATCAATTCAAAAACCAGTGTACTGGGTAGCACCCTTTAAATAACTCATAAATTTGGGAACTTACCACATTTTCACATCTTTATCTTTGAAGCATCAAAGATAAACCACTAACTTACCTAATTATTAAAAGAATCCAACTAGTATAATGTCACTATTCTGAGTCAATTTGGCTTTATTTTTTAAATTTACTTTCTTATGTTTTTTGGAATTTGCTTTTATGAAGTTAAAATAAGTGAATGAATAAAGCTATAAACTAGTTTACCCGGTTATCTTTATTCTGGGTAGGTCTTTTTAATACACTTATTTCTCTTTCTGGGTTTTTTTCCCCCTCTCCAGATATTTTGATTGGAAAATAACTCTTCATATCATATCCTCAGTATGTCTTTTCTGTATTGCAGGATGTTACTGGTCCTTGAAAATTTATTCATTTTGGTTTCCATGAATTATTTTATTTTTTATACCGATATTGTAATTATAAATAAACTTTCAAAGCTGCAGAATGGAAGGAAGAGACTAACTTGAGCCATTTTAAACAAATCTGTAGCACTTGGATTATTTATTTTCAATTTAGTTATTAGTGTAATTTGAATGTAGTGGCCATTTATCCTGATTATCGAGATTACATGGTCCACATTAACAAATGTTTACTTTGCTGTCTGTGTAAACACAGTCATTATGTTAGTGTATCTTTGCACATGAGAAGTAATATTTAACTAAAAGTAAGGTTAAATTTTAAAAATTATAAAGTGTATCTGAGTAATTTGAATGCTTCCAATTTACAATGAATCAATTTGTAATTGATTTTGCTTTTTTCAGTCTGTTATTGTTTGTTAACTTGTTATATAAGTCACCTTTAATGCTAAGAATTTAACAAAGCCTTAAATTTCATTAATCCTAAATCGTACAGCAAAGCACAACTAATAGCTGTTAAGCAATCTGAAACATTAAAAATCAAGGAAAACAAAGCGTTGTCTTTCTCAGTTTCTCTGTCTCTTCTTTCTTTTGTGTCCGTTTATCTGTTTATTAACCCTCCTCATGTTTTACTTTATTTGTATTTTGTATGACTATCCAGTCAATGTTAAAGCTCTTAAGATGGAAAGGTAAGTAAAAAACGAAGTTGTGGGACACCTATGCCTGGTGTATGGTATATGCTCTCCCCTATGATATTATGATCTTTGTTTGATTATTTTCTATGTATTCTAAAACCTATCTTGTGTGCATTGTCTAACATTGTGTGATTTAATTGTGATTCTAGTTCTGTGGTCATATATTTTCTTTAAATTCAATAGAAGTAATTTATGCAATAATTATGATTTATCCACCATTGTTTTCAATTTCTTTAAATAATTTATCATAATTCTCAATCTAAAAGGCAAACACTAGATACTTTATATGTTTTAAGCTTTGCTGACTCAAGAGGGAGCTATTAAATTTTGGGTGCTTGCTTATTATGCGTTTCTTTTATAAAGTTTTATAAGAATTCTAAATTACAAAGGCAAGAAAGACCAAGGAAAGACATGTAAAGCTTCAATTGGTCAGGGAAGTGCCTTCCATATTCAAATTGTGATGACCTAATGGTAACCAGTGAAGTCTTAAGGAAGCATTTAAATGTTTCTAAGTCCTTGTATCTGAATGAAGAGTAATAATCACGTGCATGTCAAATGGCTGGTCTGATCATGCCAATAGTACAGACAAAATAATTGGGTTGAGTATCTACGGTTATTTTGGTTACAAAATTGGTCACTGGTTACTTCAGTTAATATATTGGATGCTTTAAAACTAGTTGTTGATATAGTAAGTACCTCATCTGTACGAAAAAAAGGAATTATATTTGCTACAGAAAATAGAGCATATATACCCTAAACTTCAAGGATCAAATACCTACTGGTGAGACAAAGCATAAACTCTTAAAAGCCATATAACATGATATTGAACATGTAAGAGACACTGCAGTACAATGTACATTAAATGAGGAATGGAAACTGCTGATCGAACATGTGGAACCCATTCCCATAAATTTTCCTATCCCCAGAAGGATTCGGCAAAATTCCTCTCAAAACATATTTGAATGTAAGTGAATGAGAGGGATATCATAAAAATTACCTGTATCCACTAAAATTTACTAAATAAAACATCAGCAGCTTGACTAACACTAGTAAGACATTACTCTTAAGATGTATTTCAAACTAATAACCATTCTTTTCAAAAGTCATGGTTATAATAATTACTATTGATCTGTACTGTCTAAAAAAAGTAGCCACGAACCACATATGGCTATTATATGAAATGTGGCTATTACAAATTAAGAAGTGCTGGAAGTGTAAAATACGCAGTAGGTTTTGAAGTCTTAATATGAAAAAGTCAATGTAAAATATCTTCTATTTCATGTCGATTATAGGTTTATATGATATTTTGGATATATCAGGTAAATAAAGTATAATTAATTTGATCCTCTTC
This sequence comes from Panthera onca, assembly GCF_046562875.1. Lineage (NCBI taxonomy): Eukaryota > Metazoa > Chordata > Mammalia > Carnivora > Felidae > Panthera > Panthera onca. Next base: position 101,941,365 of record NC_138357.1, read on the forward strand.
TTTTTACTTTTTAGTACGGCATCTAAAACATTTAAAATTACATATCCGACTTGCATTCTGTTGCTCTTTAGCTGCATTGCTCCAGATAAACAAAACCTTTTGAATTCAGAGGACAGAATTTACTATAAGTTGATAAAATTTTAGGGAAATATTTATGTGAGAAGTGTCTTATTGCTAACATAGACCCTAATATGTCAGCATCCTGTTTCTGCTTGTGTATTTTCAGCAAGGAGAAACTCACTACTTTACAATTAGTGCTCTTAAAAATAATAATAATAATAATAAAAACATTGATAGCACTAATCAGCTGTTCCTGTATTCAACTAAAATTCAGGCTCCGAGTAACTTTTACCCATAGATTCAAGTTACTCACTTGGGAGCCACACAGAATAATTCAAATCCTTACTCTGTATAGTGACCTTTTTTAACAAAAGCAAGGCAGTCTTTGATCAGGAAATCTGGACCCCACATGTACTACTAATAAAAATCTGACTTTGCATTATCTTGCTTTATTAATTAATCATGTTGTAGTAGTGTTTCCTAAAAGCTATTTGTATCTACTTATCGCATTTTTGTAGTTGGTGGTAACATTGTTGCTAGCATTTGGCCAATCAGGTCCTTTCGATTTTACACAATAGAAATTGTGTTATTTAAAATTCTAGATCGTTCACGAGTTCCATGAAATGTTGATTCTATTATCGCATGATTAGTCCTTCATTTACTTAGTTTCTCAGGAAATATTCATTTGTGAGTGGCTACTTTGTACAAGGAATGACTCCATGTTGAACAAGACAGCAAATCCCTTACCTTCATGGGGTGTTCATGGAATTCATTCCTCTCTCTGCATGGTTTTGTTTTGTTTTGTTTTGTTTTGTTTTGTTTTGTTTTGTTTTGTTTTTACATACTTTTTATGTCTCCAAACAATTCCTGATGAAAATACTGCATGGGGCAAAACAAATACAAAGCCCTTTGGCATCCTCCTTGAAACTACCCTCTGTGTTGATACAGATTAATTAATCAGCAAGTTTTGTTGTTCAAAATGCTACATTGCCAAACTGAGTCTCAGTTTCTCCATGTCCATCATCAAAATTTAATGACTTTGTCAAATACCTTGGCAAAGTAGAAATGCTAATGCAATAAGCATTTATTTTATTCTTCATAAACCATATGTTTTCAAAAGAATATCTTTTAATGAAGTCATGGATGGGTACAGTTTTGAGAGGCAACATTAAGAGTCAATATTTATTGAGTGTTTATCATATGTCATATGGATACATAGGATTTAGGGAGAAAATAGTAACCAATATTAACTGAGCATTTATTGTATCTCAGGCAACATTCTAATTTATTTGATTCTCATAACACCCCTGTAAGGTAGATATTCTTCTTATCTTCACGCTACAATAGAGTAACTGGACTCAAAGAGGACAAATAACTTGTGCAAGATCCCCCAGCTACTAAATGGTGGCATCCCAATTCAGTCTAGGTGTTCTCATTCAGGAGCTTAGGCTCTTCGCCAAAGATTAAAAACATTCTAAAGGCCAAGGTGGGGGGTAATACACAGAGTTCACCAATAGGCTTGTAAGAAAGGTTGATACTGGGAACGCTTAAATAAGGCTAGAAAGGCCCTTGGGACAATGTTAGGGGAAGCCTTGACTATAATGTTGGAGTTCAGGCTTTATTCTACTTGTACTTTTTGAATAGAAAAATAGGTTAATGAAAGCCGTGTTTTTGTAGCATACTGACCTGATCGCAGTGCACAGGATGGAACTGGTGACATGAGAAGGAGATTATACCCCTATAAGGAGGTTGTTGCCTTAATTCCTGTGTGAGGACTAGGAGATATGGTATCTCTGGGAATAGAAAGCAAGTAGATCATGGTGAATGAGTTCACAATGATTTTACTAGAGTGAAGTGTTGAAAAATAACATGACTCACATTTTAAGCTTGGATGAGCGAGAAAAGTAGTCTTCTATTTACAGAACTAGGGAAGTTGGTGTTGCAAGCAGCTTGGGGGAAAGATAATGAGCTCCTTTCTAGATATGTTGAACTTGAAGTGAGATATCAGCTGGCTCTAGGAGAGTCTGTATTAAAATTCAGAAGTGAAGCACCAGCTAAAGATGAATATTTGGGAGGTGTTATGAAAGTTACAGTTAAATTTTGGAAGATAATACAATGCATTTAGTCAAGCAGTATTGCGAAAGAGGCATAGAGACCTGAATGTGAAGCCTTTGAAATTACCATCTGTATTGGATTATATGGAGATAGAGTGAGCTAGATAGGAAGCGTACAAAGAGGTAGAACAGATAAATCTGCCGGCAAATGGACCCATTTTATTTTGACACCCAAGCACTCAATAAAAGTTTTTGTAAATAGTACCTATCATTTTATTTTCACAAAATTATGTGGAACAATGAAGTTGTTCTAATTAAAAATTAGCAAATGCGAACAATTCAGTGACACAGAATAGTATCACATTAAGATTGTTTCGTCTTGATGCTAAAGCTTTTTTTTTTTTTTTTTTGCTTTTGCAACACTTTGAGCAATATGTTTTTAAAGCGTAGAAGTATGTTGATAATACAGAGATGGAAACATCCCTTAAATATGTGTACGATACTATCATTCTCTACTGGTTCAGGAACCTTTTATGACTTTTCACATTGTGGATGTTCATTAGGATTTAAAAGCAATATTGAAAATGAGTCACTTTTCAGAAGAGCCCATAAATCCTTTCTGGTGTGTGTAAAAGTGCCCGGAAGATAACTGTATACTCATGTTGTATGTGGCAGCCGTGTTCTGGTGAACGGCATTTGATTCTTCACTTCTTCATTAGTAACTATACCTTTAGATACTTGGTTTTTCCTTGAACACTTATCTTTGTTGTCCTCTAGGAGATGCCATTTAATAAAGAGTAAGACTATGGCTGGGAATGTGATGGGGAGCAGTAGATGGGGACCACACTTGATACATGCAGTCATCCAGGCATAAGACACTGAGGGTCGTTCCTGAGTTGGTTTTACAAGTTGGGAAATGGTTAGCTCTGTAAGAAAATAAGATTTCTCTATGTCATCTGTGAATTTTCAGAAGCTATGAGGGAGAAAAAATTTCTTAGTGTGTTACTGCGAAGAAATTGAATACAGGGTAAAGATCAATAGAATGCATATTTTCTTAACTGTTGGAACTTTGATAATTAAATCTTGCCTACTCTTTCGAATATATATTTGATTTACAATGTAGTTTTATTCATCGCTCTTCAAGTGGTTTCCTTAGAGAAAAAGGTTTTCAAGTTTTTTGAGACTATGGTCATTATGAATTTCAAACTCAAAGAAACTGTGATGTTTGTAAGGTTGGAAAACATACATTCAGATTTTTATGTGAAATGTTCTGGGTTCATTCATTTGAATTTTTTTGTGTGTGCTACCAAAGAAAGCATTCCTAAGGCAAGCTCCTGGCATTGTTTGTCTTATGAGAGTATGCCTGTCATATTTTCCATGCTAAAAATGTCATTTAAAATATTGGGGCAGATGGCTGTGTAGTTTTCTGAGGCTAAGGAGACAATTCTGCATTTCTACCTGAGGTTACTGTTACTTGATGTATGAGGCGAATTTCTGAGAAGACATATTTACACAAATGGTATTTATATCAGAATATTTTAAATAAGATCAAATTCAACTTTAGAATATTAACAATTAGCTCAGTCGACTATATGGAAATTGGCTTTGTTGAAAAAACAAAATAACGAATTTCATTATCTTGCATGTATGTTGAGCTCTGATAATGTTACGTGTTTGCCTTTATTTGCATCCTCAGGTACTTTCCCAGTTGTATTTCAAAGCTTTCATAAAATATAATGTGGAAACATAATGCATGTCATTATTTTAGCAACAGGAGGTTGAACAAATGTAATTTTGGGGGTTTATGTTTCTAAGAAAAAGTAATTTTGATTTAAATTAGCACTATCTTTTTTTTTAGGCCTCCATTCCTTTGAAGGAATTGGAGCAGTTTAACTCAGATATACAAAAATTGCTTGAACCACTGGAGGCTGAAATTCAGCAGGGGGTGAATCTGAAAGAGGAAGACTTCAATAAAGATATGGTAAATTGGTTGTGATAAAAGTGTGAATGAACTAGGAGTGAAAATGAATAAATAGTTGGAAAGAAATTAGATAACTCAAGTCTCCAACTCGATTCTCAGTGCATACCTTGCCCATTTTGTGATTCTAATGATTTATTACAAATGCAAAGTATTCTTGTTGAACCTTTACTATGAATGCCAAATTACTATGGTATGGTCACATAGGAGCACTTGCAGATCCTAATAAACAGTTCAGCAGTTTTGTTTTGACCTGTACAATTTTCAAACTCAGAGGACAGAATGTAATGGGGGGAAAAGAGTTAAATCAAAAGATTAACTGGACATTTAATAAGAAACTCAGCCATTGAGGATGGCTGATGTTTTGTGTCAGTCATGATTTTTGGTAATTTAATGTTTGTGTAAGAGAAGAGGTATTACAAACAATATAAAAAATATTTACTAAAGTTTACTACAAACTAGTTTTGCCAAAAAGTCAATTAAATAGTACATTAGATGTCTAAAATATGTATGAATTCATGCTGCTTATTTCATGGGAGTAAGGGAATATAACCATGTGGGCTCTTCCCAAACTCATAACATTCTCCTTTCAACCCTGATTAATTTCAAAATATCTGTTACATTTCTCTCTGGCTTGAATAGTTCTGCATCACATCCCTTTTTCCTGACTTATTTCTCCTTCCACATCCTTTTCACAATTTCCTTTTCCCTCTTCCACAGCCATCACCAGTGTGGCATTCTTAACCTTTACATATGTCATGCTCGAGATTTCTCAGACACACATCAATGCTAGGAACTTCTCAGCCATGCTTTAAAATGACATTACAAGGCAGTATATAAATTTTAGATTGTAGGTATGGGAAGCAATAGGAAAACTATTTCCACTAATCTTAGTTCTCAGTGGTAACAATTCTGAGTTCCTGGAGCTGCCCGAAATCAGTCCGTTCTCCCCATGTATGGGGTTTGGTGGCCTTGCCAACTCAGCTCATGGAAAGAAAGTCAAGAAGAGGTTTTCCAAGATGCTGAGTTACACCTACCTCTCCTTCATGTCAAAGAAGAAACCCAAGGGTCCCGAGGTGAAAAAGAACACTGCTTACCTCTTGGGCTGTTCACAGACTCTGCCCTATAGCCGTCACCTGGCATGGGGAAAGAAATGAAGTGGGATTTTTGTTATTGGTTTTTTGGTTTTTGTCCTCAGCCTTAGGAAATGTCGCAGACTTTTTAAAATAAGGAAGGTCTTTCACAAATTATAAACGTATCTCTATGTTATATTTTGTTAAACTAGTAACTGACACATCTCAGATAAAAATGATGTTCCTCTGAAAAAATAATTCTTCAGTTGTGTATAGTGGTTTAAATATGCGTTGCAGATGTAAATAGGTACCTCTGAGTACTATGAATGATTACACACAAATACACATACATGTGACTTTTAAAAAAATTGTCTAATATTTGTTATCTTAGCTCATCAGACTACCCTGAGGGCCATGCAAGGTGAACCTCTGCAAAAGAAGGTTTTCATATACTGAGTTCAGAGAAAGATAGGACACCAGAGATGGAAAATCACCTGGTCACATGTGCTGTCCTGTTAAACTGGCACTTATTCAAATAATTTTATTTCAAAGTAAATAAAATAAAAATATTATTCTTGGAGTTTAAAAAACTAAATGCATTCTGAACATTGTAAAAATAATTTCCCTAACCTACATTTTAATACTTATTTGATTAGAGTTTTTAAAAACAACACACATTAATGATACATTTGTAGAAATTATTTGCAATATTGACAGCAATCTAGCACATCATTTTTTACTAACGCCCTTATATTTGTCGTAAATTTGGACATATAGGTTATTTAAAATAGATGATTAGCTAGAAATTAGTGTACATTTAAAACAAAACACATTCACTTAGGAGTGAGTGTGGTAAAATTTTAAAAATAGTTGCCGTCTCACACTCACACATCCACATCCAATATTCCTGCATGGGCTGATTAATATTATAAATGACAAGTTTACTTCACTACTCCAAACTTGTTTAATTTCTAGATATGCCCTAAGAAATCAAAGCCACTTGATGACTTGTGTGAAACGATGAAATAAGTTACAACCTGATCTTCCTACACGTGCCCCCGGTCAAGTGTGGTCCTTTTGAACTAGATGGGAGGAAACTTCCTCCTTTTAAGAGCTACAGTAAACCACTTAAAAGAAAAAAAAAAAACTATGAGCACAATATCTTAGAATAATAGTCCTGAAAGTTTAAAATTGGAATTTTTTGTGTGTGTTTCAGTAACATGTCTTATTATCTCTGTTAACGATGTACAGCTTTTTAAAAACCAAAATGAAGACTGTACTTGTTGTTTTTAATCAGAGTGAAGACAATGAGGGTACTGTAAAAGAATTGTTGCAAAGAGGAGACAACTTACAACAAAGAATCACAGATGAGAGAAAGCGAGAGGAAATAAAGATAAAACAGCAGCTGTTACAGACAAAACATAATGCTCTCAAGGTATTAGAGCTAAAATTATAATATACCTTGCCTGTGGGTTTTTTTTCTTTCATGTGTAGGGTAAATTATATTGTGCATCAATAAAATCTGCTTAAGAATCTTAGTCCCCAGAGATACGTTTTTTTCCTGTTTCAGTGTGTGTGCTTTATTTAACATTTTTGAGTGGTGTCTTTGATTTTGAAAGATGTATTACTTAAAAATTTGTGGGTTTTTTGCTTAGATTTTTCTGGGCAGTGATTGAAAAAATATTAACATGCTTCAGTCACAGTGTTTATACATTTAATTTTCTAATACAGTTTTTTTTATGATATTTTTACGTCTGTCTTGCAAAATCTGGTTAACTGCCAGAATAACCAATTTATATTTTTTCAGGTTTTCTGCTTCCTATAGTTTACTGATTTTACTTAAAGTAGGTCCAGTCTTTTGGTAACCTAATATGCATTTAGTAAGGCCTGGAATTCTACTTAATTTTTTTCAATTAACTTCATTTTGCCTTTAAGAGAGTCGCTCTTTGCAACTGACTAAGCATCTACAGAGTCTAATTTCATTTATATAGGAATCCTCAAAAAGAATCTTAATGTCCTTGAAGAAAAACTGGCCCTCTCATATTAACCAGTGGTAGGGGATAGCTTCAACCCCCATGTGATTCACATGGCTTTGTGCAGAAAGGAGAGAATAGGGTTGTTGTTTTTTTTTCTATAATAATAATTAGGAAGTTCTTAACATGAGACTGGACATGTGAAGAGTTTTGTGAAATAACCTTTTATTTTTTTAATGTGCTTTTCAATATTCCATATTGGCATGCATGGCTGATTTTCTAATACTGTTAATTGCCAAGCTTTTCATTGTAAATCACTCGTATAGAGCTATGTAGCTATGTGGGTAGATCCACCTACTAGGTGGATGGAGTCTGCTTTCACTATGCAAATAAGAGCGTAAAACCTTTCCCCATATAGTCAGACAACCAAATAAACACTGCTGAGAATGTAATTACACAATATTGTGCCTGCAAGGAATCCACAAGGAAAGTCTAATTGGCCAGCAGGTGTTCTGAAGGTAACTGCTGATACATACAGTAAATAGAAAAGGCCTCTTCCTTGAGGGAGTGCAAGAGCAAGCCATAATGTGCTCAGAAAAATCAGAAAGCTGTGTAATTCACACACTTCCAACTGTGACCAAGCTTTCAGAAGCATCTACACTGGTCATATGATGATACGTGTCCTACTGAACAGCAGTGTTTAATGGTTATCTGGCATATCTCTAAAGAGATCTATATAATGTCTCTAAATATCTTTACACATTACACAGCACCTTGTGCTTAGGGAATGAGAGGAGTTTCAGATTTTATGACCACAAGCCCTTTCTCTTGGCCAAGATTTGAGTCGTGTCACGAAGAAGACATGGCTCAGCTCTCGTTCGCGTGGCTGTATCTTGGTACCTTTGAAAAAAGCAGCATTCCATCTGGCTCATCCCAGGCATTTATTACCTCCACAGGAGGTTTAGAAATTCAACTAAAAATGTAAACGGCAGTAAATTTTACATCCTCAGTTTTAAACCAAATGGAGAACGAAATTTAGATCACTCTTGCAAATAAATATTAAAAGCAGTTTTGAAAATGTATTCCACCTGCCAAACTACTCTACACCATCAAATTCAGAAACTATATTATCCTTCCAAAGGGCTCCAGTTCTAGTCCTTATGAAATACTTCAAAGAAGGTCAGAACGTTCCAAAGCAATGAATATTTCAGCAATTCTTTGATATTCATTATTTTCTTTTGCTCCAGTTAAATCTGTACATGAAACCCTAATTGCTACTGTTCTGAAGAAATGAAAGCTGTATTCTGAGCTCTTGTGTTCCCTTGTGTTACCATATAATGGCATTATAACAAATTCTATTGATCGGGGAAGACATTGGGTGAGCTTGTAAGGAACAAGATGATTAATTTCCCCCCTTTGTTGATTTATTAAGCAGTTGCCCTTATTTATCTCATCTGGTTGATTGGAAGCCATGCACTTTCCCTTTTCTTTTTTAACTAATTCATCATTTTGCATTTGGAACATGAGTTGATATAATAAAAAAAGTTGGCCATGCAAGCCTCAAAAGAGAAAGCATTTTTGTAATAGTTGTCATTTTCATGTACACTCACAGATATATCTTTCACACTTCTCTCTATCTATATATATATATAGAGAGAGAGGGAGAGCTCAAAGCAATTTACATGATAACTCAGATGATTTTATATTTCTAATCACAAAATATTCACGGCCTATGAAACTTTTTGCAGGGGTTTCTAAAACCATGAATGTAGTTGCTTGGCTATGTAAACTTAAACTTTTATTGACGAACCCGGGGCTGAAGATCTAAATTTTAGATTTTTTATCTGTTTTAAAGTCAAATGTAAACTCATTAAATGGGCGCAAATATCTAGTTAATTCATTTGTATTCATATACTAAACTGTTTCACATAGACTACATGACAATATAGTTGACTCATTTACTCAATTCAGTATGAGATTTCGCAACAAATTTGAACATGCCAGGAGACAATACTTTATGTGGGTTGTCCAGTTTTCTTAGCTTTGTCTTAGTAGGTCCTGCCACACGAATACCTCATTTAATCATCTATTTGTATATTTAGCATTTAAATGTGAATTTAAGTAAAGCTGTGCGAGAAGATGAGGGATTCAGTATTTTTAAATAACTGCAGCCAGAAGTGTCCTATACATATATATTGATATTGTAATAATATCTGCACCATGAACAGGATTTGAGGTCTCAAAGAAGAAAAAAGGCTCTAGAAATTTCTCACCAGTGGTATCAGTACAAGAGGCAGGCTGATGATCTCCTGAAATGCTTGGATGACATTGAAAAAAAATTAGCCAGCCTACCTGAACCCAGAGATGAAAGGAAAATTAAGGTAATGTTGTTTTAGAATGTCAATACTAGATTTTATTGCTACAGTTTAATTTCTTTACCTTAACATGGGTGGATGATATTTGAAATTGTTGCTGTTTCCTCTTTGAGCGTGCTCTCTGATTTGCTGCGTTTCCTCGTATTGTGTGTTGTTTTAGTAAATGTGCTGTATTAAGTGTTTTTCAATTGGCCTATTGTTGAATGAATAAAATGTTTTATTTTTAGACAATGTAAAATGAGTTAAGAAATGTCGTATGTTTCCTGGTAAAATTGTAATTGACTCTGTGTATCTTTGTTCCAGATGAACAAATGACTTATCGGTATATGGACGGCTTCTTTCTCATGTTAGCACATTCATTTCATCAGAGCATCTTCACACATCAGTGTCAAATCTCTGTAGATTTATTTGCATATTGTCTGAAGGTGTTTTTTTTTTTTCCTGTTATTATTTTACACTTTTTATTTTGCTTCATTCTCTGTTGAGTTCCTCAAAACTTTTAAAAAAGAAAATAAATAGCCACTCACCCTCTAAATTATATTCTATGTGGATGGTCCCTAATCAGTAATGAGTAGCCACTTCAGTTTGGGTCAATCCCCAAAACACTAGAGGAATTGAGAAGAAAGAAAAATGTTAGATCAATTTAAATATTTTCTTAGGGAGCATATCTAAAACTGAGCATTCAAAGGATAACTGAAATACCATTTGGATTCTTGGGTGAAGATGACAGTGATGGCTTCCATATTTGTAAATTACGGGAAATGACAATAAAATGACAACAGCCTAGGAGATTTCTGAGAGAAGTATGTGCTGCTTGCAGGTTGGTTGATGTGGTTAGCTAACTGCCCTGGGCCCTGTATTGGTTTTGCTCAATAGGAAATTGATCGTGAATTGCAGAAGAAGAAAGAGGAGCTGAATGCAGTGCGTAGGCAAGCTGAGGGCTTGTCTGAGGATGGGGCCGCAATGGCAGTGGAGCCAACTCAGATCCAGCTCAGCAAGCGCTGGCGGGAAATTGAGAGCAAATTTGCTCAGTTTCGAAGACTCAACTTTGCACAAATTGTGAGTTGTTACTGGCAAACCCACGTATGTGTTTGCAACTACTACTCTAATAACAGAGGCCAACTAACAGGAAAAGACAACCTGGGTGCAATTTCAGGCTTCTAATATGCATTCTGCAAGTGAGTAGCTTGCCCTCGCTTTGGGCTTCGGCAACAACTAGAGGTTAAGTTTTCAGATTAAAAACACAAGAAATTAACAGCACGGAGGAAACCGCCCCTTTATCAAAAATGAAAACTACATCTTAATTTGTTTTGCCACATCATTTTTTTCATAACATTGGCAATGTGAATTTGTCAATTGATCATACATTTACTTTATTTCAGTGTCTGATCCAAAAATATGTATTGCTTTCCTTAGACCATCCCATGCTAATTTTACTTTCTTAATGTATACATAGTAAACAATAAATCTCTTGTGAACCATCTTCTTATATCAACTTGCATAAGAATCTTATGTCATTGACTTCAAGAATAGTAGTTTAGTCCTTGTATCTGCCCTAGCTACTTAATGGGTTAAAAGGCTTTTTAGACTTGGCTGCCTGATAAGATGGCTTATAACTGACAGCAGATTGGATAATATCAAATATTGTGACTACTGAAATATTACAAGCCAAAGGGAAAAGGAGCAACTGTTCTTTTAAACAACTGAATGGAAAGTTTGTGATTTTATTTTTAAAAAGGCAATTCATAATCATAAGCTTGGTCTTCATAGTTCTTTTTTTGGTAATAAGGTATAAACCATAGAATTTTTGAAAAAATATTTTTGTTCCTATTCTGAGATACCATAACGAGAAGAGGAATGGTTACTGCTATGTAATTTTGCAAAAATAATGCTCCTCACAAGACAAGTGTGTCAAAGTCTGGGAAATAAGGATTTATTATTCGGTTGGGTTGAATCACATGAAACCCACAGATACTCCATCATTTTTGACCTATGTAAATGACAATTTCGCTGTTTTCAACCTTCAGATGAGACTTTTTTGGGAATTTCTTATGGGTTGATTCCATTTAATTTGGCATATTTAAAAAATATGCCTTAGATGACGTAACTTTATTTTATAAGTGTACAATTTTGTTGATGCTGCTTATTAACCAAGGGAAAACACACTGCATATTATTGCTGATTGTATTTACACATTAGAAAAATCCATGAATACACTGCCTTTGATGAAACCCAGTACCCTAAGATTTAATAGCCACTGAATATTCTGAGAAATTGGAAGAAGTAATATAATATATTGCGACTATATTACACTTGAAGTCCAATTCCAGCTGATTGCACATTTCAGCCTATTATCCTTCCTGTTAGATGTTATGAACATAATATGTCATAAATCACTGAAGCTTACACTAACAGAAAGCCTGTGTGTATGGATACAAAATGAATTGAAAGATTAAGGCAACCATAAAGAAAATTCAAGTAAAATATTTTCTCTCAATTTAATAGATCATTCAGGGACAAGTCTCTTGCTTTGATTTATCTGACTACTAACTAATTTCTCCATTCCAATTTTCCCATATCTTGACAAATCATATATGCAGGATTAATTTTTTTTAGAACCTGGTCCAGGTAAGTTATTAACATTTTATAGTTAAATAGACACAAGATCAAAAATCTACACAAACCAACCACTCAAAATGTCATTATGCCTTCATACATAAAAGGACTCTTAACACGTATTTGTAAAGTGTAATGGTGGTTGGTAAAATCAAGTAAGGATTTTTTTGAACCAGCATAACATTTTAAAAATCATACTAAAATGCTATGATACATTTCCTCTTAAAGTTTCTTCTTGATTTTATATCTGAGAGATCCAAAATTCACAAGGTGCCTGGGATGGGAAAATATTTTTACGTGAACTCTGGTTTTCTGTGATCACAGAAGCAATAACAATACGTATGAAGACTAATCAATTTAATACTACAGTTATATTTGGCTTTGAATTTTAATTAGGACTAAAAGGTGATAGGGAGAGATCCAAGATGTATCTTTTTATTCCACTGATTACTCATATATATCAAAAAACTGATTTCACATGTCTGCAACTTGGTTAGAGTCATCTTACCCAATTTTCATACACTGAGGCCATTTGAGATTAGCCATGCGTAAACAGCTTAACCAGGAGTTATGTTTGGAATAATCCTACAGTGGCCCCGATCCTGGACAGGTAGTCATAACTTCAGTATTCTTTCTTTACTGCTCCCTGGTTCTTTTTCTCTTGCTCTCATCTTTCATTCTCCCCAATGTCCCTTTCTGTTCTCTCTAGATGTAAATTCCAGACTTTGTTTGATGCAGTGATTTTCAGTTAGTCTTTCATATCTTAGGAGTAGCAATTCAAGATTGCAGGTGGTACTATAAAGTGCCTAACAGTTGAGAGCTGTGTTCAAAATGTGAAGTTTATTTTCCTTATTTCAGAGATAAAGGCTCAAAAATGGACTAAGCAGTGCACACTTTGTGCACTTCAGGAAATATGTCCATGTCAGAGCTACATATGGTCATAATAAAGCTCAGACAAGGCCGAGAACTTTGAGGGAACCATCAGGCAGCCCTGAGCCAGACAGGCATGTAGACCAAAGCAGAGTACCAAGGGTCACCAGATGATGGTCCTCAGGACAATCCGAGAGACCGTAGAGGAGGGAAAACAGACTGGGAGGAATCCGAGTATTCAGGAGGTTGAAGCCCCAGTCCTAGTTAGGAATAGAAGACATTTCTAATATGCTTCCTGTTGTCTTGAGACCTGGCTGCTCATTGAAGACCAAGTGATGATTGTAAACTGAACATAAGGAATTTCCCCGTAGGATGTTTCGTAACACCTGTGTGGTCTAGTAAAAAGGCCACTTTCTGGGGTGAACCGCCCAGAATATGTATCCCAGTTACTCTGTCTGCTAACTGTATGCTCATGGGTAAATATCCCTCAGCCTGATTTCTCTCACCTGTGCCATGGAAATATGGACTTTTGTGATAATGAAATATGGCGGTATTTGTAAAACACCTGCTGTATTATAAGGGCTCAGTGGCTTAAAATTTTCTTTCTTCTTCTTGCAGTTGATACTGGAATAGGGACATGATTTTTAATTTCTTTTATATATATATATAATATAGAGAGAGATTTATAATTTTATTAGCAACAGATAGATATATTTTGTTCAATGTAGGTTACAGAGTAGATTCCATAATCCGTGAACAGGTAGTTTTATGTAGAGTCACAAAGTATTTGCAGGAAATTTCATGCCAAGCTGGTGATTGTACCCCATGAAGGCATAATTCCCCATAAACACGTCCATAATACCCTGTCTAAATTCCTATATCCTACAGAAAGGTAGAGAAAGAGGTAAGAAAAAAACCGAAGGCTTTGAAAATTTCTTAATGGAAACTTATGTGTAATTTTTATTAAGCATAATTGTAGCATTTGAAAGTTAATCTCCCAGAGATCAAGATCATGTAGCCAAAAAATTGCACAAAGTACCACCACAATCCAGGGCTATTGTGGAACTCCTAAGCAAAATTAGGTCACAGACTAAAATTATAATGGTTAAGAAAAAATTCTTTTCATAAATTATATTAACAGATGCCAAAAAATAAAAGAATGCACATCTGAGGAAATTAGACATAAGAGAACAATCAGGAAAGGACATTAAAATAAATGTTTATGGAGTGCCGGGATGGTTCAGTTGGTTGAGCGTCTGACTCTTGATTTCAGCTCAGGTCATGATCCCAGGATCGTGGGATGGAGGGAGCCCTCCGTTGGACTCTGTGCTGAGCATGGAACCTGTTTAAGCTTCTCTCTGTCTTCCCCTAAGCCCTTCTCCCCCACTTGTGTGCTCTCTCTCTCTCTCTCTCTCTCAAAAATTTTTTAAACATAAGTGTTTAAACTTTTTAAAGTGTTGTATTTTTTTAATGTTCAAAAATATTTTTAAAAAGAATGGAATGGAATTCCTACAACAAACGCAAACCATTTTGCATAGGGAAAAGGAAGATTGGAAATAATAACAGGTCCAGAGATTAAAATATAATTACTAAAATAATAACCCATAGAACTTTTTAAATAGTGGATTCATTAGAGAAGAAAAATGAATGCATTAATTGAACGATGCTGAGGATAATTTTGCTTTGCTGAAAATACTGGTAGATGCAGAGAATGGAATAAAAAACTCAAATATATGCCTGAAAAGATTTCCAGACTGAAAAAGTAGAGAGCCTGGGAAATAGAGAATATTTTATATAAATGACTGACATTTAACAAAATTGAATAAATCTCACTTTACTTGGGTCCTCAGGTTGAATAAAGGTCAGCCAGTCTGGAGTATGTACGAACAAGTCACACCTAACTAGGTTTGAATGAAACTCAGAACAGCATTGATGAGGAAGGTATTATAAAAGCTACTGAGGACCAAAGAAAGAATACCTACGGGGTGACAAAATTGACCGTAGACTTTTCATCAACAATAGATATTAAAAGACAATAGACTAATACCTTCATGTCCTGTAAACTGTGACTCAAGAGTGAAGACAAAATATTTTCAGACATGCAAGTATTTTCAGATCAACAAAAACTGTGAGAATCTATTACCTATATATTCTTGCTGAATTACTAAATGGTCTAGTATAAAAAAGGAGCATGAAGCCAGATAGAAGGAGCAAGCTATATAAAGCTGTATAGAATACTATATATAAAGAAGGATTTTTTTCATTAAATCTTGTACTCAGCCACTAAAATTGTAGCAAGCACAGCAAAGGAAAACATGGAGTGCTAGGAGAATGTAGAAGTGATTGAACTCAATTTACAGGAGAATACAATAAACAAAAGGCTCATTCTGGAAGGTCACAACAAGTATAAGGTTTGTGCCTAATATTTTCAGTGTGAATTACTGTCAATTATCATGTTTCTAGGAAGCAAAAACAAAAACAAAAACAAAAAAAACACCAAAAGCATAGTAAACCTTTGGGATAGGTGTATATACATGACCTGTCATAGGAATGGGAGCAAAAATAATGCACACGTCTGAGCAAAAGTTGGAGAATGAATGTTCCTTTTCTTAAATACAATAATTCCACTTGCCCTGAGTATCCTGTGGCTTCAAATAACAAGTAAATAATGCTGATCATCAACATTTTATATCTAAGAACTCTTTATTCGCCTTCTTCTTTTGGGTGCCTAACAGATATGTCAAACATAACCGAGTGAAGAATTAACTGGTTGTGTCCTCCATGTAATTTGGCTCCTACCAAGCTCCCTGGTAAATTACCCTGTCACTTCCGTCAAAAACCCAGACATTATGCACAATTGGTCTTTTCTCATGATTACCCATGTAATTCATTTCAAATTCTCTTGGTTCTTCCCACACAATACAGCTTTAATCAGACCACTCCTTAGTATCTGCATTGTGGAAACCCTAGTCTACAGCATAATCATCTCTCATCTGAGTTACTTCAGCAGCCTCTAACCTTTGCTTCCAGCCTTTCCCCACCTACACTATGATCTTTCTGGTGAACCAGACTGCTCCTAAAGCATGAGTGAGATTCTATCAAGCCCTTGCTGCTCATTACCCTTTCAGTGCAATCCTGTGAGCTCAAATCCTATACGATTTGATTCCTGCCTACCCTAATATTCCAACTTTATCTCCCTTTTTGCCATTTTTCCGTCACAGAGGCACAACATTTCTCTCCATACTTAAGCCCACCGACACCGTTTCCATTTCAGGGCCTTTATATATGCATTGTTTCTTCATGGGCTATTTTTCACCTAGACTCTTATGAGGGTGCTGGAGCGTAGACATCCTTCCATTTAGTGACAAATAAGCATTTCATAGAGTGTTGATGTATAATCTGGACAGGTAATACTTAATAGGGTGTGGTTTTTTTTGGTATTGTAAAGACATTTTAATACTTTGTATAAGTATTCATTTCTATTGGAATTCTCTAGAAGAAAAGGGAACTACTATATTGTGAAGGATAGCTTTTAGTTTATCAGAGTAAATTACAATAAGATATGTTAATAACGTTAGAAGCACACATTTCTAAAATATACAAATTCTTGAAGAATTGATAGAAAATTAATTTTTAGTAGATTTACTTTAAGTGCCAAAGAAATGTATTATATAAATTAGTCCATATGTGATAATTTTGTAAGACGACAGCACTTTCCTAATGTGAGCATTCCTCCGCTAACTTAAAAATTGTTTGAAGTTGAATCGAACTTTACCTTTATAAACAGCTTTCACATATATCTAGTCTGTTTCCATGAATAACGCCTCTTGAGTATTATTTTCATTGTCATTTTACAGTCAAAAAATGTAAATGAAGTTAATTACATTTATCGAAGGACATGTGTAAAATGTAGAAGGTACCACGCTTGAACTCAGTGCTTCCTGAAATGTGGAAGTCATTCAAAACAAAGAAAAATATCTAGCGTCTCAATAAGTTTGAGAAACACTGAATTAAGCAAAGTTCCCTTACTCCAGAACTTGGCAGGGCTTTTGATATGCAAATGTGATTATGAATTTCTACAAGGGGAATAGATTCTGCAGACTTTCACATCTGGATAGTTGCAGTACAAAAGGGGAAATTTCATTTCGGTTTTATGATAGGATTCCTGCGCGAGTGGTTGTGAAGGACTAGTGTTCTTCAGGAAAAAAAATAATTGGGAAAAGCTTCACTGTACTAGCATGATTTTGTTACTTTGGATTTTCTTAAAATAAAACATTGCTTCACGAGGAAAGTAACCACAGAGCTGTCATCACTGCATGTAAAATAACGTCTGAACCTAGATTTGATATTCCATTACTCATTTTTTGGTATATTTGCTCCTATCACATAATGACAACCAATTAATTTTCAGACTAAGGAGGAAACATCCTCTTTGCATAATTGCCACATAGATATTTTTTTTCCTTTGCCTTGAAATAACAACAAAGATTGTCAGCTGCTAATGCAACATCCTTGGAGAATTTGGGAACATAAATAATTTTCTTAGAGACAGAATGTTCTTTACTAAACAGACTTGTGAATATAAAAACCTAATAATTGTTGCTAAGGGAAATGAACCAGGAGGTAGCTGCTTATAAAGTTTCTCCCTCTCAGCTTCAGTCCTGTGGTAACATATCACAAGAGTTCAGAAAGAAATCAAATAAGTCAAGATTCTTTGTCTCCCAGATTGTGATCATAATAGTTACTGCCATTTCTGTAGTAATTTTTTCTAGTCTCCAGTTAAGGAATAGAATCAATTTAATCACTGTTTGGTAAATAGAATATGTTTAGCTAGAATCACCTTCCAGGAAGATGCCAGACTGGCTAACTCCTTGACCCCTCTTTTCAAATGTAAGGAAATTCTGAATAAAATATAATTTTTAAAACGTTTTAAAGACATAGCTGAGCTCAAAATATCAAATGGAAACTTCTTCCCTCACTTTGCCATAAATAAGCACATTATCTCATATGACGGTGAATCTGGATTGTGGGTCCACTGGTTAGGAGAAAGTTTCAAAGACCTTTTGCACACGTCCTTATACAACATCTAGTATAGAGATGTAGATGAAAACCCTGTCTAAACATAGAAACTTCAAGGTCTTTGTTCGACATGTAGAGGGGAAATAGATAAATCCTATCCACAAGCCAATTAATCTGCCAAGGATTCTGGCTAGAGAAGAAAGATCTTTGATAATTAAAACTGAGTGTGGGAGGTCTGAATTTATATACTAACTATAAGCCTCTATATTCCTAAACTGAGAAACTTGCACAAAATTGGTCCCAATATTGGTGAAATCTGCAGAGTCTTGTCACAGAATCATGCAGTAAATCATTCTTTTCAGAGTCCCACAGACACACAAAGACTGAATATTCGTTCACAGCAAAATATTATAACCCATATGAAGAAATAAATGCATGGTCACTTACAGTCATCTAACATCATGGTCAAGAGATTTAGTACTTCATGAACTTAATAGAAAACCATCACATATTCTAAAGTAAATATGTTGAAATAAGCAAGGAATAAAATAACCGTAATTTATAAAACCACTGTACCACAGAAAAATATACAGGTATCTATGATGGTCACACATCAACTAAAACTTGTGGAAACCAAAAATTAGTCATTGAAACAAAAAGCTAATTATATGTGTTCAACACATAATTCAACAAATGTGAAGAGAAAATTAGAAAGTCATTATGCTACAGTGATCAGAACATACCATGTAAAGATAAAAAATAGGGAAAATAAGCCAAACTGAGAACAGAATTAGAAGCTTTATGACTAATTGCAAAAGGAGAGGACCAAAAGGATACAGGAGAGACAATATTTAAGGGACAACAACCAAAAATTTCGCAGAACTTAAGAAACACATGAGCCCACAAACTGAATAAATACATTGGTGTCCCCACCAAGATGAATTAAAATAGGTGTGTCAAAGCATAGAGAATATATAAATACCTTGAAAAGAACAGAACGCATATGTATGTCAACACAAGTGACTTATTTAATTGAAGGTTCTGATAATTTTAAAAATCTCCAAATTTCTATTGGATTAACATTGCAAAATCAAGACAAGGCCACTATTTTCTTTTAATTAGAGAGAGAGAGCGCGCAAAAGGGAAAGGAGAAGAGAGAGAGGGAGACACACAATCCGAAGCAGGCTCCGGGCTCTGAGCTGTCAGCACATAGTCTGATGTGGGGCAGGGCTCAGACTCATGAACTGCGAGATCATGACTTGAGCTGGAGTTGGACTCAAAACCAACTGAGCTGCTCAGGCACCCCAAGACAAGGCCACTATTTATAAAATAGGTTCTACCTGTGTTAGAAGAACTGTTATTTTGTTGTAATGTTTATACTTGGGGCAAGGAGACGTAGGATTATATTCTGCATCTCTCATCCATGCAATGTAGACTAGATATTTGAGCCTCAGGATAAATTTAGTAACTAGTTTTCTAACAGAATTAAGGGAAATAATGAACCACCAAAAATGTTGAAGGAGTTCCAAAATATTTTTTATTTTATTCACTTTTTATTTATTTTTTATTTTATTATTTTATTTTATTTTATTCACTTTTTATTTTTTATTTTATTCACTTGCTTGTAAGATCGTATGCGCAAAGGTTGGTGTCCAGAGTCCACACTGCTAGGTATGCTGAAAAACGAAGAGCCAACTTCACACAAGGACACAAACAGCAGAATACAACTCCCAAAGACAAAGATAATGAATTAATGAGACACAGAATGCAAAATAAACGTGTTAAATATTTTTAAAATAGTAATAGTTTGCATCAAAAGTAGGAATTAGGGGCAAGAGACAGTAATAAATAATGATCAGGAAGTTTTGAAAGGAATGGAATAGAGCTTCCAGCAAATGAGCAATGTAATAGCTCAATGCTATAGCTCAGTAATGCAGTTGACAAGTTAAGAATTAGATGAAATAGAACAGGGAATTAGAAAATTGGAAGATAGATCAAATAAATGCCCTCAGATGCATAGAGGTCAAAATAGAGAAACATGAAAAAGAATTACAAGAAAGGGGGTAAGAAAGTCAAATATACCTGGCAAGAATGGAGAGAATGGATAAAAGCCAATATATGAAGCGACAATTGCTTATGAGTATCCAAGATTATTGAAAGTCTTCATGATCAGGTTGGAAATCAAGCAAACCTCAAGGAGGAAAAATAAAAAAGAATACACCCATCTATCCTCATAGTACCTCCTCTAAGTTCTAAAAATAAAGAGAATTTTCAACACAGCTGAAGAGACAGATTACCTAGAAAATAATGACATGTATAAATGACAGCGGATTTTCAAGCAATGAAAACGCCAGAAGGTGGTAGGATAATGTTTTCAAAAATAATGAAAGAAAAACCATCTATGAATCTAGAATTGTATACTTCTAGAAACCACCCCCCCCCCTTTTTAAATAATAGTGAAATAAAGATCGTTCCAGCCAAAAATTGAGCAAGTTTACCAGTAGACCATTCTCACTGTGGGGTCCTCAAGGTTGTTGGGTTTTGTTTTGTTTTAGAATTAGCCAGGATCACCATTGTTCAATTATCAATCAAAATACTTTCAAGTTGGGTTAAAAGAATTTTATATCCCGAACTTTCACTAAACATTATATCATCTTTTTCTGTGTTAGTAAATATAAGTTCTGCAAACATTTGTGAAGCCTAGATAATAATCCATGGCATGTTTGTTGCTTCTCAGGGCTGTTTTTTAATCCGAAGGTAAATGATATCAGATGGAAGATTTGAGATGCAAAGAATGATGAGCAAAGAAAAGGCTAAACAAACGGAGAAACTAAAGAAACATTTACTACACTTAAAATTGTCTTATAATGTATCAAAACTCAGAATGAACACTGGACATCAGTGACATTAAAGTAGAGAGGGAGATTGCTTGGAGTTCTTCCCCTTGCTCACCTCCTACTTTTCTAGATGTTCTTTGTCAGCCTCCGTGGGTGGTACCTCCTTCTCTACAGTTGAAATGCCTCAGTGCTCAGTCCTTGGACATTTTCCCTTTTCTATTGATATTTCCTGCTTTGCTGTTTTCATCCAGTCTCAAAACATTAATGTCAAGTATAACCTAACAACCCACCACATTTTTATAACCAGACTGTTCTCCCCTGAGCTATAGTGGCGACACTGTCATTTCAAAGTTTCAAGTAAATATCTAGCTTTGTTTTCCTTTACTTACTCTCAACGCACTCCACACACACGTCGTTTAAAAAGATCTGGTGTGTGTATATGCTCAGAATGTTCCAGTGGATTCCCGTCTCTTTTCAAGTGAAATCCAAAATCCTTACATTGATTTCGAGGGATATATGACCTTGCTCCTTCTTACCTCTCAGGTCTTACCTCGTGACACTTTTTATCTCCCGTTCACTCTGTTCTGCCTACATTGGCCTTTTCGCTCTTGCTGGAACATGTCTGGCATGCCCCCTTTGCATTGCATCCCTCACACCTAGAATACTCATCCCCCAGATATCTTCGCAGACCCCTCCACCTTTGCCTTCAAGTTTTTACTTGAAAGTATTGTCCTCAGTGAAGCACATACGCTTGCTCAAACCCTTCCCTATTTATTTTTGTACATAAAACGCACTACCGGGAAACATTGACGTATTTCCTTTCTTCATCTTATTATCTATCTTTCTCCCTAGAGTGGAAGCTCCAAAATTGGAGGAATTTTCTTTTTTCCCACTGCTTTATCCTCAGAACAAAAAACAATGATTAGCAAGTAATAGGTGCATGATATATATTTCTGGAATGAATGAATGAGTAAAATCATTCTAAGATCTTCTTAATGCTCAGAGCCTAGACAAAAGTTTTTTTGTGCACGTTCATAATTTTAAAGTAACCATTATCACAAAAAAATACAGTATAAAGTTTCTGACGTACAGAGAGAAAAAATAAATACAGAAACTATTGAAATAAATGAATAATCCAAACTGGATACTGGGGCTTAAGAACATTAATTGAATTGCCCAAAATTTCTATATTAACACAGGACTTTGGTTTTCCTGAAACTTTCCATTTCACAGCCCTTACTGTATATAAGGTAAGATGCCATTTCCATTTAGTATTTTTCTGAGTTTAAATAAAGTCACCATTTTATAAATAAGGTTCGTATAACATGTTACCTCAGAAACATTACCTTAAGTGACTGGGTCTAAATAGCACAATAAGTTAGAAATATTAACATAAATGTGCTTTTATTCATATGCAGTTTTTTATAGTTAGGTTATGGACATATTAGGTACGTAATTCTGTATGTTCATCTTTTGAATTAAAGTTATAGTAAACAACTACAGTCACAATTTATTTTGGTGTCAAATATGTAAATAAACAAAGTTGCCTTTCTTACAGTAATATACTGTATCAAATTTAGCGATCAAGTGGATATTTATCACAACATTCAGGAAATATTGATGGTAAACGTATTAATAATATATTTTTCATAAATATTAGATATAAACACAAAATCGAATCTGATGCATTATTGATATACACAGTGTTATTCTCTGATTTTAGCAGTAAATTTAGGATAAATATAACTCATTTATGGCATCAGATTAACTTGTTTCACTAAAATAAATATTCTCTTCCTTGGAATGACAATAGTTGAAAAATGATTACATTTGGTAGAACTGTTTAATAACCATTTACTATTTCTCATTGTGAATAAGGACATGAAGCAAAATTTATCTTTTGTTGGTCTAATAGAACATAAGTGTGAATATCAGTTATCTTTTTGAGAGATAACACAGTTATCTCGCATCCTATAGGTACACCACACTAGATTTTTCAGAGTATCTCTAATCCTTAAAAACAACCTAAACAGACCAAAATTTGTTAAGCAACTTGCCTGAGTTCCCATAAAATTAAGGGCAAGGATTCCAACATCAGGGTATAGTTTAAATTATTATGTTAACAAAGAGAGAGGTTTGTATTGTCTCTTGGACAGAGAGGTGTTGTCTCCTTATATTGGTTTCTTTCCTTTTTTATTTGTTTTTAATGAGAACCTCCTAATAATTATAAGGGTGCAGTGAAATCAGAATTCCATACACTTACTGGGAGTCTGTAAAGAAAACTCAAGTTTTATTTTGGACACAGTGAATTGGCATCTCTTTCATTTAATAAACATTTATCTAGTGCCTCCTATGTGCCAGACAACACAAAACATAAAATAACATTGGCGAATCCATGGCAATCATACAAAAGACGTGATATTTGATAAATATAACTCATACAATGAAGAGGAAAAAAAGTAGGAGAATTTATACACAGCAATTTGACCTCCGTTTGCAACATAACAATAAAAAGTGTAATTTTCTCCAATCTAAATTTGCTTTCAAAATATGGAACACCAGCTGGAAGGGAGCTCAGATGGCTTCTGCAGTGGGGTTGGCAATATCCTTCTGAGCATGCCCGGAACAACTGGTTAAAAATAATTAAATCACTTACACCATCTGTGAATCATTCTGATTCTTCAGTGATTACTTAAGACTCTCATTGTATGGAACATATTCTTAGAACAGATGAATAAAATTAATTCAAGTGCATAGCTTTCCCAAGTTTGATTTTCATCAAATAAACAGATACAATGTCTTCAAGTTTGCCAAATGATCTGATATTTCTTCTGCCCTCTTTCAAGAGCCAATGGCTTTGAAATCTTAAATTGTAATTCAAATGTCATTTTATTTTAAACAATACAAATGTGTTTAATCACAGAGACTTCATTATGCAACATAATTTTCTTTTAAAAATTGCATAAAATTTCCCCTTTTATTTGTTTAATCTTCTGAGTGTCGTACTCAATAAGTAATAGGCAGCTGTCTAGTAAAGAATTAATTGAAAGTCCAGGTGGATTGCATTCTCAGATTTAACAGCGTGTGCTACAATCATGAGTGAATTTTAAAAACTTAAATTGCTATTTTAATTCATGTAAAGGAGAGGAAAGCTATATTCATTTAGCGGTGAGTAATCCATGGATTAAAGGTGTGTGGATAAAATGAAAACCACGAGTTCATATCTGTACAGATTTAAAATGTTTACATTACTTCATAACTTAAAGGCATTCTTAGCTGTTTAGCTAAATAGCAATGCATAAGAAATCCAAGAGAAATCCATCCTCTGATGTCCAAGAGAAGTCAATTGGGAGAATTTCCAGTAGATCTATGCAAATAGTTTTTCATAATAGTTAGGAATGTGTGGGTGGCAAGTTATAAATAAATGTGTTGTTTAACAGATACAGTAATCTATAATGTTTATAACTACCTTTTCATCTCTACAAAATTAAGATCCTGTACTGTGATTAGTACCTAGCCACAGACACACATGAAGCAATAGATTAATATCATGAACACTCTAGCTTCTTGACCTAATAGATAGATGATAGATACATATGAGTATTTCCTACATGGGAAACTACTTTGAGACATCTAGAGTCTTTGCTATATTAGCTTCCTTAGTGAAAAACAACCTCTTTAATGTACTGCCACAATGGCCTCCTCTTCTTCAAACTGGCAAAAATGTCTTCCATTTCATAGTCTTTGCAACTGTGGTCTCCTTTTCTTGGTACTTTCTGGATCTTTGCCTCCTGATGTCCACTCATCTTGCAGGATGTAAAGCAAATATATCCTTCAACATCCTGTCCAATATAGTCCGCAACATCACCTTCACCTCCTCCATCGTGCACCATTGGCCAGATTGTTTTCCTTATAGCACTTAGCATGATCTGGAAATGTGATGTTTATTTGTTTATTTGTTTGTAATTTGTCTTCTACTGTTGGAATGCAGGATCCATGAGGGCAGAGACCTCGTCTATCTCGTTAACTAGTATTTTTAATATAAATAGATTCTACCACAGCCTCTTAGATAGATACACATTCCAGAAAAATGTGTTCAATAAATGGAAGAATGGATCTTCTTGTAGAACTTCCTACAGTTCAGTTATTTGTCCTGTATTCTTAGAACATTGGTGCCCCAGTGCCAGTGTACCATTATCTGAAAGTTTTCACTGGTCCTTAGGAAAGGCGAAAAAATAAGAGCAGATGTGTTGAGCTTTTCATAGAGCTAAATTTATACAAGAATTGTCTTTTGTTTGGAAAGTTTGGCTGTCTACAGTTGTTGGTGGGTTGGAGGAAGCACTAAAATAGCCTTTCTTTCATCTTTGTTTTTTGTCTTTTTTTAAATGTCATTACAATGTCCTTTACTAGAAATTAAATAAAGTCTGGAAGTTTGTGAGGTTTCCTGACATTTTGGGTAGTATTTTATTGACCTCTGAAATACAGTCTAGGAACCGTCCATTTGGAGAAACTTATTCACATGAAGGGGTACCATTCCTGCCAAGTATCTATGTTGGTTGCTTGAAATTTCAAGAATGAGAAAGGAAAGCTCTAAGATTCATGATTACCTTTCATTTTTATGGCCTTCCAGGCAATAAATACTCTCTCAACAAGCATTATCCCCCAGAATAAGTTTCTGAAATTTCTTTTGTCACATGTGAAAAACAAATAAGAACAAATATGGGAGAAGGATGGAATTAGGGTATCACAACATCTGTCTATTATGAATATATTACACTTGACATAAAATAAATGTACCAGAACAGCATTTGCTCATTTGTAAATATTTTTATCCTTTGGATTTAAATTCTTCTTTTCCTTGTTTTAGAGATATACAGACTCAATAATGGCATCATTTAGTTGTCCTGTTTGGAATCCAAAAAAATAAAATGAGTTAGTTGCTTTAACACAGAAGTGTTACCTTTTTTTGTGCTTTATCAAAATTGAAAATTGAAAACATGAAGTTTCCAAATTGGGAAAATGTCTTGCACTTACATTGATACGCGTGTTTTCCTGTATTCTTCATTTTCAAATCAATGGCTATAACAAATACTTTTTGATTTACACATTGCTTTTACATTCATCATTTTAGTTAATGTTTATATTTTAAAAAGTTTGGATACAAAAAGTCAGCAAATCAGCATTCTGAAAAGTCGTGAGGAGTGAAAGATTAATATGGTTTGTTTTTAATTTGGCGAAACACTTCATTTTGTACATTCTTTTACACAGAGTTTTAAGAAATAGGAGCCCTGTTAAGAGCTCAGTTAATTATCTTTTTAAAACATATGATCTAAAACTAATTTAAAAGTGATCATGTGAATTTGGTATAGTTTCTTAGAGTTAAAACTTGAAGATGCGCTAGGCAGAACAGTTCAATTTTATATTGGAATTCTTGCCTTGGGAAAATACAATGGTAATTATTTTCTGGAACACTGACAGAGAACAAGCTATTTCAGAAAAAAAAAAAAAAAACTATCTTGATTGTAAAGTGGAGCACATTAAGCCCAAGGTGTCATTAAACTCACAAAACCCTCTGAAAGAATTGAGCATAATCTTTGGTGAGGAAAAAAATGGTTTTGTTCGGTGATTATCATATTTTAGAAAGTTATTTATAACTTGGCAAAGTATATTCTTTTAGAAAAATAACATTAAGCATAATAGTTTCTATATACACACAGCAACTCATTCATTCACAGGTCAGAAGGACATCGTTATGAATTACGTGGAACACAGCCAAGAATCAGGAAAGGAATAGAACAAAAGGCCTCTGGCATCCCTAAGTTGATTCGGTAAAGTTCATGAAGTCCAAAGCTTACTTAAATTTCTTTACGAGAGGAGTATTCAGGTCCTTTTTTGAAGATTTTTTAAAAACTTATTTTGATTACCAAAACAGTTCTAATAAACATAATTATCTTGTTCTGCTACCAGTCGAGACCAAAAGGGAAAGGGAAAAGAATAAATGATAGAAATATGAAATAATAGCTGCAGCCTGGACGTGAAGCAAGGAAGCACCTATATGTAAGGACATATGGGCACATGGCCTTGAGAAACTCTTTAGCACAGCATGACCTGAAAAGGGAGAGGAAGAGAGATTATCTGTGTTTATTATTATTTATTTGATTTGGTTTATACTTAGTGTGATCATTTAATTATTTCAACAGTTTATGCTCCCAATAAAATTAGGTTAAAGAATCATGAATCTTTTATCTACTAAATGTGAAAGTTTTTAGCACATAATGGCATATGGCTTCCTAAATCACAAAACACTGCTGCCAGCTGATCTATCTATCTATCTAAATATCCAACTACCTGAATATATTTCATCTGTGTATGCCATGTGTGTGCACATATACATAGAACTCTGTTTAAGTATCTACACATATATTCATGTGTATATACTTATAAATGTTTGCATACAAAAGTTTCCTTAGTAAAATATACATTTTGCCTTTGATAAAAGTGCCTGCTAAGCTCATCGCGATGATAATTTTTATAGTTGACTCTCCATCTTTCAGTCAAGTTCCAAAGTTGTCTTTTGTAACTTTATGCCTTTTATTACAGCCATATAAAATAATTGTGAGTATTTAAAAGGAGAATAGACTGTGGCATAGTTATCAAACTCATTGCATTTGGAATTAGGTCATATAATTTTGTAAATACTAGTGTTATATCTCAAGGTTATTAGTATCTCTCTAAATTAAGGTCATTTAGATAAAGATAGCCTCGTATGTCAGGCCAAAGAAATAGGAATCCCCTGAGCTTAACAAAAGTAATTTAGAATGCAGAAAAACCATCGAAGAAGCCACTTTTAAATTGCAAAACAAAAATCTGCCATTTTATTCATTGTTGTAAACTTAGCTAAATAACTGCTTTGGCTTGGGAATTTTTCTCACTAGTTACTTTTATTTTAACTCATTGTTTAACATTGAACTCTTCAGTTCAGCCAAAATAGATCTAACAGTGGATGCCCTTAATTTAAGAGCACAGTTTAACATTTGCCCTTAACGTTCCTTACTCATTGTCAGGAACCTCACACACCAAAAAATAATTCCCTTTTCTTCATGTGAGAAACCAGCCCCATTCACTTTCAGGACTCTTGTCAAGTAATTGCACAGTGAGGGCCATCAGTGTTGTTTGCAATGATAATGTAAATTTCTTTGAAAATACATTCATCTTGCTTTCTTAAGCATTTGTCTTGGTCTGGTTCCATAACGTTCAGAGTCAATTAATAGTATATGCTTTCTGGACCGTCTCGGTGGCTCATTTTATTGGTCCTCCGACTCTTGGTTTTGGGTCAAGTCATAATCTCATGGTTTGTGGGTTTGAGTCCCCCATTGGGCTCTGTGCTGATGGTGCAGAGCCTGCATGAGGTTCTCCCTCTCTCCCTCTCTCTCTGCCCATTCCTGTGCTCGCTCGCTCTCTCTTTCTCTCTCTCAAAAATAAACTTAAAAAAAAGAAACCCTTGAAAAATAGTATATGCTTTCCTGTTGGAATTAAAATTAAGAAAATAGTACATGTTTTCCTACAGCTTTGGTTGAAGTGGAAAACAGCCTGTTTGGTCAAGTCACTTGGAAGGAGCTGTGACTACTCATAAACAGCTTACATAAAGATCTTATTTACCATTGCAAACTGTCTTTTTGCTTCTATGGTTATTTTAAATGTAATACAATAATAGTTTAAGAGTTCAGTATGAAGTATAGTACTCTCCATTTCTTCCTTCTGCCAGTCTATTCCTTCTGAAATAAGAAATGTTTACAGTTTAGTAGTATCTTTTCATACTATATTCTGTGATTCTTAACCATAAATTATATATATATATATATATATATATATATATATATATATATATTCCCATTTTTTAAAATATCACCTCATTCTGTACATGTTTTTTTTAATTTTCTAATGTTTATTTACTTTTGAGAGAGAGGGAGAGTGTGGGCAGGAGAGGAGCAGAGAGAGAGAGAGAGAGAGAAAGAGAGAGAGAGAGAGAGAGAAAGCCGTAGCAGGCTCTGGGCTGACAGCAGAGAGCCCAATCTTGAACTCACAAACCATGAGATTATGACCTGAGCTGAAGTCAGGTGCTTAACCCACTGAACACCATGAACACCAGGTGCCCGTATACATGGTTTTGAAATAGAGCAGTCCATCAGGGACATTTTTCTAGGCAATGTATACTGATCTGATGCATCCTTTGTAACAGCTTTAGAAGAGGAATCAAAGTTTATTCTATTATTTTCTACATTTCTGGATTATTAGATTATGATAGGAAAAGGTGACTTAAAATCTCTTTTTGTCCTTTTTTGAATTTCTTTGTGGATATATGACCTTTTTTAATATCCCTATAATATAAAAGAAGAACATATATTTTCATTTTGTATAAAATGTGGATTAAGCTTAACTTGTTAGTTTTAAACAAATCTCTACTCTTGGTTTTGTTTTGTTTTCTTTTTTTGTTTGTTTAGTTTAGTCATCTTGAACCAACAAATTCTGAAAGAGGTATATGGAAGCTACCAATTATAGCTGTGGCTTTATCATATTCTCTTTTTATTTCTAGTAATTTATATCCTATTTAGGATGCAGCCAAATGCTGGGGCACAGCAGTGACTGTTACACTCTGCATTTCCATTTTACTAGTGCTTAGGTTCTGATTTTTAACAATCTTTCACCCCACTATTTCTGTGGTTTTATATCCAAATTAAATAAGAACATTGCTTTCCCCACCAGTACGATTCCCTCAGCAACTCCTCAGTCTTTCAAGCCAAGATAAAATCCTTCAAATATCAATAATTCATAATTTTAGTTCCTAACTACTCTTGTTTTCCCATTCTAGTATAACTTATCTCGTTGATGAAGTCATGTGATCACTCAAATTACACTGAAGCTATTGTTGTTCTATTAAATTTAACAACAACAACAAAAAACTCTCACAGAGGTTACTGGTCATCAATTTTTTTGTATTCTTTATTTCCTCATTTAGAAATCTTTATTATAATTTATTTTTCATTTGGCTGCAGCACTTGAGAAATTTCCTTCTAAAAAGTATATAAAGGGGAGATTGTGTGGCTCAGTCACTTGAGCATCCTCTGGATTCTGGCTCAGGTTATGATCTCACAGTTCGTGAGTTCGGGCCCCATATCGGACTCTGCACTGACAGCATGGGACCTGTTTGTTATTCCCTGGCTTTCTCTCTGTCTGTCTCTCTCAAAATAAATAAATAAACAAACAAACATTAAAAAAATAAAAAGTATATAAGGATATATACCCTTTAAATACTTGTATTTTTAAAATGATCTTTCTATTACAATTGTGATGATGGATTCTTTGGATAATAACAGCATTCTTTTTCAAAGTTTATTTATTTACTTTGAGAGACAGCATGTGCGTGCACACACGTGAGTGTTGGAGGGGCAGAGAGAGGGAGAGACAGAATCCCAAGCAGGCTCCATGCTGACAGCACAGAGCCCGATATAGGGCTGGATGCCATGAACAGGAGATTATGACCTGAACTGAAACCAAGCGCTGGATGCTTAAGACACGGAGTCACCCAGGCACCCAAGTGACAGCATTCTTTAATCTTTTCCTTTTATTTATTTATTTATTTATTTATTTTTTAAATTTATTTATTTATTTATTTAACATTTATTTGTTTTTGAAAGAGAGAAGCAGAACATGAGCAGGGGATGGGGGGAGAGAGAGAGAGAGAGAGAGAGAGAGAGAGAGAGAGAGAGAGAAAGATACAGAATCCAAAGCAGGCTCCAGGCTCTAGGCTCTGAGCTGTCAGCACAGAGCCCGACGCAGGGCTCAAACTCACGAACTGTGAGACCATGACCTGAGGTGAAGTCGGACGCTCAGCCGACTGAGCCACCCAGGTGCCCCATAATCTTTTTCTTTTAATAGGGTTCTGCAGGTTATACACCACTGTCTTCTACTTTTCATTGCCATCTAGCTGCCACTATGTCCTAGTTTCCATTGTGGCCAATACGAGGTCTGATGCTAGTCTCAGTTTCAGTATGTTTAAAGTGTTCTCTTTATCTCACACTCTGTAAGTTGCTCCCCACCCTGTCCCTCAGAGTTGAAAAATTTCGCTAGGGTGTGATTTAATATATTTCTAAATATGTTTCTTTAAGTATTCTTTAACCCTTCTTGGTACTTGGGTAACATTTTTAACTTCAGCAAATCAAAAATGTTTTAACTCGGGAAAATTTTGTCTTATAGTTATTTTAACTATAAGTTATTTGAAATATTTAACTGTCTCGTCTGTTCTGTCTTCTCCTTTTGATATTTATCTTCACTACATATTATATGTACTAATTCTATCCTCTGTGTCTCTTATTGTCTCCCTTAGGATTTCATTTTCTTTCTGTTTTTCTCTCTGTTGTGAGGTACTTCCTCTGGTTGGTCATTCAGAACCCACGTTTTATTTTTAGCGGTGACCGTTCTCTTTTCCAAATCATCTATTGAATTAAAAAAATAACAGGTATCAGGCTTTCTGAGCTCTTGTGTTATCTTTTTAAAGCTTGTCATTTCATTCTTATTAAAGCTCTTGTCTCTTTCTTCTAGTATACTACTTGTATGGACTGTCAGCTTTGTTTCCCTTTTTCAGTCCCTTGTATGTACTGAAAGGTCTTGTGTTCTTTTCTTTGTGCTTAAATTAAAGGGTGTGAAATTGTTAGCATAAATGTAAGTCAGGTTTGTAGGTTCTATTATGTACTGCTGATTGAGAAGCAACAAAATAGTAGGAGTATTTTTTTTTCTGGTGAAGAAAGGCTTAACAAGCCACAACCTCCTGGAATAAGTATGTATAGGAAAGCATCCTGAGCTTATGAATTCGAGGTGGGGGCTAAAGCTGTCCTGTTATCTAGTGCAGCCATTGCCCAGTAATGCCTTCATGAAGCACACAGGCAGGTACTGATTCCTTCCTCTGTCAAATAAATGTTGTTGTTAAGTCAACTGTCTCCCACAGATGGCCCCGTATATACACCTGGAAATCACCAGGTTCATAGTTTCCAGCCCAGACTGTGCCAGAGGTTCAAATAACCTTTCAAAGACTATCAGTTCATGATCTTCCTGTGTCCACCTTCCCCTCTTTTCCTAAAATCTGAATCTCTGATGCATGCATTCTTCTCGAGTCTAGTAGTTAGTCATGGTTATTTTGGAGGTTGAGTCTACTCACCTGTGAGGGAGACAGAAAATGTGCATATTAAGGCACTATTCTCATCATGTCAACCTTTCCATTTTATTTGTATGTATACACACATACCTGTATACATACATAAATTATTTTTAATGTTTATTTTTTAATGTTTATTTTTGAGAGAGAGCGAGAGAGAGCACAAGGGCGTGAGGGGCAGAGGAGAGGGGGGACAGAGGATCCAAAGCGAGCTCCATGCTGACAGCAGCGAGCCTGATGTGGGGCTTGAACCCACAAACCAGAAGATCGTGACCTGAGCCTGAGACAGTCAACCCACTGAGCCACCCAGGTGCCCTTAATATTTGTTTATTTTGAGAGAGAGAGAGAGAAAACGCAAGCGGGGGAAGGGCAGAGAGAGAGGGACAGAGAGAATCCCAAGCAGGCTCCATGCTGTCAGCCCAGAGCCCAACGCGAACCTCAGTCCCACAAACTGTGAGATCATGACCTGAACTGAATCAAGACTTGAACGCTTAACTGACTGAGCCACCAAGATGCCCCCATAAACTTTCAACAGATAAATCCTGCATATGTAATTTGTAGACTTCACAGAGGTGCTTTTATTAATTAACTTAATCAGAGTTGATGAGATTACTTAGAGACTGAGGTGCTGTATATACAAAAACAAAGTATGTCAGCAGTTCAATCAAAACAGATGTAGTATGACAAATTGACTGAATTTGAACTCTTGACATTTTAAATTGGATTTAGTAGCCAGTCGAAATCTCCTTTGTGAGGAAAACTGTCAATCTAGATATGCTACAACAATTGCTTTCTGATATATAGTAGTAGTGTTAAAATTTTTCACACACGAAGATCCTAGCTTTTGCAATATGAACTGTCTGTATTATTAAAAATTGAACACCATGTTATAATTTATTCTTATCAGCAACTAAAATCTTGTGTTTCCTTTTAAATAATTCAGATTTAAATTTAAATAGTCACATGTAGCTAAGGACCGCCACATTGAGTGGTCAGTTATAGGCATCTTCACTATCACATTCTTATTTTTTATTTATTTGCTATCTGTCATTTATTTATTTACGTTCTTATTTATTTTTATTTCTTTCTTCCATTTTTTTCCTTTCAATTCTAGTTAGTTAACATACAGCGCAATATTGGTTTCAGGAGTAGAATTTAGTGATTCATCATTTACATACAACACTCAGCGCTCATCCCAACAAGTGCCCTCCTTACTACCAGTCACCCTTCTAGCCCATCCCCCACCCATCCCCCACCCATCTCCCTCTGTCAACCCACAGTTTGCTCTCTAAGAGACTCTTATGGTTTACTTCCCTCTCTTTTTTTTTTCACTTCCCATATGTTCATCTGTTTTGTTTCTTGAATTCCACATTTGTATCAGCATTATCAACAATAGCCAAACTATGGAAGGACCCCAAATGTCCATCGACTGATGAATGGCTATTTATTGTTTTTACCATTTTATTTTATATTATTCATCACGATAAGTGTACTCTCTAATCTCCATCCCCTATTTTCCCCCATCCACCCACCTGTCTTCCCTCTGATAACCATTAGTTTGTTCCCTATAGTTAAGAGCCTGTTTCTTGGTTTGTCTCTCTCTCTCTCTCTTTTCCTTTGCTTATTTGTTTCGTTTCTTAAATTCCACATGTGTGAGATCATAAGGTATTTGTCTTTCTCTGACTGACTTAACACTATCATATTTTAATAAAAAATTCATTCAAAACCAGAATTATGCCCTGGGCATATTCAAAAATATGTACTTAGTTGCCAGATTAAATAATGTGGAGATAAATGATGGCCAGGTTTTCTGAGATGTTAGAGAAGCGTAACACATCAATTAATATTGTGAACCTGCTCTGCAAAATCTGCTCAAACTGGGAGAGCCACAGGAATATAGAAATTAAGCAATATGGTAGTATGCTATATAATTGCAGAATTTAAAGTAATTCCTAAGTTATTTTTCTTGTGTTAATTTTATTTTCAATTTAAACTGAATACATGTATATATGTATATGTGTGTTCATTTTCACGTGAACATATGACAAATTCCTATGCCAAGTATTGCCAAGTTAACATGTCAGAATAGCTTCCTATCAGAAAATTGATACTAGATACATAAATTAAAATTTTTACGTGGACAGTTTGGGAGGAGTTCACAAGGATTAAAAGGACTTCTTGATTGTATGTCTTCTCAGATACGCCAATCCACTGAGAGGCATTGCGGGCCTCCATGAAGGGACTAAAATTAATATGTGCTAAAAGTATCTGTATAACAATATCCCAAATAATTGCTTCACTTTTGTTCACGTACAGTGTTTTACATTAATAACAGAGACAACTGACAAGCCAACTTGTGCACGTGTAACAGCGTCGGCTAGTAGTGTGCCCTGAATTTGAGAAATGTGACTTGCTTCAATCAGAAATAGATTTAAATCCATACCAATGAAGATTACATTATGAAATGAAGGAAACACTCCTGTGTGAATTCTGGGAATTCCAAAATAGAAATTCTATGACAGCTGCAGACCCCAGCAGTTCTGGTCAAACATGTATTTTAAAAAATTTTTATGCTAATAATTTCTTTATTCACTTATTCAACAAGTATTTATAATAGCTTTCTATATGCTAGGTGCTATGCTTGAGTCTTTGATACATATATTTTCTGTTGTAAGGCACCGAGGGTCTATAACCTTATCTGTGAAATTACCATGTTATTTTTTCTGGTGATTTCTTACAAGGTAGACGCTATATGTTCGCTCTGACCTTAGTGGGAACCAAAGCCCTTTTT
The DNA here is from genome assembly GCF_046562875.1 of Panthera onca. Taxonomy (NCBI): domain Eukaryota; kingdom Metazoa; phylum Chordata; class Mammalia; order Carnivora; family Felidae; genus Panthera; species Panthera onca. The sequence continues at coordinate 101,976,220 of NC_138357.1, forward strand.
CTTTCACTTCTCTTACAGGCTGTACTTAGTGACTAGAATTCTACCAAGTCACTAATTTATGTTAATTTATTGAAAATCCTTATTAAAATGCAAATGTTATCCTGTGGAGGATAACTCTTTAAACCACTATAAGCCATTAACACATTATCAAGATTTTGTTTATCAGTTTAATTAGATATTAATTTAGCTTGGCCCTGAGGAGCTACATGAATCTGATGGTATAGAAGAGAAGAATCACTATGAGGCAGATCAATAAGCAAGTCCAGCAGCCAGACCCTTGATACAGGACACCACACATACCTGGCCTCCTAGAAGTAGGACATACGGAGAGCCTGGCAAATCTAGCTTCGACTGCACACCCGTTTCAATGATACCCTGTCTTGTACCAAAAATTCGTTCCAATTTTAGAAGATAAATAATGTGGCTCTAAAGAATGATGTTCTGCAATAATTTGCACTGGTTATTATTTAGTGTTTCTTATTATTTTGAGCAAAAAGGGGGTACATTATAAGCTTCTTGCAGTTCGTTGATCCTTTACTTAATGATCATTTGAGGATCGATCTGTTTTTTCTTACATAGCTTTACACAGACAATTTTCTAGATGCTGCAGTAAAGCGGGTGGGAATACCTAAGAGCAAACTCTCCGTTACTATTTTCTGTATGAAAGATCATAACCAATCCATTAGGACTCATTAGGCTGATTATTTAAAGTCTTTCTACCCACCAACTTAATTAAACGCATAGAAGCCTGAGTATTGTGAAAATGCTAGTGTTGCCCTGGCATTTATGTGCATTCAGAACCATAAACAGGAAAGACTAAACTTATACATATCTCATCTGCACCATATTCTGGTTTCTTGTGTGCTTTATTATTTGATTCTTTTTTTCTGAGGATTAATGTAGGATTTTTGGCCAAATTGGATTTTTTGACTTGCCTTTTTAGGCTTGCAATTTGACTTGCCTTTATAGGCTTGATCGAGGAAAAATAAATAAAAATAGCTCAGGTGTCTTTCTTACCATAATGATCCCTACAAGGAAACTTAATTGTCTTTCTCTGAATACTTTTGAGACTGAGAAAGGGAGCTGCCTTAGTTCTTTTCCATTTCCTTGTCATTTATGACGCATTAGAACCGATATAAAGTCTGTAATCCTGTTTGGGATTTATATGCTATTGTGTTATTATTTCAGAGTAATCTATATATTTAAGAATGCCCTTTTGAGGAAAGATAATCAGATATAAATGAACAGATTTTCATAATATGGGTCAGTTTAATCATTAATAAGTAATCTTGCTTTCTTTTAAAGATTTAGCCCATCTTTGTCTTCATTAACTCTAATGGAATTTTTTAAATGACTGCATTATCTTATTACATTTTTTTGTCCAGATTCCAGTCTATTTTTGTTAGACTTTGAATGTGTTGATGTATTTTCTGTATACCATATTTATATTAGATATATTGGTATTTCAAGGAATATATCATAAAAATATGGGATATAGTACATTTTTCTTTTTGAGTTTCTTTGACCTCATAAATCATAAATGGGCCAGTAACCACAACCCATTTGAAATTTTATATCGAGGTGAGAGAAATCGTTTAAATCATGGAGGAAAACATTTTGTTTTAAAAACGTAGGTATAATGCACGATTTGTTTCAAAACAGGATTGCTTCTCTCTTATGTAGTTATGTGGTCCTTCAAGAAACACATTTTAAGTGATAAAAAGAATGTGATAACTGGAGTTTCAGAGAAACCAAAGTTTATTAAAAACTTTATGAGTGATACCCATGCCTACTTACAAAGCTCAGAATCTCAAAACTGTTTTCACTTCACCTTTAGATGTTACAAATCATAGTTTTATCCTATCACAGTCCTTTTAAGCATCAGTTGAGTTTTCCATTTTTTAATAAAGATAGTACTTTGGGACTTTCTTCCACATCTCTTGATTTTCATTTCCAGAAAATAAAGACAGTATGTTCTTTTGGGTATATATCGTTAGATATGAATATGAACAGAGAGAAATAAAATGAATTAGTATGGCTACAGCACTTCCTTGCTAATGATGCATGAATATCTATAATGATATAAGGTGGTAAAGAATATTAACAAAAGCAAGCTGATTTTCAAAAGGTTAGACAGGATTTGTACACATCAGAATTCAGAAGGATATAATTATTCAAGGCAGAGTTAATGAAATTCAGAGGAAAAGGCAAAATCTGAATATGAGTGCGTGGATTTTGCATAAAGAGGAGAAAATGAACATGATACTTCCAATTACACTGATTTTTAAAAAATAACTGTGTGAGATTTTTATTAAACTAACGGCAAAGTCATTCATTGGTTATAGTGGATTTATTATAGACCTGCATGACTGTGTCAAACAGAATGATATATTTTAAAGTGTAGATAGCAAACTACATCTCCAAATTTCTGACTCTGTGGATTAAAATTTTGGTTGTTTCTTGTATATGCAACTTTTGTTTCTCTGTATTAAAATTTATGGCACCTATTGCAACTTTATAATAAAGGAGAATATTCAAAAGTTATAAAACCGAATTTTCTAAAAAATGAGTTGATAGATTCCCAGTGGTGTCAAAGAATTATTTTGAGATTCTTGTATTTCTCATAAAAGCTCACAGGATCATTGCCTAGCTTTTCTCTATTCAAGTGATAGGTACCACTTAACTTCTCCTGTCTATCATGACTGGATACCATGTATCAAGATGATAGGCAGAACTAAATCCTCTACTGTCTCAGTCTTCATTAAATATATTCAATGTGTGGTTATTAACCTTTTAGAATTTTATTTACAAAATACACCTGAATCACTGTCCGCAGGTAAATGTAACTGGATGGCATTTTAGGAATTATAGGTACTCTAGTTCTTATTATTATTTTTTTTACAAAAGAAAAAAAGAAAGAAGATCACTGATTTATCAGTAGTGTAGGATGACAAAGATTACATTGTTCTTCTCATTCGTATCTTTTCTAAAGTGATAGAATATGCCCTTCTAGTTCTTTGATTGGTCTCTTCAACCATAATAGTTTTAGTATTTCTCAATATTCCGGAGAATATCTTCATGGCATGTGAGCACGGAGTGAATAGGTTATGCTATAATTAGTCCACTTATTTTCATGAATTGATACCATTTGCTCTAAGACTTGTATATGATAGTCTTGAAAATAATCGCAAAATACATATTAATAGAGCATGCCTCATGTGCAATATATTGGCAAATGTTTCTTTGAAGGGTATTGCCTTCAAGTTGGTGATGGTGATGGCTTCGTTCTTAAAGACAATAAAAAACAAAAATGGTTTCTAGAACCAGATGTAAAATTTCAATTACTTGAAAACTTCTGAATTTAAATAGATGTCACCTAACAATCCCCTAAGAGAGATTTCCATTGAAATATAGGTGAAAATGGTTTTGCTCTTCATGTGATGATGAATATTTCTTATGTGGGAAAGAAGCACTTGGATCAATATGTAATAAAATAATCTAGGACAGACATTTAGTCAAGTAGTGAAAAACTTAACAAATGTGAAGCCAGAGGACAGTGTGCAATGCACATTCGTAGATCCCTGGCTGAGGGCTACAGAACTTTGTGGTTAGCATTAGTATTTAAATAAATCTCATTTTTTAGTTTGTATTTAAAATTTTTAACGTTTGTTTATTTTTGAGAGAGAAAGAGCGACACAGAGTGTGAGCAGGGGAGGAGTGGAGAAAGAGGGGGAGACAGAATCCGAGGCAGGCTCCAGGCTCCGAGCTGTCGGCCCAGAGCCCAATGCGAGGCTCGAGCTCACAAACCGTGAGATCATGACCTGAGCCGAAGTCAGAAGTCAGAGGCTCAGCCGACTGAGCCACCCAGGCGCCCCTAAATAAATCTCATTTTTAAAAAGAAAACCTTTATTTGTGTATAGTTGGCCCACAGTGTTACATTAGTTTCAGGTGTACATTTTTATAAAATTCCTGTACGTGCAACAAAATATCATTAGCCAAAAACACCAAAGAATTAGAAACTTGGGTTTTAAATTGTGTTTCTGGAAGTTAAGTCCAAGGCAGTAGTCAACTTTGAGTTTATTTTTAGTGCTTCTCCACTCTATTGTATTTAACTGTTAAGTTCCTTGCTGTCGATAATCCATAATTACTATATTTGCGAGTCATTAGTATGAATTTAAGATAGCTGAGAGTGCCTCAAGGGTAGCTAATGAAGATCAAGGAAACTACATGTCAAAAAAGAAACAGAAGATGTAAAAACTTAGAATTATTTTCCTTTTAAGAGAAAATGATATGGATAGGCATTAAAACATTTTGGAACTCACACTGATCTTATTTTTAAGTTTCTTTGTTTCCATAGCAGCTGCTATGGAAGACAGTATGGAGGTTCCTCAAAACATTAAAAACACCAATACTATGTTATCCAGAAATCCTTCCAGCAATTCAAAAACCTTGAAATTGGGACTTCTTTTTTTACGTTTATTTATTTATTTTGAGAGAGAGCAAGAGCACATGAAAGGAGCAGAGAGAGAGAGAGAGAGAGAGCAGGAGAGAGAATCCCAAGCACGTTCCTCACCATCAGTGCAGAGCCCAATAAGGGGCTTGAACTCATGAACTGTGAGTTCATGACCTGAGCCAAAATTAAGAGTCGGACACCTAATCTAATGAGCCACCCATGCGCCCCCACGCTGATTTTTTTTAAATGAAATTCAGATGTTCTCTAAATATTTTGAAGATATGTCTCATTCTAAAACAACCTGTTTGGTTAAATGTATACATACACAAATACATGGATATATACATATGCAAGAGAGAGATAAACTACTACTTGTTTTCTACCCAACTTTGTCCCAAATAACAAAAACCACTACTGTATAAAAACTTACAGGTATAAAATGTATACAATTGAAAAGCAAGAAAATTGAACCATTACCAAAAAATACTGTAGGAACATTCTGGTTTCAGATAATGTAGAACTGTCTTTCCTTCAGGAGTTGAAGAAATTTATGTAAATAAGAAAAACAACTTATTAACCTGGAAATTTTTAAGAACAACATCCACCAGTCTAATAGAATATATGAAAGTCATAATAAATTCGATTGACTTGTGTTAACTCTACTAGTTAGTATTAAATTAATGTGTTAGTGGAAATTGCAAATGCACATGTCTGCCGATTTATTTTTTCTTTTAAACTGCTGAAATGGTTTGAAATGAAGAGATTGAGAATTTAAATTTAAAAATATGTGGTTAAATCTGTGGGTTGTCCTCTTTAAACTGTAGCCCAAAATTCTATTATTATTTTGAATGCAGAATTAGAAGTGCAGGCAAATTATCATTCTATTCATGATGAAAGCATATGTATCATGTATTTTGGTCAAGATATACACACAAAATCGCATTTTGTAAAAAGTACAATTCTGTCATTTAAGCCAATTGGTGTAATTCTGTGAATTTGCAGTGTTATAAGTAAATGAGACATCTAAGTTGCAATTATTTTCATATTATGTAAGAACTGAGTACAAGAATTCTGGACCTGAGAAATTAATAAGAACGCATACATAGTCCAGCTGATAATTTTACTCATCTTTACATGGATTCAGTCTGAAATCCTAAGCTCCATTTAATTGCATTCCTGCAGTAATGAGGATGGTCTTGTCATAAAACCTGTGCAGTAATAAATGGCTGTGTTAGCATGCTTATCATCAGAACTCCTCTAGAGACCCTGTCACTGAAACCCTCAGCTGACCCCATCAACAGGCAGATGGCAGTTGATCAATTCAAAACGAAGTTACTGGAAAACTAATTTCAATTACAAGAGTTTTGTTGCTTATAGTATAGACGGAAAAGAGCAGAGGTCATCTCTCTCTCTGAATTTGCATGCCAGATAGTATTTATCTCATGCTCTTATAAGGAATAAGGGAAGAGGTTCTATTGGCCAAATCCAAAAGGAATCTAAACTCCCGATGCCCATCGATCCTAGTGCTTGAATGGCAGGTAAGAAAGTGTAGACGGAGGACAGGCTAGTACTTCCTTAGACCTTAGGGCTTTCTGGAGTTCTCATTAAAATGGGAATCCCATTCTCAGTCTTCCTCATCTTGTGCTTCAATTATCGGTTAACTTAACAAGAAACTAGCATCAAATAGGGGAGCCAATGTCTGAAATTTGGAGGAGAAGTGTACTGAATATAAAGGTATATACCAGCCAAAACCACTTTGGCCCTCTTTTACTTCAATCAAGATTAAGGAGAAAAGTATAGGAGAAGTTCCTTTGGTAGAAAAACCACACATGTGGACTACCCCCACCCCCCAATTCTACTTCATACCTAATTTTCCAGGAAGCTAAGAATTACATTTTAAAAACCAATTATGAAAATCATCCTTTTCTTAGAGTAAAACTATCCCTCTCATGACCTTATGGCTCTTGGTCTTTCATTCTCATATTCGTGGTACTAACGTGTATGTATGTCTTATTTTTAAACGCTTCTAACACTTTCTGCAAGAAGAGGGTATATAAATAATAACCCTTTTACTAGACTTACCATCATGGATTTTTGTTCATTTTCAGCCCTCTGCCAGCTCTAGACTGGAATTTATATAAATTCAGTAGAGGTCTTTTCATTATTAGGAAGCTAAAAGAATTCTTCTTTTGTATATCTATACCAGCACACAGTCCATGAAGAATCGATGATGGTGATGACTGAAGACATGCCTTTGGAAATTTCTTATGTGCCTTCTACTTACCTGACTGAGATCACTCACGTCTCACAAGCCCTGTCAGAAGTGGAACAACTTCTTAATGCTCCTGACCTCCGTGCTAAAGATTTCGAAGATCTCTTTAAACAAGAGGAGTCTCTGAAGGTAAAAGCAAAGCATTTTTGTTAAATTTTACAAGATACTCATCTTGATCATTTGCAGGAAGAAAACAGTTGACCTAAATGTACGCACTGAAGGCGTTTTGACTCCCCTGTTGAATTACCAGCACACTCCACGGGATGCTTAGTTGTAGAAATCTGGGGTAGAGAGAGAAACATAGAAGAGGAATTTTATAATATTTAATGTTGAGAGCCTTTCTAAAAGAGGGAAGAAACAAAAAATAATAGTTTCACATCGATTTAGGGCAGAAAGGACTCACCCCAAAATAAGCTTTGATAGGGGAACAGTATATTCGCACCTAATACATTCCTTTCTCCTCCCATAAAAGAGGGAATTAGAGGAGATTTTAAATTTTATCTATTAAAAAATACAAAAGAATAAATTATATCTATTGCCTATAGTTTTAACTTAATATATATATACAATTTAGAATTAGTTCCAGTATCAGTACTATAATATATGGAGTCTAATCAAATAGAAAGCAATGAAATATTTTCTCTAAAATTACCAGCCAAAGGCTACCAACCAAATCCAGTTTTGTCTTTGTTTTTGTTTTTGTTTTTTTCAAACCACCAACTGCAAATTTCTGAATCCCAAATGAAGGCAAAACATGATGAGGGAATAGCCTTTGAATTATAGAGGGAAGTGTCTGAACCTAAATGAACGCAGCATCAAGAAAATGTACATAATAATGTGGGTCTCAAGACAATTTTTGTGATCATACATTTTACACTCAGAATGAAATAGTATAGCTTGGTATTTTTCAATGCAAATAGTGGGAGATTATAGACAGAAGATAAGTTCACTCTCAGCAGCACCTATTAGCCAAAGTGTCTTATACTCTAAATGATTTTTTGAGAACTCATTCCATATCACACATTTGTCTGCATAGGTATACAAATAGATAAAGCTATTTGTTTTGGAAATCGGAGCTGCGGTATCTTGAGTCACTTGAATTTCCTATCTTATGTTGTATCAAGTAAGCTATAAAATTACATGCTAAAATAAAATAAGAAATGCATGGATCTCTGGAACTATTCCATCCATTTCAGTATGGTGTTCTTTCTTAGTATTTTTGAAATAAAAGTCAGATCGCTGACGGATACAGTGAAGAAAAGAAACCCAATCAGTTGATAAAGGATACATGCCAGCATTCCTGTCATTATTCACATTCACTGATTTCACATGACAGCACAGTTTATAAGTTCATCATTGTCATTCAACATGTAAATTACTGCTAATGAGGTAATATTCATTTCATTCCATGTTCGGGGACATATGGGTCAGGAGAGCAGTGACCCTAAACTTATTAAGTTGCCCATTGAATGTCTTTGTCTCCATACCTCTTAACCTGGCACACTCAGAATGATGGGCCCCTGGCTATGCTCAGCTAATCATTTGTTCTTCCAGATGTATTTAAGAGTATTCTAGCTATTGCCAATTGTGATGGTATTGATTACTGTGGTTTGTAAAGAGGTATTATGGCAGGTTTAATTTAACCGGATTATTGAATCCTCATGAGATGCATTTTTGGGCATAATTCCAGCTCACCACCAACAAATCTCCTGAAGCAGGGAAATGGGCTTCCTACCTCTGTGGGCCTTTTGAAGAGGATAGTTTTGATCTCAGTCTTTTCAATGAATATGTATTTCCTCTTAAAGGCATTCATCATTGTCATTATCCAGTAGTAAAAATAGAAAAGTAGCACATAAATTGTACAGCTGCTGGTTGGGAAGGTTTGAAATTAAATTGTGGTTGACTTTATTCCTGACAGATTTGCATGAATCAAATTACAGAACTGTAGTAGGCATTGTTGTGGTTTAACATACATATTCTTGAAAGTACAATACAACACAAGTAATGTGTAATAAGTTAAAATAATTACTTTCTGAACATAATACTGCTAATATAGCCCATATAATTTCCATAGAATTATTGAATTAGAAAGCCACCTAATCATTTTGACAAAAACAAAGCAGATAAATACCTGTTTACATATGGAAACCTGCATTTAATAGCTAACACATGAGCTAAGGCATAACTAGCAATGAATGAGAAATACATAAAACATATTTATTCTTATATCAAAGCCAATACTCGCATTGTGAATCAATTGACTGTGTTTGTTTGTATATAAAAATTTATAACCATTGCACAAATGATAGTACAAGAGTTTTGAAAGAATTTAAAGTTTTGAAAGTCTCAATCACTATGAGGAATGGCTTATACTTTATTTTTAAGAAACACTGTGAACTGTCTTAATACAATTTGCTCAACTATAATTACTACGTTAAGTCATGAAAGCCTGCTTCAACATGCCTTTTATGAAAGTGTGAGCATAGAAGAGAGTAGAACTCTGAGTGCCAGGGATCGAGGGCAGGGAGAAATGGGGAGTTGCTGTTCAGTGGGTATCAAGTACAAATGGAATCAGTTCTAGAGATCTGCTGTACGACATTGAGCCTATAGGTAACAGTAAGAGGCTAGATATCATATTAAGCCTGTTACTGAGTTGTTCCTACGACAACACAAATGATAATAAAGCATAAACATAGAACTTTTTAAGTTTCCAAAAGTTTGATCCCTGAGAGTTTTAAATATTTAACATCTCGTGACAGCAGAAATGATTTATTTAAGGGGCCCAAATGGAAAGGATTTATCCTAATGCTGTCATATACCTGACTTTACTGAAAACTTCAGTTGTATTGGCATCTCCAGTATTCTTGGGGCCTCACCCATACCTGCTCCACACTCAGGGTTCCTTGTACTGTGACTGGCAGCTGCCACCTGCAGGTGCCTGGGACTCTGCCCAGAGCTCTCTCTAGTCGTCCAAACTCGTAAGTGTCAGGTAGTTAAGGCTCTGCCTCCCCACCATCTCCCAACAAACCTCAACCAGTGACAGGTAGTTTTCTACGGATAAAGACTGAGACCCACTGTGCACAGTGGAAATCTTCCTCATATTACAGTCGTTAACTGGTTTTCTCACCTTTCCTCTCTGACTGCCTTACCAGGGCTTCCTGGGATCATTCCCAAGTAAATCATGTGCCTATATGTTCAAGTCTTAGAATCTGCTTCTAGGGCATCCAACCTTCGATAATTTTGAAAGAAATAATAGCATATACACTGTTTAGTCAGCATTTACTAACAGAAATCTTGGAAAATACTCCATTCAGGTTGATGACTGTGCTACTTCCCCACTAAGGAGCCCCTTAAGTTGCTTAATTAGACCTTGGCATTAATAAAGTAAGCTTTGAGGACAAAAATAGGAGCATGGATTAGAATAAGGGTGACAATGGGGTTTAATCTTTTGCTATAATAAGAATTAGTTTTTATCCACTGGTCAGGCACTGTTAATAATCTACCTATATTAACTAATT